>NC_134354.1:686869083-687469083 GCF_048569485.1 Anomaloglossus baeobatrachus
GTGTGTGTGTGTCTGTATTACATACACACACAGTGAGCATTCCTTCAGACATTTCCATACTTTTCTTTTTCAGATGCAATGATCATCCCCTCCTTACATGTGTGTGTGTGTGTGTGTATATGCACACATATATATATATATATATATAGAGAGAGAGAGAGAGATCAATATCATACAACTATCATTCCTCACATATGTTTGTGTGTATGTATCTCTATATATCCCTATATCTTTATACATATATATATATATAAATATACATCTATATATATACATACACACACACACACACACACACACACGCACATATACAGTATATGTATATATATATATATATATCTCAGACCACATTTGTATATTTATTAGCACACATTATTCAGTGCCCCTTGTTTGGTTCTGTATGCCTCTGCTTATACTGCATTTTTCTATTCATCTGCCTATGTTTCTAGTTATTAGAGCAACATGAACCACTACAAGGAGTGACTGAAACGCTGCAGGATTAAGATAAAGCCATCAGTGCTCTATAATTTCCTTTATTGCACTAGATATTCTGTATGACACAGTATTGCATGGCTCTTATCCACCCATAATGTCCTCACAAAGCAGGAAATGTGACTCTTTTCCTAGTGGATTTTATCCACTGACGAGGAACCTACAATGATAAGCTTTGATAATTGGCTGCTACCTATAAGATTTTATTATAGGAAACTGCATAATGTAAGCCCCTTAGGTAACCAGAAAATCGGAATTTCTAGTGCTGTCTATATGCATTGTTCATGGTGCTCTATATAAAGGGCATCCTCACCCACATCTATGAATTTGGAACATTTTAAAGAATTTCTGTCATTTATTCCATTGTCTTTTGTTCTATGAGAAAGTGGAGTAACCTACTAATACAAACAATTATATATGTATATCGGTGCTCACAATATTATATTTACTATGTATAATACATCTATTGTCTTTATAGCGAGTGTAATGTCTATAAGTATACATTGCCATGACCCTATTTACAGACTTTCAGCTATTCTCCGTTCATTACATTACTGTACATGCTACATTCAGCTCATATGATCTAAGGAGGGAGACAATACCCGAATAAAAGGTATCAATTTTTTTAGACTATAAAATTGTATTTATTTCATGTTATTTTATTCTACTTTTTGATATAACCTTCTATAAAATATGGAGGAACAAGTACCTTTATGTCTAACACATTAATTTATTTTATATTGTTTAAAGTAAAGATGTGAAGGAGCAGCCACAAACGCAATACAGTTCTACGTCATTAGTAAAAACAAAAAAAAAAGAAAGAAATAGGATAAATAAAAAAAAATGTACGGAAATGTATAACACTCTACTATATAGCAATTTTTTTCTTCACAATCTATAATGTGTAATGTTTTCATAGAAAGATATAAATATATATATGTATATATATATATATATATAATAAAAATGTTGGATTGGTAGATATATGGATGGATAGATATGAGATATATAGATAGAAAGCTGGATGGATGGATGGATGGATAATAAGATAGATATGTATATAGATAGCTAGATGGATAGATAGATACATTTGTAGATATATGGATGGATGGATAGATAGATAGATAGATGGATACATGATATATAGATAGATGGATACATGATATATAGATGGATGGATGGATGGATGGATAGGTAGATAGATAGGCAGATAGATAGATAGAGAGATAGGTAGATAAATAGATGGCTAGATAGATAGATATATAGATATGTAGATAGATAAATAATAGATAGATGGCTAGAGAGATAGATATGATATATATATATATATATATATATATATATATATATATATATATATATATATATATACATATAGTGTTCTTTTCTATGGTACTTAAAACTTCGCAAGGAAGAAATGACACCGGTGCCACTTTGTCGGTGATTAGATAAAAGTGAAGCGTCTGATAGACAAAATAAATGAAATACAAGCATTTGGCTATTTAAAAGTAAGATGTATAATAATACCTGATGTATGAGCAGACTGCAGAGCTATATTTCATATACTTACTTCTATGTTACTGTATTTTTGACAGGTAAATAGTGATGAGTAATGGGTGCTTGAACACTCATCTGTCTGAATATCAGACTCTGGAAAATGGAAATAAATCTTATGTTAATCTGACATATCATCCTGCCTGGGCGAGTACCCTGTAATTTCTGGCTCTACTGTAATAGAGGAGCACGGATCTTGTGCTGGGATTGTAGTGTAACTTCTGCAGACAATGCAGACATGAGTAGTATGGCAATTCAGGATGTGTGGTTCTCTCTCCATTGACAATGGACACAGGAAGCAGAGTGTAATGGGGCCTGGACACAGAGGTGATGTTGTTGTAAACACCACAGGTTTACTGTCCTGGAAGATAAAGCCATCAGAAGGATGCGACTCAGCCAGAGAAACAGACAATAGGTCCCCATTCACCAGCCAGACACTGCTCGGAAGTCCAAGTTCAAATGCAACAGAGCAGACGCCTCTGGCCATTTGGCTGGAAGGTGAGCAGAGGAGGCAGAGGCCGAGCTGCTGTCTGGTGTGTACAGGGCACAGCTCACAGCACAAACACTAGCAGCAACGTATACACAAAAGCTGTCACAAGTATGTATGGAAATAGAAGGACAAGACTTTTAGATAGTGAGAAAAAGTTATGTTCATGATTGCAGAAAGATTTATAGTCTACCTGCAATTATACTGAAAAACATTAGTTTAAATATCTTTTTATCTATCTATCTATCTATCTATCTATCTATCTACCCACCTACCTATCTATCTATCTATCTATCTATCTATCTATCTATCTATCTATCTATCTATCTACCTATCTATCTATCTCTGTATCTATCTATCTATCTATCTATTATCTATCTACCTATAATCTATCTATCTATCCTTCTATCTATCTATCTATCTATCTACCCACCTACCTATCTATTTATCTCTGTATCTATCTATCTATCTACCTACCTATCTATCTATCTATCTATTATCTATCTACCTATAATCTATCTATCATCACCTATCTATCTATCTATCTATCTATCTATCTATCTATCTATCTACCTACCTATCTATATATCTATCTACCTACCTATCGATCAATCATTCTATCTATATCTATCTATATACTATTTGTCTATTTATCTATATACCATCTATCTATCTATCTATCTATCTATATACTGTCTGTAGATCTATAATCTATCTATCTATCCATCTATCTATCTATCTATCTATCTATCCTCAATCTATCTATCTATCTATCTATCTATATATATATATATATATATATATATATATACACACTATCTATCTATCTATCTATCTATCTATCTATCTATCTATCTATCTATCTATCTATCTATCTGTGTGTCTACCTAGCTATATACTATCTATCTATTTATATACTATCTATTTATATACCATCTATCTATCTATCTATCTATCTATCTATCTATCTATCTATCCTCAATCTATCTATCTATCTATCCATCTATCTATAGATATCTATCTATTTTCTACTCTGCATCCATTGCTGAATCATGTACGGTATATGTTGGTAGCTACTATAGTAGTGCTGCATGGCGGTAACAGTAGCTTTATTAAATAAACAAAATCAAGATGCCCGATTCATAAAGAGACAGGTACCCAGATTCTGATTTTGTAATGGATTCCACTTTGCATTACAGACAGTTATTCATTGCTCTTTCAATGGAGCAGAAGCAGTAAAGAACTATTCAGATAGAGGATGGAACAGTCTATTCAGGCAGAGAATATGTTTTACTGGTAGGATATTTATAAATACAGAGCAGGAAATGTAGCCATGAAAGTGTAATGTCCATAACAAAGTATCACTTGTACACCCAGTCTTCCTGTAGACCGCTATAGCTTTAACGTTGTAATGATTGGTCAAGGAATTTTATCTCAACACTTCTAGAAAGGTCGTCAGCATCTTAAAATGTCAGGTAGACTCAAGCCTCTATGTTATATGACAACTACTTATTAAGTCTTTAAGATGCCCTCATCCTTCAGCACAAGGCCAAGCACAAGGCCAAAACACAGCAGTCTGATGGTAGCAAAGATGGAGATAAAGAACCAGCCACTACCTCAAGGTAAATTGGCCAGTCTGTCTATCTATCTATCTATCTATCTATCTATCTATCTATCTATCTATCTATCTATCTCGTCATCTATCTGCCTCCTGTTTGTCTATTTTTCTCTCCAACTGCCTATCTACAGTAACTATGTTTATTTGGAATATACCTAATCCAATTGATAGCTCCCCAAATTCCACAAGGGTAAGAACCGACGACTGTTGTGGTCACCCATCCAGGCCTTGTCTGTCTATCTATCTATCTATCTATCTATCTATCTATCTATCTATCTATCTATCTATCTATCTATCTATTTCTAGAAATAAAACATTATATGAATGGAATATATATATATATATATATATATTATTTCTTTATAATATATAGTGCTAATCTGTCTCTAGATTCGCTTCCCCTTACCTTATTGTGGGACCTATACAGGCATGGAGCTGTGATGTACTACTGAAAATTAGCCATTTTTCCACTAACCATCACAAAAAAACTCCATATTTATTCAAGAGAATGTATACCTTAATTGGGTTGACCCATAAAAAATATAGTGTTGTCGAGTGACGTGCAGTATATTATACAGGAACGATGGGGGGGGGGGGGAGGGACTGATAGATTAGATAGAAAGGAACTGATAGAAAGATAGATTGAGATCATGGACACATAGCTGTATATAAACACATTTAAATAAATAGATCCATAGATAGATGTAATAGGGAGGAGTATGTACATTATTTCCACACCTCTGTAGCATGGAGCAACACTACATTGTACTTGGTACATTGTAGTAGGTTTAGTTATAAATGGAATTTGGTATAAGACAGATGTGTGACCATGGTAGTGTCATGGCTCCCTACACCCAGGTGTACCACTGGCTCCTGAGACAGAGCTGAGCTGGGCCCCATGTCCATCTTCATAAATCATAACCCTCACATTCCCCTTAAACTAAGTAAAACTAGAAGGGGCAGAACCTGAAGCTTTGACTTTCACACACTGTCTATGTGTTGCCAATCACTCAGCCTCAGCTCTCCGTTCTGTAGAAATAATAGGATTGGAAAGTCCCATCACATGGTAACAAATAGGATAGAAGATCCAAATACTCTAATTTTCACTTGATCATGGAATGTGAGCTACGGAAACGTCAGACATCACATGAACATCATAATTACAGGAGTTGATAATATCTATAATTATGTGTTAACACTGCAACAGTACAGGCTTGTATTTTGCGCATAATTGGAAAAATGTGACAAAAAATATGAAACAAAACATTCATAGCGTTGTCTATCTATCTATCTATCTATATCTATCTATCTATCTATCTATCTATCTATCTATCTATCTATTATTTATCTTACTATTATCTATCTCCTATCTATCTATCTATCTATCTATCTATATATCCATTTATCTATCTACCTACCTATCTGTCTATCTGTCTATCTATTATTTATCCTACTATTATCTATCTCCTATCTATCTATCTATCTATCTATCCATTTATCTATCTATCTATCTATCTATCTATCTATCTATCTATTATTTATCTTACTATTATCTATCTGTCTATATATTATTTATCTCACTATTATCTATCTCCTATCTATGTATCTATGTATCTATGTATCTATCTCTCTATCATCTATCTATCTTTCTATCTATCTATCTATCTATCTATCTATCTATCTATCTATCTGTCTGTCTATCTATCTATTATTTATCTTACTATTATCTATCTATCTATCTATCTATCTATCTATCTATCTATCTATCTATTATTTATCTTACTATTATCTATCTGTCTATATATTATTTATCTCACTATTATCTATCTCCTATCTATGTATCTATCTATCTATCTATCATCTATCTATCTATCTATCTATCTATCTATCTATCTATCATCTATCTATCTATCTATCTATCTATCTATCTACCATCTATCTATCTATCTATCTATCATCTATCTATCTATCTATCTATCTATCTATCTATCTATCTATCAATCTATCTATCTATCTATCTATCTATCTATCTATCTATCATCTATCTATCTATCTATCTATCTATCTATCTATCTATCTATCATCTATCTATCTATCTATCTATCATCTATCTATCTATCTATCTATCTATCTATCTATCTATCTATTTTTCTCTTATGTATAGAATTGAGCATATTATATTTCTGGTACCTTCTATGTTTTGCAGTCTTTGGGTATTAGTTTCGTCAGCACTAATGTGTACAAATCATCACTTCTGATCACAGTGGAAATGCTGGTAGAAGTCGGCATATTAGACATTTTGGTATTATCATGTGGGGAGTGTTACTATGAACAGATGTAAATATTTAATAAACGCCGCAACATCATTTTGTGCTCATTACGTTTATAAAGCCAAAATAAGATTATCTAAGGATGCTAAGTATAGGACACACACACACACACACACACACACACACACACACACACACACACACACACACACACACACACACATACACACACACACACACACACACACACACACACACACACACACACACACACACCAGGATAAATACTAGTATATTCTATCTATCTATCTATCTATCTATCTATCTATCTATCTATCTATCTATCCTGTAGATGTATTTAGTTACACATATTGTACAATGCACAAAACTAATTTCTGTGCCTACTATGCTAATATCCTATAATGTACAATATTTAATTACTAGGTAGTATTTTTTACTTGTGCAATAACGTGGGAACACATTCAGCCCCAATTTAATACCAAGACAAAAAAGAAATGTATGACTAGCAGAAGCAATGCTCAGCTGTTTGGAGTAAAAGTGTCCAGCAGTTTTTCTTGATTCCCTGACTGTCGTCTATGCATTCAATACTATCAACTACGTAAATTCAGAATAAGAGCTAACATTTTGAGGATCTCACATACAACCATTTTTTTTTGCAGATAATTTGATAGCTAAATGTCTCCATCAGTCAAATGTTATATAGGATTAGATGGAACAGGTGAGCTCGCTCCTGTGTCCAGTGTGGACCATCCTGCTTTGATAGATCCAGAGAAATAAACAATTTAAAGTAAAATATTAATTAACATCAAACATCAAATTTGTTTGAACTGAGCATTCAAATACGCCTGAACAAATAAAGTAGTATACAATGACAGGCTGGCAATGGGGTCGGATGGCGAGGAAGAGGTATATATACCGATAATGCCGATAATGATGGACAATTAATTAATTTAGATAGGTAGATGGACGATGGATGGACAGCGTTAATTTCTTTGCTTTACAATTAGTTTTTTTTCCTCTGTAATCACGCTTAGGAAAACAAGTGGATACTGACTGTTCAGATGTTGATTGATACTATTGATATTTAAGAGATATATATTAGCTTATGATAATGCACAATTTCGATTTTTGTACAATTCAAACGTGTAACAAAATCATTTTTTTATGTAAAGAAACTCAACAATCTCAATAAATTAATTTCTCAGTTCTGCATCCATCCGAAAATACAATGAACTAATGAAACAGATATAATTCCCGATCTAAAGAAAATGTACAAATATAAAATAGGGCACTTCATTAAATGTCTAAATGTCCTTGAAATGTTCTTGATACATATATATATATATATATATATGTATATATATTTATACTTATTTATATTTACAAAAAGAGAGAGAGAGAGAGAGGGGGAGGGAAAAAACCCACACTCGCATGTGTGCGTACATATGTATGCAAATTGCATATATGAAAATAAATATTTATACACGCATATATATATATATATATATATATATATATATATATATATATATATATATATATTTCTCAAGCAGAGAAAGGCTACAAAGAGAGCTGAAATGTAGCTGGTGTTAGTGAAGAAAGGATCCTGATTTCCACTATTTGAGATATGCTGCCCTCTCTTTTTGGGGTGTGGGGCAATATTACATCTTCAATAAGTTGCTGAACCTTGGGGCAGTGTTGCACCGTTCCAAGCCTGCTGCTGTAATTTTCATTTATATATATATATATATATATATATATATATATATATAGATATATAAATATATATATATATAAATATATATATACATATATATGCACACATATCTACATATATATGTATATATGCTTGTATATATATATATATATATATATATATATATATACACTGTATATATATATATATGTGTGTGTGTGTGTATGTATGCATCCTATAACCCTATATAATGGTATATAGACCACTATATGCAGTTTGTTGTTTTGTTTGCTTATTTTAACAATTTTAAATCTATCTCAACCTTTCGCCTTTCTGTATAACTTGGTTTAATGCTTGTGTGTTATATGCTCATTTCAAATAATAATAATAATAATAATAATAATAATAATACAAACAACCCTATTGCTGTGCTTCCAATGCATCATCCTCCAATCCTGTGACCGTCATCTAAATTCTGACTTTAAGCAGAAAAGGATGGCCTTTTTTAGTATTTGAAGAAAAGCTGAAGGACCAAGGATGTCCTCCTTTATTAATGCATCTACCGTTAGACTATAATGAAAGCGAGCCAGGGGGTGAGCACCTACTGCACTGCTCCATTTACTGCTTGGACATTTACAATATGTGGGGAAACAACTGCATCAGTTAAGGTTATTCTGTACATTTATTATTTGACTCTAGTTTCTGGACCTTAGTTTTATCAATACTTTATACTATGGGTTGCAGTTGAGTTTAGATACATCTTCTATTTTGTAAATTCATAGTTTTAACCCTGACAACAAGCCTGATATCCTTTGAATTTAATGAGCATTTTGTAATCAGGATCAGAAAATATGCCCTGTGAACTGACTGCCTACAGCAAACATGACAGACCATAGAGCTGTACCGCTTTACAAGGGCAGAACATGTGTCTGTAATAATTTGCTGCATTTCTTTTTTTTCCCCCAATGGAGCACATGGGATAGGATTTCTCATAACCAGCTAATTGACTTTTGTGAAACACAGGTGCTGAAATGAAGAGAGGGCACAGAACACAAATGATATGTACCTCCAAATAGGAAGAAAATATGGCTATGTCAGCAGAAAAAAGGCAAGCTTCTCAGAATACTGCAATTATTATTATTATTATTATTATTATTATTTTTTTTTTTTAAATAACTTTAGGGTAGACCCAAAGGTAATTTTACTGGAGGTCACTCTTTAGACATCAGATTGGTGATGAAAATAGATCTTAATGAGACCACAACAGACAAACTGGTGTACACAGGTTAAGGATAGGTAACTAATGATGGGTCAGTGCTTTGTGTTCCCTCTTGGCTAAAAATTGCCAGTGAACCCCCCCAAAAAAACAGAAAATACCTTCCAAGGTTAGGCACTAAATGATCATTGTGCAATGTAAGTGTATAGAACTTGTATAGAGGCTCTGTGGCACTGAGAATAATACATTGTATATACTGGAAGAAGAGAACTATCCTTGGTTATCATTTAATAGGTGATGACAATGGCTGTCCTAGTCTCATACATGTAGGTTTTAAATAAATACAAACATTATTTTCATATTTTTAATTTCTTTACCATCAGATATAATTTTTTAAGTGACTAACAAATTCTCCAGCCCCTATCCATCCAATGGTGAATTTTCAATTTCCATATCTGAGAAATATATCAATACTCACACAGCAATGTCTTAGGAAGCCACTTAATCTAAAGCTGGACATAGACATGAAATATTTGGATTTCCATCATATATTTCCCAAAAAATAATCTGCAGTGCTGTACCTAAATTATAGCAATTCTCACTAATCCCTGTCCCCAATTGGGCTCACAATTTAAAGGGGTATTCCCATCTCAAAGATCCGATGTAGTAGGTGTAATAGTAATAATATTAGTATATATCTCCATTAGAAATGTAGTATAGTTTTCTTGATTAGCTATATCGCTTACCTAATTAATATTAGTAAATACCTCCAATTAGAAATGCATTATAGTTCTCCTGATTAGCTATGTCACTTACCTCCTTAATATTAGTAAATACCTCCAATTAGAAATGTAGTATAGTTTTCCTGATTAACTATGCCACTTACCTCCTTAATATTAGTAAATACCTCCAATTAGAAATGTAGTATAGTTCTCCTGATTAGCTATGTCACTTACCTCCTTAATATTAGTAAATACCTCCAATTTGAAATGTAGTATAGTTTTCCTGATTAACTATGCCACTTACCTCCTTAATATTAGTAAATACCTCCAATTAGAAATGTAGTATAGTTCTCCTGATTAGCTATGTCACTTACCTCCTTAATATTAGTAAATACCTCCAATTTGAAATGTAGTATAGTTCTCCTGATTAGCTATGTCACTTACCTCCTTAATATTAGTAAATACCTCCAATTAGAAAGGTAGTATAGTTTTCCTGATTAGCTATGCCACTTACCTCCTTAATATTAGTAAATACCTCCAATTAGAAATGTAGTATAGTTCTGCTGATTAGCTATGTCACTTACCTCCTTAATATTAGTAAATACCTCCAATTAGAAATGTAGTATAGTTCTCCTGATTAGCTATGTCACCTCATTATTATTAGTAAATACCTTAAATTAGAAATGTAGTATAGTTCTTCTTATTAGCTTTGTCACTTACCTCATTAATATTAGTAAATACCTCCAATTAGAAATGTAGTATAGTTCTCTTGATTAGCTATGTCACTTACCTCGTGTGTACAATTGCTCAGTTATCCAAGGTTATGGCCATGCATATAGGGACAATTAGTTAGTTGCTCGTGGTCGTAACCATAGAAACCTAAAGTCCTGCAATGCCCTGCACATGAGTTAAGTGACATCGCTTATCAGGAAAACTATACTACATTTCTAATTGGAGGTATTTGCTATTATTCTAATTATTACACCTACTACATATTGGGATAAGATCTTGGAGATGGGATTAACCCTTTAAACTCCTAAACACAAAAACATGTGATCTATAACCCCTATTATTGGAAACTATGTCAGGGCAATCTACAGATGAGGACTGCCCAACTATAAGCAAATGCCTTACTGAGTGAATGAACACCATTAATTTCTACTTGTCTGATATATGACAACCCTACAGCACCATAGGTATCTGAAATTCCACCATATACCTCCTTGTATAGAAATAACATACACTTTTGGCTTATTAAAAAGGCTTCTTAATAGGTGAATTGGGGGAGATGGCTGTCAGGATAATTTCAGAACTTTGTTTTATGATCAATTCTAGTATAGAATAACTTTTGTAATTTAAGGCCTTGTGCACACGCAGCATTTTTTGCTGCTTTTTTTGGGTGCAGTTTTGGTCTCAAAACTGCATGAATTTCCTTCCCCAGCAAAGTCTATGAGATTTCATTTTTGCTGTGCGCACGTTGCAGCTTTTTTTGGCTGCATCTTTGTGGTCACCACAGTGATTCAGCATACACATAGCCTAATAGATGGCTGATGTTATTTTTTATTGTGGCACTATGGCTTACTTTATTATCAAGGCCATTTTGTTTCTTCTAGGTGTAATGTATAGCAGATTTTGATAATTCAAACTGTATTATCACGCGTATCGCCACTACATGTGTGGCTTCTTCAGGGGTGAAAAGTATCCTCCCCTTCTATCCCCCCTCCCCCATGGCATACCTGTCTCCCCACATTGTGTATGGGCCTGATCTTTCTCCCACTGCTCATACTGCACCTTTTTCCTTAGCTGTTCTGATACGAACAGAAGTATGGAATTAACTCTTTCAGGTGCAGGGAAAACATCAGTGTCTTTTTTTGTGAGCAGATTATAGGATCTGGTTGATACGGCCCTGCTCCTTAATACAAATATTGACTGATTGAATGAGAGTGTGGGGTGTTAACATGGTATTGTTCATTGTTTAGTCAGGTCCAGTGTTCATCATTTTTTTTTCTGGATACATTAATTAGGAAAACTGTTTATTATCTATTGTCTCACTGGCAATAACTTGTTTATTTATACTAAGCCTCTGTACCTGAATAGGCAGTGTATAAAGGCCCCTTTAAGGGTGCTTTACATGCTGCGACATCGCTAACGATATATCGTCGGGGTCACGTTGTTAGTGACGCACATCCGGCGCCGTTAGCGACATCGCAGCGTGTGACACCAAGGAGCGACGATCAACGAGCGCAAAAACATGAAAAATCGTTGCTCGTTGACACGTCGCTCCTTTCCTAAATATCGTTGCTGCTGCAGGTACAATGTTGTTAGTCGTTCCTGCGGCAGCACACATCGCTATGTGTGACACCGCAGGAACGACGAACATCTCCTTACCTGCCTCCACCGGCAATGAGGAAGGAAGGAGGTGGGCGGCATGTTCCGGCCGCTCATCTCCGCCCCTCCTCTGCTATTGCCAAGTGACGTCGCTGTGACGTCGCACGAACTGCCCCCCTTAGAAAGGAGGCGGATCGCCGGCCAGAGCGATGTCGCAGGGAAGGTAAGTACGTGTGATGGATGTAAGCAATGTTGTGCGCCACGGGCAGCGATTTGCCCGTGACGCACAACCGACGGGGGCGGGTATGCTCGCTAGCGATATCGGTACCGATATCGCAGCATGTAAAGGCCCCTTTACACACTGCAACATCACTAGCGATATCGTTGTAACATCATCGGTTTCGTGACGTAATAGTGACCTCCCAGCGACATTGCAGTGTGTGAAACGCATCAGCGACCTGGCCCCCGCTGTGAGGTCGCTGATCGCTACAAATCGTTCAGGACCATTTTTTGGTCCTTTGTTTCCCGCTGCGCAGCATGCATCGGTGTGTTTGACACCATTACAACGACATTGTTAGCGACTTAGCACCCAGCCCGTAGGCGTGCTATAGCGTTCCCTTTCCCGCCCCCTTACCTCCGATTGGTGGTTGCTGTTGCGTTCTGATTGGGCTGCTTTCACTGAAAAGAAGGCAACTTTAGCGCTTCCGTCCTTTGTTTCAAACCTACCTTGTTCCTGAGTGTGCTGGTTTGCGGATCGTTAGTGAGTTCTCCAGTCTGCAATACTATAAAGCCTATACGGTAAGCATCATTTGATTGAAACTGTATTGATGCTGTATAGATAAACCAGTGTGGAGTCGCCGCACAGAGAACTCTACAAAGATTCGCTAAGCAACAGAAGCTCAGGAACAAAGGATATACAAGCGCGACTTTTGCCAATCTTTGCAAGCTCGGGGTCACCAATAAGAATGCACTAGCGATCACCAATCGGAGCTGAGGGAGACGTGTAAAAAGGACACCTAGGTGGCTTCAGCGCCAAACACCACGCCCCTAACATAGATGTGAGTCGTCAAATAGCTGCTGTGTGACACGTCCCCAACGACCAACAAGGTCGTTCTGCAGGTCCGTATCGCTGCTGCGTCGTTGGCCAGATCTGCCTGTTTGACAGCTCACCAGCGACTGGGTATGACCGCACTTTGCGTTTCCACCTGCGTTTTAGGTGCTTTTTAGGTCCGTTTTGAACGGCACCTTTTTCATGCCAAAAGGCATGCGTTTTGATTTTCCAGCAAAGTATATGGAAAATGCTGATTTCTAGACCGCACTTTGCGTTTCAAACGCTGCGTTTAATTTGCATAATTTGTGGCAAAAACCATGCGTTCAAAGAAGCAGCATGTCAATTGTTTTTGCCATTTGGACAGCGTTTTGCTAACATTGAATTTAATGAGAAGTATCAAAAAGCAGCAAACATTAAAATTCCAGCGTTTTACCTGCTTTTTAGGTGCAGAAAACATGCGTTTTGGACTTCAAAAACGCATGCTTTTCTGACATTAAAATAATGGAATAATATGTCCCTTTACACACACATAGTCCGACAATTAAATTAAAGAAAATTATGATTTTATTGCTATTTTAGCATTAAATATTATAAAACCGCTATAATTTCATGAAATATCAATATTTCCTTTATTAATTCCAAAAATATATATTTTTTCCTCTTTTTTCATTACGTTTGACTGTTTAAACTTTATTTAGCAGTGTCTTGATGTTCAAAACGCATCTGTCAAAACGCAAGGGAAAAAGCATGTTAAAAGCGCTGAAAACGCATCTAAAACGCAGTAAATATGCATGCGTTTTTAGCGCTAAATTTCTAATAAAGGCAACTTTGGCTAAATCAATTAATGCCAAAACGTGCGTTCTGAACTGCAAGTAGCACAACGCAAAGTGCGGTCATAGCCTTAAGTCCAGAATCACACTTGTGAGAGACTCGCGCTAGTCTCGCATCGCATCACCTGGCATGGCCACACACTACCCAGACAGGAGCGGGATGGCAGCATGTATTTCTATGCAGCTGAGAAGCTCCTGTCCGGAGAGCATCAGGCCGTGCCGGGTGATGCGATGCGAGACTCGCGCGAGTCTCTCACAAGTGTGACTCCAGCCTTAGAGACTTTCCAGCGATCCCCGCCAGGTCGGGATCACTGGTGGGATCGCTAGAAAGTCTCAGTGTGTAAAGGTGCCTTTAGTTTCGAATTTAGTTGGATTTGAGATATACCAACACTTGAGAATGCTCCTATGCAGGGGCGTAACGATCGCGGTCGCAGAGGTCGCCACTGCGACCGGGCCCGCAGGATTATAGGGGCCCGGCAGCCGCTCTGCAGAGCCGGCTGCCGGGCCCCTATGTGTAGTGCCACTATGTAGTGGCCGACTGCGCGACCGTTAGGGGGCCGGCCTGTGAGTCAGGGGGGCCCAGTGTCTGCAGGGGGCAGAGGGGCCCCTGACCTGGAGAGGCCACCAGGCGTTCCTGACCTGCTGCAGAGGAGATGTGCTCCTGCACGGCAGACGGAAACCATCCCTACCAGGACCTGCGATGATGTCACGCCCATGTGACTGTGTGGGAGGAGACACAGGATGCCGGGGAGAAAGCAGGAGAAGATACTTCGAACACATGAGTGGTAATGAGAAAAGAGGGGACATGAGGGGAGGGGCTGCAGGGGGTGAGTGTGATATGAGGGCTGCAGACTGTGACAGAAGCATGTGAAGGGTGCAGAGTGTTTGAGAGGGGTACGGGCAGGGTGAGATATGTGGGTCAGGGTGTGTGTGTGATATGGGGTGCAGGCTGTATAGGGAGCAGGGTGTGTGACATATGGGGGCAGGGGCATAACTACCGCAGTCGCAGGGGTCAGAAAGAGCTGAGAGGTACTTGTTTTTTTATTTTGCTGGCTGCATGACACATATAGGCCCGGGGAAGCTGCCTGCATGATACATGGAGGCCCTGGTGGGGCTGGCTGGCAGGCTGCATTACACATAGAAGCCCTGGGGGGGCTGGCTGCATGACACATGGAGGCCCTGGGGGGGCTGGCTGCATGACACATGGAGGCCCTGGGGGGGCTGGCTGCATGACACATGGAGGCCCTGGGGGGATGGCTGCATGACACATGGAGGCCCTGGGGGGATGGCTGCATGACACATGGAGGCCCTGGGGGGGATGGCTGCATGACACATGGAGGCCCTGGGGGGGCTGGCTGCATGACACATGGAGGCCCTGGGGGGGCTGGCTGCATGACACATGGAGGCCCTGGGGGGGCTGGCTGCATGACACATGGAGGCCCTGGGGGGGCTGGCTGCATGACACATGGAGGCCCTGGGGGGGGCTGGCTGCATGACACATGGAGGCCCTGGGGGGGATGGCTGCATGACACATGGAGGCCCTGGGGGGGCTGGCTGCATGACACCTGGGGGGGCTGGCTGCATGACACATGGAGGCCCTGGGGGGGCTGGCTGCATGACACATGGAGGCCCTGGGGGGGCTGGCTGCATGACACATGGAGGCCCTGGGGGGGCTGGCTGCATGACACATGGAGGCCCTGGGGGGGCTGGCTGCATGACACATGGAGGCCCTGGGGGCTGGCTGCATGACACATGGAGGCCCTGGGGGGGCTGGCTGCATGACATATGGAGGCCCTGGGGGGGGCTGGCTGCATGACACATGGAGGCCCTGGGGGGGCTGGCTGCATGACATATGGAGGCCCTGGGGGGGGGGCTGGCTGCATGACACATGGAGGCCCTGGGGGGGGGGGTCTGGCTGCATGACACATGGAGGCCCTGGGGGGGGGGTCTGGCTGCATGACACATGGAGACCCTGGGGGGGGGCTGGCTGCATGACACATGGAGGCCCTGGGGGGGATGGCTGCATGACACATGGAGGCCCTGGGGGGGCTGGTTGCATGACACCTGGGGAGGGCTGGCTGCATGACACATGGAGGCCCTGGGGGCTGGCTGCATGACACATGGAGGCCCTGGGGGCTGGCTGCATGACACATGGAGGCTCTGGGGGGGCTGGCTGCATGACATATGGAGGCCCTGGGGGGGGCTGGCTGCATGACACATGGAGGCCCTGGGGGGGATGGCTGCATGACACATGGAGGCCCTGGGGGGGCTGGCTGCATGACACCTGGGGGGGGCTGGCTGCATGACACATGGAGGCCCTGGGGGGGCCGGCTGCATGACACATGGAGGCCCTGGGGGGGCCGGCTGCATGACACATGGAGGCCCTGGGGGGGCTGGCTGCATGACACATGGAGGCCCTGGGGGGGCTGGCTGCATGACACATAGAGGCCCTGGGGGGGGGGTTGGCTGCATGATGCATAGAGGCCCTGGGGGGGGCTGGCTGCATGACGCATAGAGGCCCTGGGGGGGGCTGGCTGCATGACGCATAGAGGCCCTGGGGGGGCTGGCTGCATGACGCATAGAGGCCCTGGGGGGGCTGGCTGCATGACACATATAGGCCCGGGGGAAGCTGGCTGCATTACACATGGAGGCCCTGGTGGGGCTGGCTGCATGACACCTGGTGGGGCTGGCTGCATGACACATGGAGGCCCTGGTGGGACTGGCTGCATAATACATGGAGGCCCTGGTGGGACTGGCTGCATAATACATGGAGGCCTGGGGGTGCTGGCTGCATGATACATGTAGGTCTATGGGACTGCATAATAAACATGAAAGACACCTTATACATAGACTATAGCAGCGCATTATACATGGAGGTCTATGGGGCTGCATTATAATACATATAGGACTATGGGGGCTACATTATAATATATGGAGGACTATGGAGGCTAACTTACACATGGTCTGTGGGGGTGCATTATAAAGCATGGGGGACTGTGGTGCAGTATAAAATATGGAGAACTATGGGAAATGCATTATAATACATGGAGGACTATGGGGGTGCATTCTAATATATAAAGGGTTATGTGGGACCCTTTATACTATATGGAAGGCTATGTGGGGGCCATTATAGTATTTTGAGAACTATATATGAGGGAGGAAAAAGATACAAGTATGGGATGGGAATGTTTTGTGCTGAGGGAAAAGGGCTCTTTCCCATGCTCTGCTATACATCTCTCAGCACCCAGCTTTCCCATGATCTGCTATACATCTCTCAGCACCCAGCTTTCCCATGCTCTGCTATACATCTCTCAGCACCCATCTTTCCCATGCTCTGCTATACATCTCTCAGCACCCAGCTTTCCCATGCTCTGATATGGGAAAGCTGGGTGCTGAGGGAAAGATGTATGACAGAACATGGGAAAGCAGGGTGCTGATAGAGGGATTTTAGATCATGGGAAACCTGGGTGCTGTGGGTAAAAGCCAAGTGTCAGCATCATTATCCCGTACCCTAAGTGTTGTGTACATGGAGGGGGGCCCTGGTCCAAAATTTGCACCAGGGCCCATCAAACTCTAGTTACGCCACTGCTCCTATGTATTCTTTTATGTTTGCCACCATATACTTGTCATATCTCCTTGACTTGACATTTCATATATCAGCTAGAGGGGAGGTTAATTCTGTACCACACATTATTTATGCAGATATTCTGTACTGATTATATAAATATCTGAAAAGGAGGTTGCTGTGTTGGGGATTTGTGTCTTTATGTCTTGTCGGGCTTTTTAAGTGATTTTAATGTCTGTCCTTTTGTGTGCTCTTGTTGTTCTCTGAGCCAGGACATATTTACACTCTACAGTATGTACAATAAAGGTTTTGTCACTTTTTCAAACTATTCAGTGCTTGGTGATCCCTGTATGGTATACCCTTTTTTCCTTTCCTTAAAAAGATACAAATAAGCATATTGAATTATATGATAAATGTACAATACCTCCCCCTTCTTTACATGTTTATGAAGTTAATAACGCATAATATATTTAAGGTCTCACTAAATTGGTTAAAATCAAAAGCTACTACCTACATCCTTTTAATTTTGGAGATCACTGAATCACCAGACACACATTGATTTTCATAGACGTCCTACTGTCTTCCTGGTGGTGATATTGCTTTTGCAATAAAACATATGGGTTCATATTTATAAAAGCTGCCTAATATTTATCTAGAGCTCTCTTAGCCCAGAAAGTGCACCACATCCATCCCACTAGTACCTGCCGTGTGCTACATCTGGCGCCTCTTTACATTGTGTAGTCAGAGTATATACTATCTTTTAGCTGCTTACTTTGTGCCAAAATTTTGATACATATTTTAGCTTTCTCTTCCTTAAACAATGGCAGATTTCACTTTTCCTCATTTATAAATTGCTGCACTGGGGAGATCATGGCCCAGTTTCTTAGGAAGACTGAAGTTAGGCTTTACAATACTTTTTCTGTGAAAAGTAATTGAGAGTATCTGTATAAAGTTTGGGTATTTTTCCCAAGTTTTATATTGCCAAACAGTTTTTTTTATCTACGTGACTTAAGGCCCTTTTACTATTGATGATAATTGGCCAGTTGAAACTTTATATGATTGGTATACTTGTTCCAGATCATTGCTTTGTGTGAACATTCTCAGCGTTCTGCCAAAAAACAAGCAAATGCTCATTTGTCGTAATCATTGGTCAACAATATATGCCACATGTAACAGGGATGTGCTGCCAACAATGGTGATAGTATTGGGAAAAAAAAGATATTGTAACCTCTTCCCTCCATCCGTTCTAGGTAAATGTGATAATTCTCACGAGCTGCGCCTATGCTCTGGAACACACTACCAAGAACAATCCGATTAATTCCCAACATCCACACCTTTAAGAGGGCCCAAAAAACGCATTTCTTTAGATTAGCCTATCACCTCACTGCCCTGATCTAATCTAGTCCCTTTCTACCCTTCATTTACACCCAATTCTTGTCCCCTGTATCTTCTGATTGCTCCACTTCATGTACTTTTTTACACTCTATATGTATAACATCTGGCTGGTGACCGGTCCATGCAGCCGGTTTTGAATACCCTATTAAATCGATGGCTGGACCATATATGACTAGCTTCCCCCCCCCATTCACCTTTTGTGCCTCCCCTATTTCCTCATAGACTGTAAACTTACGAGCCGGGCCCTCACTCCTCTTGGTATCTGAATTGTGTTATTCTGTAATGTCTCATATTGTCTGTACATTTCCCCTAAGAATTGTAAAGCGCTGTGGAATATGTTGGCGCTATAGAAATAAAAAAAATATTATTATTAATATAATTAATGAGTTCAAATCAATTTCCTATATCACAGATCGGGGGCTCATTATAGGGCAAAATGACCTTTGACACAAGCCACAGCCACTAATGAGAAGTCTTACTTGTTTCTTTTGGACTACTTGGGATTTCTGACTCCTAGTATGTACAGTTTTCTGAACAAAATAGTTTTACATTGTGACCAGCATAAATGTGAACTGTCTAAGACAATCAACACAAGAGTCAATGGTCAATATCATGATTCGATAGGCCATTTTAGATGACCAATTCTTTTACAATTCAGATTTGCTAGCTTTGTGGAATTTTCAAACTGCAATTTCTTTAATTGCTCAGAAAATACACGTATAACCCTGAAGCCCCACCAAGCTGCATTCAACCCCTTTTGAGTTATTTAATACAAACACAGCTTTACTAATGTCCAAGTGAGCTCAATCTATCTGGCTAGTGGAAATAGGATGGTAATCAAAGGTAACAAATAGCTGGGTGGCATGTACGGGTCAATATTGGACTATTACAACAAATAAGTGTTAAAAAAACAAAAAAATAAATAATATATATAGATTTTTTTTAGCTAAACTCACACTTTTTGAGGTCACGTTTCTCTTTATATTTATATTTCTGTAATATGGAGATATTTATTTATTATTTTTTTTAAATTAGGTCTTGCACGTCTCACAATCCAGAGCACACGTCTTGTAACACACAAGACTTTGTTTCAGGATTTTTCTTTAGAAGCAAATTTAGGACTTTGGTGTGTTAAACGGCCCTTCTTGTTTGTAGAGTATGAAAAATAAAAAAAAAATGATATTAAGGTGCTATTACTGCAATATATCATAGATCAATTCTCAGTCACACTGACTATGCAGGTCCTGCACTTTCCTATATATCACAAGCACATGGAGACTAGAATTCCTATTTTGATTCTATTTTGTCACTGGAGTTGTACACCACAATCCGATTTAACCTTTCAACAATCCATGTATGCAACGATCTGTGCGCTCTGACCTCCTATCCCTATGTTGAAAAATCCTAAAATGGCGCTGCCTGGCCAACCCTCATCTTTTATAGTGGCTGTAATAGTTCCCCTATGATGTGATAGCTGCACGGCATTATAGGAAAGCCCGCACAGCTGCGCCTGAAGCGGTTTGCTGACTCTCTGGCTGCTGCAGTATTTATCAGAGTGTGAAATGGCGCCAAACATTTCTTTCATGTGATACTTGTTAATCAAATGGCAAATTGTTCTACTTTGTAGGATCCTGTGAGTTAGAGGAATTCAACTCAAATTTCATATGCAGAAGATAGGTTTTTTCATTTCTTTAGAATATATGTGACACAATTTGGACTCCCTATATATGTATCAATATGTTACTCCAGTTTTACTACCACAAGCATTGCAAAGTTGGTATGATAAATTGAAAATGTACGATTTGTAATATAGACTGACACCTTTGATTATACATACTCCATAGTTTTTTCCTTTTTATTTAAAATAACAATAGCAATAATGACAAGCAAATGGATTTTTGTCATTAAATGCGGATTTCAGAGCATCACAACACAAAAGACTCTGGTATTGGATATATGGCATTTATTATATGGGAACTTTAGGCAATAATCTGCTTCAATCACACTGTTATGGACTTCAACCTAAAGGCCATATTAATATTCATAGATTGCCAAATTGTTTAAGCATTAAATGAGAAAATGTGCCGCATTATATGTCTCCATATGGATAAATGATTCTGAAATTCAACATAGAAATAAAAAAATTATAAAAGAAACACAATAAATGACTGTAAATACAGGAGAACACACTGTCCATATACAGCAAATAGATGACATGGGCCTACTGGCTCCACACAGCCTTATTTTCTAGTTTCTATCACACTTTTGCTATCCTCTTTCTTAGGCTTCTGCCACACTCACGTGAAATTCACGAAAACATGCCGAGAGACACGTATTTTCCCTGCGTGTTGCGTGCAGGTAAGTACGTGTCTCTGGTACGTGCGTGACACGTGTGTTCTACGTGTGCTATCCGCGATAGCACACGTAGAACCGGTAATTATTATACTCACCTGGTCCTTCCTGCTGTCCGCGCTGCTGTCCGTGGTGCTGATCCTCGGTCTCCAGCCCTCCCGTCTCTCCGCTGCTGCTGCTGCCAGGCAGTGAAGTGAATATTCAATGAGAATAATGAGCGGCGGTCGGCAGCAAGAGGCAGCAGCGGCAGAGACAGGAGGGCTGGAGAAGGTGAGTTAATGTTTTGTTTTTTTTTCACTGACATGTGTGTTTTCTCCGGCGCGTGTCACACGGGACCACATCCACACTACACCCGTGTGGTACGGGTGCGGGCCGTGTGACACCCGTGCTGCGGGAGAAAACACTGACATGTCAGCGCTTTGAAAATCGCACACACGTACAAACGCACACGGACACACGTTCCGTGTGGTTTTACGTGTGTGTTCCTGCTACCATAGGGTAGCATTGCTGTACGTGTCTCCGTGCCGCCGGTACGTGTAAAAAATGACAAACACGTGCCGGCGGCACGGATGTGTGGCGCTACCCTTAGATGCATCATTTCTGTGATCGTGTAAACATTTGAATTTGTAAGGAATTGAAACATTCTAATTCTGAGTTCCGTTAGAAAGGATCCTGTAGAGATCCGTTGACAAAGTGATTCCTGCTGGATCCGTTTATTAATATGGGAGTCTAGGGAGAATAGATCCATTAACGGATTACTATTTATTTTCCATTTGAAACGGATCCTTTAAAAATAACCGATCCATTACAAATACAAAAATACAAGGATAACGGATGACTAAACAGCAAACCGTTAATGGATCCTTTCTCCATAGACTCCAATGTTAAAAATACAGATCTGGCAGACGTCAGTTATTTAAAAACGGACAAAAAGTTGTGTTTGCAGAACTTTTTTCCCAATGAATCTCTGCAGGATCCATTCTAACGGATGATTATAGGACATGTGAACTCAGTCAAACAATGGATATTTGCGACTGCGTCACCATTAAAACTATGGCGGTCAAGTAATCTTTAAAGCCCCTAATTTGCCCATTAGGTTCCCTTGTGAAAGGCCTCATCTTAAGAGCTTTGATCTCCAATGTATTCTTGAATTTTGTAAAAGTTTTTTTTTTTTTAAATTGAATAGTTCTTTAATCCTGTGCTACATGTTGAGTAAGATTCTCATTTGATCAATCAATGGGTATTGGGTATAGTGGACATGGTTGGTTATCATCTGCATTATTTCTTTATCTTTTGGCCAAACAATCACAAAGAAATCATTTTTATGGACTAATTAGAAAATATATATATATATATGATTCCTGGCACCATTCCAGTGTCTGGGGAACATGCAGATAGGTCGGTTCTTTGCTTTATACTTAGATGTACCTCTATGATTTCAATGGTACATTATTTACAATGTATTTATATGGAACACCAGCTTATCAAGTAATATTTATTTATGTCTCCCTCCGCTAGTCTGAGGCGCCACTATTTTCTAGTGTGCTCATTGTTGTGGTTTGTCAAAAAATATTTTTTAATATATTTAATAAAACAATATTTTATTATTATTTGGCTATTTAATGATTTTTTCTTTGGTTTGAGATTGTCTTTTGATAATTTGGCCTATTATACACTTCTATTTGGGAATATTTCTATTAAGTTATATTACTTTTACTCTTTGATACACTAAATTTTCACTTTGTTGGCTGAAAGTTACATCTAGAAAATAAAGTAAATAATTACGTTGGTAACACAATTGATAATTACAATCTCAATAATATATAATGGGACCCAAGCTTCAAGGGGACTCAAGGAAGGAGCCGTTTTTACCAGGTTGTTCAGACGTTAATGTATTGATGGCAACTATGATCAGGCGTCTCTTGGCCACTAGAATTATTGTATTGAATAAAATGAGTAATCTATTTGCTAGATGATCAGTACTCTCTTCTTCTCTTCCTATTCAATTTCTAGTTTTTTTTTAAGCTAAATAAGTAAGGTAAACTAAATAGACCTAGACTAAATAGATAAAAGGACATAAAGTATAGAAGATAAGTAAATTTACGTGATTGCTCAGTGGACTGCAATGAGCTATAACGTCGGGATTTACTCTTTAACGTAGAACTCATTCTTTTGCTTTTTATAGATTTTTTGGTAACACTTTAACTCTGTACTAAGGCAGAGATGAAAAATGTAGAATAATCAAATAAAGTACATTTGTAATGTTAACACAAATAATGTTATTATTCTAAATATATAATTTCTTCTATACAGTGGAAACACTAAATCATGTCCCCTTTTATTTTATTGTTAAAATGTCTGCTGCCATATAGCCAACCCCTTGTTTTCCTCCAAAGAAAAACAATCAAGCAACACAGGGAACATGTCAGTAAATATTAATATAAATTAGCCGCCATGTTTCTGACATATTCAATTTTAGATAATTTTACATTTGATACATGATCTTGCATTTAAAAACAGTTAAGACTAAAACAATATTATTGTTATATTTTTTTATTGCTGCGTTTCATCTGGAGCACATGTACGGTAATATATAGTATAATATGTCTTTCCAGCCTAAAGGAAAATAAAATGTTGTGACTAGAGAAAAAATATTCAAATGGATCAAAATGCTACTTAAATAGTATTAATATCCCTACATGTGCATTTTTTGTCGATCACTTCTGCGGGAATGTAGCAATGAGGGCCACTTGCTGCCATTTTTAGAACAGTAAAAGGCAATCAAGAGGTTAAAAAATCTAAAAAAAAATACTTATACACAACTTAACCCCTACCTCTCCTGCCCATCTGCTCCTTACTGTCAGCCATCAGATCCTTGTCTCATTTTCTTATCACCCTCGTGCTTCTCATGCTAACCTGAAACGTGAACTGTTGTTGAGCATGCGCGTGGGAGGTCACAGTGCAAGTTTTAACATCATGACATTGTGACTTTACCTGGCCTAGAGTGAGGAGGATTCATTCCTTGCCGTGCTGATAAGAAGATGTGTCAAAGACCAGACGAGTGACGATGAGGAGCAGAAGGGCTGGAGAGGTGAGTATAATGTGGGCTTTACACGACACGACCGATCGTGCGATGCATCGTCGGGGTCACGGTTTTCGTGACGCACATCCGGCATCGTACACGATGTCGTATCGTGTGACACCTCCTAGCGACGCAGTATCGCTCACAAATTGTGAGTCATGTACTCGTCGCTAGGTTTCATAAAATTGTTTAATTAAAATGGCGCCGGTTGTTCATTGTTTCCGTGGCATCCCACGTTGCTCTGTGTGACACCACGGGAACGATGAACACAGCTTACCTGCGTGCCGCGGCACCCGCCGGCTATGTGGAAGGAAGGAGGTGGGCGGGATGTTTACTTCCCGCTCATCTCCGCCCCTCCACTTCTATTAGCCGGCTGCCGTGTGACGTTGCTGTGACGCCGCACGTCCCTCCCACTTCAAGAAGTGAACGTTCGGCGCCCACAGCGAGGTCGTCCAGAAGATAAGTACATGTGACGGGGGTTAAACAAGTTTGTGCGCCACGGGCAGTGATTTGCCCTTGACGCAAAAACGACGGGGGCGGGTACGAGCGCTCGTGCTATCGCATGATAGATCGACTCGTGTAAAGCAGGCTATAGTTGAGTGTAAGTATTTTTTTTTTTTTTTTACATATTACGATTATTTCTTATGAATAACGAACCTAATGAAAGTCAATGAGGAACCCGAGCATTTTTCTGGGAAATCTTCAAGAAAAATGCTCTGGTTCCCCATTGACTTGCATTAGGTTCGCTAATTGTGACGAATACTGGAATAATACTAGGTATTCAGATAGCATATTCTGAACCTGAATATTTCACTATTTGCCCATGTCTAGTTATTATGCTCTTGAGTCTGAAGAGGCCCCAGAGATTATTAAGGGATGTAGAGAATAACTTGAACAAATAAAATTTACACAAACCGGCAGTTGCCTAAATTTTACCTGATCTACTCATTTCTATTTGTGACTGAGGCTGAGTGCACATGTCCATGTAATCATCCGTTACAATGGATCCTGCAGAGATCTGTTGGAAAAAAGTTCTGCAAACACAACTTTTTTGTCCATTGTTAAATAACTGATTTCTGCCTGATCTGTTTTTTGTTAACATTGGAGTCAATAAAAAAATGGATCCTTCTGTTTCTTTTTAATTTTTAAAGGATCAATTTTTTGCTTACAGGATCTGTTTCCAATGGAAGATAAATAGCAATGCGTTGCCGGATCTGTTCTCCATAGACTTCAATGTTGAAAAAACGGATCCGGCAGAAATCAGTTACTTAACAACGGGCAAAAAAGTTGTTTCTGCACAACTTTTTTGTCAATGGATCTCTGTAGGATCTGTCCTAACGGATGATTACTGGACATGTGAACTCAGTAAGAGTATATTCAAAAGCGGAAGATTTCTTGTAGAAATTACTGCATTGTTATTGATCAGATTCTTTACAAAATATTTCAAATAAAAAAAAATGCGTATACAAAATATGCTATATGTCTTAGATCAGAGCTTTTTATCTGATGAGTTTTATATTGTTGGTGCTCAGGCAGATTTAATCCTTTATTCCATGAGTTTTCACCTTTGAAGCCTCGTCTGCACTACGCTCTAATACATAAGATGCATGTTTAAGTTTCTTCCCCTCAAAATATCCCCTTGTGTTTAAATTGGAAAAAAACCCCCAAAAAAACAAAACAGCAGACTAACATTGACTTTCATTGTAAAAATAAATTACTCTGTATTATTTTTTATCAACATTTACATTATTTTACATTATTTTGTAGAACAAAACACAAACATTTGGGTTCCACTTTTAAATCTCTTTAAAGATCCCACTCTTTGGGCAGCCTTTGCCCTATAAAATATTGGCACAACATTATATATTTATATTTTTATTAATACATATATACAGGGTGGTCCAAACGTAGGTGGACAGAAAATAATAACATGGTGTAAAGTGAAACTGACTCAGTTGCCCTTAGCAACCAATCAGATTTCACCTTTCATTTTACAAAGAGTCTGTGAAGAATGAAAGGTGGAATCTGATTGGTTGCTAAGGGAAACTGAGTCAGTTTCACTTTACACCATGTTTGATAAATCTCCCCCTTCATAACCCTATTACACATACAGTACTGTCCACCTACTTTTGGACCACCATATATGTATATATATATATATATATATATATATATATATATATATATATAATATATCACATTTTAATGTGCCCTCCATCTTTTGCATTCATTGCATTTGTTTTTACGCTAGATTGGTCCTAAAGCCCAATAAAAAAAGTATGCTGAGTTATTTTTTTAGTAATGGGCACCCTTTGATCTATAGCATGTTGGTACATTAGTATGTATATATATATATATATATATATATATAATATATATATATATATATATATATATTAATATATTAATGTGCCTTCCATCTTTTGCATTCGGCGCATTTGTTTTTACGCTAGACTGGTCCTAAAGCCTAATAAAAGAAGTTGCATGCGCTACTAGTCTTCAGTTGTATCTGGCTCAACCATAAAATAGCTGATATATGTGAACTGGGTCTAAACCTGCAGGTATTATGCGCAGCTATAAGAGGGAGGGGCCTGACTCCAGAGACCCGGCCTGCCTGAGCGCCAAGGAAAATGGCACCTGGACAGGATTGTGTAAGGCTGCTAGGCTCATAACATCAATATAATGGATGATGCAGCAGCTGTACTTTTATGGGGGTTGGTAAAACAAATGTTCTGGGAAAACAGAATTTTTCAGTATTGCACAAAATTAACTCTTTAAAATCTGGTTAGGGGTTTAATCTACTAAGAGCTGGACAGAAATAAAAGTAATAATGGCAATATGACTGCATTCATACATTAGTCTATAGCAGAGAAATGAATGTACAAGGTGGCATGCATCACAAGGCGACTATGCGTCGCGATAACCATGTTCTGATTTTAGGGCACACAAGACGGCTCTCTGAAATGCGTAAAATGGAAATGTAAATTTACAAACATCCTGTCTGATTTGTCCTGTGCTGGGCTAGGGCTGCCTGCAATACATGGACAACATCACAGCGGTCCCATAAAATCATGAAATTGGGATAGCTCTTTATGTCTGAGCTTTAATGCCCCTCACATCCCCATGTGAATGTAGGTAACTCAAAGAGAGAGGCAGTATAATGTCGCACTGTGAGAAATCTGTCTTTTCAGCTTCCCCAGGATCTCAACCTGAAGCCTCATTAAAGCCCCTTCTATTGTGTGCCCGGCCGCTCTCAGCAGTTTTAACTGCTGTTTATGGACCACAATGTTCTGAATGATGTGTTTTCTTGTTGTGTTTTTCTTCTTTTCTTTTTAATCTGGTGTTTCTTTGAAAAGACCACATACTATGGACTTCTCCATTTCACTGTTCTGGTAGCAGAGTGAAAACGGCAGTAGAAATTGTATTCTGTGTTATTGTCCCTAAACAGAAATCTAATATTGAATTCACAATAAATAAATACAAATACTAATAACTAATAGATAAAATATGTCTTAATATTTTCTTTTTTTTATATTTTATAACTTCAAATAACAGGGTCAGCATAAAAACCATAGCTTGGTGAAGGCATCACCTAAATCTCCTTGGAAAATCTGTACGGCTGAGTTCAGACACAATAGTTTAGTCCAACCAGTTATTTTTTGACACAGTCATTTTTTTTTGCCAGATTAAAGGGAACCTGTCAGGTCCAATATGCACCCAGAACTACA
Source organism: Anomaloglossus baeobatrachus (assembly GCF_048569485.1). Taxonomy (NCBI): domain Eukaryota; kingdom Metazoa; phylum Chordata; class Amphibia; order Anura; family Aromobatidae; genus Anomaloglossus; species Anomaloglossus baeobatrachus. The sequence continues at coordinate 686,897,491 of NC_134354.1, forward strand.
AGCAGTTTTGGGTGTATATTGCTAATCCCTGCCTAACCGTCCCTGTATACACTAGCATAGATAAAGAGATCTTTAGAAAAAGTATTTCTAAAGGTCGTTTATTCTATGCTAATGAGCTCGGGGATTAGCATGTTAGCGGGATTAGCATGTTAGCCCCATTGGCATGTTAGCACGCCCCTGCGCACTGAGCCGAAATCCAGCGTCGGACGCGATGGCAGCGGAGAGGTGAGTGAGATCATCCTGTGATGCTGCGCATTCATTAGCATTTAGTACGCCCACAGGGGTGTGCTAACATGCTAATGGGGCCGACTAACAAGGGAAGCAACGCCCTTGGGACTAGTCCCTGAGCTCCTTAGCATATGATAAAAGATCTTTCGAAATAATTTTTCTAAAGATCCCTTTATCTATGCTAGTGTATACAGTTACAGTTAGGCAGGGATTAGCAATATGCACCCAGAACTGCTCATGGTTCTGGGTGCATGCTGGACCTGACAGGTTCCCTTTAAATAGTTGTCAACTTTAAGCATTTTGGACATCCAGAGTTGGGAGAAAAAACATTACATGATGTTGGACTGCAAAATGGATGTCACGGAATGAAAAAGTGATCTTAAAGACAACTATGAGATCAGAAAAACCGCGGATGCCATATAAATTGGTATGAACAATAACAATGCTCCCCAACAATCAAGCGTAATTTTGAATACTATCACCTTCATATGCGGCAGAGGAAATTTTAGTTCAAAGCCCAGTCATTAGGGATGAGCGAACCAAAACTGTAAAATTCGGGGTCTGTACTAATCCGGTGCTCCAACTCAATCACAGACTTCTCACGAAAGTGCATGGTTAAGTTCCGAGTTCGAATGCTGTTCGTATGCTATATAAAATTTGTTAACAGAGAGAGGTAGAAACCGGGTTCTTCAAAGCCGCGCCAATGATCACCAGCCAAAGGATCAGATCAATGAAGCTTTATTGTTGCATCGGTCTATGCGTTTCAGGAGCCCTGCTCCCTTCCTCAGGACCATCAGATACAAGCATACATCAAATGTATGCTTGTATCTGATGGTCCTGAGGAAGGGAGCAGGGCTCCTGAAACGCGTAGACCGATACAACAATGAAGCTTCATTGATCTGATCCTTTGGCTGGTGATCATTGGCGCGGCTTTGAAGAACCCGGTTTCTACCTCTCTCTGTTATCTGCCACTTTGGGTTGCTGCTGCCGTGGTCAAATTTTACGTGCGATTACAGTGGTTGTGACTCTCACAACCACATTTGGTGAGTAGTATTGCTCCCCCATCCTATACCCCTACATACAAGGGTAAGACCCTATTGCGCTTTATTTTTCCACAGCTTCTTATATAAAATTTGTTGAAAGGCTGCATCGCAGCCAAACAGCAAGTTTTGCAGCTGTGGGCACTTCCTCAGCCACACCTATCACAGCCATTTCGAGTACTGGCATGGCTGTGATTGGCTGGCCACATCACGTCATTGGGTCTATATAGGGGCCAGTGACACAATGCTCGGCCCACACCGTCCACTGGAAGTTGACAAAAGCAAACATATACATATTGTTTACGTGCACCCTTTATTGCCTTTCATGGGCACTAAAGGGTATTTTTAGCTTTGCTTAACTAATAAATAAATACAGTAGAACCTTGGATTACGAGCATAATTGGTTCCTTGAGTGTGCTCTTAAACCAAGTTACTCTTATATCAAAGCGATAGGAAATAATTGAAACACAGACAATTCGTTCCACAACCCAAAAATAGTTACTGCATTTATACAAACGTATTACAGTAATACCGTTTAATGTACTGTATTCATATATAGAATTATTACAGTACACTAATACAAACTACTGTACAGTAAAAAACATATAAAACAAATTAAACTGCACATTAGCTTGCAATAGAATTGCTGGTGTGTGAGAGGTACAGTATAAGCAATGTGCTGTATTGGTTAGCCAAAAGAAAAGTACAATACTATATCTACAAATGCAAATTGATAGACATGCTTTATAGTACCGTATATACTATACTGTACAATGGTAAATTGTATACAGTATAGAGTACATATGTACAGAAAGTTACCTCCAGAGCGTGGTGAAAGGACAGAATCGGAAGTGTGCATGGTGACTATTTCCTCTTCTTGCAAAACATTGCTCTTAAACCAAGGTACAAATTTGTAAAAAGCTTTGCTTGTCTTGCAAAACTCTCTCAAACCAAGTTACTCTTAATCCAAGGTTCCACTGTAATTTAAAACATTTTTTGATAATCAGCCAAGGTAAAGCAGACAACTGTGGGCTACTATTATCAGATTGGAAAAGCCCAAGACTATTTCGCCCTTCCCAGTCCAAATATAGCATCACACAGCTGCCCCAGAAGTGGTGCATCCATTAGAAGTGCCAGATCTGACCCTTCACCCCAGCTATTCCTGAATGTCCTGATGCAGTGGCAATTGGGGCAATATTTTTGGGGTTGATGTTAGCTGTGAATTAACAGTTGGCATCAAGGGGGGGCGTGTCCTGGACATGGAGGAGTGAAGACGCTCAGAGCCGGAGCTCCTGGGCCCAAAGCTTTACACACTCTTCCCCACCGGCCGCGCGCAGATACAATGCCCCCAAAGAAACGGCCACCTGCAGTACATGTCCCGGCATCAGACAGAGGATCCTCCGGAGGTCTGACAAGATTCCTCTCCTCCCCAGCAACGGCACCCCTCAGCGCCGGCAGAAGCAAGATGGCGACGGCTGGAACAGGGAGCGTGGTGGAGGGGAAGCCCCCGCAGGCAGCGCGGCTGCAGCGCCAGCTAAGTGAAGGGGAGAGGGGGGAGGAGGAGGCTGGAGGCACTGCCGCTCATGGAGGGGGCCCAGCCACGTCCAAATCAGCGGGGCCCGCACAGAGAAAAGATGGAGAGCAGACCCCGGGAGGTAGCTTCACAAGGGAGCCGCAGGCCACTTCCAGGCCCCCTGGCGCCCCCAGCCTGAGGGATGGCGACTCTGGGAACCTGGGTGCCCCCTTGGCCTCCCCCCCTGACATGCTGGATATCCAGGCCCTGAGGGAGCTTATCGTCGCCCTCCCCAGCAAAAAAGATCTGGATGAGGTGGCTTCTAGAATAGAACAGGCCCAGCTGTTAGCACTGTCCTCGGTGAGGGAGGAGATGGGGGTCCTGGAGGACAGGATTACGGCCTCTGAGCAGGCCCAGGGATCAATGGAGGGCAGACTTGAGCGCTTGGAGAAAGACTGGGAAGCTTCCAACATATGTATTAGAGACATGTCCCTGCTTCTGGATGACCAAGAAAACAGAAGCAGGAGAAATAATGTCCGACTGAAAGGAATTCCGGAGGACTGGTCGCCTGAACTCCTGCGCTCCAATGCTCTGGCCATCTTTAATATTGTCACAGGCAGACCCCAAGACGCAACCTACCTCTTTGATAGGATCCACAGGGTGGCCCGCCCTAACACCAGGGCATCCTCCAACACCAGAGACGTCCTATGCCGTCTCCAATATTATGGAGATAAGGAGCGGATCCTTCAAGGGGCTTGGTCACATGGCCCAATAGAGATGGACGGTGCACTCGTGTCATTGTTCCCGGACGTCTCCAGTCGTACCCTATATATGAGGAGGCTACTTCACCCGCTATTACTCCGAATCAAAGAAGCGGGCGCCACCTACCGCTGGGGACACCCCTTCCATCTTGTAGCCCGCAAAGGAACTGCTGTCTATCCGTTGAGGAGACCCTCAGATCTACCGGGACTGTTCATTTTCCTGGGGATTGACGAGGTGTCGGTTCCTGATTGGCTCGCCTGGGACCCCCCGACCCCTGTGAGGCGGAGGGTGAGGGGTGGGGGGGGCGGTCCTTCCTCTTCGTTGGATGAACGGGGCTGATACAGCTTGATTATTGTGCCCCTTGTTATTTCTTCAGCATTGAATGTTGACATGTGCATAATGTTTACCTTACAGGTGCTCTGGGATTTAAAGTTTAAGGTCGTTTCTTTTCTCTCCTAAGTAATATTTGCTGTGTCGCGCGCGGCCGGCGGGGGGGATCTTTTCCTGGTCCCGGCTGGAGTGCCGGGATGTAAAGTCCGGCTTCTTTACAGCTGGGCCCGGACCCTGGCCCCTCCGTGATTCCGTACTCGTACCCGCTTTCCTTTCTTCCCTGTGGACCCTCGGCTGGTTCCTAGGTCTGCGAGCTTTGCGTGAGCTTCTATAACCTGTGTGCTTTCTCTCCCTTTCTTTTTTCTCTCCTACTACCTTCTCTCAGCTGTACCTCTACTTGTAACTGTCCCCTGACTCCTAGTTAGTTCCCGTTTCTCCCTCTCGTAGGGCGGACATTCTCTCTCCTTCTTTTCCCTTTCTTAATCCCTGAGTACTCTCCCTTTTTCTAAAGCCACTCTTCTTTTTCCCCCTAGCCCTCCTCTTCTTTTTTTTTCTTCTCTCTCCTCTTTTTCCCTTCCCAGTCCTTCCTCCGGGGAGCTAAGGTTGGCCAGTGATGGAGACGTGTTCTGAGTTGCGTATTGGCTCACTGAATGTGAGGGGATTGCATGATCCCGGGAAGCGCTCAATTCTCCTGAACCTCCTATGGAGGAGCCGCATACAGGTTGCCTTTTTGCAGGAGACACATTACAGCCTGGAGAAACCATATAAGCTTACTCTATAACGCTGGGAGCTCACAGCCGATTCCTCCAGGGTAGATGTGATGTGGTCAGGTCGTGGTCATCATCCAGACACAGCCCTGTGTGTGATAATTTATGAAATATATCAGAATTGGTCCCCTGAGGATCCCCTAAATTGCGTTAGGGGGGGAGAAACGCGTCGGGAGAGTCAAAGAGGGTCCATTAGTTAAGTGGGCCTCTTGACTCCTACCTAACAGATCTATATTGATATTAGAGGAACCTTGAAAACTAACGCATGATCTATGTTAAATGTGGTTCTGTCCTGCACTATTTGTTATCACGCTGGTGATGGTCACCCCCGCCAAATAACAGCTATAAGAGTGAGGGTGAGCGTAATTAGGAACAGAGGTCGAGGACCCCGGGAGGATGAACAGGGGTTGATAAACAGGATATATGTGATGTAGCATCACCTTGAGATGAACCTCTGAACCCTATGCCCTTTCACAAACCATCTATCTAGAGCTGAAACCTGGCGTGGGTTGAACACTGTTTAGCACATGCACAACTGTCTTTATCCTTATGTGTTTTTAGAATAAGAAAGAGAGAACATTCCTAATGTTCTGTTTTTAGGAATATTTAATAAAGTTTATATTTTCATAAGAGGTGTTTAATCAGGTGGTTTTTTGGAGCAATAGCTACCTCTTACATTGAAACTGTGGTTTACAGCGGCCATATACTTGCCAAACACAGGTCAGTGCACAACGTTTTTACGCTTCCTGGACTTAATAGACGACTTTGCCGAAGGCACTTTAGTGATAGGAGGGGACTTTAATTTCACCTTAGACCCTAATATTGACAACTCCGGGGGGCTTCTTGTTTACCACAAAGGACTACACAGCGTATCAAACGGGGACTGCGCGAATTTCAGCTGATAGATACCTGGAGGCTTCTCCATCCTGCAGACAAAGACTATTCATTCTACTCGCCCGTTCATGATAGTTACTCCCGACTAGATCACTTCTTCGTCCGTCATAGGGACCTCCACGCCCTGCGAGCAGCGACAATTGATAGCATCTATTTCTCTGACCATGCGTTGATTACGATCTCGCTTGCCCTGGCCCATCCCACCGACAGGCAGTGCCAATGGAGTTTGAACAACTCACTGCTAAATGACCCGACAGCCATGGATGAGATCCAATCGGCTTTGTCGGAATACTTTGGGCAAAATACAGCTGGGGAGGTTTCGCCCAATGTAGTCTGGGAGGCCCACAAATGCATTGCGCGGGGGCTTTTTATCAAGCATGGCTCGCGCCTGAAAAAAGAACGGGCGGCACAGGTGGATGCTCTTCTTTCCGAAATTCATCAAATAGAGGCCCTCCATAAGAGATCCTGTGACCCAGCGTCCAGATCTCGTCTGACTCAAAAAAGGGAAGAGCTGCGCACCCTATTGACTCATAAGGCAAAGGGCGCCTTGGTTAAATGCAGGAGACATTTTTATGAGTTCGGAAATAAGAGCGGCAGAACCCTGGCCAGAGCGCTACGCTTACAAAGGACGCGGGGGTATGTCCAACGGGTCCAGAACCCGGGTGGGAGGATGGTGACTCTGCCCAGGGATATCGCTACGGCCTTTGGTAACTTCTACGCCTCCCTTTATTCTATTGATGGAGATAAAACCAACCCAGCCCAAGCAGACTTACGCCTGCGGATCAGGAAATACATTAGTGTTTCAGGAATGCAAGGGCTCCGAGCGGAGGATGCAGAGGGCTTGGAGAGACCTATCACAGAACCAGAATTACTCGAGGCTATCAAAAACTCCCCAATGGGAAAGGCCCCGGGCCCTGACGGCTTCCCCCTAGCCTATTACAAAAAGTTGGGATCAATGCTAAATACTCCCTTCCTTCAGGCTTTCAATAATGTTGCAGTAAGTGGCTCGCCCCCCATTCCTAGAGACACTTTGTCGGCTAACATAGTTGTCATCCCTAAAGAGGGCAAGGACCCTTCTCAGTGCGCGAGCTACCGTCCCATCTCCCTGTTGAACACTGACTTATAGCTTTTTGCGAAGATCCTGGCGGACAGGCTGTCCCCTCTGGTGGGAGGCCTCATTCATCCTGACCAGGTTGGGTTTCTGGGAGGGAGAGAGGCCAGGGACAACACGACCAAAGCGATAAACCTGATTCATAAAGCCCGCATGGAGAAGATGCCGTTGATGCTTCTTTCCACAGACGCCGAAAAGGCCTTCGATCGTGTTAATTGGGTTTTCATGACGGAGGCCTTGAGGGCGACTGGGCTAGGCGGGTCTATGTTGAACTGGATTGGCTCTCTCTACAGTGGCCCCACTGCAGCGGACAGGGTGAATGGATTACTCTCCGACAGGTTCCCGATAACTAACGGGACCAGGCAGGGATGTCCCCTGTCTCCCTTGATATTTGTTTTGACCCTGGAGCCTCTACTGTGTCATATTAGAAGAAATCGCGATATCACAGGTCCTCGCACTAAGGTTCACGAATTCAAAATTGCAGCCTACGCAGATGACCTCCTATTCTTCCTCACGAATCCCTTGGTCTCCCTGCCCAACCTGCTTCGGGAATTTGAGATTTATTCTTGCCTATCCAATTTCAAAATAAACATGACCAAGTCTGAAGCCCTGAATGTGAACCTGCCTCCGGGCACGGTTGCCTCACTTCAATCATCCTTTAGCTTTAAATGGGCATTCAGATCTCTCGGTTACTTGGGGGTTCGGCTGGCGGCGGACACAAACTCGCTTTTTAAACTGAACTTTCTTCCCCTCCTTGGGACTATAAAGAGAGGATTGTACGAGATGGGCGAAAGGCTGGTTCACTTGGTTCGGTAGATGTGATATCTTTAAAATGAATATCCTCCCTTGCATCCTTTACCTTCTCCAGGCTCTTCCAATACGGATTCCCAGCTCCTTTTTTAAGGATCTGGCCGCCTTACAAACCAAATTCATCTGGGACAATAAGCCAGCTCGAATCTCCCGCTCTTTACTGTGCAGACCTAAGAGGAGGGGGGGGATGGGAATCCCTGACTTGAAGGTATATAGCTGGGCCGCTCACATGGTCAGGGTTATCGACTGGTGTCGCCACGCCAAGACGAAACCCTGGGTGGCATTGGAACAAAGTTTCACTGCAATCAGCCTTACCGCAGCCCCTTGGATACCGAGCCCTCTCCCCGCTAACTTAAGGCATCACCCTACAATCGGTGCTACCTTGGAGTGTTGTTCCCTGGGACAGATCCGCAGATTACTACTCCCAATTCGCTCTCCTCTCTCACCCATAATTGGCTCCCCAGACTTCAATCCGAGTCTGACGGACCCCGTCTTTCGCCTATGGATAGAAGAGGGGCGCTTCCGGGCGTGTCATCTAATAACTGACGGGGGCTGGCCCTCGCTCGGGGCACTCTCAGCTTGCGAGACTCCGAGAGAGTTGGGAACCTGGAGGTCCATGCAACTCAGACATTACATTAGCTCTCTCCCCGACCACTCGCTGTACACGGCTCGCCCTACGGAGTTTGAAGCGCTGTGTACCCGGGAGGGAGTGTTACGGCACTCTCTCTCCCTGGTGTACAGGATGTTGACGGACCCTGGCGACCTCCCTCCCCCCACATTTCTCGTACACTGGGAACAAGACCTAGGTCTCTCCCTGACGGATACGCAAAGGAATAAAATTTTGGCGCTCGCCCACAAGACCTCCATAAGCTCCAGACTTCAGGAATCCAATTATAAACTTCTGTTGAGGTGGTATAGGGTCCCAACTAGAGTACACAAGATGTTCCCAGGCGTAGACCCGTGCTGCTGGAGATGTGGGACGGCGGAGGGGGACTTTGTACACATATTCTGGACATGTCCGGCCCTCAGAGGGTTCTGGAGCGGAGTGGGGGAGGTGATTAAACACGTGACTGGAACATCACAGACCTTGGGTCCGGAGCTGTTCCTTCTCCAATTGACTGAGATGTCTGTCTCTGCATACAAGCAGTCGCTACTGCACTTTCTGGTGATGGCGGCCAGGTCATGCATCCCCTTAAAGTGGAAGTCGGACGCTCCCCCTGCCCTGTCCCTCTGGGCCTCCAGGGTCAATGAGCTTCTGCAGATGGAGGAACTGACCTCCTCCATACATGATCGGTACGAGCGCTTCCACGGGACCTGGCTCCCCTGGATGCAATTTAAGCTCTCCAATGAATACGACCTCCTTTTGCGTGATGCGTAGATGGAGCGCTTTCTCCTCTGTCGCTGGCCTCTCCCCCCTGGTAAACCTCCCCCCACCCCCTTTTTTTTTTTCTTTTCTCTCTCTTCTTCTCCCTCTCTCTTCTCTCTCTTCTTCTTATTCTCTCCCCTTCTCCCCCTCCTTTCCCATCTCCTTCCCCCTCTTTCTCCCCCCTCTTTCTTTTTTACCTTCCTCCCGCTCTGTCCTATCCCTTCCCCTTTCCACTCTTCCTCTACGTTCCTCCCCCGTTTCTTCTCTCTCAGCTGGTGTGAACTCTATGTTGAGAGATGTCTGAATGATCTTTAGGCTCTCTAGCCTCCTTTTGGTACTTCTCCTTCTCGCCTCTGATAAAAATTTGTTAAAAAACGGACCCGTTCGACAATTTGTTGGGTTGGCCCAGACGTTGGTGACTTTGTATTGAGATGTATTCTCCCAAACTCTGTGCAATTGTTTTTGTTTATTTTGCCAACTGACTGATATATGGTCTGTAAGGGTCTGTTGTATAAATAAAGAATTTAAAAAAAAAACAAAACAGTTGGCATCAAGCCCAGGGGTTAGTAATGGAAAGGCATCTATCAGACAGCACCATTACTAACCCCATAAGTGTACAGTTAAAAAAAATCACACACACACACACACACACACACACACACACACACACACACACAGAAAAAAAATAGTTTATTTGAATAAAGGCTTCCCCACACTCCCTCATTCACTAACTTGTTAATTAAAAAAATCCTCAAAGTTCCAACATAATCCAATGGTGTAATGTACCACAACTCTCCCATCAATTCCTAAGAAACTTCTTTTTGAGAACGTTCTCAGATCGATGCTTCATAGGTGACTTCTGCTCAGCAGCAGATTCAGAATTTCTCCCTCTTGTGGGTTTGAATAGCTAGAAAGCAACATTAGGCCTCATTCAGACTTTGGTTATTTAGTTACATAGTTATATAGGTTAAAAAAAGACCTAGCTCCATGTAGTTCAACTTTCCTCTACCAATCATATATTTTGTCATTAAGTAATTTATAACCAACAACGTTGTGTGTACTGAGAAAATCATCCAGACCTTTTTTAAAAATTGTTAGCTTCTGCCATTATAGTATAGTGTCTGCCATTATAGTTTTTCACGGATGGATGAAACTTGAACCTAAATCCAATATTTTCAAATGCTGATGACACTGATCAAAATCACTGATGAAAGTCGAACTCTTCTGCATACAAGAAAAATCACTGAGTCTGAATGAGTGTGAATGAGCTCATGATCTCGCTTGTTTACAACTAAGGCCTAATAGCACTTGGATGACATTTTTTTAACAGACCCATAGACTTGTTTTGCTGATTTTGATTTGACACACTTATCAGATTTTGCACTAAAGGCGCTTTCACATGCGCCCTTATGTCGTGAGATTGCATGTACGATCGCACCCACCCCCGTCGTTTGTGCGTCACGGGCAATTTGTTGCCCGAGGCGCACAAAGTCATTAACCCCCGTCACACGTACTTACCTCCCTAACAACGTCGCTGTGGGCGGCAAACATCCTATTACTGAAGGGGGAGGGACGTTCGGCGTCACACAGCGGCTGTCCAATAGAAGCGGAGGGGCGGAGATGAGCGGGACGTAACATCCCGCCCACCTCCTTCCTTCCGCATTGCCGGCGGCCGCAGGTAAGCTGCAGTTCGTCATTCCCGAGGTGTCACACGTAGCGACGTGTGCTGCCTCAGGAACGATGAACAACCGGCGCACAGAAGGAGGAATGACATTTTGAAAATGAATGACGTGTCAACGAGCAATGATAAGGTGAGTATTTTTGCTCGTTCACAGTCGTTCGGAGATGTCACACGCTACGACATCTCCAACGATGCCAGATGGGCGTCACAAATTCCGTGACCCCGCCGACATATCATTAGATATATCGTAGCGTGTGACGGGGCCTTAACACAGATCTGCAAGGGTAAAATTATTTGAAAAGTAATTAGTTATTTTTTACTATACTTTTGATCTCCGAATTCAGTAAAAATATTGGAAAAATTCTATCAAGTATAGTTTTTTTTTACAAACACTGACTTCATAGGTTTCCAAAAATAGAATTCCATAGAATTCCAAAAGTAATTCCTTCCATACTTCTGTCAAGACTATGCTCTAGTGCGTTGCAGTGATGTTCCTGGGCTGATGGAAAATGTAATATTGAGTGCAATGTGAGCGATTAGAGACTTCTTATTGATTCATCCCAAAAAAGTCTGAAAGCAGCTACTGCACAATGGCAGCAAGTATACTCCAGTGCCTGTAGGCTGTAGGGCATTCTGTGCACGTGAAGTAAAGATATGTGAATTTAGACTTTATTCTCAAGAAACTTAAGTAGGCGGATCAAGGAAGATCAATATGTCATGATCTGAAAGTTCTCTCTTTGCTCCTTGGGCAGAAAGGAAGATATACGAAGTACCCATGCTTTTTGTGTGAATGGGACACCCGGGATAGGACTCATCACTGGAGCTAAAAAAGCCAAAAACATATTTGCAACCTGGACTCAAGAACATAGTTGTGGTAAGTTTAGTTTATTTCACTAAAGTTCTCCTGGCTCCAATCCACATTAAGCTTGGACTGATAAAACAGTTTGTTAAAGCTCTACCGAAAGAAGGAGAGACTTTAAGTACCTGTGTAGCAAGCTTCAGGGACTGTCCGAAGCAAAATGGAAGGAAGGAATTTTTGTGGCTCTGGATATTTGGAAACTCATGAATGACAACATGTAAAAAAAAAAGATAACTTTTGAGAAAAGGGCTTAGGATTATTTTAAAGAAAATGTGAAGAAATTTCTAGATAACAACAAAGATCAAAAATCTTAAATTCATGGTGGAGAACATGCTGAAACGTTTCAAAGAATTGGGTTCCATTTGAATTTGAAGTTCCATTTTTCACATTCCCATTTAGACTACTTTCCTCAAAACCTTGGTGCTGTTAAAGAAGAGAAAAGAGAAAGACAAATTAGACATGACCACCATGAATTTCTAGTAAACAGTAAAAAAAACAAAACACAACACATAATTTTTTTTTTATTAGAAATAAAACAAAAAAAAATTTAGAGACACCATCTTTATTATAAAAAAATCCTTACTCTGATGTAGTCCACAGGGAGAGCAATGTCAGCTCTGCTTCATCGCTCTGTACAGACAAGAGTCTATACACAGCGAGAAGCAGGCTGACAGTGATAGTCAAAGTTCAATCGAGTCCATGGCTTAGCCATGGACTCGGATGAACCCTGACGTCACCGCGAACATGGCTGAAAAAAGCCGAAGACTGCTGAGTGACAAGCAGTGCAGTGAATACAGTGCAGTGAATACCGCTGGAAGTTAATGATCGGACCCAGAAGCAGTAGTGGCTGGGAGATAGTGGGTCTGCAGGGCGCGTCACTGGACCGGTAACTATATTTCCAGAATCCGCCCTTTCCTCAATTTGCAATCAACTAAAATGCTAGTGCATGCCCTCATAATCTCCCGCCTCGACTACTGTAACATCCTCCTCTGTGGCCTCCCTGCCAACACGCTTGCCCCTCTCCAGTCCATCCTTAACTCTGCTGCCCGACTTATCCACCTCTCTCCTCAATACCACCCAGCTTCTCCCCTCTGCATGTCCCTCCACTGGCTTCCAATCTTCCACCGTATCCAATTCAAACTTCTAACACTGACCTACAAAGCTGTGCATAATCTTTCCCCTCCGTACATCTCCGAACTACTCTCCCACTACACTCCAACACGTCACCTCCGGTCCTCCCAAGATCTCCTCCTCTCCTCCTCTCTCATTCGCTCCTCACACAACCGACTCCAAGACTTCTCCCGAGCATCCCCAGTCTCCTGGAACTCGCTGCCTCAACACGTCAGACTATCCCCTACCCTTGCAAACTTCAAACGGAACCTGAAAACGCACCTGTTCCGAAATGCCTACAATCTACAATGAACTCGCTGCCGCCCGACCACCGTGCGGAGCTGCCGCCCGACCACCGTGCGGAGCTGCCGCCCGACCACCGTGCGGAGCTGCCGCCCGACCACCGTGCGGAGCTGCCGCCCGACCACCGTGCGGAGCTGCCGCCCGACCACCGTGCGGAGCTGCCGCCTGACCTACACCCCACCTATTGTCTCCTCCCCATAATCCTATAGAATGTAAGCCCGCAAGGGTAGGGCCCTCTTCCCTCTGTACTAGTCTGTCTACTGTAACTTGTATACGTATTTTGTATGTAACCCCCTTCTCATGTACAGCACCATGGAATTAATGGTGCTCTATAAATAAATAATAATAATAATAATAATAATAACTATAATCATAATGTTTTTTAATAATGTGCTTTTTTACCCGAACTGGACCCTAACTGTAACATGGGTTTCCCAGGAAAACCCGTATTGGAGACCTTGTGCACGAACACTATGTGTTCGGTACGGGTCCAGAACTTTACAGTTCGGGTTCGCCCATCCCAATACATTTAGGGATGTGAAATAATAAGAAATGACACAGGGGCAAAGTATTGAACACTGAAATTTTTTTGTACAAAAGCCTTTGTGTCTGATGAAAGCTTCAAGACCCCTCCTGTATGGAGAACTAGTTGCAGGTGTGGTTTTTGCCCATTCTTCCATGTAAACATTCTTCAAATCTTGAAGGTTCCATGGGCTCCTTCTATGAACTCATAGCTTTAGTTCCTTCCATAACTTTTCTATTGGATTCAAGTCAGGTGATTGGCTTAGCTATTGTAGCAGCAGTGTTTCCTTGGATGTGTGTTTTAATCATTGTCTTGCTTAAATGTCTACCCTCGTTCATTTTCATCATCCTGGTAGATGGCAGAAGACTGTTATGAAGAATGTCTCGATACATTCGTCTTTTAATTATATGAAGTTTGCCAGGGCTGTATGCTGAACAGCCCCACATCATGATATTCCCACTGCCAAACTTATTTGTCATTTGGGCTGTGGAGTATTTTACTCAGCAGATTTAGTTGAATCCTTAGCTTTTTTAGCGTATATTTCAAACCAGCTTTGGATACGCCAGCTTTACTAGCAACAAGCACCAGCACTATCAGGCTCTGGTTACGTATTTCATTTTTTTGCCTATTGTTTATCTAAACTGGCAGTCCATCGTGTATTCAGAGCATTGGTTTATCCTCATGCTTTTCTGCTTTAGGGATTTATTCATTCCTCTGTGGGTATATTCAATACACATTAAATTTATTTTTGTTAGTCAGGCCTTTAGGGTCATTTTGGACATGTGTATGTGATTTTTCCAGCTTATGGACCCGTTACATTTCATCCCAAGCATTTGATTGTGGGTTACTTTGTTTGTACCAAGTTTCTGGTTTTTAAATGTTTTTAGAGGTTGTCATTGTATGTCACTTGCTGTTTTTGAATTTTTTGTATTCAATTCATGTGTGTTTTTTTATACTTTCATCAATAAAGCATGTTTTTTTGATGTACATTTGTGTGGTGATCCCGTACATTAAGTACGCTCTTTTTTCCTTCACTCCAGCACTGCCAAACTTCACTGTTGGTGTTTTTGGGGGGTGATATATAGTGCCTTGTGGCCTCCAAACATGGTGTGAATTATTGCACCCCGAAGAGTTCAATTTTGGTCTCATCTGAATAAACTATTATATTTTTCCAGTATTTCACATGCTTGTAAGTGTTGTTGAGCAAACTTTAAATGCACTTGAACATACTTTTTGTTTAGTAAGGCCGGTTTCACACATCCGGCTTTCGCAGTGGCAGCGCTGTAACTTCCGGGTCACATGCTGTGGTCACATGACAGCATGTGACTGGAGCTTGTTGCGCTGCCACTGTACTGTATACACTGTACTGGCGTGCGCCAGAATCGGCAAACCGGTGAAAAGCCAGATGTGTGAAACCGGCCTTATGGAGTCTTGCCAGGTGAGCATGCAAGCATACCATGGATTTTGACGGCATTACTTATTGTTTTCTTTAAAACAATCATACCTTCTGATTCTAGGTCTTTCTCTAGCGCTCCAAAGGTGGTCCTTGGCTTTTGGCATCTCTAACAATTGTTTTCACTCTTCTGTTTTAAGTTGGAGTTTGAGGGTTGAGTCAAGTGGAGTGGAGCAGAGTGGTAGTCAGGGGTTGGAGCCCCTGGATTACCGGACTACCTGAGCTGACTAGGTGACAGACGGCAGAGCAGGGCCACAGGCGACGGAGATCCGGTCGCCGGGAGATCTTAAGTGGACCGGGGCAGGGTTGTAGCCCGCCGGTGCCGACAGTGGGAATCGGTCCGGAGGCCGTGCACAGTCGAGGTACCTGGAACCCAGGGCAAGGACCGCTTCAAGCACCTTACCGATTAGCCAGCAGGTGACAAGGTTCCAGATTTTGTACCACGAGTAGCCCAGAGAGCTAAATGGAAGCCCAACGAGGGGGATAGGGTGTCCGCCAGAACCCACAGGGATCATACGGGTCAGATTTTGTAGGCAACGGCTCACACACTACACAAAACACGGGGAGCGGATTTCTCGTGTTTTATGCGGGTTAAAGGGTGCTTTACACGCTGTGACATTGCTAGCGATCGCGTCAGCGATGTGAAATTCTAGATCACAAGTGTGATCTTTCGAGATCGCACATGCGTAAAATGACCTATATGCAATCTCAAAAGATCGCACCTTGCGATCTAGAATTTCACATCACTGACGCGATCGCTAGCGATGTCGCAGCGTGTAAAGCACCCTTAAGTCACCACACAAGAAACTACAAGTGCAGGAGGAATTGCCCCTGCCCTGTCAGCCCGTGTGTGGGACCAAGCACACCCCTCCAGAGGCTCCCGGCATCTGGCCTTGGTTTACCACATGGACTTTGTGTGATTCATTACCACAGTGAGTACACCGGTAAACATCCGGTCCATTCCTAAAGACTGCTCTCTGCAACCCCTCACTATCCTCAGGACCCCGGGACTACACCTCCCCTACCCGTGGAGGGGATTCCACCTTGCTGGCCCGCTCCATCTGCCCCGGGTACCCCCATACCAAGGCAGCGGCATTGTCACCAACCATCACCGCAACCCACGGGTGGCGTCACTGACAAACTATTCCCCTGTAAATAACCCCTTTTTTGTTGTTGTGGATGACGGGCCACTGCACGAGCCCTGGATCCGGCTGCCACTCGAGCCCCAGCCACAATCCCAGATCCGAGCGCCTCGGGTAGCCTTCCCTGACGTGGTCAGTCACCCCCGGCCCGCGACACTCCTTTTCCCCTGCAGATCCCATCCCATGTGGCTCCTTTTCCCATATAGTTCCCATCTTATGCGGCCTCCTCTTCCCTTCAGATCCTGTCCCATGTGGCTCCTTTTCCCATATAGTTCCCATCTTATGCGGCTCCTCTCCCCTGCAGATTCTTGTCTCCCTGCATCTTCGGCTCACTGAGCACTTACCTGCTCCAAGCACCGGCGGCTTCTCCTCTGTCTTCCGTCCTCCTCTGCGGCAATCTGCAGGCACACTGATGCTGGCAGGTGGCAGCAGGATAAGCAACCTCACCACGCTGCCGTGACCTCTGCAGCGTCAGCGCATTGCTGCATGCCAGGTCAGGGAGCAGACAGGATCCACTGAACCTGGAAGAGCGGCACATACGGAGGTATGGGGATTCATTTGTGTTATTGTCTTAAAAACACTAATACAAGTGAATACAGAGAACCGGTTCGCCGGAGCCGTATCTTGCCTGTTCGGGGAAGCGTCTGCTATTTTAACAACCGGTTCACCCGAACCGGACAGAACCGGCTAAATACCACCCCTGCTCCTAAGATTTTCTGTGGCATGTGTTCATTCTTGCAGCATGGTTTTGAATTAATCTGTTGGTAAAATTAACTTGTTGGGTGTACAAAATAACAAATCTTCTTTGCAATCAATAACCCACATTTGTGGCAGCATTTTGTAGAATGGTACCCCATAGAAAATGTTAAGTTTGAAAGGAAACTGGCAAATATGTTGGCGTGTATGTGGCACCCCTGAGGCTTCAGTAGCCACAGGGCATTGCATTTCATTTATAGTGCAATGCTTGGATTCGGGTAATGAAGGAGTTAATAACTGGTGTCGTTTTTCCACTTACAAAACATCTAGCTATGAGTCTCTACTTACACAGGAAGCTGGACAGTCTGGGGAATTCCTGGTTACCCGGGCAACAGCCACTAAGAGTCATCCCAAGGGTGGGGACACAGAGTGAGTAAGAGAAACACAACAAACAGTTTTGACTTCAGAACAGTCTGAGACAGCGAAGGAACAACAGGTCCCCTGGTGGAAGTCTACACTCAACTCGCCTCAGGGGGACCTCCCGGGATGTGTACTTAGGAGCTATCTCGGGAAAGGAGGAGCGAGTGCCAGAACATTATGGGACTTGTAGTACCACGGCTACTATAGAGAATGCTTCACAGAGCTTCTATAGCTATGACCGGCCAGACTGGAAGAGGGCGAGAGACAGAGGGCGACCGGTGGAGATGATGAGACAGAGGAGACATGGCAGCTGGGGGGGAGCTTAACCGCTTCCACAGTGCCAGCACAGTCGGGGTGTAGAACCCTTGGTTGGGGACACCTTCACGGACTCTAACAAATCTGCAGGGGTTGGGGATTTCATGTCCCATTGCCCACCACCCACTTTCACGGAGCACAGTGACATAAAGGATCCAGGGTCGGGTTTACAGCCAGGCCCCATGGCAAGGACCCGCGTCACCTGCATACGGGACGGGACACTTAACATGGACAGCGGAGTCCCCAAGTTGTTTCAGGCCACGGGGAGCTGCGAGTCAGTTGCAAGGAGGAAGGTCTCACACATTTCCTCAGACACCGGTGATTGCCTCTGATTCACCCGGGACCGGCTGGAGTCCATCCATGGCGGCGGAAAGTGGCACCTCCGGGGACCTTTAAGAACTGTGAGTAAAAAGAACTTTGAACTGCAGCCCGGTGTTGTCCTTGTCATTGCCGCCACCGCCGCCCCGCACTTAGGCGCCATCAGCCGACCCCATCGCCCTCATCCTCCCTGGGGTTGCTCCACCTGTGGGGAGCTGGACTATCTGGGCTGCGTTAACATCAGCTCCGGAGGAGAGCAAAATCTCGCATCAGCGGCTGACTCCTGCCGCGCACCATGGGTGGCACTGCAAAGCATCCCTTATTGCCATACAACACCGCTCCTGGGAGAGGAAAAGTCGCAGGAAGGGTGCGTGGAAGAGGAGGCCGGGACCCCCGTCGCCACTGCAACCGGTGACACGCTTCCCAGGGACCCTTCACCCTCCTTCCATCCCCCTTTATACCGGACACTCGTTCGTTTGTCCTTTACATGTAGCCGACGGGGCCACGGAGTCAGGCCAGTCACAGCAACCCCACTAAACCACTGGCCCGGTGACGAGTAACCCCTGAGACCCCATGGGGCGCTACATGTACTCATTTATGTTGAGCACTCCAGTGTCTGCAAGTGTGTGTATAGTGCAGAGGAGGGCAATTAATTTTCCTGAGGGGCCACATGAGAGATCGTGACTTTTATGGAAGCTGAAAGAATTTTTATTCAAGATTGCTTGGAAATCCCCATCTCAGTCAAACTGTTTACCCCTGTTAAAATAACAACGTTTATAATCATCACCGGCATTCATTTTCCTGGGGCTCATGTGACATTGTTACGTAACCTGAGCCTTGAGCCCAATCAGCATTGGCTTCACTGTCTCCTCCTTTAGAAGAATTGAACATCAAGAGGAAATCAAAGCTGTGGTATTAATCATATTACTTAAAATTGAGCAGAATTAAGTATGCTGATGTGAAGCCCCGCAGGTGTTGTGTCGGTGTCGGTGCGTTACCTTCAGGGACTCCACGTTGCTGGATCTCCGTCACTGGTAGGAAATCTTCTGTTTTTGATCGTGACGCCACTCTCAGTATTGCGGTCAGTGGGGACCGCCACTGCAGGTTAGGGGACGCCTGGGGCTGATGGTATGTGCAGTTAGATGTAGGAGCCTCCTGAGAGTGAGGCAAGCCCCAGGGCCCTGTGTAGGTTTGTAGTACAACAAGTCGCAGAATGACCACACAGGCAGGATGTCTTTCAGGGTTTTTTACTCACTTCAGGTGGCAGGGTGAGTAACCCGGGCGTAGCTGAGATGAACCAGATGGGAACCAGGTATCCTTCAGGCTGACTTTATGAGGGTGACTACTGACTCGCCTTCCTTAGCCCTTGGTGGTTTGGGGTGACCCCGACTTTGAGTCCCTATGGGGGTCACCCAGGGAAGATGCTCCAAGCCTCTCTCCCCTTCTTGTTTGCCGTGTGCTTGTTCCCCGGACCAGGCCACTCCAGCCTCTTGCCTCCTGTGACCTATGGGCCCAATCTTGCGGTTACGTGGCTGCGGCTTTTGTAGTGTTGTGGTGTGGGCTTTAAGAGCCCCACACCGGCAGGTTTAGCAGGGAAAGGTGAATCTATCCTCGCTTCGGGATCTGCCGCCCGGTTGGGCCTGGTGCTCTCTAGAAGTCTCCTTACTTCCCACTCCGTGCACTCTCTAGCTGAAGCTGGCTTTCAGGCAGCACTCCTAGTTGACCGTTCTCCCCCGTCTGTAGTCACTGCGCGGGCGCTGTTAGACAGCATCAGCCCCACAGGTCTGCTCCTCACTGAGCCCTATGGAGTTCTGCTCTAACCGACTCACTGCTCCTCCTCTCCTGTTCTTGCCTACGCCACCTAGCAACCAGACTCTCCACCACACCCCTTGAGAGGAGATGGAGGCTCTACCCCCTCCACTATTCCAGTGAAGGTGAAGGCTTGCCCCCTCCTGGGATCCCCAGGGGTCCTCTCATGGGTACATGTGTGAGACCTGGTCACTATGCGCCTGTGTTCCACACCCCTGTCAGCCTTCTGGATTACCTGTATTGTACTGTCCCCAGCATGGGTGCAGTACTCAGTGGTGCCTGACCAGGTCAGGGGCGCCACATTCCCCCTTAGTTATCACCAGCACGTCCTCGGGCTGCAAGACAACATTTTAAAATGCATAAAACATTAAAACATGTAAAACATTTTTAAAACCACCATGTATCAGACATCACCACCCTCCACCCACAAGTCCGTTAACCCACCCAAAACCCTCTCAGGAGGCAGGTCACCGGTCCTGTTGGTAACCAGGTCTGGGCCATCCGTTTCCCAGACCTTTCCTCCAATCTTCCTCTCCCGTTGGCCGCGACTTCAGCCACTTCTGGCAGGATGTAGAGGCGGCTTTCATGGGCTGGTGGTTTCAGGGTATACCTGGCCTGGTGGATCCGCGCCGTCAGCCTCTTCTGGCAGGATTCAGAGGCGGCCTCCACAGTTGGTGCTGACCAGGTACCCTCTTTGTGGTGGAGAGCCAGGCCCCATAAACAGGCATGCTCTCTGGTCGCAGGTGAGCCAAGGCCCTTTTCTACGGACGGGCCCCCCTGGTTGCAGACGAGCCAAGCCCCTAAACAGGCTGGCCCTGGTGGTGGTGCCACTGGTGTAACTATTTACACTGCGAGAGTTTGTGGCTATAGCAAGTTCATAGCCTTAAAGTTTGTTTCTCACAATAGTTTTTGTGGGCGCATTTCTTAAACGTTGCAAAACAAAACTTTTCAAAACTGGTCAAAACAGTAACTTCTTACTTTACTTTACTTTTTACTCCTCTTTTTCACTAGGGCGAGGGCACGTCGGGCACTGGCACCTGTGACTCTCTTGCTCTTTGTCTCTTTCTTCATCTGTGGTTGCCTCATCTGTAGGTTCTGTGTCTTTCCTTTCTTGGTCTGCATCTGATTCCTTTTCTGTATCTGTTTCTTTATCTCTGTCTTGTCTTTCTTGTCTTTCTTGTCTTTCTTGTCTTTCTTGTCTTTCTTGTCTTTCTTGTTGCAGGGGATGGCTGTAAGGTTTGTTGGGACATAGCGTTACGCCCAGAGCATACAATCCTCTTTCGCCTTGATGCAGGGTGAACTGAACGGAATCTCCCATCTTTAGATTTCTGCAAGGGTGTCCTCTTGGCAGATGAGCGTTCACATCTCTGCGGTTTACAAATATCCCTTCTTTTATTCCTGGTGCTACAATGAAGCCATAACCACTTTTCAAGTTGAAATCTTCCACTACGCCATAACACAGGGGTCCTCTAGCCTGGGCTTTGGACTCTCTCAACAAACGCTTCTCCTTCAGGTCTCTGGCGGTGACTGCTCTCTGTTCAGGAGACTGTGGTGCTGGAGCAAACTGTGTTCTTCTGCGCCGTGTCTTGCGGGCTGGATCCATGCCTGTGGGCTCCCAGGTGAAGCTCTTAGGCAGCTCTTCTTCTGCAGAGGGGGTCAGGTCCTCCTCGTCCCAGCGGGAGTATGGCAGCATTTCCGGCTCTGAATACACAACTGCTACTGGTGGCACTGGAGTCGGAGTCAACCCTTCTGCTTCCTGGCCTCCTCTCCCCCTTAGTTCTTCCTGGCACTCCAGCTGTGGCAGTGCCGGGGATGGCTGCTCTTCGGCCGGCCCAGGTGAGGGACTCCTTGGTGTAGCTGCTGCAGGAGTTAGCAGGAGACTCTTTGGGGTATGCGGAGGGGGTATGTACTGGCTCACCAACCATTGTGGAAATTTGGCCTCCAGGTCAGCCCTCATCTGCCAATATGCAGGGTCTTCACCCACCGTGGGCTGCCTATCAGGAACCTCTGTGGACCGGGGAGCGGTGTCTGCTCTGGCCTTACAGGCCGGGGTAAATGCTGAGGTAGTCTTTCCTTGGCGGGCCGCGCCTGGCATGGCGGCGGCCTGGTCTTGGCGGGCCGCGCCCTGTATGGCGGCGGCCTGGTCTTGGCGGGCCGCGCCCGGGATGGCGGCGGCCTGGTCTTGGCGGGCCGCGCCTGGCATGGCGGCGGCCTGGTCTTGGCGGGCCGGGCAGGGCATCGCTGCAGGGACTGGGTCTTGGTGGGCCGAGCAGGGCATCGCTGCAGCCGCTGGGGCTTGGAGGGCCGCACCTGGCGTGGCTGCGGCCTGCTTCAGCGTCGCCGCACCGGACGCCTCTTCAGGGACCGCGGACGTGGCAGCAGGGGTCGGGGCACTTGCGCGGGCCGGGGCATCATTCGACTCACCCGTTGTTGGTAGCACTGGGGTCTGCGTCGTCGCCGTCCCGCCTGACACCCGGCGCGCAGCTCTCCCTTCATAGGCCCGAACCGCCGCGGTCATCTCCTGCAGTTCCATCCGTTCCTCCCGAATCTGCTCCACGACCCGGGTCTCCAGCCGGTTGCAAAACTGGGCCAGCTCTCGGTACCACCAGGCAGCGGAGCCTGGTTCTGGGTTCCTGCGGTCAGACGCCATTTCTTCTGCGCCGTCTTCTGCACGGTCTCCCAGCAGTGGACTCTTCGCTGCCTCCTGTAACAAGCTGTCCAGTTTCTGCTCTGTCTCTTTCAGCAGCTCCTCTCCCAGCAGCAGGCTTGTGGCTTCCTTTCCTTCCCGCCGTCTCTCGACGCTTCCACTCTCATAGCTGGCAAGCTCCGAACTCTGCAGGGGATCTCTGGGTAGCCACACCTCTTCGTGGGCGGTAACTTCTTCCAGCGCGGGCTGCTGTTGTTTTTCAGCGCGCTTTTCATGGTGGCAATATGGCGGCGCTTCCAATTTTTCAAGCGGACCGCCCAGGCACATGGTCACCTGTCTGAACAGGTCTAGTCCTTATCCTGTTCGTGACGCCAGATGTGAAGCCCCGCAGGTGTTGTGTCGGTGTCGGTGCGTTACCTTCAGGGACTCCACGTTGCTGGATCTCCGTCACTGGTAGGAAATCTTCTGTTTTTGATCGTGACGCCACTCTCAGTATTGCGGTCAGTGGGGACCGCCACTGCAGGTTAGGGGACGCCTGGGGCTGATGGTATGTGCAGTTAGATGTAGGAGCCTCCTGAGAGTGAGGCAAGCCCCAGGGCCCTGTGTAGGTTTGTAGTACAACAAGTCGCAGAATGACCACACAGGCAGGATGTCTTTCAGGGTTTTTTACTCACTTCAGGTGGCAGGGTGAGTAACCCGGGCGTAGCTGAGATGAACCAGATGGGAACCAGGTATCCTTCAGGCTGACTTTATGAGGGTGACTACTGACTCGCCTTCCTTAGCCCTTGGTGGTTTGGGGTGACCCCGACTTTGAGTCCCTATGGGGGTCACCCAGGGAAGATGCTCCAAGCCTCTCTCCCCTTCTTGTTTGCCGTGTGCTTGTTCCCCGGACCAGGCCACTCCAGCCTCTTGCCTCCTGTGACCTATGGGCCCAATCTTGCGGTTACGTGGCTGCGGCTTTTGTAGTGTTGTGGTGTGGGCTTTAAGAGCCCCACACCGGCAGGTTTAGCAGGGAAAGGTGAATCTATCCTCGCTTCGGGATCTGCCGCCCGGTTGGGCCTGGTGCTCTCTAGAAGTCTCCTTACTTCCCACTCCGTGCACTCTCTAGCTGAAGCTGGCTTTCAGGCAGCACTCCTAGTTGACCGTTCTCCCCCGTCTGTAGTCACTGCGCGGGCGCTGTTAGACAGCATCAGCCCCACAGGTCTGCTCCTCACTGAGCCCTATGGAGTTCTGCTCTAACCGACTCACTGCTCCTCCTCTCCTGTTCTTGCCTACGCCACCTAGCAACCAGACTCTCCACCACACCCCTTGAGAGGAGATGGAGGCTCTACCCCCTCCACTATTCCAGTGAAGGTGAAGGCTTGCCCCCTCCTGGGATCCCCAGGGGTCCTCTCATGGGTACATGTGTGAGACCTGGTCACTATGCGCCTGTGTTCCACACCCCTGTCAGCCTTCTGGATTACCTGTATTGTACTGTCCCCAGCATGGGTGCAGTACTCAGTGGTGCCTGACCAGGTCAGGGGCGCCACACTGACACTCCCCTATAAACCCCGCACATAGTCTCTATACTGTAGACTGACAAGCAAAAAAGTAACCATACTGTATATAGGGGGCTATGTGGGGGCATATCCTGTATATAGGGGGCTGCATGCAGGCTCCTACTGTATAAAGGAGACTCTGCTGGGTCTCATATTCTATATAGGGGACTGTGTCGGGGCTCATAATGTACAGTAGCATGCAAAAGTTTGGGCACCATTGGTCAAAATTACTGTTATTATGAACAGTTAAGCAAGTTGAAGATGAAATGATCTCTAAAAGGCATACAGTTAAAGATAATACATTTCTTTTGTATTTTAGGCAAACGAAGGGAATTTTGTTACTTACCGTAAATTCCTTTTCTTCTAGCTCTTATTGGGAGACCCAGACGATTGGGGTATAGCTACTGCCCTCCGGAGGCCACACAAAGCACTACACTAAAAAGTGCAAGGCCCCTCCCCTTCTGGCTATACCCCCCCGTGGTATCACGGGTTCTCCAGTTTTAGTGCCAAAGCAAGAAGGAGGAAGCCAATAACTGGTTTAAACAAATTAACTCCGAATAACGTCGGAGAACTGAAAAACCGTTCAACATGAACAACATGTGTACCCGCAAACAACAAAAAAAATCCCGAAGGACAACAGGGCGGGTGCTGGGTCTCCCAATAAGAGCTAGAAGAAAAGGAATTTACGGTAAGTAACAAAATTCCCTTCTTCTTCAGCGCTCTATTGGGAGACCCAGACGATTGGGACGTCCAAAAGCTGTCCCTGGGTGGGTAAAGAGATACCTCATGTTAGAGCTGCAAAACAGCCCTCCCCTACGGGGATGTCACTGCCGCCTGCAGGACTCTTCTACCTAAGCTGGCATCCGCCGAAGCATAGGTATGCACCTGATAATGTTTGGTGAAAGTGTGCAGACTCGACCAGGTAGCTGCCTGGCACACCTGTTGAGCCGAAGCCTGGTGTCGTAATGCCCAGGACGCACCCACGGCTCTGGTTGAGTGGGCTTTTAGCCCTGAAGGAACCGGAAGCCCCGCAGAACGGTAGGCCTCTAGAATTGGTTCTTTGATCCATCGAGCCAGGGTGGCTTTAGAAGCCTGCAACCCCTTGCGCGGACCAGCGACAAGGACAAAAAGTGCATCGGAACGGCGCATGGGCGCCGTGCGGGAAATGTAGATTCTGAGTGCTCTCACCAGATCCAGCAAACGTAAGTCCTTTTCATACCGGTGAACCGGATGAGGACAAAAGGAAGGCAAGGATATATCCTGATTAAGATGAAACGAGGAGACGACCTTAGGGAGAAACTCCGGAATGGGGCGCAGCACTACCTTGTCCTGGTGGAACACCAGGAAGGGAGCCTTGGATGACAGAGCTGCCAGCTCCGACACTCGCCGAAGCGATGTGATCGCAACAAGAAACGCCACTTTCTGTGACAGGCGAGAAAAGGAAACTTCCTTCAGAGGCTCGAAAGGCGGCTTCTGGAGAGCAACTAGAACCCTGTTCAGATCCCATGGATCTAACGGCCGCTTGTACGGGGGCACAATATGACAGACCCCCTGCAGGAACGTGCGCACCTTAGGAAGACGTGCTAGACGCTTCTGAAAAAACACGGATAGTGCCGATACTTGCCCTTTAAGGGAGCTGAGCGACAAGCCCTTTTCTAACCCCGATTGCAGGAAAGAAAGAAAAGTGGGCAATGCAAATGGCCAGGGAGACACTCCCTGAGCGGAACACCAGGATAAGAAAATCTTCCACGTTCTGTGGTAGATCTTAGCAGAAGTCGACTTTCTAGCCTGTCTCATTGTGGCTACAACTCCTTGGGATAATCCTGCAGACGCTAGGATCCAGGACTCAATGGCCACACAGTCAGGTTCAGGGCCGCAGAATTCTGATGGAAAAACGGCCCTTGGGACAGTAAGTCTGGTCGGTCTGGCAGTGACCACGGTCGACCGACCGTGAGATGCCACAGATCCGGATACCACGATCTCCTCGGCCAGTCTGGGGCGACGAGTATGACGCGGCTGCAATCGGATCTGATCTTGCGTAACACTCTGGGCAAGAGTGCCAGAGGTGGGAAGACGTATGGGAGCCGGAACTGCGACCAATCTTGAACTAATGCGTCTGCCGCCAGAGCTCTTTGATCGCGCGACCTCGCCATGAATGCCGGGACCTTGTTGTTGTGCCGGGACGCCATTAGGTCGACGTCCGGCACTCCCCATCGGCGACAGATTTCCTGAAACACGTCCGGGTGAAGGGACCACTCCCCTGCGTCCATGCCCTGGCGACTGAGGAAGTCTGCTTCCCAATTTTCTACGCCTGGGATGTGAACCGCGGATATGGTGGATGCTGTGTCCTCCACCCACATTAGAATGCGCCGGACTTCTTGGAATGCTTGCCGACTGCGCGTCCCTCCTTGGTGGTTGATGTATGCCACCGCTGTGGAGTTGTCCGACTGGATTCGGATCTGCTTTCCTTCCAGCCACTGTTGGAAGGCCAGTAGGGCAAGATACACTGCCCTGATTTCCAGAACATTGATCTGAAGGGTGGACTCCTGTGGAGTCCACGTCCCCTGGGCCCTGTGGTGGAGAAACACTGCTCCCCACCCTGACAGACTCGCATCTGTCGTGACCACTGCCCAGGATGGGGGGCAGGAAGGATCTTCCCTGAGACAATGAGGTGGGAAGGAGCCACCATTGTAGAGAGTCCTTGGCCGTCTGGGAAAGAGAGACTTTCCTGTCCAGGGACGTTGACTTCCCGTCCCATTGGCGGAGAATGTCCCATTGAAGTGGGCGCAGATGAAACTGCGCAAAGGGAACTGCTTCCATGGCTGCCACCATCTTCCCGAGGAAGTGCATGAGGCGCCGTAAGGGGTGCGACTGGCCTTGAAGGAGGGATTGCACCCCTGTCTGTAGGGACCGCTGCTTGTTCAGCGGAAGCTTCACTCTCGCTGCTCGAGTATGAAACTCCATGCCAAGATACGTTAGCGACTGTGACGGTGACAGATTCGACTTTGGAAAGTTGATGATCCATCCGAACGTCTGTAGAGTCTCCAGCGTAGCATGTAGACTGAGTTGGCATGCCTCTTGAGAGGGTGCCTTGACAAGTAGATCGTCTAGGTAAGGGATCACCGAGTGTCCCTGAGAGTGCAAGACTGCTACCACCGCCGCCATGACCTTGGTGAAGACCCGGGGGGCTGTCGCCAGACCGAATGGCAGAGCTACGAACTGAAGATGGTCGTTTCCTATCACAAAACGTAGAAAACGTTGATGTTCTGTAGCAATTGGCACGTGGAGATAAGCATCTTTGATGTCTATTGAGGCAAGGAAGTCTCCTTGAGACATTGAGGCAACGACAGAGCGGAGGGTTTCCATCCGGAACCGTCTGGCGTGCACATGTTTGTTGAGCAGCTTTAGATCCAGAACAGGACGGAACGAGCCGTCCTTTTTTGGAACCACAAAGAGATTGGAGTAAAACCCTCGTCCTTGTTCCTGAGGCGGTACAGGAACCACTACTCCTTCCGCTCTTAGGGAGTCCACCGCCTGCAGCAGGGCATCTGCTCGGTCTGGATGTGGGGAGGTTCTGAAGAACCGAGCTGGAGGACGAGAACTGAACTCGATTCTGTACCCGCGAGACAAAATGTTTGTCACCCACCGGTCTTTGACCTGTGACATCCAAATGTCGGAAAAGCGGGAGAGCCTGCCCCCGACCGGAGATGCGGAGGGGGGGGGGCTGGAAGTCATGAGGTAGCCGCTTTGGAAGCGGTTCCTCCATTTGCTTTCTTGGGGCGTGCGTGAGCCCGCCAGGAATCTGAGACTCTTTGCGTCCTCTGAGTCCCTTTGGACGAGGAGAATTGTGTCTTGCCCGAACCTCGAAAGGACTGAAACCTCTGCTGCCATTTTTTCTGCTGAGGTTTGCTTGATCTGGGCGGGGGTAAGGAAGAGTCTTTACCCTTGGACTGTTTAATGATGTCAGCCAATGGCTCGCCAAACAGTCTATCTCTAGATAAAGGCAAGCTGGTTAAACATTTTTTGGAACCAGCATCTGCTTTCCAGTCCTTTAACCACAAGGCTCTGCGCAAAACTACCGAATTGGCGGACGCCATTGAGGTGCGGCTGGTAGATTCTAGGACCGCATTGATAGCGTAAGACGCAAACGCAGACATCTGCGAGGTAAGGTACGCCACTTGCGGCACCGCTGGATGTATGATAGCATCCACTTTTGCCAAACCAGCTGAAATAGCTTGGAGTGCCCATACGGCTGCGAATGCTGGAGCAAACGACGCGCCGATAGCTTCATAGACAGATTTTAACCAAAGGTCCATCTGTCTGTCATTGGCATCCTTAAGTGAAGCGCCATCCTCCACTGCAACTATGGATCTAGCTGCAAGTTTGGAAATCGGGGGGTCTACTTTTGGACACTGGGTCCAGCGCTTGACCACATCAGGGGGGAAAGGAAAACGTGTATCCTTAGAACGTTTAGAGAAACGCCTTTCTGGATGAGCGTCGTGTTTCTGGATTGACTCTCTGAAGTCAGAGTGATCCAAGAAAGCACTCAATTTACGCTTGGGATAGAGGAAACGAAACTTCTCCTGCTCTGCAGCTGCCTCCTCTGCAGAAGGAGCTGGGGGAGAAATATCCAACAGTCTATTGATGGCTGAGATAAGCTCGTTTACCATGGCGTCCCCATCCGGGGTATCCAGATTGAGAGGGGTTCCAGGATAAGACTCCTGATCACTCTCTTCAGACGCATCACAGGGCGACTGATTGCGCTGAGACCCTGAGCAGTGTGATGACGTTGAGGGTCTTTCCCAGCGAGCTCGCTTAGGGTGGCTGGGGCTATCATCTGAGTCATAATACTCAGCCTGGGAAGCCGGGGACCCCCTTGCAGTCTGGATTAATTCCAACTGAGGGGGATTAGAGGACAGAGACCTCGCCGTGTCCATAGACTGAGCCCCAGTCATGGATTGCAAAGTTTCAAGGATTTTTGCCATAGTCACAGACATTCCATCAGCAAAAACTGCAAAGTCTGTCCCTGACACCGGGGCAGGACTTACAAGCGTCTCAGCCTGGGTCACTACCCCTCCGGACTCCGGCTGGCGAAGCAGCACCGGATCTGAGCATTGCACACAATGGGGGTCTTTGGAACCTGCTGGTAGAGCAGCCCCACATGCAGCACACGCAGTGTACACAGCCCTAGCCTTGGCAGCCTTGCGTTTTGTGGATGACATGTTGCTGCCTCCTCAGAGCGATCTGGGTATCCAGCCAGGAAGCGACCTCACAGTGCAAGAAATAAATAAATATATATATCTGGTGACACAGTACACCAATACACATTGAGGCACTAGAGGGGCCAGCTGAAATGCCGCTTACCGCCCGCTTAAGAGCGGGTGTGTGGTCGCCAAACGCCCCCTAGTCCAGGTCTCCCAGAGCCTTGCGTCCTTCCTCCAGCCAGACTGCATGTAATGGCTGCCGGCGTCCTGGGAGAGGAGGGGGGGCGGGCCCTGGGCGTTCCTGGCTAAGAGCGGGAAGCCTGCTTCCCTCTGTGTCTAGTGAGAGGGCTGGAGCATGTAAATCAGGCTCCAGCCCTCGTCGCTGCTGCGAAACAGCGTCTCTCCCCTACCCTGATTGACAGGGTGGGGGCGGGAACGAAGCGGAGCTAGGCCGCAAAAGCCGGGGACTGGATTTATAAACGCCGCCGCCGTAAAAGCGCGGTCGGCGTGTCCCCGGCGCACTACAAGTCACAGCAGCGCCGCCGGTCCAGTGGGGGTCGGCGCTGCGTTCCCTCAACACAAAAGTCCCCCAGTAAACTGCAGGAACACCAACTCAATCGTTACGGTCCCCGGCGCACTACAACACCCAGCCAGCCCGGAGTGTGTCTGTGCCTGCCGAGGACACAGAGTACCTGTATGATGCAGGGCCTTGTCCCTGATTGTACTCCTGCTCCGTATCCATCAGGTGCTATGGGTCTGTGGATGGAGCCCGGCGTCAGAGCTTAGAGGCCGGCAGGATCCCACTTCCACAGAGCCCTACAAGGGGATGTGGAAGGAAAACAGCATGTGGGGCTCCAGCCCCTGTACCAGCAATAGGTACCTCAACCTTACAACACCATCCACGGGTGAGAAGGGAGCATGCTGGGGGCCCTATATGGGCCCTCTTTTCTTCCATCCGAAATAGTCAGCAGCTACTGCTGACTAAAATCTGTGGAGCCATGCGTGGATGTCTGACCTCCTTCGCACAAAGCTTGAAAACTGGAGAACCCGTGATACCACGGGGGGGTATAGCCAGAAGGGGAGGGGCCTTGCACTTTTTAGTGTAGTGCTTTGTGTGGCCTCCGGAGGGCAGTAGCTATACCCCAATCGTCTGGGTCTCCCAATAGAGCGCTGAAGAAAAAATGTTTTTCTTCTTTTCCATTTTTAAATTAACAAAAAACAAAAATGGGCAAATGCAAAAGTTTGGGCACCCTGCATTGTTAGTATCTAATAGCACCTGCTATGGCAAGTATTACAGCTTGTAAATGTAGCCAGCCAAGAGTCTTTCAATTATCGTTTGAGGGATTTTCTTCCATTCGTCCTTGGAAAAGTCTTCCAGTTCTATGAGATTCCTGGCTCGTCTTGCATGCGCAGCTCCTTTGAGGTCTACCCACAGATTTTCAATGATGTTCAGATCAGGGTACTGTGAGGGCCATTGTAAAACCTTCAGTTTGCACCTTCTGAGGTCATCTATTGTGGACTTTGACTTGTGTTTAGGATCACTATCCATTTGTAGAAGCCATTCACTTTTCAACTTCAGCTTTTTTACATCTGATGTTATTTTTGCATCAAGAATTTTTTGCAATTTCATTGAATCCATTCTTCCCTCAACCCGTGAAATGTTCCCCGTGCTATTGGCTGCAACACAACCCCAAAGCATGATTGATCCACCACTATGTTTAATGGTTGGTGAAATGTTCTTGTCCTGAAATTCTGTAACCTTTTTTCTCCACACATACCTTTGATCATTGTGGCCAAAGAGTTCTGTTTTAAACTCATTGATCCACAGGACTTAATTCCAAAATGCATCAGGCTTGTTTAGATGTTGTTTTCCATATTTCTGATGCTGAATTGTATGGTGAGGATTCAGGACAGGTTTTCTTCTGAGGACTCTTCCATGAAGGCCAGATTTGTGCAGGTGTCTCTGACCAGTAGAACAATGTATCACAATCTAGAGTTTGCTAAATCTTCCTGAAGGTCTTTTTCACTCAAGCAGGGGTTCTGATTTGCCTTTCTAGCAATCCTAAAGGCCCTGTCATACACAAAGATAAATCTTTGGCAGATCTGTGGTTGCAGTGAAATCATGGACATATTGTTCCATTTATACACAGTCACAAACCGGGCACTGATTGTCCAAAATTTCACTGCAACCACAGATCTACCACAGATCTACCACAGATCTACCACAGATCTACCACAGATCTACCACAGATCTACCACAGATCTACCACAGATCTACCACAGATCTACCACAGATCTGCCACAGATCTACCACAGATCTGCCACAGATCTACCACAGATCTGCCACAGATCTGCCACAGATCTGCCACAGATCTGCCACAGATCTGCCACAGATCTGCCACAGCTCTGCCACAGATCTGCCACAGATCTGCCACAGATTTATCTCTGTGTGTGACAGGGCCTTAAGAGCAGAGCTCACAGAAATTGTGCCTGGTCTTCCAGACATTATCTTAACCTCCACTGTTCCTCTTAGCTGCCATTTCTTAATTACAAAGGGCAACATGGAAATGCTTTGCTATTTTCTTATAGCCTTCTCCTTCTTTGTGGGCCACCACCATTTTCATTTTCAGAGTGCTAGGCAGCTGCTTAGAAGAACCCATGAATGCTGTTTTCTGGCACAAGGTTAGAGAGGGCTGAGTTTTTATAAAATTATGAAATTTAAAAAAAATGGCCTTTCCTAACAATGATAGTGAACAAGGCATAAACCTAACAGGCTAATTAAGGTTGCAAGTCAACACATCATGATTTGTCCTGATGAAGAAGCCATAAGGCTTTGAAATGCGTAGACAAAATCATTCCTTCTACATGGATCCTCCTTTCTACGGCAGCACGGTTTATTAACATTTGGACTGCATCTCCACGTGAGTTCTGCTGCAGCCGTATTTACGTCATTACAGTGGTTGTAACTGAATAGGATAACTGAAGTGAGCACTAATATATATATTACTAGAAGGTGGCCCGATTCTACGCATCGGGTATTCTAGAATTTACGTATTGTGTAGTTCATGTATGATTTTTGTTATGTATATATATAGATGTTGTTGTGTGTAGTTACCAAGTGTTTGTGTAGGGCACTGTACATGTTCTGGGTGTTGTCTGGGTGTGGCGGGGGGGGTGAGAGCGGTGTTGTATGTGTGTTGTGTGTGTTGCGTTGTTTGTGGAGCGCTGTATGTTTGTACCGTTGTGTGTGTGTGTGTTGTGCGGTTTGTGTGGGTGTGGTGTGTTTTGGGGGGAGGTATGTTTTGTGCAATGTGTGTGTTGTGCGGTATGTGCGTATATTTATGTATGCCGCGGTGTTTGTGTGTTGGGTGTTGTGTGTGTGCGGCGTTGTCTGTGTGTGTCTGTGTATGGCGGTGTTTGTGGTTCCTAGTGTGTGTGTGGTGTTTTGTGTGTGTGTGTTGGGGGGAGGTGTGCACCTCCCATCGTGCTCCATCCCCCATGCTGCGCACCCCCCATTGTGCCCCATCCCCCATGCTGCGCACCCCCCATCATGCTCCATCCCCCATGCTGCCCACCCCCCATCGTGCTCCATCCCCTATGCTGTGCATTCCCCATCGTGCTCCATCCCCGATGCTGCGCACCCCCCATCATGCTCCATCCCCCATGCTGCGCACTCCCTATCGTGCTCCATCCCCCATGCTGCGCACTCCCCATCGTGCTCCATCCTCCATGCTGCGCACTCCCCATCGTGCTCCATCCCCCATGCTGCACACTCCACATCGTGCTACATCCCCCATGCTATAATAGTTCTCCTATTATACTCAGAGAGGAGTATAATAGGAGGACTATAATAGGAGGAGTAGTCCTGGGGGGAGAGGAGTATAATGCCGGCTCCCTGCACATGTGTACCGGGAGCCGGTGTAAGCTGGTAACTATGATACACATCGGGTAACTAAGGGACCTTAGTTACCCGATGTGTATAATGGTTACCAGCGTTCACCGGCTCCGTCACGATCCCAGCATCGCAAGGGTATGTCTGGCGCTGCTGGGATCGTGATGGAGCCGGTGTACACTGGTAACTATGATACGCATCGGGTAACTAAGGGACCTTAGTTACCCAATGTGTATAATGGTTACCAGCGTTCACCGGCTCCGTCAAGATCCCAGCATCGCAAGGTTATGTCTGGCGCTGCTGGGATCCTGACAGAGCCGGTGTACACTGGTAACTATGATACACATCGGGTAACTAAGGGACCTTAGTTACCCGATGTGTATAATGGTTACCAGCGTTCACCGGCTCCGTCACGATCCCAGCAGCGCAAGGTTATGTCTGGCGATGCGTGCAGAGGGCCGGGGCGAGTGACCAATCCATGCGGAGGGCTGGGCCAGGCCGAGGCGAGCGACCAATCCGTGGGGGGGCCGGAGGCGAGGCGAGGCGAGCGGCCAATCCGTGCGGGGGGCGGAGCCATGGCGAGCCCAGCGGCCAATCAGCTTTGTGTCACCGTAAGGACACAATTTTGGAGCAAGACAGACAGACAGACAGACAGACAGATAGACAGACAGACAGACAGACAGACAGAATAAGGCAATTATATATATAGATGAGTGCAAGCCAAAAAATACATACTATATAAGGATAAGGCTGCACATCAAAGTTAGATAATGGTATAATGCCTCAAGCATATGGAAAAATATTGGAAAATACAATGAAAAATGCTACTTGCTAACTTGAACATGTGAATAATGAATTGCATACCTGCCATGAATATTAGGAAAAAGGAGATATTTAGCAATCGCATTGATCAATGTAACTGAGTCCCAAAACCTCATCAAGGTATATCTCTATATTGGGGTCCCTAGCTCTGTGACCCTAACTGTGTGTCATCTCATTGCAATTTCATTGCAATGCTAACTGTGTGTCATCTCATTCCTTTTTCCTAATATTCGTGGCAGGTATGCAATTCATTATTCACATGTTCAAGTTAGCAAGTAGCATTTTTCATTGTATTTTCCAATATTTTTCCATATGCTTGAGGCATTATACCATTATCTAACTTTGATGTGCAGCCTTATCCTTATATAGTATGTATTTTTTGGCTTGCACTCATAATATATATATTAGTGATCACTTCAGTTATCCTATTCAGTTAAATGTAGTTTTTTTCTGAATGTGAACACAGCTCCGCCCCTTTCGGCCATGTTTTTTCCATCTCCTATATAAGAAAGTCCTTGGTTACCCCTCTCCACCCACAGCAGTTTTTAATTGCAATGAGATGACACACAGATAGGGTCACAGAGCTAGGGACCCCAATATAGAGATATACCTTGACGAGGTTTTGGGGCTCAGTTACATTGATCAATGCGATTGCTAAATATCTCCTTTTTCCTAATATTCATGGCAGGTATGCTATTCATTATTCACATGTTCAAGTTAGCAAGTAGCATTTTTCATTGTATTTTCCAATATTTTTCCATATGCTTGAGACATTATACCATTATCTAACTTTGATGTGCAGCCTTATCCTTATTTGTTACAGTGGTTGTGACTCTCACAACCACACCAGGTGAGTCTACCCTTACAGCACCTTTGCTAACAGTGTTTTAGGATAAGACGCTCTTTGTGCTTACTGTCTCTTCCAGCACTTTTAACAATTTTATAGACAGACATCTTGGCTATCTCATACATAAATTTGACTTGCAACTATTTAGCATAACATTAATTATACAGATTCTTGTCATGCCACTGCATTGTTACTGTTTTGCTCCTAAAAAAATCTACATTTTATTATTGTGATAGTATTTTGTAAATCCACCATTAGCTCTTAACGCTGTCAGAATCCTTCTGGGCATGCTCACGATCAGATTCAAGCATGTCGTAACAGAAATCTGAACCCTGGTCTCTTCTACTTGTTCACAATGTTTACTACACATGCTTTAACCTAAAGTGATGTAGGGCCTTTCACCTTCATAAACTAGGCTGCAGACAAAATGATGAAGGATAACCAGACATACAATAACATATTCCAATATTTATTGTACCATTTAAAAGAATAAGATTAAAATAGTAGGCAGTGCACAAACAACAGGTAAATAATGAAATCTGGATAAGGGCATAATGGTGAAATTTACATCATGTAAATAAATAATGGTGTAATAACATTTTATAGAAATAAATGAATAAAATACATCTAAAATAGCAAAATGCAATAATAAATAAAGAACAATAGTAAAAATGTATCACATACCATGTATAATCAAGACTCACCAACTAAAGGCCCACAGACCCTAATGCATATTTTGCACAGAGCCTTTTCACATGAGTCTCACTAGTGTAAAGCCTGCTTTACACCTTACGATTTTGCATACGATATCGTATGCGATCGTACCCGCCCCCATCGTTAGTGCGGCACATTCAATTTGTTGAACGTGTTGCACAAACGATTATTTGCCGTCACTCGTACTTACCCTTTCATACGACCTCGATGTGGGCGGCGAACATCCACTTCCTGGAGTGGGAGGGACGTTCGGCGTCACAGCGACGTCACGTGGCAGTCGACCAATAGAAGCGGAGCGGCGGAGATGAGCGGGACGTAAACATCCCGCCCACCTCCTTCCTTCTGCATTGCTGGCGGGAGCCGCGGGACGCAGGTAAGCTGCTGTTCATCATTCCCGGGGTGTCACACACTGCGATGTGTGCTACCTTGGGAACATTGAACAACCTCACGTTCAATTTTTAGGAATTGAACGACGTGCGTGCGATGAACGTTTTAACGTTCAATCGCACGTAGCTGTCACACGTTACAATATAACTTACGATGCTGGATGTGCGTCACTTACGACGTGACCCCGCCGACACATCGTAAGATATATTGTAGCGTGTAAAGCTCGCTTATGGCATACGATGCAAGGGCATCTGATGCTATATGCTAATGAACCTTGGTTCAGACTCTTCTGTGAGCTTGAGCCAATTGTTATGCAACTGTGGTCTGATCGTAGGTGCAGAGGAGAGAGAGAGAGAGTACTTTTTGCTTCCCCTGCCTGTCTGTGCATATGTCACCATGCACTTGGATAACATCCCATTGCAGTGCGATGTTTCACACACACCCATAGACTTATATTGGTGCGTGTGATGCAAGACTCACTGTCTCATCGTTTAACCCTGTGCAAGTGCTATCCCATGTGGGAGCGAGGCCTTATCATCAAACTAATCTAAGTGTAGTATCCACCATATGCTTCTGTGCACTGTCTGCTCCTTTGCATTATCCTTACTAACCAATTTTATATTTATCAGCACACCTGCCTATGCAATTTTACTTAATTGTCAGCTAGTTTATAGAAAAGGTCAAGTATTCTGCATTTCTTCACAACAGACCTTATGATTTATATGTGTCGGGCGGGGGCACGCAGACCACGGCAGGTGAGGCTACCCGAGGCGCTCGGATCCGGGATCGTGGCTGTGGCTCGAGTGGCAGCCGGATCCGGGGCTTGCGCAGCACAACTGTATAAAAAAGGGGGGTATTTACAGGGGAGGAGTTTGTCAGTGACGCCACCCATCGCTTGCGGTGATTTGTTGGTGACACCGCCGCTGCCTTTGTATGGGACGCACGGGGCTGATGGAGCGGGGCAGCAGGATGGTATCCCCTCCACTGGTAGGGGAGGTGTAATCCCGGGACCCAGGTGTAGGTGGAGTGCAGTGCTGGGGCACAGTCTGCAGGCTGGATTGTATGACACCGGTGTACTCACGGTTTAGAAACAAGTCACACAAAGTCCAAGTGGTAAACTGAGTGCCGGATACCGGTAGCCTCCGGAGAGGTGTGCTCGGGTCCCGCACACCGGTTGACAGGACAGGGGCCCTTCCTCTTGCACTTCTGTGTTTTTGTCTTGTGTGTTGACTAGCCCGCATGAAACGGGAAAAGTGGCCTGCAAGATCTGACCCTTGGGATTTTTGCAGGTGTGCCTCCCCGTGACCCCGTTACCTTCAGGTCATCTCAGGGTCTTCGGGGACGGCGCGTCCTGGGTCCTTCTGGTCACAGGTAGGTTGACTTCTATAGGATTTGTGACACCACTCTCGGTGTTGCAGTCAGGGCGACCACCACTGCAGTTTACGGGGCACCTGGTGATATTGAATGTAGTTAGATATGGTGGCCTCCGAGAGTGAGGCTGGCCGCAGGGCCTGGTGTAGGTGTGTAGTACCACAGGTCGCAGAAGAACTCACACGCACAGCAGGAATGTCTTTCAGGATTTTTACTCACTTCGGATGGCAGGGGTGAGTGACCCGGGCGATGCTGTGATGTCCCAAGAGGGGAACCAGGCTCCTTCAGGCTGACTTAGGGGGTGGCTGCTGACTCACCTTCCTAGCCCTCTTGCTTTTGTGCTGACCCATACTTGTAGTCCTACGGGGTCACCAAGGGAAGTTGCTTCTGCTTGTTCTCCCCTTTTTCGGCCCGTTTGCTTGTAGCCTGGACCAGGTCACTCCGGCTGCTTGCCTCTTGTGATCTATGGGCCCTCTCGTTGCTATGTTGCTGTGGACTCTGTGGTGTTTTGGTGGAGGGTATGAAGTACCCCTCTGTGGTGTTTTGGTGGGTATGAAGTACCCCCCACCTGCAGGTTGAGCAGGCCAACTGAATGGGCCCCTGCTCTGGGGACTTGTAACCCCGTGCATCCTGGTCCTCGCCCGGCAGTCCCCGTACTCAGCCACCTCTCTGCACTCCGGCCTTAGGTGGATTTTGGGCGGCACTACCAGGTGACCGTTCTCCCCCGCCAGCAACCACTGCACCTGCGGTGTCTGACTAGGTTTCCTCCTTGT
Source organism: Anomaloglossus baeobatrachus (assembly GCF_048569485.1). NCBI lineage: Eukaryota > Metazoa > Chordata > Amphibia > Anura > Aromobatidae > Anomaloglossus > Anomaloglossus baeobatrachus. The sequence goes on from NC_134354.1 coordinate 686,935,136, forward strand.
GACTGCTGTCCCTGAGCTTCACTGAGTGACTGGTGTGGCGCCCCTGACCTGGTCAGGCACCACTGAGTACTGCACCCATGCTGGGGACAGTACAATACAGGTAATCCAGATGGCTGACAGGGGTGTGGAACACAGGCGCATAGTGATCAGGTCTCACACATGTACCCATGAGAGGACCCCTGGGGATCCCAGGAGGGGGCAAGCCTTCTCCTTCACTGGAATAGTGGAGGGGGTAGAGTCTCCATCTCCTCTCAAGGGGTGTGGTAAGAGAATCTGGTTGCTAGGTGGCGTAGGCAAGAACAGGAGAGGAGGAGCAGTGAGTCAGTTAGAGCAGAGAACTCCATAGGGCTCAGTGAGGAGCAGACCTGTGGGGCTGTTGCTGTCTAACAGCGCCCGCGCAGTGGCTACAGACGGGGGAGAACGGTCAACTAGGAGTGCTGCCTGAAAGCCAGCTTCCGCTAGAGAGTGCACGGAGTGGGAAGTAAGGAGACTGCTAGAGAGCACCAGGCCCAACCGGGCGGCAGATCCCGAAGCGAAGATAGATCCAGCTTTCTTCTGCTAAACCTGCCGGTGTGGGGCTCTCAAAGCCCACACCACATCACCACAAAAGCCGCAGCCACGTAACCGCAGTTAGGGCCCATAGGTCATAGGAGGCAAGAGGCTGGAGTGGCCTGGTCCGGGGAACAAGCACACGGCAAACAACAAGGGGAGAGAGGCTGCAGCATCTTCCCTGGGTGACCCCCATAGGGACTCAAAGTCGGGGTCACCCCAAACCACCAAGGGCTAAGGAAGGCGAGTCAGTAGTCACCCTCATAAAGTCAGCCTGAAGGATACCTGGTTCCTACCTGGTTCATCTCAGCTACGCCCGGGTTACTCACCCTGCCATCAAATGTGAGTAAAAACCCTGAAAGACATCCTGCCTGTGTGGTCATTCTGCGACTTGTGGTACTACAAACCTACATCGGGCCCTGGGGCTTGCCTCACTCTCAGGAGGCTACTACATCTAACTGCACACACCATCAGCCCCAGGCGACCCTCAACCTGCAGTGGCGGTCCCTACTGGCCGCAATACTGAGAGTGGCGTCACGATCAAAAAACAAGAAGATTTCCTACCAGTGACGGAGATCCAGCTACGTGGAGTCCCTGAAGGTAATGCACCGACACCGACACAACACCTGTGGGGCTTCACACTGGCTCACTGCTCCCTCCCCTCTGTGCCTGCCTCCGCAACTTAGCAACCAGCCTCTCTACCACACCCCTTGAGTGGAGATGGAGGCCACGCCCCCTCCTGGATTCCCCAGGGGTCCCTTCAAAGGTCAATATGGGAGACCTAGTTACTATTCGCCTGTGTGTCTCACTCTGTCTGGGCTGCTGGTGGGAGAAGACGTGGAATCTTGTCCCCTGCTGGCTATTTGACAAGTTGCTTGAAGCTGTCCTCGCCCTAGGGTCCAGGCTCCCCGACTGTGCACAGCCTCCGGACCGATTCCCGCTGTCGGCATCAACGGGCTACAACCCTGCCCCGGTCCACTTAAGGTGCCCCGCGACCGGATCTCCGTCGCCTGTGGCCCTGCTCTGCCATCTGCCACCTAGTCAGCACAGGTAATCCGGTAGTCCGGGAGCTAAAACCCCCGACTATCACTTCACTCCTCTCAGTTCCAATCCTCAACTCTAGTTCTCTTGTTCCCTCCCCTGACACCTCAGAACCCCTAGGTAGGCGTCACCATCTGCCTGGCACCGCCCACTGGTGTGTCCCTATTGTCCTGGGGAGGTGACTAGGCTTTTGTGGCTGGTATTTGTACCTGTGTGTGGGTGTGTTCGTGGGCAAGGAGGAGAGAGTCCTGCATCTGTAGATGGATGCAGTTTCCTGTGACAACCTGGTTTTGCCAGGGCATCACATATAGGCAGTGCAGAATTAAGCTGTGATGGTTTCTTGTTGCTGAGAGATTAGATGCAACTGCTGCTCTGTTGATGCAAATAGTAGAGGCTTATCCTTTGCAATATGCATCAGAAGAGTAACATTTGCAGTTTCACGTCACTGATATGTCAGCAGAAGGCAACAAACACAGCTCAGCTTTCCACCACTTAGTAATTAATCGTATGTTGTGGAGGAGTGCAGAAGAGCTGAGCTCTGAGAGACAGCAGTTTACAATGATCTAAAAATACAGCGTAAGCTATACTAATTTAAATGATAGAAGATAATAGTCGGTCAGGCAGTGTACTGTTCAAGACCAGACTGCTCCCTTACCATATGGCCACTGCCTTTTACTGTGCTTCTCATTGGGCTTTACAATTTGCAGTGTGTCTCAGTGACATCATCTACTTAGGCCTTCTATGACTCAGAAGGACACACTTCTGCATCTGAGTGTAAGGCTATGCTCACAGGAGCGTGCAAAACAGACGAGTGCAATACGAGAAAATCTCACATTGCACTCTGACCAATCTTAATCAATGAGGGAGAGCAGTTGGTCAGCTTTTCTCGCATCCAGATTCTGGATGCGAGAAAAGTCGCAACATGCTGTGATTCTCTGCGAGAGCTGTATCATTCGCACCCATTCAAGTGAATGGGTGCGAGAGAAACATCGGACTGCACTCGGATGTTATCCCAGTGCAGCGCGATATATGCACAGGCTGACAATGGAGGAGATGGGGAGATTACCCCTCCCTCTCCTCCGCAGCGCCCGCCCTTAGCTTCACAACTGTGACCCGATTGCAAGATCGGATCACAGTTGCATGACACTCAGCTCCGGCTCACAGCAGCGCCTGAGCCGGGGGTCATTAGCATATCACATCCGATGCTCTCGCATCGGATGCCATACGTTCATGTGAGTCCAGCCTTAAAGGGACTCTGTCAGCAGATTTCTGCAATACAATATGAAGACAGAATACTGCAAGTGTTAAAACAGAGACTTCAGCCCTGCATCTATTATCTCACAGGTTTTTTTGTTTACTTGCAATGTTAGTGTTGCGGGCGGGGAGGGCGCTGCGCTCACCCACTGCTCGGGTCCGACCGCTGCTGCTGCTCGCTCGGTCGGTGGCTCGAGCGGTGGGCCGGATCCCGGGGACTCGAGCGACGCTCCGCACCCGTGAGTGAAAGGGGTGGTTTGGTTTAGGGATATTGTCCGTGACGCCACCCACGGTTTGTGGTGAGGTTGGGACACCACCACTGCTCTGTACGGGGATCCTGGGAGCGTTGACAGGGAGCAGCTGAGATGTTTTCTCCCCTCCATGGGTAGGGGGTTTTGGTGGTCCCGGGGCACGGTGGTGGAGGTCGGAAGGTGGGTTGCGGGGCTGGGCCAGGTGCAGGGTCGCGGGGCAGCGCAGTGCCAGACGGCACGATGGTACTCACTCAGCCAGTAACGCACACGGAGTCTCTTGTAAAACAAACGGCTGGATGGACGAGTCCCACAGACGGCTGCGGCGGTCACTCCCGGTAGGTTGGCGGTAACTGTCTCTCCCTACACCGGTGTTCTGTTCTCGGCCCCAATGGCTTCCCACTGATAGCCCGCTGGCCAGCGGTATGTTGGCTAAGGGAGCCCTTCCTTTGCCCGCAGGCTCTGGCCCTGGGAGCTCTAGCTCTGGCGGTAGCTTTATCTCCCTCACGGTTTGGACGGTTGCCTTCAGTCGGGTCTTTACTGCTGGGAAACCCCAGAGGTTCCCATCGCTGACGGATTTGACCAATTTTACGGCGACTCCTAGCCTGGTCGGGGTCCGTAGGCCCTGCCGGATGGTGCTGGCTTCTCTTCGCTCCCCGGTTCGGTACCGGCGGGCCACCTCCCGTCCCCGGTCCTCACGGTTGTGTGTCAATCGGCCTCTCCTGCAGACGGTCACCACCGTCTGCCAACCTTGCTGTCAGGTGCCCGGGCCACGTACCCGGACACGGCCAGTCAGTTCCTCCACTACTACTTCCTCCCTCTACAACTCCTAAACTCAACTGTCTTCCTTTTCCCGCCTCCAGGACTGTGAACTCCTTGGTGGGTGGAGCCAACCCCCTGGCTCCGCCCCACCTGGTGTGGACATCAGCCCCTGGAGGTAGGCAACAAGGATTTGTGTCTGACCTTGATGTTCCTAACCGGGGTGTGGGGTGTGTTGTTGCCGTACCTGTTACGTCCTGGCTTGTCCAGGGCACCACATTCCCCCTTGGTTAAACGCAGACCGTCCGCGGGCTGCTCGTCCATCACCAGTTTTATTTTCCCAACTAGAAAAATAGAAAACGGTAAAATACATATAAAACATAAGCATTCTTTATAAACTTCCCTTTACGGGAGGCACTTTCTTTTAACGTTACTAAACGGTAGTCAATTTTTATTAAACGGTAACGGCTTCAACTCTCCCCCCGCCCAAACAACCTGGCCCTGATGCTGCCCCTAAGAAGTGGGCAGCACCCCTTGCCCCAGTCCAGAACCACATTGCCCGAGCGGGTACGGTCTCTTTCAGGGGATCCATGTCCATGGGGGCCCCTGAACCCCCGGAGGATTGCCACCGGTTACGGTAGTGGCGGGCCTGGGCCATCCCTTTCCTCCAGGCCCACCTCCCAAATCAGCCTCTCTGGAGGCGGTCACGGTATAAGCCAACAAAGATATTTACGTGCAACTAAGTTTGTGGTTGCCCTGCAAGTTCTCGGGCTTGTCCATAATAAGTTCCTTACGCAACGGTTGCAGAAAGTCCCTACGGGGACTAGCTGCCGGCTACGGCCGGTTCAATCACGGTGTCAATCTGATAAACTTCTTCGGTTGATTCAATCTTATCATTCAACAACATTTAACAACATACAAGTACATCACCCCCCTAAATGTTAGTCTCACTGTACCTAAGTGGGGGTCGACCTAGGTTGGGACGTGTGGACCTACGGGGGCCAAGGTTGGTGGTGGTAGGCAGTGGAGTAAAGGGCACAGCTAGTCCCTCCCCCCGGCTATCATGTGGGGCAGGCAGAGGCATAGGGGAGCTGGGTGCAGGCACGTCCCTGGCGCTGGGGCATCAACGGCCACTTCCATCTCTTTTTCCTCCATGGGTTGTGGGAACAGTATTACAGGAAGGATCACTGCGCCGTTCTGTGTTGGCCAATCGGCCGGGAAATCGCCCATCATGGTGTGGATTACCCCTTTCTCCTTCCCCTCAGCCGGTTCGGTGGCCGGGGCTTCAGTTGCCGTCCTCAATGGTGGGGGACACCTCGTCAGGTGATCTCGGGAAACCGTGGCCGAAGTCTTCCCCTGGTCACGGCTGATCTGGTAGGCCTTTCCATTCTCCCAATTGGTGGGTTGTACTACATACGGAGCCTCCTCCCACTGGTCGTCTAGCTTGTGGGTCCTTCGCTTTCGCTTCAAGACGACATCTCCGGGCATGAAGGGACCTGCAGCCGCCTTTTTGTTGAAGCACTGCTCTTGTTGCTTCTGACTCTGGCACAAGTTCTTTTCTACATAGTCCTGGACCTGTGCTCTTCGTTGAATGTCCCATCCTGCGGTCGAAGGGAGCGCTTCTGGGGCCTCCAACCCCATCTCTAGGTCCACTGGCAGTCGACCGGGCCGAGCTCTCATCAGGTACGCCGGTGTGCACTTTGTAGAGCTAGAAGGAATATTGTTGTACATGTCGACCAGGTCAGGTAGTTTCTCTGGCCATAGGTTCCGCTCCTCCAGCAGCAACGTCTTGAGGAGGTTCAGGACCAAGTGGTTCATCTTCTCGCACATGCCATTGGTTTGGGCGTGGTAAGGTGTGGCTCGAATTTTCTTGCAACCGTACAGCTGATAGAATTCTTGGAACACCTCCGCTTCAAAGGCCGGGCCCTGGTCGGTAAGTACCTTCTCCGGGTATCCATGTGGCCGACAGAAATAGGCCTGGAATGCTCTAGCGGCAGTACGGCCGGTCAGGTCCTTGACTGGGACAACCACCATAAATCTTGAATAGTGGTCCACAATGGTCAGGGCATAAGTATACCCACTTCGGCTAGGGGTGAGCTGCACATGGTCGAGGGCCACCAGCTCCAGCGGTTGATGTGTAACGATTGGGCGTAGCGGGGCCTTCTGGCTGGCCTCATCCCTTCTTCTCAGTGTGCAGGGACCGCATTCTCGGCACCAGGCCTCCACAGATTCCCGCATCCCGCTCCAATAGAACCGCTCTCTTAACAGCATTTCCAGCTTTTTCCACCCGAAGTGTCCGGCACCGTCATGCTATGCCTGGAGGACAGTGGGCACGTTAGCTTGAGGAATAACCAGCTGGCGAACCTTCTCGTGGGTCTTCGGATTGATTAACTCCCGATACAGCTTCCCTTGATGCAGGTATAACCGGGTTCATTCCCGCCACAAGCGTTGGGCCTCGGTAGGGGCAGTAGGGTCCATTCCAGCCGAGCCCTGTTCCACCAGGGTTTTGACCAAGCAGACAGCGGGTGCTTGGTCCTGGGCTTCTTGCCACCCCTTACTGGGCAGCGGGTCCAGGCTCACCTGTTGTTGATGGACCCGCAACTTCTCGAGTGGCGGCCGGTGAAACGCAGGCAGCTCGATCTCTTCGAGGTCATCATCGTCCAGCCCCTCTTCCGACAGGTGAGGCATCCGGGAGAGGGCATCGGCGTTGGCAATTGTACGGCCGGCCCGGTATTTGATAGTGAAGTCGTAATTGGCCAGCCTGGCCACCCACCGCTGCTTCAATGCACCCAGATTGGCTGTATCCAGATGGGTTAGTGGGTTATTGTCCGTGTAAGCGGTGAACTTGGCCGATGCCAGGTAATGGCGGAACTGCTCGGTAATAGCCCACACCAGTGCTAGAAGCTCGAGCTTGAAGGAGCTGTAATTCTCAGGGTTCCTTTCGGTGGGTCGGAGTTTTCAGCTGGCATAAGCGATCACCCTTTCTCTTCCGTCTTGATTCTGGGCCAATACCGCTCCCAAGCCCACATTATTGGCATCAGTGTAAAGGATGAAGGGGAAGCCGTAGTCGGGGTACGCTAGGATCTCTTCCCCAGTCAACGCCGCCTTCAGCTGGCGGAAGGACTCATCGTGCTTTTCCTCCCACACTAGCGGAGTCCCGGTAGGCCTACCACCCTTGGTCTGTCCCACGATGAGGTCTTGCATGGGGGCAGCCATCTTCGTTTACCCTTTTATGAAGCGGCAGTAGTAGCCCACTAGGCCCAGGAACTGTCTCACCTCCCTCACCTTAGTTGGCCTCGGCCAGTCCTGTATGGCAGTGATCTTTTCTGGGTCTGGGGTGACGCCTTCCGCGCCCACCACGTGTCCGAGGTACTGTACCCTGGGCTTCAACAGGTGACACTTGGAGGGTTTCAGTTTCATCCCATACTTGGCAAGGGACGCGAACACCTCAGCTAGGTGCTCCAGGTGAGCTTCATATGTCTGTGAGTTCACGATTACATCGTCCAGGTACAGAAAGACAGTCTCAAAATTCAGGTGTCCCAGACAGCATTCCATTAGCCGTTGGAAGGTTCCAGGGGCGTTGCACAGCCCAAACGGCATGCTATTGAACTCACAGAGTCCCATGGGAGTAGCGAAGGCGGTCTTTTCGTGGTCTTCGGGGGCTACGGCCACCTGCCAGTATCCGCTGGTGAGGTCGAGGGTAGAGAAGTAGTTGGCAGTCCTCAGCGCGGCTAGAGATTCTTCAATACGGGGCAGAGGATAGGCATCTTTATGGGTTATTTGGTTGATCTTCCGGTAATCCACACACATCCTCATTGTGCCATCCTTTTTCTTGACCAGCACCAACGGAGCGGCCCAGGGACTGCAGCTATCCCAAATAACCCCTTCCTCTTTCATGTTTTTCAACATATCTTTGGCGCATTGGTAATGTGCGGGCGGAATAGGCCTATACCTTTCTTTAATAGGGGGGGTGCCTGCCGGTGGGTATGTAGTGTTGGACCCCTTTAATCTGCCCAAAGTCCAGCGGGTGTTTGCTGAAAACCTGCTCGTATTCCTGCACTACCCGGTATAACCCGTCCCTGTGATGTGTGGGGTATCGTCAGTGCCTACATGCAGCTCTCGACACCACTCACCCAACTGGGCAGGGGGCTTGTGGAGAGTGGCGGAGGGCGAGGAGGTTGGGGAGACTGTCTCTTGGATGGCGTGGGGGTCCAGGGTTAGTAGTTTGGCGAGGGTGGCGTACCGTGGGAGCCTAACCTCTTCCTCCCCACAATTTAGCACTAACACGGGCACCATTCCCTTCTTAATGTCCACTACCCCCCTGGCGGCAATTACGGTGGGCCAGTGTTCTGAGGGCATGGGCTCTACCATGGCTGGGTAATCACGCCCCTGGGGACCTACCGCTGCCCTACACCAGATCATCATTTTGCTCCGGGGAGGCACAGTTAAAGGGGCCACGTCCATCACTCTCACTCCTCCAATCTCTCCTCCCGCCGAGTTCACTTGCTGCCGGTACATCAAGGCCCGAATCTCTCGCTGCACCGCCCTTTGTCGACCTCCCGCTGCGGTGGCGGCCAGCTGTTGTAGTAGGGTCAACACCTCACACCTTTGGATCATGATCGCTGGGGTTATTCCTTATCACGACCATCCCTTGGTGCTGTAGCTCGGTTCGCCCCACAGTCATAGCCACATGTTTGTACCCCACTTGGGTCAAAGGGAGGCCATCAGCGGCAATCAATGTCATGCTGCTATCTGGAGGGGCAAGTTCATCCTCCCCCCAATAACGTTGATACAGTGTATACGGTATTGTGGTTACCTGAGATCCAGTGTCCAGGAGCGCCATCAGCGGGACGCCGTCCACAGCCAGAGGGATGATGGGGCGGGCCCCGATGAACCGGTCCCGCCAGTCGGGGGGGGCACTGGGTTCTACTCCTGAGGATTGGCCCTTGGCCCCAGGGGTTGTTCGTTTAACGGACACCGTCGGGAGTAGTGACCGGGCTTGCTGCACTTGTAGCAGATCGGAGGTCCATACCGCGGGTCAGTAGCCCTTCTCCGCTGCATCCAGGGAACATCTTCGGGACGATCGGCGAGCTGTAACCCCCCCCAGGGGCCTGGATCTCGTTGGAGGCTGTAGTGCGGCGAGGATCTTGGCGAGGTCCCCATCCATACGACGGACCTGGGCAGCCAGCTCCTCCATCATTCCGCCAGAATTCACAGGCGCTGCCGGTGTTGGGGGAGAAGGAGCTACCACGATGGGAGCCGTCTCAGCCGGCCACGGGGCCGCTTCCGGGACTGCAGCTCCCCCCGCTCCTGCGGCCAGAGCACGGCCGGGCCCATTCCCATCTGCCGGCACGTCTGCGGCTACGTCCACCGCTCCCCCAGCGGCTTTGTTGGACGCCGACATCTTGTTTCCGTCCCCCCTTGGTGTCTTTTTGGCACCTCCTCTTCAGGGGCGGAGCTTCGGCTTTCGCGCCTCCACTGCTCGGGAAGATGCTCGAGCGGGGACTTTTCGCGCCCAATATGGCGGCTTCCGAAAATTTTCGACCGGACACCTCCGGCGGGACACAAGGCGCACCTCTACCAGATGGCAGAGCGGTAAGATCCTGTTCGTGACGCCAAGTTGTCGCGGGCGGGGAGGGCGCTGCGCTCACCCACTGCTCGGGTCCGGCCGCTGCTGCTGCTCGCTCGGTCGGTGGCTTGAGCGGTGGGCCGGATCCCGGGGACTCGAGTGGCGCTCCTCGCCCGTGAGTGAAAGGGGTGGTTTGGTTTTGGGATATTGTCCGTGACGCCACCCACGGTTTGTGGTGAGGTTGGGACACCACCGCTGCTCTGTACGGGGATCCTGGGAGCGTTGACAGGGAGCAGCTGAGATGTTTTCTCCCCTCCATGGGTAGGGGGTTTTGGTGGGCCCGGGGCCCGGTGGTGGAGGTCGGAAGGTGGGTTGCGGGGCTGGGCCAGGTGCAGGGTCGCGGGGCAGCGCAGTGCCAGACGGCACGGTGGTACTCACTCAGCACACGGAGTCTCTGGTAAAACAAATGGCTGGATGGACGAGTCCCACAGACGGCTGCGGCGGTCACTCCCGGTAGGTTGGCGGTAACTGTCTCTCCCTGCACCGGTGTTCTGTTCTCGGCCCCAATGGCTTCCCACTGATAGCCCGCTCCCCAGCGGTATGTTGGCTAAGGGAGCCCTTCCTTTGCCCGCAGGCTCTGGCCCTGGGAGCTCTAGCTCTGGCGGTAGCTTTATCTCCCTCACGGTTTGGACGGTTGCCTTCAGTCGGGTCTTTACTGCTGGGAAACCCCGGAGGTTCCCGTCGCTGACGGATTTGACCAGTTTTACAGCGACTCCTAGCCTGGTCGGGGTCCGTAGGCCCTGCCGAATGGTGCTGGCTTCTCTTCGCTCCCCGGTTCGGTACCGGCGGGCCACCGCCCGTCCCCGGTCCTCACGGTTGTGCGTCAATCGGCCTCTCTGCAGATGGTCACCACCGTCTGCCAACCTTGCTGTCAGGTGCCCAGGCCACGTACCCAGACACGGCCAGTCAGTTCCTCCACTACTACTTCCTCACTCTACAACTCCTAAACTCAACTGTCTTCCTTTTCCCGCCTCCAGGACTGTGAACTCCTCGGTGGGTGGAGCCAACCGCCTGGCTCCGCCCCACCTGGTGTGGACATCAGTCCCTGGAGGTAGGCAACAAGGATTTGTGTCTGACCTTGATGTTCCTAACCGGGGTGTGGGGTGTGTTGTTGCCGTACCTGTGACGTCCTGGCTTGTCCAGGGCACCACATTAGCTTAAGCCTGTTATCTCTTTCATTAGTGAGTCTCAGCAGTGCATTAGTTTTAGGCTGGGGCCACACGGGGATTACTGCGATCCCCTCGCATGACACTCAGCTCACGCTGGCAGTACAGCAGAGCCGCATGTCATGGGAGTGTCCCTGCGACTGAGGTCCGATCGTGCAAGCGGACCTCAGCTGCGGGGGGTGAGCCGGCACTGAGGTGGGGCGGGCCGGCACTGCGGACGAGAGGGATTTATCTCCCTCTATGCTCTGTTGCCGACTATTGACATTCTCGCAGTGCACTCGCAGTACACCAGTGTACCGCGAGTGCAGTGCGATTTTTCTCTCACCCCATAGACTTGAATGGGTACGAGAGAAAACAGGATCGCATTACAGTCGCAGCATGGTGTGATTGTGTTCTCGGTCCGATTAGGGCTGAGAAAATAATCGCACATGGGTGCTGACACACAGGCTAATATTGGTCCGAGTGGAATGCAATTTTTTATCGCACTCCACTGGCACCGATTTTCACGCCGAGTGGCTTAGGCTACTTTCACACATCTGGTTTGAGCAGTGCGGCTCAATCCGGCTGTGAAACCTATGCAACGGATGCGGCGAAAACACTGCATCCTTTGCATAAGTTTTTACATGCGGCCCGTCCATTGTTTTCCAGTTGCGGCATGCTACTGAGCATGCGCAGTGGAAGAAACCGTATGCGGCGGCCAGATGCGTTTTTTTCCGCATTGCGCCGCATCCGGCGTCCATAGGCATGCATTGAAAAATGCGCCGCAGCGGCCGGATGCGGCGCCATGCTTTTTTTTTGCTGGAGCAAAAAACGTTGCAGGCAACGTTCCATCCGGCCGCGGCATCGGCTAAATCTCCCGCATGCGGCAAAAACCGGACCGAATGCAAGCCCATGCAGCACAATACAGTACTAATGTAAGTCTATGCAAAAAAAAAAACGCAACAGGCGGCAAAAAAAAACGGTTGCGGTTTTTCTGCATAGCGCCGTATTGTGCCGCAGAGCAAAAACCGGATGTGTGAAAGTAGCCTAAGACCTTAGTCCGATTCCACCCCCCTTTGGGATTAGCAGCTTCTGTCTTTGTAAATGTACACTGAAAGCCTGGTGTGGGCGGGAGCAGCTCTCCCAGCTCTGCTACTTGCAAAATCTAAAATCTTTCACTGTGTCAGTGTGAAGCCCCACAAGTGCAGTGTCGGTGCATTACCTTCAGGGACTCCACTCGGCTGGATCCTGTCACAGGTAGGAAATCTTCTATTTGTCGTGACGCCACTCTCAGAATTGCGGTCAGTGGGGACCGCCACTGCAGATTAAGGGGACGCCTGGGGCTGATGGTGGGTGCAGTCAGTTGTAATAGCCTCCTGAGAGTGAGGCAAGCCCCAGGGCCCTGTGTGAGTGTGTAGAACCACAAGGCGCAGAATAACTCAGCACAAGCAGAATGTCTTTCAGGGGTTTTACTCACTGAAGATGGCAGAGTGAGTAACCCGGGCGTAGCTGGGATGAACCAGGCTGGAACCAGGTGTCCTTCAGGCTGACTGATGAGGGTGACCACCGACTCGCCTTCCTTAGCCCTTTGCGTTTTGGGGTAACCCCGACTTTTAGTCCCTATGGGGGTCACCCAGGGAAGTTGCTGATGCCTCTCTCCCCTTCGTTTTGTCCGTTTGCTTGTAGCCTGGACCAGGACACTCCGGCTGCTTGCCTCCTGTGAACTATGGGCCCTAACTGTGGCGACGTGGCTGCGGACTTTGTAGTGTGATCTTGGGGGTGTGAAGTGCCCCCTCAAGCAGGTTTGGCAAGGAAAGGTGGATCTATCCCTGCACTGGGACCTACTACCCGTTTGGGCCTGGTAACTCCCTAGCAGTCTCCTTACTTCCCACTCCGTTGCTCTCTCTTTAGCTGAAGATGGATTTCGGGTAGCACTACTAGGTGACCGTTCTCCCCCGTCGGTAGCCACTGCGCGGACGCTGTCAGACTGCAACAGCCCCAGGGGTCTGCTCCTGACGTCTGCTCCCCCTGAACTGCACACTGAACCGGCTCACTGCTCCTCCTCTCCTGTTCTTGCCTACGCCACCTAGCAACCAGGCTCTCCACCACACCCCTTGAGTGGAGATGGAGGCTTTTTACCCCCTCCACTATTCCAGTGGAGGTGAAGGCTTTGCCCCCTCCTGGGATCCCCAGGGGTCCTCTCAAAGGTACATGTGTGAGACCTGATCACTATGCGCCTGTGTAGTCACACCTCGGTCAGCCTTCTGGATTACCTGTTTGTACTGTCCCCAGCATGGGTGCAGTACTCAGTGGTGCCTGACCAGGTCAGGGGCGCCACATTCCCCCTTAGTTATCACCAGCACGTCCTCGGGCTGCAAGAAAACATTTTAAAATGCATAAAACAGTAAAACATGGTAAGACATTTTTAAAACCACCAGGTACCATACATCACCACCCTCCACCCACAAGTCCGTTAACCCACCCAAACCCTTTCAGGAGGCAGGTCACCGGTCCTTTTGGTAACCAGATCTGGGCCATCTACTTCCCCAGACCTTTCCTCCAATCTTCCTCTCCCGTTGGCCGCGCCTTCAGCCACTTCTGGCAAGATGTAGAGGCGGCTTCCAGGGTCTGGTGGTTTTCAGGGTATACCTGGCCTGGTGGATCCGCGCCTTCAGCCTCTTCTGGCAGGATGCAGAGGCGGCCTCCACAGTTGGTGCTGACCAGATACCCTCTTTGTGGTGGAGAGCCAGGCCCCATAAACAGGCATGCTCTCTGGTTGCAGGTAAGCCAAGGCCCCATAATGGACGTGCTCCCTGGTTGCAGGCGAGCCAGGCCCCTAAACAGGCTGGCTCTGGTGGTGGTACCCTCTGGTGTAACTATTTACACTGCGAGAGTTTGTGGCTATAGCCAGTTCATAGCCTTAAGGTTCATTTCTCACATTAGTTTATGTGGGCACATTGCTTAAACTTGTAAACGTTGCAAAAACTTCAAACTGGTCAAAACAGTAACTTGTTGTACTTCTTACTTTACTTTCCTCTACTCCTCCATACCAGGGCTTGGGCCTGTAGGGCTGCGGCACCTGTTGGTTTCTCAATCTCTTTCATCGTCCGTGGTGGTCTCATCAGTGGGTTCTTTATCTTTCCTGTCTCTATCTCCGTCTTCTTCTGTGTCTGTTTCTTTTGCAGGACTGCTGTAAGGCTTTCTGGTACATGGTGTAACATCCAATGCATACCAGCCTCTTTCTCCCTGGTGCATGGTAAATTCCACTGAGTCTCCTGTTCGCAGATTTCTGCCTGGATGTCCTCTGGGCAAATGAGCTCTAACGTCTCTTCTATTCACGAATATGCCTTCTTTCATACCAGGAGCTACTATAAAACCATATCCACTCTTCAAACTGAAGTCTTCGACTACCCCACGACAAAGTGGACCTCTAACCTGGGATTTGGCTCTCCTCAGAAACCGTTTCTCCTCCAGGTCTCTGGCCGTAACTTCATCTTTATTCTCTGGAGACTGCGGTGCAGGGGAAAACTTGGTTCTGCTACGGCGCCGTGTCCTACGGGCTGGATTCTGCTGGGCTGTTACTTCACTGCCGGCAGGCTCCCAGGTGAGGTTGCTGTACAAATCTTCCTCTTCATCCCAGCGAGAATATGGCAACATCTCTGGCTCTGGGCATGGATCCACTGCTGATGGCTCCGGGGTCAGCTCCTCAGCTTCCTGGCCTCCTCTCCCCCTTAGTTCTTCTGAGCACTCCTTTGGTGGCAGCGCTGGGGATGAGTGTTCATCAGCTGGCCCGGGACGTGGACTTTTTGGCGTGAACATCTCCAGAGTCTTCTGAGGGGTATGTGGAGGGAGCAGATACCGGTCCACCATCTCCTTTGGGAACTGGGCCTCTAGGTCAGCCTTCAGCTTCTGGTATTCGGGGTCCTCCCCCAGCGTAGACTTCCTAGCAGGGACCTCCTTGGACTGGGGAGCGGTGTCTGCTCTGGCCTGGCAGGCCGGGGTAAATGGTGATACAACCTTGTCTTGGCGGGCCGCGCAGGGCATCGCTGCGGCGGCCTGGATTGGCGTCGCAGCTGCGATGGGATCTGTGCAGGCTGGGCTGGGCGTCGCTGCAGCGATCTGGGCTTGGCGGGCCGCACCTGGCGTGGCTGCGGCCTGATTCAGCACCTCGCCTGCGGCGCGGACGAGCGTCGCTGCTGCGGTGGGGTCTTGGCGGGCCGGGCCTAGCAAGGCGGCGGCCTGGGTCAGCGTCACGCCTGCGGCATGGATGAGGGTCGCGGTGGCAGCCGGGTCTTTGCGGGCCGGGCAGGGCATCGCTGCGGCGGCCTGGGCGGGCCGCGCCTGGCGTGGCTGCGGCCTGGTTCAGCGTCGCCGCGGCGGGCGCCTCTTCGGGGACTACGGGCGTGGCAGCAGGGGTCGTGGCACTCGTGCTGGCAGGGGCAACACTGGACTCACCCATCGGTAGCAGCATCGGGGTCTGAGTCGTCGCCGCTCGGTCTGGCACTCGTCGCGTGGCCCTCTCCTCGTAGGCCTGTACCGCCGTAGCCATCCCCAGGAGCTCCTTGCGTCCCTCGCTGAGCTGCCGTAGAACCCTGGTTTCTAGTTGGTTGCAGCACTGAGCAAGCTCTCGGGCCCACCAGGCAGCGGAGCCTGGCTCGGGATCTCTGCATCCAGACGCCATTTCCTTTAACAGCAGGCTTCTGGCTCCCTTTCTGTCCCGACGTCTCTGAACGCCTCCGCTCTCTTCTCTTGCGAGGTCAGGACTCTGCAGGGGATCTCTGGGTAGCCACACCTCTTCGTGGGCGGTAACGTCTCCCAGCGCGGGCTGCTGTTGTTTTTCAGCGCGCTTTTCATGGTGGCAATATGGCGGCGCTTCCAATTTTCCAAGCGGACCGCCCAGGCACATGGTCACCTGTCTGAACAGGTCTAGTCCTTATCCTGTTCGTGACGCCAGATGTGAAGCCCCACAAGTGCAGTGTCGGTGCATTACCTTCAGGGACTCCACTCGGCTGGATCCTGTCACAGGTAGGAAATCTTCTATTTGTCGTGACGCCACTCTCAGAATTGCGGTCAGTGGGGACCGCCACTGCAGATTAAGGGGACGCCTGGGGCTGATGGTGGGTGCAGTCAGTTGTAATAGCCTCCTGAGAGTGAGGCAAGCCCCAGGGCCCTGTGTGAGTGTGTAGAACCACAAGGCGCAGAATAACTCAGCACAAGCAGAATGTCTTTCAGGGGTTTTACTCACTGAAGATGGCAGAGTGAGTAACCCGGGCGTAGCTGGGATGAACCAGGCTGGAACCAGGTGTCCTTCAGGCTGACTGATGAGGGTGACCACCGACTCGCCTTCCTTAGCCCTTTGCGTTTTGGGGTAACCCCGACTTTTAGTCCCTATGGGGTCACCCAGGGAAGTTGCTGATGCCTCTCTCCCCTTCGTTTTGTCCGTTTGCTTGTAGCCTGGACCAGGACACTCCGGCTGCTTGCCTCCTGTGAACTATGGGCCCTAACTGTGGCGACGTGGCTGCGGACTTTGTAGTGTGATCTTGGGGGTGTGAAGTGCCCCCTCAAGCAGGTTTGGCAAGGAAAGGTGGATCTATCCCTGCACTGGGACCTACTACCCGTTTGGGCCTGGTAACTCCCTAGCAGTCTCCTTACTTCCCACTCCGTTGCTCTCTCTTTAGCTGAAGATGGATTTCGGGTAGCACTACTAGGTGACCGTTCTCCCCCGTCGGTAGCCACTGCGCGGACGCTGTCAGACTGCAACAGCCCCAGGGGTCTGCTCCTGACGTCTGCTCCCCCTGAACTGCACACTGAACCGGCTCACTGCTCCTCCTCTCCTGTTCTTGCCTACGCCACCTAGCAACCAGGCTCTCCACCACACCCCTTGAGTGGAGATGGAGGCTTTTTACCCCCTCCACTATTCCAGTGGAGGTGAAGGCTTTGCCCCCTCCTGGGATCCCCAGGGGTCCTCTCAAAGGTACATGTGTGAGACCTGATCACTATGCGCCTGTGTAGTCACACCTCGGTCAGCCTTCTGGATTACCTGTTTGTACTGTCCCCAGCATGGGTGCAGTACTCAGTGGTGCCTGACCAGGTCAGGGGCGCCACATCAGAACGGCTGCAGCCACTAATGTAAGTGATACATCATTGAACTCAGGGCCTCTTTGCCAAGATCATGCTGCTCTCAGATGAGGCAGCAAAAACCTTTTGACAAATTCACTTTGAGACAGTATTGTGTTCAGCTGTTTTATGCTTATATTTACACTATTAATACATCTCTGCCTGTAAAATGATTATAAAACCACACTCTAATAAACCCCATTAGTGCTAATGTGAACAGAGTCTTAGGCGGGCTTTGCACACTACGACATCGCAGGCCGATGCTGCGATGCCGAGTGCGATAGTGCCCGCCCCCGTGGCAGCAGCGATATGTGGTGATAGCTGGCGTTGCGAAAGTTATCGCTACGCCAGCTTCACACACACACTCACCTGCCGTGCGACGTCCCTGTGGCCGGCGACCCGCCTCCTTGTTAAGGGGGCGGGTCGTGCGGCGTCACTGCGATGTCACACGGCAGGCGGCCAATCAGAGCGGAGGGGCGGAGATGAGCAGGATGTAAACATCCCGCCCACCTCCTTCCTTCCGCATATCCTACGGAAGCCGCAGTGAGGCCGGTAGGAGACGTTCCTCGCTCCTGCGACTTCACACACAGCGATGTGTGCGGCCACAGGAGCGAGGAACAACATCGGACCATTGCGTCAGTGTAATTATGAATTACGCCGACGCTGTACCGATGATACGATTACGACGCTTTTGCGCTCGTTAATCGTATCATCCAGCCTTTACACACTGCGATGTCGCATGCGATGCCGGAAGTGCGTCATTTTCAATTTGACCCCACCGACATCGCACCTGCGATGTCGCAGTGTGCAAAGTGCCCCTTAATTCCTCTTCAGGTTTTAAATTTGTTGTAAAGGAAGAAAACACTTCCTTTACATGTCAGAGTAAAACACGCCAAGTCCACTTGGCACACTATAAAAGAAATGTCTCATAACAGGGAAAATGACGCATAATACAGAAATGTTGCAATGCTGGTTCCACTGTAGTGTGGAATGTATTGTAGACGGTCAATTGTTTCTTGTTCTATCAATAGTTACTGACATCACAATATGCCATATCTACAATTTAAAAAGCTATGTCATAAGACCACTCCAATATAATGAACGTGCAAAAACATTGGCATGATATACAAGTATTCAGCTCATTTGTTGCAGCTGCTTCCCACATAGCTATTTACCAAGAATGAAAACAGATGTCCCCATCTTCTGAAATTTTTTTTTTTTAAGAAAAATGTTCGTCATGAAAATAAACTGGATTGAAGCAGAACAAAATAAAGCCTGCTTTACACGTTGCAATTAGTTGTACAATCGCATTTGCGATGTGACACGCCCAGGTTGCATACGGGATCTTAAGAGATTGCACGTAGGTCATTCATTTGCTGTCACACGAGCGTTAGTAGTCTATGTTAAATTGATCAATTTTGTGTGCGATCCTTTAGATCATGTGTTCTGTGACGTATGCATCGGGCACCCGTTTATTTTTTTAATTTATTGATTTGCCAAGCGTGTGTAATGTGTAGGGATGCGTTTTTACTATGTCATCTGCCATTCAGCTCTGCTACATGGCCGCTAACAGCAGACAGAGACAGCCATGTAGCAGAGCTGAATGGCCGATGACAGCAGACACAGAAAGAGCCGCACGATCAGAATGAACTCGGGTTAACTTAACCCGACTTCATGGTCATGCTGCGGCTCTGTCTGTGTCGCGTCCTGATTAGCGGTCACCAGTGAAGGGCTCACCGGTGACCGCTAAACTC
Source organism: Anomaloglossus baeobatrachus (assembly GCF_048569485.1). Taxonomy (NCBI): domain Eukaryota; kingdom Metazoa; phylum Chordata; class Amphibia; order Anura; family Aromobatidae; genus Anomaloglossus; species Anomaloglossus baeobatrachus. Next base: position 686,953,632 of record NC_134354.1, read on the forward strand.
CTGAATAACTGAATTGAGCAGCCCTCTCTCATATACTCACCGATCCCCGATCACCGGCGCGGCGCTGCACGGCATTCACACTGCTCCGGCGGCTTTTACTATTTTGAAAAAGCCAGCCACCCATTAAACAATCTCGTATTCCCTGCTTTCCCCACCCACCGGCGCCAATGATTGGTTGCAGTGAGACACGCCCCCACGCTGAGTGATAGGTGTCTCACTGCACCCAATCACAGCAGCCGGTGGGCGTGTCTATACTGTGCAGTGAAATAAATAATTAAATAACTTAAAACAAACGGCGTGCGGTCCCCCCCAATTTTAAAACCAGCCAGATAAAGCCATACGGCTGAAGGCTGGTATTCTCAGGATGGGGAGCTCCACATTATGGGGAGCCCCCCAGCCTAACAATATCAGCCAACAGCCACCCAGAATTGCCGCATACATTAGATGCGACAGTTCTGGGACTGTACCCGGCTCTTTCCGATTTGCCCTGGTGCATTGGCAAATCGGGGTTATAAGGAGTTATTGGCAGCCCATAGCTGCCAATAACTCCTAGATTAATCATGTCAGGCGTCTCCCCGAGATACCTTCCATGATTAATTAGTAAGTGACAGTAAAAAAACACACACCGAAAAAGCCCTCCATGTCCGGCGTAATCCACGGACCTCCAGCGTCGCTTCCAGCTCTGCTGCATGGAGGTGACCGGAGCTGCAGCAGACACCGCTGCTCCTGTCAGCTCCACGCAGCAACTGAAGACAGCTGCGCGATCAGCTGAGCTGTCACTGAGGTTACCCGCGGCCACCGCTGTATCCAGTGACAGCGGGTAACCTCAGTGACAGCTCAGCTGATAGCGCGGCTGTCTTTAGTTGCTGTGTGGAGGTGACAGGAGCGGCGGTGTCTGCTGCAGCTCCGGTCACCTCCATGCAGCAGAGCTGGAAGCGACGCTGGACCATCCTGGATTACGCCGGACATGGAGGGCTTTTTCGGGCTTATTAAAGTGCTGAACCAGGGTATATGTTTGTGTTTTTTATTTCTAATAAATGATTTTTTCGGGTGTGTGTGTGTTTATTTACTGTAATTTACAGATTAATCATGGAAGGTATCTCGTGGAGACGCCTGACATGATTAATCTAGGAGTTATTGGCAGCTATGGGCTGCCAATAACTTCTTATTACCCCGATTTGCCAACGCACCAGGGCAAATCGGGAAGAGCCGGGTACAGTCCCAGAACTGTCGCATCTAATGTATGCGGCAATTCTGGGCGGCTGTTGGCTGATATTGTTAGGCTGGGGGGCTCCCCATAATGTGGAGCTCCCCATCCTGAGAATACCAGCCTTCAGCCGTATGGCTTTATCTGGCTGGTTTTAAAATTGGGGGGGACCGCACGCCGTTTTCTTTAATTATTTAATTATTTATTTCACTGCACAGTATAGACACGCCCACCGGCTGCTGTGATTGGGTGCAGTGAGACACCTGTCACTCAGCGTGGGGGCGTGTCTCACTGCAACCAATCATAGGCGCCGGTTGGCGGGGAAAGCAGGGAATACGAGATTGTTTAATGGGCAGCCGGCTTTTTCAAAATAGTAAAAGCCGCCAGAGCAGTGTGAACGCCGTGCAGCGCCGCGCCGGAAATCGGGGATCGGTGAGTATGAGAGAGGGGGTAAGAGGGAGAGACTGACATGGACAGAGAGAGAGGGACAGAGATAGTGACCGACTGACAGAGATTAGTGAATGACAGACATTGTGAAGTGCTTCAGAACGCAGCTTTTCAGCTGCGCTCTGAAGCGGACCTTTTATAAGCTGCGGTGCAGAGCGCACACCTGCGCACATAGCCTCAGACATCAAAATCGTATGAGGGATGTCACACGTTTCAATTGACTAGGTTCGTGCAACAAAACGTTCAATTCTAGACAAAGATACGATGTGTTTGCGATCAACGGTTTTGCGTTCAATCCTGATCGCACATAGGTGTCACACGCAGATACCTCACAAACGATGCCGGATGTGCGTCACTTACAACTTGACCCCAACGACGGATTGTGAGATATATTGAAGCTTGTAAAGTGGACTTAAGGCTACGTTCAGAGGAGCAGATTTTGATGTCTACGCCATTTTTGCACCTATTATGTAAATTTGTCTACGTGAGTTTTTTATTGTGGGTTTGTCTCCATTTTGTTAACATGCATTTTTAATGCTGCGGTTTTTACTTCTTGTTGGTATGTCATTCTTTAAATAAATCTGTTTTATTTTTGATACTTACTGGTATTTGGCTTTGATAAAAATGAGATTTCTATAAATCCCATTCAATTAGCATTTTTGAGGCAGCGAAAACACGCACCGTAAGAAACTCACCAAAAAATCATCGTTGGACTGTAGTCTAAAGAGTAAAAAGTGAGATTGTTTTTTTGCACTTGGAAACATTTGAACACCCTTTTATGCCAGACAATTAAAGCAAAACTTCACAATTGTTTAACTATTTGGTACCAAGAGAAAATTTTGGCAACTGCCCCTATAACTAGTGAATTATAACAAGTTCATTCTACAATTGATAGATTTATTCTTTTCTGTTCAATGTTTTTTATAATGGATTTTTTAACAGACGTTTTAAAAGCAATAAAAGTCATTTGAGTTATTTTAAATATAACCTTCAGTTGAAAAAACTGGTCAATAAGATTGCTCTGATGTAGTGGCATAGATGTACTGTAAGTAATTTTCAACTAACAAATTTAAAAAAATACATTGATGATTTCCTTACAAATCCTTCTAGAGTTAGGTTTTGTTATCTATAAGGTAGCTCTTAAAAATCCGAAAGCAATGCTTCATGTAAGGGGTACTTCTCACACAGCAAGATCACTAGCGAGATCGCTGCTGAGTCACAGGTTTTGTGACGTACCAGTGACTTCATCAGCGATCTCGCTTTGTGTGACACTGAGCAGCGACCTGGCACCTGCTGTGAAATCGCTGATCGTTACACACTGTTCTGGTTCATTTTTTGTTCGTCGGGCTCCCGCAGGGCAGCACTCATCGGTGTGTTTGACACCTTACCCAACGACCTCGTTCGCGACTTAGGCTAGGTTCACACTTCCGTTAAAATATAGCAGTCACAATCCGCTGCTCTGGTAAACAACGGAATCCGTTTAGCGGATTCCGTTGTTCCCATAGACTTGTATGAGCGGCGGATTGTGACTGATGATGCTGAGTTGCACCCTCCGCCCGACTGATCAGTCGTGGAACGACTGACCGCGTGGTGGAAGGAACGCAGCCTGTAACGTTTTTTGAGCAGCGCAATCCATAGGATTTCGCTGCGCATGCTCTCTCTGGCTCCCTGCACCCGTAACCAGGATACACATCGAGTTACTAAGCAATGCGCTTGGTTAGTTACCTGATATTTACACTGGTTACGTGGGCAGGGAGCCAGTGCTAAGCGGTGCACGCTGGTAACCAGTGTCAATATCGGGTAACCAAGCAAAGTGCTTTGCTTTTAGTTACCCGATATTTACCCTGGATACGTGTGCAGGGAGGCCGACACTTCCCCGCTCGGCTCCGCCCCCTCCCGCACTCCGCATGTACGTACACACACACACACTCACCTGTCCCCAGCCCTGCAGTCCCCGCGGCACTGATGTCCTCAGCGCCACGGCCCTGCTCGGCTCCACCCACCTCAAACGCCACCCCCTCGCGCTCCGCCCCCCGCAAACAACGGAGTCCGTCAATGAATTCTGTTTTTTGTCATCCGTTGTACAACGCATCAGTCACATGCGTCAAGCAACGGAAACAAACAACGGAAATGTGAACCTAGCCTTACGCAGGCGTGCATCTTCGTTGTTTTCTTCCCCCTCTCTGTTCCGATTTGTGATTGCTACTGCGTTCGGATTGGCCGCTTCCATCCTCTGTTCTGGCTTGTAGATTGCAGTACATTTCAGAGGGTTGAATTCACTTGTCCCGAACCGCGTGTAGCAGCAGATCGTAATACAGTCCATTCTGCTTGGAACTGTAGGATGGACAAGGATGGAGAAGGATGGAAGCGCTATTATGTTGCCTTCTCTAAAGGCAAGGCCACCCAGTCACAACGCAGTTACGACCACCAATCGGAGCAGAGGGGGCGCGGAAAAGGCAATGTAGATGCACGCCTATGTTACTAATCAAGATTTGAATCGTGCTATGTGACAGGTTCCCAGCGACGGCCGTATTGTTGCTGCGTCGTTGGGAAGATCTGACTGTTTGACAGCTCACTAGCAACCCTGTAGCGACGTATCAGCGATCCTGACCAGGTCGTATCGTGGCCGGAATTGCTGGTACGTCGTTTAGTGAGACGGTACCCTAAAGGTATTCTTATCACATTATGGTAAGTCAATATAACAACGTGTCATAGGGTAAACATGGAACCTTTTGTCTTTTTAACCCTGCTGTTCTGTTCGCATTTATTATACACTTGTACTGTTTTGGGTCAATATGACCCGACCTATTAAAATCTTGATTTTTAGCTACTGTGTTTTATTTGAGTACCTATTTCACTATTAAACTGTATGTGAACATGACTTATCATAAACAAATGAAAAATGAAATTAAAACTTAAATTTTATTTATTTTTTTTCAGAAAAAGGTTACACGGGTTGTTTGTAATTATATTCGCTTTATAGCATTTTGCACACAAATAACAAACATGCTTTAGATTTCTATTACTATAACATGAAATCTAACTAAATCTAACTTTGTCATAACATTTTCTAAAACAACAAATGATAACTAATAAAAACTTCAGTTTTTCTTTTTTTTTCTAAAAAGGTTGAACAGGTTCATGCATTTTTTCATTGACTACAATAATAAAACACATGTCCTTTATATAGATATTTTACACACCCAGCACATGTCAGATTTGTTTTATTATCACAAGAATATGGACAGAAGCTCTATCTCTTCCTTTTTTGGCTGGTAGCTGTGCTGGTGGAGGCCATGGGTATCGTAGCTGTGCTGGTGGAGGCCGTGGGTATCGTAGCTGTGCTGGTGGAGAGCATGGGTATTGTAGCTGTGCTGGTGGAGGCCATGGAGTCTCTTTCTGGTAGCTGTGCAGGTGGAGGTCATGGGTATTGTAGCTGTGCTGGTGGAGGCCATGGAGTCTCTTTCTGGTAGCTGTGCAGGTGGAGGTCATGGGTATTGTAGCTGTGCTGGTGGAGGCCGTGGAGTCTCTTTCTTGAGCATGCTGCTGGACACTATTCACAATGGCTGCTACTCCTTCACTTCTGGGGTTTACTTATCTGGCCCCGATATACGGCCTAACTAGGGATTTTCCTATTTCTTCGAGAAAAAAATCTTTTTTTATGCAGCTTTTTTCTGTTCCTATTGGGGTCGATTTCTCCATAAAACAAATGCATTGTATGCAGAAACATCCAGAATGTTGTAAAATATAATCATTGGCCACTGATTGGTTTTGCATTTGCATGTGTATGTTGATATTGCTTGATCTAGAGCAGGGGTCTCCAAACTTTTTACACAGGGAACCAGTTCACTGTCCCTCAGACCGTTGGAGGGCCGGACTATAAGTAAAACTATGAAAATCCCTATGCACACTACACGAATATCCTACACTCCGAGTCAATTTTTCTCTTTTTTGACGTCATTGTTTCCTAGGGATTCCAAATTGCCATTAGTAAAATACCAATAGATATATATACAGCCCTACAAAAACAATATATGCCAACAATAATACTGTACACACACTGTACCTCAGATTATAACACTTACATACACTGTACTCCCCAAATACAGCACAGTACACCTCTGAAATGTGTTTCTCTCTTCCCGCAAATAGCACTCTGTCCCCATATAAGTCCAGCTCTCTCCCCCATATAGGTCTAGCTGTTTCCCTCATATAGGTCCCATGCTCTCTCCCCCATATAAGTCCCATGCAGTCTCCCTCATAGAGGGCCAGCTCTTTCCCCCATATAGGTCCCATGCAGTCTCCCCCATATAGGTCCAGCTCTTTCCCTCATATAGGTCCCATGCTCTCTCCCCCATATAGGTCCCATGCAGTCTCCCTCATATAGGGCCAGCTCTTTCCCCCATATAGGTCCCATGCAGCTTCCCTCATATAGGGCCAGCTCTTTCCCCTATATAGGTCCCATGCAGTCTCCCCCATATAGGTCCCATACAGTCTCCCCCATATAGGTCCCATGCAGTCTCCCCCATATAGGTCCCATGCAGTCTCCCTCATATAGGGCCAGCTCTTTCCTCCATATAGGTCCCATGCAGTCTCCCTCATATAGGTCCCATGCAGTCTCCCCCATATAGGTCCCATGCAGTCTCCCTCATATAGGGCCCTCTCTTTCCCCCATATAGGTCCCATGCTCTTCCCCCATATAGGTCCCATGCAGTCTCCCTCATATAGGGCCAGCTCTTACCCCATATAGGTCCCATGCAGTCTCCCTCATATAGGTCCCATGCAGTCTCCCTCATATAGGGCCAGCTCTTTCCCCCATATAGGTCCCATGCTCTTCCCCCATGTAGGTCCCATGCATTCTCCCTCATATAGGGCCAGCTCTTTCCCCCATATAGGTCCCATGCTCTTCCCCATATAGGTCCCATGCAGTCTCCCCCATATAGGTCCCATGCAGTCTCCCCCATATAGGTCCCATGCAGTATCCCCCATATAGGTCCCATGTAGTCTCCCTCATATAGGGCCAGGTCTCTCCCCCATATATGTCCAGCTCTCCCCCATATAGGTCCCATCAATCCCCCATATAGATCCAGCTCTCTCATCCTCCTCCATGCCCAGTAAAAAAAAGTGAAAATATGCTTTACCTACCACTGCAGCCGCTCCCGCGCTGTGGTCCTGGCTCCTCTGTCTTTGGCTGTAAGGCCTAGATGAGCACATCGTGCGTCATGACGTAATCATTTTAGGTCCGGACGCCGAGCGTCTACACAGGAACGAGACTTCCCGTGTAGCGCTCGGCGGGTTATTTCAATTGTAAGCGCCTGTGCGCTTACAATTGAAATAACAGAAGGAAATTGTGAGGCGGGCCGGGTAAATGGCCTCCGGGGGCCGGATGCGGCCCGCGGGCCGTAGTTTGGGGACCCCTGATGTAGAGTATCAACTACCCCTTTTATGGCGTTATAATCTAATATCATGTCCGGCTTTCTGTCTTCTTGATTACTTATTTCACTGTCATGGTGCATTTTGTTCATCAGAATGACCTGTTTGTGTTTTTTGGTTACGTAAGACACAACTTTTGTATCTCCAGTAAAATAAAAAGTTGAACTATACACATCTCTTTTACTAAGGATACCTTGCGGCAGTTCTGGCTTTTTTTTCCTTATTACTGTAATGGTAAGTTGTCTTTTTGGCAACATCTGGTTCAGTTGGTAGGATATGAAAAAGTTGTCACATGTGACATTTTGTCCATTTAGTCCATGAGTCAAAGCGAGAACAACTCGCATTCCCTAATTTTTTCAGCTCTTTCTCTTAGGCCTCTGTCACACGTTCGTGCCTCCGGTACGTGTTTGGCAGTTTTTTCATGTTCCAGAGGCACGTACACACGTGGACATATGATTTCATAATTGTTTAGACACACGTAAGTATTTTGGAACGGAACGTGTGTCCGTTCCGTACTTACGTGTGTCCGTGTGTTTCGCACGCTGACATGTTCACGTTTTCTCCGGCAGCACGGGCGTCACACGGCCCGCACCCGTACCACACAGGTGTAGTGTGTATGCGGTCCTGTGTGACACGCGCCGGAGAAACACGTGTCATTATTGTAAAATAAAAAAAAACACATACTCACCTCCACCAGCCCTGCAGAATCTTCCGCTCCAAACACTTGCTGCCGGCCACCGCTCGTTATAAGCGTGTTATGGAGGTGGGCGTGCTGTCACGGGCTCTAATCTCCGCCCCTCCGCTCGGCCGGAAGCAGCATCAGCGGGGAGTGGGTGGGGCTGAAGCCGAAGATCAGAACCCTGGACAGCAGCATCTACCACGTGAGTATGCAAATTACCGGTTCTCCGTGTGTTATCGCGGATAGCACACGGAGAACACACGTGGACCGCACATACCGGAGACACGTACTTACCACACGCAACACGCCGGGAAAATATGTGTCTCGCGGCACGTGCGTGATTTCCACGTGAGTGTGCCAGAAGCCTTACTGACAAGAACAGTGAAACCTCCACCCTTTTGAATAATGAGATGAAGTAAGCAGGAAAATAAATACATTTTGCAGGCGGAGATAATTAGTGACCTGTTGAACAGTATAAAATGTTATCGGGTCATATTGACCTGAACAGTACAAGTGTAACAATCAGCGTGTAGCAAAAAGTGACCAAAAAAATAATAAAAAGACAATACATAGTAAGAACCCCTCAAATAAGGAAAATCAATTAATCATATATTTGAGATTTACATAATACAGTCATATGAAAAAGTTTGGGCACCCCTATTAATGTTAACCTTTTTTCTTTATAACAATTTGGGTTTTTGCAACAGCTATTTCAGTTTCATATATCTAATAACTGATGGACTCAGTAATATTTCTGGATTGAAATGAGGTTTATTGTACTAACAGAAAATGTGCAATCCGCATTTAAACAAAATTTGACCAGTGCAAAAGTATGGGCACCTCAACATAAAAGTGACATTAATATTTTGTAGATCCTCCTTTTGCAAAAATCACAGCCTCAAGTCGCTTCCTATAGCTTTTAATAAGTTCCTGGATCCTGGATGAAGGTATATTTGACCATTCCTGTTTACAAAACAATTCCAGTTCAGTTAAGTTTGATGGTCGCCGAGGATGGACAGCACGCTTCAAATCATCCCACAGATTTTCAATGATATTCAGGTCTGGGGACTGGGATGGCCATTCCAGAACATTGTAATTGTTCCTCTGCATGAATGCCTGAGTAGATTTGGAGCGGTGTTTTGGATCATTGTCTTGCTGAAATATCCATCCCCTGCGTAACATTAACTTCATCACTGATTCTTGCTCATTAGTGTCAAGAATCTGCTGATACTGAGTTGAATCCATGCGACCCTCAACTTTAACAAGATTCCCGGTGCCGGCATTGACCACACAGCCCCAAAGCATGATGGAACCTCCACCAAATTTTACTGTGGGTAGCAAGTGCTTTTCTTGGAATGCCGTGGTTTTTTGCCACCATGCATAACGCCTTTTTGTATGACCAAACAACTCAATCTTTGTTTCATCAGTCCACAGGACCTTCTTCCAAAATGTAACTGGCTTGTCCAAATGTGCTTTTGCATACCTCAGGCGACTCTGTTTGTGGCGTGCTTGTAGAAACGGCTTCTTTCGCATGACTCTCCCATACAGCTTCTCCTTGTGCAAAGTGTGCTGTATTGTTGACCGATGCACATTGACACCATCTGCAGCAAGATGATGCTGCAGGTCTTTGGAGGTGGTCTGTGGATTGTTCTTGACTGTTCTCACCATTCTTCTTCTCTGCCTTTCTGATATTTTTCTTGGCCTGCCACTTCTGGGCTTAACAAGAACTGTACCTGTGTTCTTCCATTTCCTTACTATGTTCCTCACAGTGGAAACTGACAGTTTAAATCTCTGAGACAACTTTTTGTATCCTTCCCCTGAACAACTATATTGAATAATTTTTGTTTTCAGATCATTTGAGAGTTGTTTTGAGGAGCCCATGATGCCACTCTTCATAGGACATTCAAATAGGAGAACAACTTGCAAGCGGCCACCTTAAATACCTTTTCTCATGATTGGATACACCTGCCTATGACGTTCAAAGCTCAATGAGGTTACAAAACCAATTTATTGCTTAAGTAAGTCAGTAAAACGTAGTTAGGAGTGTTCAAATCAAGAAATTGATAAGGGTGCCCATACTTTTGCACCGGTCAAATTTTGTTTAAATGCAGATTGCACATTTTCTGTTAGTACAATAAACCTCATTTCAATCCAGAAATATTACTGAGTCCATCAGTTATTAGATATATGAAACTGAAATAGCTGTTGCAAAAACCCAAATTGTTATAAAGAAAAAAGGTTAACATTAATAGGGGTGCCCAAACTTTTTCATATGACTGTAAATGATCTTCAGGGTCTCAAATTTCATTTCAGGTCATATGGACCAGAACAGAACAGCAGGGTTAAACGGTACACATCGAAAATAGATGAAACATAAATGATATAAAATATGTAATGGGGATAAGAAAGTGGTGTATGTCTCACTTAAAAAAGGGAGAACTTGAGTTGCGAGGTGGGTGGGCGAATATGGTTTGAAGATTGATGTTTCTCTATGTTCCTATGATCAGTATTTGGTGAGACTTATTGTTGCAGAATTTCTGCACCAATTTTGCATCTATTATGTCAATTTTGTTACTTGCATTTTTTATTGATTTTTTGTGTCCTTTTTTTAACATGTGTTTTTACTGCATGTTTTACGCTACTTTTTTGTCTCTGTTTGGTATGTCATGCTTTAAATATAACTGCTTCGTTTTTGAAACATCCTGGTATTTGGCTTTGACCAAACTTTTTTGGCTTCATCAGGAGGCTGGCCCTCGGATTACTAAAGCCTCCGGACCCTGATGAAGCCAGTCATGGTGAAACATGTTGGGCAGGCTAGTAGCTAATGATTTTAGATAGGCAGTGTAGGGTGCAATTGATATAATATACAGTATATTTGGAGATCTGTTCATTCTTAGTGAGCTTCGCTCCGAATGGTTCACTTCCTTTTGAGATGATTTACTCTTTTATCTTTTACCCTATATGCCAATTTTAATTTGGTCATTTAATTTAGTTAATAATAAAAGTTATATTTTAATGTTCTGTAGTTCGGGTATCTCTTGCCTTTGAGCAAATTGTGTTCAATTACAATCACCCTGAGCTGATTGGGGTAATAGATTGAGTGTTTATAGAGGTACAGTATAGACCAAAAGTTTGGACACACCTTCTCATTCAATGAGTTTTCTTTATTTTCAGTACTCTGAAAATTGTAGATTCACATTGAAGGCATCAAAACTATGAATTAAAACATGTGGAATGAAATACTTAAAAAAGTGTGAAACAACTGAAAATATGGCTTATATTCTAGGTTCTTCAAAGTAGCCACCTTTTGCTTTCATTACTACTTTACACACTCTTGGCATTCTCTTGATGAGCTTCAAAAGGTAGTCACCGGAAATGGTTTTCCAACAGTCTTGAAGGTGTTCCCAGAGATGCTTAGCACTTGATGGCCCTTTGGCCTTCACTCTGCGGTCTATCTCACCCCAAACCATCTTGATTGGGTTCAGGTCTGGTGACTGTGGAGACCAGGTCATCTGATGTAGCACCCCATCACTCTCCTTCTTAGTCAAATAGCCCTTACACAGCCTGAAGGTGTGTTTGGGGTCATTGTCTTGTTGAAAAATAAATGATGGTCCAACTAAACGCAAACTGGATGGAATAGCACGCTGCTGCAAGATGCTGTGGTAGGCATGGTGGTTCTGAATGCCTTCAATTTTGAATAAATCCCCAACAGTGTCAAAAGCAAAGCACCCCCACACCATCACACCTCCTCCTCCTACATGCTTCACGGTGGGAACCAGGCATGTAAAGTCAATCCATTCACCTTTTCTACAAAGACATGGTGGTTGGATCCAAAGATCTCAAATTTGGACTCATCAGACCAAAGCACAGATTTCTACTGGTCTAATGTCCATTCCTTGTGTTCTTTAGCCCAAACAAGTCTCTACTGCTTGTTGCCTGTCCTTAGCAGTGGTTTCCTAGCAGCTATTTTACCATGAAGGCCTGCTGCACAAAGTCTCCTTTTAATAGTTGTTCTAGAGATGAGAAGCTGTGTCCAAACTTTTGGTCTGTACTGTATATCACTAAGGACATGCCCCTGCTTATTGGTATGTAAAATTTGGAGTCCATTTAGTTTTCCTATTTGAGAACTTGAAGTTAATCAGACCTTCCATGTTACCATGTGGGATAGGTTTTTTTTTTGTCTGTTAGTAAAACAATATGCTGGTCTAAAGGCTCCGTTACACGCTACGATTTATCTGACGATCTCAGTAGCGATGTGACATGCCCTGATCGTAGTTACGATTTGCCGAGATCACACATGGGTTGTTTAGTAGCGGTCACACGTAAACATCTCTGAATGAGGCAACATCGTTCAGCGATATATTGTTTGACCAAGGCGGTCGTGTGGATGTTGTTCATCGTTGGGAGGGTGTCAAACGTAGCAATATGTCTGCTGCGTTCCAAACGATGAACAATATTTTGAAACTGAACGACGTGTCAACGATTAATGATTTTCAACCTATTTGCGATTGTTCAGAGTCGCACGTAGGTGTCACACGCAACGACGTCGCTAACGATGCCGGATGTGCGTCACGGAAACCGTGACCCCGAAGACATATCGTCAGATAAATTGTAGCGTGTAACGCCGCCTTAAGACCTTATCTTGACTATGGTAAACTTAATATTTGGCAAGGAATCAGTATAGTCTGCCACTCATCTCTTCTTTATAATCATTGGTTTACCATGCTTGACCTTAGGGCGGCTCTTGAACCGATGCGTATAAGAAATGGAGATCAGTGGAACTCCGCCTTTAACACTGAGGATCATTAAGTGTATCATGCAGGGGCGGACATATCATTGGTGCAACCTGTGCAACTGCAGAAGGTCCCAGGTGGTTAGGGGGTACATTTTGACCTCCAAAACAGGTGGAATTGTTAATTGTCATGAGCTATTGGACAGCAAATGGACCATATACTGTTTTTGCACAGGGACTCTTTTCTATCTGTGTCCATCAGTGGAATTTTCTGATGCTTTTTGTTCAAAATAACATCCCAGCTGCTTTTCAAAATATTGTTAATAATATATTCAGAGATATGAGGTCAATATTTGGTTGTCTACCTGGATGACATCTTGGTTATTCAACCTATTATAAGTCTCATAAGTATTTTCCTTGTTCAAGAAGTAAACATCTTGGGGTATATGCTGTCTGCCAAAGGTTTTAGAATGGCTCCCTCAAAGGTGCAAGCAATTAAGGATTGAGTACAACCCAAATCTCAGAAACCTTTGCAGCTTTTACTTGGGTTTGCTAATTACTATCATGAATTTATTACTGTATAACAAAGAGGTCCCCTTGCTGTTGGTTGTGGAGCTCACATAAAACTGGCCATTTATATGTGGTAAGTATCTCAATTTCTGCATGTTTTTTTATAGCAGTATTATTGCATGTCTATATTTCCATATTCATTGTTCAACATGTCTTAAGCCCGCTATACACGCTTCAATATATCTCACAATCCGTCGTTGGGGTCAAGTTGTAAGTGACGCACATCCGGCATCGTTTGTGAGGTATCTGTGTGTGACACCTATGTGCGATCAGGATTGAACGCAAAACCGTTGATCGCAAACACATCGTATCTTTGTCTAGAATTGAGCATTTTGTTGCACGAACCTAGTCAATTGTAACGTGTGACATCCCTCATACGATTTTGGTGTCTGTGGCTATGTGTGCAGGTGTGCGCTCTGCACCGCAGCTTAAAAAAGGTCCGCTTCAGAGCGCAGCTGAAAAGCTGCGTTCTGAAGCACCTCACAATGTCTGTCATTCAGTAATCTCTGTCAGTCGGTCACTATCTCTGTCCCTCACTCTCTGTCCATGTCAGTCTATCCCTCTCCCCCCTCTCTCATACACTCACCGATCCCCGATCCCCGGCACTGCACGGCATTCACACTGCTCCGGCGGCTTTTACTATTTTGAAAAAGCCGGCCGCCCATTAAACAATCTCATATTCCCTGCTTTCCCCGCCCACAGGCGCCTATGATTGGTTGCAGTGAGACACGCCCCCACGCTGAGTGACAGGTGTCACACTGCACCCAATCACAGCAGCCAGTGGGCGTGTCTATACTGTGCAGTGAAATAAATAATTAAATAATTAAAAACAAACGGCGTGCGGTCCCCCCCAATTTTAAAACCAGCCAGATAAAGCCATACGGCTGAAGGCTGGTATTCTCAGGATGGGGAGCTCTACGTTATGGGGAGCCCCCCAGCCTAACAATATCAGCCAACAGCCGCCCAGAATTGCCGCATACATTAGATGCGACAGTTCTGGGACTGTACCCGGCTCTTCCCGATTTGCCCTGGTGTGTTGGCAAATCGGGGTAATAAGGTGTTATTGGCAGCCCATAGCTGCCAATAAGTCCTAGATTAATCATGTCAGGCGTCTATGAGATACCTTCCATGATTAATCTGTAAATTGCAGTAAATAAACACACACACACGAAAAAATCCTTTATTAGAAATAAAAAACACAAACATATACCCTGGTTCACCACTTTAATCAGCCCAAAAAAGCCCTCCATGTCCGACGGAATCCAGGATGGTCCAGCGTCGCATCCAGCTCTGCTGCATGGAAGTGACAGGAGCTGCAGAAGACACCGCCGCTCCTGTCACCTCCACGCGGCAAATGACGACAGCCGCGCGATCAGCTGAGCTGTCACTGCAACCAATCATAGGCGCCTGTGGGCGGGGAAAGCAGGGAATATGGGATTGTTTAATGGGCGGCCGGCTTTTTCAAAATAGTAAAAGCCGCCGGAGCAGTGTGAATGCCGTGCAGTGCCGGGGATCGGGGATCGGTGAGTGTATGAGAGAGGGCTGCTCAATTCAGTTACTCAGGAGTTTAGTGGTCACCGGTGAGCCCTTCACAGGTGACCGCTAATCAGGACGCGACACAGATAGAGCCGCAGCATGACCATGAAGTCGGGTGAGGTTCACCCGAGTTCATTCTGACAGTGCGGCTCTGTCTGTGTTTGCTGTCATCTGCCATTCAGCTCTGCTACATGGCTGTCTGTGTCTGCTGTTAGCGGCCATGTAGCAGAGCTGAATGGCAGATGACATAGTAAAAACGCATCCCTACACATTACACACGCTTGGCAAGTCAATAAATAAAAAAAAAAAAGGGTGCCCAATGCATACGTCACAGAACACATGATCTAAAGGATCGCACACAAAATTGATCAATTTAACTTAGACTACTAACGCACGTGTGACAGCAAATGAACGATCTACGTGCAATCTCATAAGATCCCGTATGCAACCTGGGCGTGTCACATCGCAAATGCGATTGTACAACTAATTGCAACGTGTAAAGCAGGCTTTAGTGCTACAAAGTGCAACTGCCTCTTTTTTGTAGCTGTGTAGTGTCAGCTGGTGTTAGTAATGGAGAGGAATTTATCAGACAGCCCCTTTACTAACCCAGTAAGTGAAAAGAAAGTAACACACACAAATATTTTATTTGAAAAAACATTCCCCCCACTTTCCATGGTTCACCATTTTATTAAAAAACCCCAACCCATAAAGGTCCTCGTAGTTCAGGGATTCCAATGTATTTCACAAATGGAAATCTGAGAACAATAGAGGAAAATAGGGTTTATTTGAGCCGCGCCAATGATCACTTCTCAGGTATTCAGATTAATGAATCTTTATTTTGCACAGGTCTACGCGTTTCTGGAGTCTCAGCTCCCTTCCTCAGGACCATCAGGCATAAGAACACATCAAATCTACCATAATGGAGACTAACACAGTATAAATACATTTGATGGCATCACAGGACCGCCCCTGACAAAAAAAAAAAAAAAAAAAAAAAAAAAAGGCGGGAAAGGGTGCATTGCAGTGAAGCATGATGCAATACAAGTAACTTCATGAAGGATGTGAAAAATAAAATCAATTATAGTGGCGATAACACATATCTCAGATCGTGAAATAATGAAATTACTCAAAACATAAAAACACCAAAAATAATAGATCTATGTGTGATCATGATTATCTCTCAAAAAATATACATATGTATGTGCAGGGAGGACATGAAATGAGCCTAGAACTCACTTAGACATGTCAGTGCTGGAAAACCCGGGAATATAGGATAGATCAGTGAGAGCATGAGACCACGCAGCCAACAAGGCAATTACTGTTGCTGGGTGATGGAAGAAAAGAAACAGTCAAAATGCCCTGAATCCGTGAAAAAAATATATAAGAGAAAAAAATCCATAGCCTAGGTTCCAGATGGAAAAAAGTCCAGGATCAAGGAACCGCTTAGGAACATGATGTAGTGAGTGAGTTCAAGAAAGTTCAGGAGTGTGGGGGAAAAAAAAAACAAAAAAAAAAAAAAAAAAAACCCAAAAACAAAAAAACAACCTTCCACATGCGCAAAAAGCAAGTGCCAGAACCAGAAGGTGAAATGAGTGCAGGACCGTGAGAAGAAAAATTACGGCGCTAGCGCTGAGAGTCAGGGAGCAAGTGGATAGCATTTGAATTAGAGTGAATGGAGTAAGACATGTAGCAAAACAACAATAAATGTGCACTAATCAGATCTGAATAGACTAGATCATGTATAATAGCCGGAGGAAATAAATGTATATATATAGAGAGGACACCTAAAGAAAGAACAAGGAAGCTCCTGCAGAGCGTCAGATCAAATAATGTATATTAAAATATAGGATCAGTGTGGATAGAAAAGCGAGACTAGGAACCAGAAAAACCATATGTCCCAAGTGCAAGACTGCAAACCATCGTGGTGAGCTACCAGTGATGCCGGGGATCAAAGAGATGTACCTCTACTACAAAAAATTGTAGGAGAGAAAATAACGGAGTGTAAAAAATGTGATAATAAAGGGTGGGTGATGCAATCACCGTATAGTATATCTGCTAATGATACAATCAAAGTGAAAATATATAAATATATACATACATATTAAATTTTAGAAGAGCGCCCCCAAGTAGGAAGGGGAAAAAAAAAATATATATATATATATATATATATTGTGTGCTCGAGGCAATTATTGCTAATAAAAAAACAGATATGAATCTGTGTCCCAAAAAAAACTTATAGATATGATGCATGATGATAGTAAAAGCATAAAATAGACCTGGCATAAAACATAGCTAAAAACCTATAAAGGATGCACAAAATGAAACTATACACCATGTTACAAGAATTAATAAAAACATAAAAATTAAAAAATATATAATGTAAAAAGCACTAGGGCGCTAAAAACATATATGAATATAAATATAAAATGAATATATAAACAAACTATAGGGGTGACCTTTAGTTTGATTTTTTTGTCATGATATAGAGTAGTATGTCGGGATAGTCCATGAAGCATAAAACCCACTTTAATGTTGTGTCTGTGGGAGTTAATTCTATTATGTAGTGCCTGAGTAGTTTTTACTCATCAACAAATGGAAATCTGAAAGACATAAAAAGAGACAAATATAAACAAGACACTTTATACCCCATTCACCAATTTATTAGAAAGCAAAGTTCCCAGCTCCGACGCAGTCTAGTGGATCCCACGATGTTCCTCGATTACCTGGATCAAAGACAATGGAGCATCAGAATGAGGTCTCAGAATGAGGCTCCATAGACTTTGAGCAGCAGCAACTCCCGACTCTTGCTGCACTCCGCGAGACGGATGAGCTATGACATCAGGAATGATGAGGGAGGACATGCTGCAGGCTATTTTCTGCACCAAATCTGCAAGTCACAAATAAGGAACATGTGCATGACACTTCAGGATTCTCATTGACTTTGCTGGCATCAGGGTTCCCTTTAGGTTTTGTGACAATTCTGCATTCAAAAATGCATAAAAAAAATAAGATAACAATGCAACGTGTTCACACAGCCTGAGTTTATGTGAAACTACAAGATTGTTTATTTTTTTTCATGGATCTTGGATAAAATAAGTGATTGATACCGTTAAAAAAAATCTACCATTAATGTACACTTTCTGGATGGTGCAAAGTCTTTCTCAATGGAGGTGCCAGCATGGCCTACAAGCTTAGACCTTCTAAGAATGCTTATTTTTAGCGTTTCATCAATGCACACTATTATTATATGGCTTCAGAGAAGAATATAATGAAAACTGTACAACAACAAAAAGGAGACAATACTTTGTCACCGCCAGTAACTGAAATCCCACAACAGCAATGAGATTTTGTCTCTGACACCTAGCACATTATCCTAATGCATCCAGCGTCAGTAATTTGGAGGTTATGTGTATCCAGGGTGTACCTGCCTTGTAGGGGAGGTGATTAGAGTTGAGCGCGGTTCGCGGTTCGAGGTTCTCCAGTTCTAGGCTCGAGTGATTTTGGGGCCTGTTCTAGATCGAACTAGAACTCGAGCTTTTTGCAAAAGCTCGATAGTTCTAGAAACGTTTGAGAACGGTTCTAGCAGCAAAAAAACAGCTAATTCCTAGCTTGGTTTCCGCTGTAATAGTGTAAGTCACTCTGTGACTCACACTATTATGACATTTCAGTGTATAGTGTGCGGGAACAGCGCCTTCAGATCACTGCTGTTTGTATAATGGCGATCGCCATTTTTTTTTTTTTTTTCCTTGTCTTCCTTCCCTAAGCGCGCGCGTCTTGTGGGGCGGGCCAGCATGTCAGCCAATCCCAGACACACACACAGCTAAGTGGACTTTTAGCCAGAGAAGCAACGGCATGTGTGATAGGATGTCCATGTCACATGTCCCTGCATTATAAAACCGGACATTTTCCTCCAGGACGCCATTATCTCTTCTGCGTCTTTGGTGTCAGACATCACTGTCGCAGCTCCGTCCTTTGTCCTATCGCTGATACAGCTGTATGCGCTCCATACACAGCGCTGGACAGCTTAGGGAGAGCACTTTCTATCAGTCCTTTTAAGGGCTCAAACCGGCAGGGTCAGAGCCATAGGTGACAGGTCCTGAAAACAGCGACAGCGTCTGTGTAGCAAAGGTCAGGGATTTCCTCCCTGCATTTCCCTATTAGGAGGGAGAGAAAGGCAGGCTTCCTTTCCTCTACCCAGAGCCCCACAATCCTGGCACTGTACCCTCCTGTCCTCTGCACACTCCAACTCATTATAACTAAGCCATTATACTAGCAAACACTCAGTGTACCTAGTGGCATCCTAAACGTGGCTATTGGACATTTGTCTAGTCACACTAGTGCAAAGACATTTGCAGCACCTCTGCCTGCATTGCACACTCCAACTCATTATAACTAAGCCATTATACTAGCAAACAGTCAGTGTACCTAGTGGCATCCTAAACGTGGCTATTGGACATTTGTCTAGTCAAACTAGTGCAAAGACATTTGCAGCACCTCTGCCTGCATTGCACACTCCAACTCATTATAACTAAGCCATTATACTAGCAAACACTCAGTGTACCTAGTGGCATCCTAAATGTGGCAATTGGACTTTGCTATAGTCCCACTAGTGTAAAGACATTTGCAGCACCTCTGCCTGCATTGCACACTCCAACTCATTATAACTAAGCCATTATACTAGCAAACACTCAGTGTACCTAGTGGCATCCTAAACGTGGCAATTGGACTTTGCTATAGTCCCACTAGTGCAAAGACATTTGCAGCACCTCTGCCTGCATTGCACACTCCAACTCATTATAACTAAGCCATTATACTAGCAAACACTCAGTGTACCTAGTGGCATCCTAAACGTGGCAATTGGACTTTGCTATAGTCCCACTAGTGCAAAGACATTTGCAGCACCTCTGCCTGCATTGCACACTCCAACTCATTATAACTAAGCCATTATACTAGCAAACACTCAGTGTACCTAGTGGCATCCTAAACGTGGCTATTGGACATTTGTCTAGTCACACTAGTGCAAAGACATTTGCAGCACCTCTGCCTGCATTGCACACTCCAACTCATTATAACTAAGCCATTATACTAGCAAACACTCAGTGTACCTAGTGGCATCCTAAACGTGGCTATTGGACATTTGTCTAGTCACACTAGTGCAAAGACATTTGCAGCACCTCTGCCTGCATTGCACACTCCAACTCATTATAACTAAGCCATTATACTAGCAAACACTCAGTGTACCTAGTGGCATCCTAAACGTGGCAATTGGACTTTGCTATAGTCCCACTAGTGCAAAGACATTTGCAGCACCTCTGCCTGCATTGCACACTCCAACTCATTATAACTAAGCCATTATACTAGCAAACACTCAGTGTACCTAGTGGCATCCTAAACGTGGCAATTGGACTTTGCTATAGTCCCACTAGTGCAAAGACATTTGCAGCACCTCTGCCTGCATTGCACACTCCAACTCATTATAACTAATCCATTATACTAGCAAACACTCAGTGTACCTAGTGGCATCCTAAACGTGGCAATTGGACTTTGCTATAGTCCCACTAGTGCAAAGACATTTGCAGCACCTCTGCCTGCATTGCACACTCCAACTCATTATAACTAAGCCATTATACTAGCAAACACTCAGTGTACCTAGTGTCATCCTAAACGTGGCTATTGGACATTTGTCTAGTCACACTAGTGCAAAGACATTTGCAGCACCTCTGCCTGCATTGCACACTCCAACTCATTATAACTAAGCCATTATACTAGCAAACACTCAGTGTACCTAGTGGCATCCTAAACGTGGCTATTGGACATTTGTCTAGTCACACTAGTGCAAAGACATTTGCAGCACCTCTGCCTGCATTGCACACTCCAACTCATTATAACTAAGCCATTATACTAGCAAACACTCAGTGTACCTAGTGGCATCCTAAACGTGGCAATTGGACTTTGCTATAGTCCCACTAGTGCAAAGACATTTGCAGCACCTCTGCCTGCATTGCACACTCCAACTCATTATAACTAAGCCATTATACTAGCAAACACTCAGTGTACCTAGTGGCATCCTAAACGTGGCTATTGGACATTTGTCTAGTCACACTAGTGCAAAGACATTTGCAGCACCTCTGCCTGCATTGCACACTCCAACTCATTATAACTAAGCCATTATACTAGCAAACACTCAGTGTACCTAGTGGCATCCTAAACGTGGCTATTGGACATTTGTCTAGTCACACTAGTGCAAAGACATTTGCAGCACCTCTGCCTGCATTGCACACTACAACTCATTATAACTAAGCCATTATACTAGCAAACACTCAGTGTACCTAGTGGCATCCTAAACGTGGCAATTGGACTTTGCTATAGTCCCACTAGTGCAAAGACATTTGCAGCACCTCTGCCTGCATTGCACACTCCAACTCATTATAACTAAGCCATTATACTAGCAAACACTCAGTGTACCTAGTGGCATCCTAAACGTGGCAATTGGACTTTGCTATAGTCCCACTAGTGCAAAGACATTTGCAGCACCTCTGCCTGCATTGCACACTCCAACTCATAACTAAGCCATTATACTAGCAAACACTCAGTGTACCTAGTGGCATCCTAAACGTGGCAATTGGACTTTGCTATAGTCCCACTAGTGCAAAGACATTTGCAGCACCTCTGCCTGCATTGCACACTCCAACTCATTATAACTAAGCCATTATACTAGCAAACACTCAGTGTACCTAGTGGCATCCTAAACGTGGCAATTGGACTTTGCTATAGTCCCACTAGTGCAAAGACATTTGCAGCACCTCTGCCTGCATTGCACACTCCAACTCATTATAACTAAGCCATTATATAGGAAACACTCAGTGTACCTAGTGGCATCCTAAACGTGGCTATTGGACATTTGTCTAGTCCCACTAGTGCAAAGACATTTGCAGCACCTCTGCCTGCATTGCACACTCCAACTCATTATAACTAAGCCATTATACTAGCAAACACTCAGTGTACCTAGTGGCATCCTAAACGTGGCAATTGGACTTTGCTATAGTCCCACTAGTGCAAAGACATCTGCAGCACCTCTGCCTCCATTGCACACTCCAACTCATTATAACTAAGCCATTATACTAGCAAACACTCAGTGTACCTAGTGGCATCCTAAACGTGGCTATTGGACATTTGTCTAGTCACACTAGTGCAAAGACATTTGCAGCACCTCTGCCTGCATTGCACACTCCAACTCATTATAACTAAGCCATTATACTAGCAAACACTCAGTGTACCTAGTGGCATCCTAAACGTGGCTATTGGACATTTGTCTAGTCACACTAGTGCAAAGACATTTGCAGCACCTCTGCCTGCATTGCACACTCCAACTCATTATAACTAAGCCATTATACTAGCAAACACTCAGTGTACCTAGTGGCATCCTAAACGTGGCAATTGGACTTTGCTATAGTCCCACTAGTGCAAAGACATTTGCAGCACCTCTGCCTGCATTGCACACTCCAACTCATTATAACTAAGCCATTATACTAGCAATTTTTGCTGCCAGTTTAAGGGCCGTAGTTGCATTGTCAGGGATATTTATTCTTTATTATTCTGCTGTTAATAAAGCTAGACCACCACTGCAATCTACACCACCTCTCAATTTTTACTACCACATTTTCAGTGCACAATCTTGTCGCAATCAACATGAGTGGCAAAATGACAGATGCTGGTGGAAAGGGGAAGAGGCGTGGTGGAAAAGGCAAAAAAGGTTTTGTCCGTGGGGAAGGTGGCGAAGCTCCATTATCATCTGCTGAAGATAGACCATCTACCAGCAAAAGTAAGATGTCTACTACTTACCATGGACAATCCGATGTGCTCCCTTTTTTACGGACACGAACAACAGGAACAAAGGTAGATGATGGCCAAAAAAGGAAAATGCTTGAATGGATCTCAAGTGGTCCAACAAGTGCCCTCTCAGCCACTTCAAGTACTGCATCCAAAAAACACCAGTCCTCTGAGTTGTCATCCCAATCAAACTTGCTTTCTCCCAGCTCTGAAGTCTCCATCAGCCCTGCACAGTATGGTGGAACTGAGATGGCTGAGTCTGCAGAGCTGGTCAGTCACACTATAGCCTGGGAATCAGAGGTCTGCTCCCAAGCTACAGTGAGTACAGAACAGGAAATGGTCTGCAGTGATGCCCAGAACCTTTGTGACTCTGATTCAGGCCGTGAGGACCAAGTTTCTGAGCATAATGTTGACCCTTTGTCACAAACTGTAACACCTGTGGTTATAGACAATGGGGAACATACTGATGAAGATGAGACGCAGATACCCGATTGGGATGACAACTTAAATATTCGGTCAGGGCAAGAAGAGGCTCGGTCTGAGGGGGAGGGGAGTGCAAACACAACAATTGATGATGAAGTTCTAGATCCCACCTACTGTCAACCCACAGTCAGGCACTCGAGGAGGTCAACAGAGGTGGTGGAGGAGGATGCAACTGATGACGAAGTTACCTTGCGCCTTCCTGGACACAGTCGGAGTACTGGTAGCACGTCTACAACTGCATCCTCAGCCACCACTCTGCCTTTGAGCATTATTCGGGGTGGATCAACAGGTCGCATGGCCTCTAAGCCTTGCCTAGCCTGGTCCTTTTTTGACATAGAAAAAGATCACCCAAATTATGTGATCTGTAAAATTTGTCATGGTTCTCTTAGTAGAGGTCAAAACCTCAGCAGTTTGACAACTTCTTCCATGAATCGTCACATGAATAAATATCATATGGCCCGGTGGGAAGCTCACCGTGCTGCAATGCGGCCTAGCGGAGCGAACCATCCACCGCCTGCCCCTTCCAGTGCATCCGCGCGCTCGTCATCTTCTAGGACTGTGGGGACAGCTGTCACACCTGTTTTTTCACCCACAACTTCCACCACTGTAACCGCAACAGGCAGTTTGCTTGGTAGGTCGTCAGTTGGTTTGGAAGGGGAAACAAGTGAGTGTGTACAGCTCTCTCAGACATCGATAGCACCAACGTTGGATGAAGGCAACATCATGTCTCCGCCTGCACTTTCCTCACAAACCTGCATTTTTCCAGGGACACCCTACTCAACATCATCTACACACAGCAGCCAGATCTCTGTCCCTCAGATGTGGTCAAATAAAAGGCCACTTCCTGCGACCCATGACAAAGCTAAGAGGTTGACTCTATCCCTCTGTAAGCTGTTGGCTACCGAAATGCTGCCTTTCCGCCTAGTGGACACACAGGATTTTAGAGACCTTATGTCTGTCGCTGTGCCCCAGTACCAGATGCCTAGTCGCCACTACTTCTCTAAGAAAGGTGTGCCCGCGCTACACCAGCATGTCGCACACAACATCACCGCTTCATTGAGAAACTCTGTGTGTGAACGGGTGCATTTCACCACCGATACTTGGACCAGTAAGCATGGACAGGGACGTTACATGTCGCTCACTGGGCACTGGGTAACTATGGTGATAGATGGTGAAGGGTCTGCTGCACAAGTCTTGCCGTCCCCACGACTTGTGTGTCAATCCTCTGTCTGTCCAAGTTCCGCCACTGCTTCTGCCTCCTCCACCTCATCTGGGTCCTCCACCTCCGCCCCAAGCCTGCCTGGTCAGGCCACCAGCGTTCTCACTGCGCAGAATGAATCACGCACCCCTCATTACTATGCTGGCAGCAGAGCGCAACGGCATCAGGCGGTCTTTAGCTTGACATGTCTTGGGAATAAGAGTCACACAGCTGAGGAGTTGTGGTCAGCTCTGCGGTCCGAGTTTAATAAATGGTTGTCTCCACTCAACCTGCAGCCTGGTAAGGCCGTGTGCGACAATGCTGCAAACCTGGGTGCGGCCCTTCGCCTGGGCAAGGTGACACACGTACCTTGTATGGCTCACGTGTTGAACCTTGTCGTGCAGCAATTTTTAACACACTATCCCGGCCTAGATGGCCTTCTGAACAGGGCACGAAAACTGTCTGCTCACTTCCGCCGTTCAAGCGCCGCAGCTGAGCGACTTGCATCGCTCCAGAAGTCTTTCGGCCTGCCGGTTTATCGCCTGAAATGCGATGTGGTGACACGCTGGAATTCAACTCTCCACATGTTACAGCGACTGTGGCAGCACCGCCGTGCCCTGGTGCAATACGTCATGACGTATAGCCTGGGCCAACGAGATGCAGAGGTGGGGCAGATCACCCTGATGGAGTGGTCTCAGATCAAGGACCTATGCACCCTTCTGCACAGTTTCGACATGGCGACGAATATGTTTAGCGCTGACAATGCCATTATCAGCATGACGATTCCAGTCATTTACATGCTGGAGCACACGCTAAACACTATTCGGAGTCAGGGGGTGGGACAACAGGAAGGGGATGAACTACAGGAGGATTCATATGCGCAAGACACAACAACATCACCAAGGTCCAGACGTTCATCATCACCAAGGCGCCAGGCATGGGACCATGGGGGACAGGGATCAACAAGGGCGCATGGTAGCAGGCGAGATGTTGAGGAAGGTGCAGGAGTACATGAAGAAATGGAGGACGAACTGTCCATGGACATGGAAGACTCAGCAGATGAGGGAGACCTTGGTCAAATTTCAGTTGAAAGAGGTTGGGGGGAGATGTCAGAGGAAGAAAGAACGGTTAGCACCTCTATGCCACAAACACAGCGTGGACTTGGTCTGCATGGCTGCACAAGACACATGAGTTCCTTCTTGTTGCACTACCTCCAACATGACCCTCGTATTGTCAAAATTAGAAGTGATGATGACTACTGGCTTGCCACACTATTAGATCCCCGGTACAAGTCCAAATTTTGTGACATAATTCCAGCCATAGAAAGGGACGCACGTATGCAGGAGTATCAGCAAAAGCTGTTACTCGATCTTAGCTCGGCTTTTCCACCAAACAACCATGCAGGTGCAGGGAGTGAATCTCCCAGTTGTAACTTGACAAACATGGGACGGTCTCGTCATCTTCAACAGTCTACACGTACCAGTAGGACCGTATCTGGTGCTGGTAACAGCAATTTTATGGAATCTTTTCATAATTTTTTTAGACCCTCCTTTGCAAGGCCACCAGAGACAACAAGTCTGACACATAGTCAACGGCTGGAGAGGATGATACAGGAGTATCTACAAATGAACATCGATGCCATGACTTTGCAAATGGAGCCTTGCTCATTTTGGGCTTCAAATCTAGAAAAATGGCCAGAGCTATCCAGTTACGCCTTGGAGATTTTGTCGTGTCCAGCTGCCAGCGTTGTCTCTGAACGTGTCTTCAGTGCTGCTGGGTGTGTGCTGACAGATAAGCGCACGCGTCTGTCCAGTGACAATGTGGACAGACTGACGTTCATCAAAATGAACAAGTCATGGATCCAGAAGGAATTTACAACCCCTGTGTCATCCTGGGGAGAGTAAATGCTTGTGAATTTGGAATGTGCTTGATGCAAATCTAGCTGTGAAGTGTACAACTAGGGCACAAGTGCTGCCACTGAATGGGTGGGTGTGTGTGGGGCACAATTTTTGGAAAAAAGGGAGGCTCCGCTTGGAGTAACCCTTGCTTGATGTGTTTTTAAAAGAAGCCAAGATGAACAGAGCTGGGATCAGGAAAGACTTTGCTACCTACCCCGGTGTCATCCTGGGGACGGATAAGAATGGCGTATTTTGGAATGTGCTTGATGCAAATCTAGCTGTGAAGTGTACAACTAGGGCACAAGTGCTGCCACTGAATGGGTGGGTGTGTGTGGGGCACAATTTTTGGAAAAAAGGGAGGCTCCGCTTGGAGTAACCCTTGCTTGATGTGTTTTTAAAAGAAGCCAAGATGAACAGAGCTGGGATCAGGAAAGACTTTGCTACCTACCCCGGTGTCATCCTGTGGACGGTTAAGTATGGCGCATTTTTGAATGTGCTTGATGCAAATCTAGCTGTGAAGTGTACAACTAGGGCACAAGTGCTGCCACTGAATGGGTGGGTGTGTGTGGGGCAGAATTTTTGGAAAAAAGGGAGACTCCACTTGGAGTAACCCTTGCTTGATGTGTTTTTAAAAGAAGCCAAGATGAACAGAGCTGGGATCAGGAAAGACTTTGCTACCTAACCCGGTGTCATCCTGGGGACGGTTAAGTATGGCGCATTTTTGAATGTGCTTGATGCAAATCTAGCTGTGAAGTGTACAACTAGGGCACAAGTGCTGCCACTGAATGGGTGGGTGTGTGTGGGGCCCAATTTTTGGAAAAAAAGGGAGACTACGCTTGGAGTCACCTTGCGGTGTTTTACATGATTTTAGAAGGGCGTGCCATGCCTATATCTGTGTGTCCTCCTCTTTTTCCTTGTCCAGCTGTTTTGTTTTCGCATGAGTATATGTCCTTGTCACTTTCCCATGTGTTTGTGTTGTGTTGTGAGTTGTTTGTCACCTTTTGGACACCTTTGAGGGTGTTTTCTAGGTGTTTTTATGTGTTTGTGATTGCCTGCCATTGTTTCCTATGCAGTTCGAGTTCGGTTCGTCGAACGTTCGACGAGCCGAATTCGAACGGGACCTCCGTTCGGCGAACCGACCTCGAGCCGAACCGGGACCGGTTCGCTCATCTCTAGAGGTGATGGACGTTTCACAGAATGCATTAATTGAGATTTGAGAATGACTTTGATGTGCTCCTCAGTCACAGATTTCACTGAGCCATTGGTTCAGGTGTATTCGCTGGTAATTTCTAACTGTCAAAAAAGTAATCTTTAGACACATCAAAATGGCTTTGAACATATATGCTGTAAAGTAAAGTCTTGGAAAGGGGTTTACATATCAGACATCCTTATGTAGAAGTATACAGGGTTGTTTTTTTCTGTGCAAAAATATTACTAATAACGCAACATTTAATATGACTCCAGATCTGCTCTATAAATTGTAAATTGTTTTCTTAACTTTTTTTTTTTAATAATATGTTACATTTATTTTACATGACAATATATTTGTAATGCATTTAAAGTATATGTTTTTTGTATCATTACCATAAAATGTCTATCAATTGTTATTTTTAATAGAGCTATTTATTCTTTTATATATTTATATATTTGATTTTTCTGTTATTATTTTATCTGTACTTTTTGTTGATTATTTTACCTACTTATTGTGCTAGTTTTCTTCTTGCCTGTCACGAACCACCGGGGGGGTCACTCAGAAATCCCCCGCGCTGGCTACCAGTACGTCACAATCGGGGGGTAACAAGTGGGGGTCACCCCTCCTTTATACCTCCCGACCGACAGACAGAGCACGTGACGCGCTCTCTAGCTCCCCTCTTATAGTCAGGCCAATTATGGAATTGCCCGACAATAAGCAAGGAGGCCGCTATACTACTTATGCCGATTATTGAAGGGTCCCCGGTGAGAGTAGGGTATATATTCCCCCGACCTCCGCGGGCGGAATATATAAAACCTCCCCGAATCTCACTGGCCTCCCCACAATAATCCTTGGCACAACTCGCTGCCACCAACCGCTTCACGGTAACTATTAGCCGAGCACACAGACGTGGGATTCAAGATCGAGATAACAGAACAGCCCAAGATTAATTATATAATTTAATCAGCCTAAAGCACACTAGAAACTACAATATATACAATAGGAGATCTACAGAATATACATATGTCAGAGTACAGTTACAGATAAAGCATGGTTTACAAACAGGCATACACAGTTCCAGCAGTTACCTTGTGCATCTGGCCACAGGGGGGCGCCGTGGACCAGGTTTCTAGGATCCTTCCCACAGATGTTTCCTACACGTGACCCCTGGCGAAAGAACACTGGAAAAATGGCCGAAGTAGGGTTATCAACCTGGGCAAATCCAGGTCCCCTCCTACCTTAGTGACCTCACAGGGAAGCACTGCCACTCCCCCCACTTTGAGTCAGAATTATCCAGAAAGGGGATATTGGCCATAACTTTGCCTGGGAGCGCCGTAGACGGACGCCAATGCTCTCATTGTGACAGTTATGAATTTAGCTACAGAACGAGAGGACTCATGACTTGTCTACTAGTTCCCCATTGGCTGATATCACGCCTGGGGTACTTCCCAAGCTCCCACTTCCATAAAAAAGGTGTGCCAGCATCGTCCGCATGCGCAAACACCATTTTTAGGGTTGCCATATTTATCGGAAATATGGCTTGCGAGATATGAACCATATTTTACTGGAGTCGTCCTGTCTGGATACTTCCATAGCCTTGCTAATTAGATAGCAGCCCCTACCACAGGGTCACGGCAGGGAGTCACCCTGTGTCCATTGTTCCCACATCATCTAATCTCCATATCACAGGAGATGGCCATGGGATGTGTTGCTAGGATGTGACACCTTCCAAGATGTTGGACATTGAGAACAAGAAGGGAGGGGGCACGGCCATGGAGTGATGAGAGCGATTATGACTGGAAATCATAATTCCTCTTCATATCCCAGGATTTGCCTCACACCTCCCCCCTTTTGAGGGCGCTAGGGGGCAGCACACTCCGGTGTTCCCCCGTGCGCCCGTCCGCGACCTCTCCTTGTCGGGACAGCCCGTCTGCGTTACCGTGGTCCCGGCCCCTTTTGTGGCGAATGGTGAAGTTGTATTACTGGAGCGCAAGGCTCCATCGCAACAACCGTCCATTCGTCCCAGAGACGGTGTGCAACCAGCTGAGGGGATTGTGGTCCGTCTCCACGATGAAGTGGCGCCCGTATAGATATGGTTGCAGACGCTGCAGGGCCCACACTATGGCCAGGCATTCCTTTTCCATCGTGGAATAGGCCACTTCCCTCGGTAACAGCTTCCTGCTCAGGTACAAGACTGGGTGCTCTTGGCTCGCAGAGTCCACCTGGCTGAGCACCGCACCGAGGCCGAAGTCACTGGCGTCGGTCTGTACTACAAACGGCCGCGTGAAGTCGGCTGCCTGTAGCACGGGCGGGCTGGACAGGGCGTCCTTTAGGGCCCGGAAGGCTGTCTCGCAGTCCATTGTCCAATCGACTGCAGAGGGCAGCTTCTTCTTGGTGAGGCCCGTCAAGGGCTTTGCCAGGCTACTATAGCATGGAACAAACCTCCTATAGTACCCAGCGGTCCCCAAGAAGGACATCACCTGCTTCTTGGTCCTGGGGGTGGGCCAGGATGCGATGGCCTCCACTTTCTCAGGCTCGGGCTTCAGTGTTCTCCCGCCTACCCGGTGACCGAGGTACTGGACCTCGCTCATGGCCAGCTGACACTTTCCCGGCTTGATGGTCAAACCTGCCTTGTGGACCCGCCTGAGCACCTGTGCTAGATGCTCTAGGTGATCTTCCCAGGTGGGACTGAAGACGGCAATGTCATCCAGGTACGCGGCCGCGTACCCTTCAAGTCCCTTGAGCAGGGTGTTGACCATCCGCTGGAAAGTGGCAGGGGCATTCCTCATCCCGAATGGCATCACCGTGGACTCGTACAGTCCAAATGGGGTAATAAAGGCAGAGCGTTCCCTGGCCTTGCGAGTCAGGGGGATCTGCCAATATCCCCGGCTCAGATCCATGATGGTCAGGTACTGAGCCCCGGCCAACTGATCGAGCAGGTCATCGATGCGTGGCATTGGGTACGCATCGGCGACCGTGACAGCATTGAGCCCCCTGTAGTCCACGCAGAACCGAGTGGTTCGGTCCTTCTTAGGGACGAGGACTACAGGCGAGGCCCAAGCGCTGTTGGATGCCTGGATCACCCCCAGCTTCAGCATCTCGTCAATCTCCTGGCGCATGTGTTGCTGCACCTCCAGGGAGACCCGATATGCTGAACGCCGGATCGGGGGATGATCCCCAGTGTCCACGTGATGGACAGCCAAGTCAGTCCTTCCGGGCTGGTTGGTAAACAACCCCCGGAAGGGGTGTAGGGTGGCCCACAGCTGGGACCGTTGGTCCTCCAAGAGCTGGTGGCCAACCTCCACATCCTCAATGGATCCGCCTGCCCTAACCTGGGCTAGCATATCCAAGAGGGTTTCCGCTTCTCCCTCCTCGGGCAGGTTGCACACGGGGAGCGCACATGCCTCCCGCTCATGATGTGCCTTCATCATGTTCACATGGAAGGGCTTCCGCCTTCCACGGGCAGGGTCCAGGGTGACCAGGTACGTCACAGGGTTGAGCTGCTGGTACACGAGGTATGGGTCTTCCCAGGCTGCCTGAAGCTTGTCCTGTGGTACGGGGACCAGTACCCACACCTTTTGACCCACTTGGTAGGTCCTCTCACAAGCGTTCTGGTCGTACCAACGCTTCTGATCGGCCTGGGCTTGAGCCATATTGTCGTGTACCAGTTGCGTCAAGGCCTGCATTTTGTCCCGGAAGCGCATGACATACTCGATAACCGACACTCCAGGGGTGGCCAAATCCCCTTCCCAAGCCTCTTTCACCAGAGCCAGGGGGCCCCGCACACGTCGCCCGTACAGGAGCTCAAACGGTGAGAATCCTGTTGAGGCCTGTGGAACCTCCCGGTAAGCAAATAACAGGTGTGGGAGATACCGCTCCCAGTCACGCCCATGGGAGTCGACCAACATCTTAAGCATCTGCTTTAAGGTGCCATTAAACCGCTCGCACAGGCCATTAGTCTGTGGATGGTACGGGCTGGCCACCAGATGTCGCACCTGGACTTGCTTACAGAGGGCCTCCATCAGCTGGGACATGAATTGGGTCCCCCGGTCAGTGAGCATTTCCTGGGGAAAACCCACTCGGGAGAAAATCTCCAGCAATGCGGTGGCCAGCTTGTCAGCCCGAATGGACGACAAGGCCACTGCTTCTGGGTACCGGGTGGCATAGTCCACTACCGTCAGTATGAAGCGTTTCCCGGAGCTGCTGGGGATGGCCAGCGGGCCGACCAGATCCACAGCCACCCTCCTGAAAGGATCATCGATGATGGGCAGAGATACCAGTGGGGCTTTGGGGTGTGGCCCCGCCTTCCCCACTCTCTGACAGGTTTCACACGAACGGCAGTAGGCAGCCACATCGGCCCCCATTTTTGGCCAGTAGAAATGCTGGTTTAACCTGGCCTTGGTCTTAGTGATCCCTAGGTGTCCGGCCATCGGAATCTCATGTGCGATCCGCAACAACTCCGTCCGGAACGGATAGGGTACCACTAACTGTCGGTCCCTGGGCCACGCCTCCGGTGAACCCTGCTGGACCGTGACCCGGTACAGCCGTCCTTGGTCCCAGACCACTCGCTCCGGGTCCGAGTCCGAGGGAGGCTGTGCCGCCTGCACCTTTAGAGCTTTCAGGCTGTCGTCAGCTTCTAACGCTGCCTGAAACCCCTGACTAGATGTGGCCAGAATCGACGAGACTGTCACATCTTCGGTCAGTACCCCGGGACCTGTGTCCTGGCCTTCACCTGACTCGGCTGCCACTTGGTCAGAAGGGGAAGAGCTATCGGACCTCCGGGAGGCCCCTTGGCTTCCAGCACTCCCACTGCGGGTGACAGCGGCCACAGCCGCTGCGACCGTGGGTCGTGCCTGCTCCTCCTCCGTTCCTGACCAAGTCACCGGTTCAGGCAGACCTACCTGGCTTCCTGACACCCCGGTTGTGGGGGAACCATGTACCGAGATCTTACCTGGGAGCACTTCCGCTCCTGGACCGGCCCCAATCTCACCTGCCTGTTCCCCCCCTGCAGCAACAGAACCCCGCTGTGAAATCTCTGGGGACCCCACATTGGCTGTGGTAGCCCCCACCCCACACACTGGTCCTCCCCCTGCAGCACCCTGCTCTCTGCTTATCCCTGCAGAGGGCAGCAGATCCCAGCTCACTGGCTGATCACTTGTAGAGGCATGGTCACACCTTTCTCTGACCCCCTCCCCTGTCACAGCTGCAGCTGTGTGTGTGTCTATGGTGTCTATGCAAGCAGAAGTATCAGAGTTCACTCCCTCCTCCCTTACATCATTCATAGATAACACATTAACATTGTCTGGAGGCCTGTCAGTACTGGCTGAAGGTTCAGCCCTTGGGGGGGGCCCAAACTGGGAGGTTATCTGCCCCAAATCTGTCCCAAGTAGCACGTTTGCAGGGATCCGATCAGTTACCCCCACCTCTCTCACCCCTCGCCCTGCGCCCCAGTCCACATAAATGCCAGCAACAGGCAGCGCCGGGTCAATGCCTCCAATCCCGGAGACAGCGAGGGTTTTTCCAGGGATCAAGTCTTGGGGGGACACCATCTCAGGCCGCACCAGAGTCACCTCCGAGGCGCTGTCTCGCAGTCCTATGGTCACAGACCGGCCGACGGTGACAGGTTGGAAGCTGTCCAGGGACCTACCACCACCCCCACCCACACAATACACCTTGGGCGGCCCTTGGGACGGGGACGGAGCCGGGGCCTTGGGACGCTGAGGGCACATGGCCTTGAAGTGTCCAGGTAGGTTGCACTGGTGGCACCGTCTTGGTTCTGCCATGGGCCTGGAGAGGGGAGTTGAGGGGGACACCCCCTGCAGTCTAGGGGCAGGTGGGGCAGTCGCAGAGTTCATCTTACCCCCTCTCCAGGTGCTGCTGGTGGCTGCTCTCCTGGCCTCAGGAGCCCGATTGTTGGTGTAGTCATCGGCCAGGGCAGCTGTAGCCGTGGACCCCTTTGGCTTCTGGTCTCGGATGAACTGGCGGAGATCCTCAGGGCAGTTCCACAAGAGTTGCTCCGTGATGAACAAGTCCAGGATCTCCGGTCCGGTGGAAAGCTGCAGGCCTTGGGTCCAGTGGTCGGCAGCTCGGGCAAGTGCCCGCCGGTGGTCAGCCCAGGAGTCCTTTGGTCCCTTTTGCAGGGTCCGGAACTTCTTGCGGTAGGACTCCGGAGTGAGGTTGTACTGTTGGATCAGGGCCCGCTTGATGGTGTCGTAGCCCTGATCTGCCTCAGCAGGCAAGTCCCCAAGGATATCCAGGGCCTTACCCCTTAGACGGGGGGTCAGGTATTTGGCCCACTGATCCTTGTCCAGATGGTGCTGCAGGCAAGTCCGTTCAAAAGCAGTCAGGAAAGAGTCCAAGTCTCCATCCTTCTCCAGCACTGGGAAGTCCTCAACACGGACCTTTGGAAGTTTGGTGTCTTGAAGGTCACGTGTGGCTGATGAGGGCTGGAGCTTGGCTAGATGCAGCTGGTGGTCACGGTCTGCCTGTCGCTCTCGCTCTCGCTCTTCACGCGCTGCCTGCCGCTCTCGCTCCGCAGCCTCACGCTCTGCCTGCCGCTCCGCAGCCTCAGCCTCACACGCTGCCCTGCGCTCTGCCATGAGTTCCTTGTAGCCCTCCCGGTCTCCAGCCTGGAGTAGGGCCATAGCCATTTGAAGAAGGCTATCCGAGCCTCCCAGGCTCGGTGGAATGGCCCGTGGTAATCTGCGGCACGCTGCAGAGCTAGGCGATTCACTGTCCCTTTCAGAGCGGAGGACTGGCATCTGGCTCGTTGAGGACCCTTGGGCGAGCTCCTCCTCATCTGGTCCATAATTGCCAGGTTGTGCGCTGTCCTCTGCAGAACGGTTCTCTGGTGTCGGGCTCCTGGAGGACTCGTGGTCAACCTCCTCATTGCTGTCCACAGCACCGTCCTCCCTCTCTTCGGCTCCTGCCTTAGCATTGGCCAGTTGCATAGCTCTGCTCCTGGTGCCATCAGCCATTCTTGCAGACTTTTGGTCACTGACACAGAACTGACACCTGATGCGCCCACACACCTTACAGTATCTGCACTCTGACACTCTAGTGTTGAGCTAGTCTGAAGACCCCAGCAGCCACAGC
Organism: Anomaloglossus baeobatrachus; assembly: GCF_048569485.1. NCBI lineage: Eukaryota > Metazoa > Chordata > Amphibia > Anura > Aromobatidae > Anomaloglossus > Anomaloglossus baeobatrachus. The sequence goes on from NC_134354.1 coordinate 686,987,932, forward strand.
TGCTGCAGGCAGTCTTTAGTGTCTGGGAGTATGGGTCTCACACTCACACACACTATTATCTCGATCCCACCGCTGCCACCAATATGTCACGAACCACCGGGGGGGTCACTCAGAAATCCCCCGCGCTGGCTACCAGTACGTCACAATCGGGGGGTAACAAGTGGGGGTCACCCCTCCTTTATACCTCCCGACCGACAGACAGAGCACGTGACGCGCTCTCTAGCGCCCCTCTTATAGTCAGGCCAATTATGGAATTGCCCGACAATAAGCAAGGAGGCCGCTATACTACTTATGCCGATTATTGAAGGGTCCCCGGTGAGAGTAGGGTATATATTCCCCCGACCTCCGCGGGCAGAATATATAAAACCTCCCCGAATCTCACTGGCCTCCCCACAATAATCCTTGGCACAACTCGCTGCCACCAACCGCTTCACGGTAACTATTAGCCGAGCACACAGACGTGGGATTCAAGATCGAGATAACAGAACAGCCCAAGATTAATTATATAATTTAATCAGCCTAAAGCACACTAGAAACTACAATATATACAATTGGAGATCTACAGAATATACATATGTCAGAGTACAGTTACAGATAAAGCATGGTTTACAAACAGGCATACACAGTTCCAGCAGTTACCTTGTGCGTCTGGCCACAGGGGGGCGCCGTGGACCAGGTTTCTAGGATCCTTCCCACAGATGTTTCCTACACGTGACCCCTGGCGAAAGAACACTGGAAAAATGGCCGAAGTAGGGTTATCAACCTGGGCAAATCCAGGTCCCCTCCTACCTTAGTGACCTCACAGGGAAGCACTGCCACTCCCCTCGCTTTGAGTCAGAATTATCCAGAAAGGGGATATTGGCCATAACTTTGCCTGGGAGCGTCGTAGACGGACGCCAACGCTCTCATTGTGACAGTTATGAATTTAGCTACAGAACGAGAGGACTCATGACTTGTCTACTAGTTCCGCATTGGCTGATATCACGCCTGGGGTACTTCCCAAGCTCCCACTTCCATAAAAAAGGTGTGCCAGCATCGTCCGCATGCGCAAACACCATTTTTAGGGTTGCCATATTTATCGGAAATATGGCTTGCGAGATATGAACCATATTTTACTGGAGTCGTCCTGTCTGGATACTTCCATAGCCTTGCTAATTAGATAGCAGCCCCTACCACAGGGTCACGGCAGGGAGTCACCCTGTGTCCATTGTTCCCACATCATCTAATCTCCATATCACAGGAGATGGCCATGGGATGTGTTGCTAGGATGTGACACCTTCCAAGATGTTGGACATTGAGAACAAGAAGGGAGGGGGCACGGCCATGGAGTGATGAGAGCGATTATGACTGGAAATCATAATTCCTCTTCATATCCCAGGATTTGCCTCACATTGCCATATCAGGAAAACTAAAGATTTTAGGAACTTGGTTTGTATAAAAGCTGCTTTACACGGTACGACCGATTGTGCAATTTCACAATCGATTGTACCCGCCCCCGTCCTTTTTGCGTCACGGGCAAATCGCTGCCCGTGGCGCACAAAGTCGGTAACCCCCCATCACACGTACTTACCTCCCGTCCGACCTCGCTGTGGGCGGCGAATGTCCACTTCCTGGAGTGGGAGGGACGTTCGGCGTCACAGCGACGTCACACGGCCGCCGGCCAATAGAAGCAGAGGGGCGGAGATGAGCGGGATGTAAACATCCCGCTCACCTCCTTCCTTCCACATAGCCGGCGAGAGCCGCGGGTCGCAGGTAAGCGATGTTCATTGTTCCCGGGGTGTCACACGGAGCGGCGTGTGCTACCCCGGGAACGATGAACAATTAAATTAAACGATATTATGGAACCTAGCGAGCAGTACACGACTCACGATTTGTGAGCGATACTGCGTCGCTAGGAGGTGTCAAACAGGCCGGCATCGCAAGCGATACCGGATGTGCGTCACAAAAACCGTGACCCCGACGATCTATCGCACGATAGATCTTCTGGTGTAAAGCAGCCTTAAGAGATATAAATATAATATAATGCATTATTGGAACTAGCTGGTACATCTGGTTTTGGCAGTAATATAGTCACAGCTATTATTTAGTGTAATTTAGCATTGTGCCTCCTCCGGGTTTCTTCAAGATCAAAATGAAAAATTAACAATAGTTATAGTTTAAATGCATTAAAAAACAATCAATTAGAGTGAAGAGTTACAGATGCATCTCAATAAATTAGAGTACCATCACAAATTTACATCACTTCATGCTTCCTTCTGCTGACAAGCTTTGTGGAGATGGAAATTTAATTTTCCAGCAGGACTTGGCCCCTGTCCACACTGACAAAAGTACCAATACTTGGTTTAATAACCACAGTATCACTGTGCTTGATTGGCCAGCATACTTGCCTGACCTAAACCCCATAGAGAATCTATGGGGTATTGTCAAGAGGAAGATGATAGACACCAAACCCAACAATGCAGAAGAGCTGAAGGCTGCTATCAAAGCAACCCGGGCTTCCATTACACCTCAGCAGTGCCACAGGCTGATCACCTCCATGCCAAGTCAGCAGTCTTCTCCATGATTGTGTAGCCGACTGAACCAGACTAAGGGACCATTTTAAATGCGTAGAAAGCCTTTGCAGGTGTTTTGTGCTAATTATTCTAATTTTCTGAGATAATGACTTTTGGGTTTCCATTGGCTGTAAGCCATAATCATTAATATTAACAGAAATAAACACTTGTAATAGATCCCAATGTGTGTAATGACTATATAATATATGCGTTTCCTTTTTGTATTGAATTACTGAAATAATTTAACTTTTTGATATTCTAATTTATTGAGATGCACTTGTCTGAGGATTATATAGTATGGTTTCGCCTGGTGATCGAATTATATAGGAAACCACATTCATCTACTGAGCGGTGCGCTGGTGGACACACATGCTCAGATACTCTCCCCACAGCAGCATCTTCTTTCCTATTCTTGGGTCAATGATTCTTTGTAGCCCTTCACGACTTTGGACATATTGGTACGTCCAAGGTCGTATCTCTCTCTCTAGTGCAGGCTTGGGCGGCGAGCCCTCATTTTTCCCTTCACATGTCGGCTGATCTGATCAGCCGACATGTGCCTCTAAGGCTATGTGCGCACTGGAAAATGGAATTTTCTCAAGAAAATTCCGCAGGTATTCAAAGATTACCGCACCCGCGGTAAAAAAACGCGGCAAACCGCACCCGAAAACCGCATGCGGTTTGCCGCGGTTTGCTGCGGTTTTACCGCGGTATTGTTCGCGGTATTGCCGCGGTTTTGCCGCGTGCGGGTTGGGATGTGCTTTATTGCATTCAATGCAATAAAGCACATTGAAAAAAAAAAAAAAAAAGTCATTTCACTCTGAGATAGATAGATAAAGAGACAGAAGAATAGATAGAGGGATAGATAGATAGACAGATAGATAGAGGGATAGATAGATAGAGGGATAGATAAATAGATAGAAGGATAGACAGACAGATAGATAGATAGAGGGATAGATAGATAGACAGATAGATAGAGGACAGATCGCTGCATTTCCCATGGTCGGCAGTGAGTTCACATTACCGGCCGTGGGAAATGACCGGTAATTACCTCTGCTGTCTGCTGCATTCATTCAGCGCTGTGTCTGTGACAGTCGCGGCTGGATGTAAGCAGCGCAGGACCTGTGGATTACGTCGGAGCTTTGTTTCGGGAGGGGTTAATAAAAGGGTTAACGAGGCTTGTTTGTTTTATTTAAAATAAAGGATTTTTCTGTGTCTTTTATTCACTTTACTTACGGGTTGATCATGTCAGCTGTCACATAGACGCTGCCATGATCAAGCCTGGAGTTAATGGCGGCGATCCGCCACCATTAACTCCTTGAATTACCCTGACTGCCACTGCTACACAGCGGCAGGAAGAGCCGGGGACACGCCGGTGCTGCCGCATAATGCATGCGACAGTCCCGGGGCAGCTGCGGCTGATATTCTCGGCTGTGGGAGGTGGGAGTGAGGCGGGGGACATTAACCCTGCCCCTCTCCCTCCCCAGCCTGAGAATACCGGGCCGCCGCTGTGTGCTTACCTCGGCTGGACGGTAAATATACAGCGGAGCCCACGTTCTTTTTTTTCTATATTTCCGTTTGCTTTCTATGTGTGTTCTATGTCTGTGATGTCTGTGTGTGTGATGTGTGTGTGTTTACTCTCTGCTTTGCTTCCTCTTCCTGTAATGACATCACTTCCCTGCAAAACCGCAGACAAGCGATGTACATTACCGGAGGTAAACCGCGAAATACCGCAGGGAATAACGCAGGAAAACGCAGTGAACCGCACAGAATTTGCTGCCTGCGTTATTCCCTGCGGGATTTCACGATTAACATTGCAGTCAATGTAGTGAAATCCCACAGCGACGTGCGGAAAAGAATTGACAATTGAATCCCGCAGCAAAACATGCAGCTGTCAAATTCCGCCTAGTGCGCACAGGATTTTTTTTGCCCATAGGTTTTGCTGGTGATTCACTGCAGAGATGTTATGAACATGTTCTGCAGCGAAACATGCAGCAAAACCGCAAAAAATCCGCGGCAAAATCCGGTAAGTGCGCACATAGCCTTACTGTTGCGTTTAGATCTCTGATCCATCCATTCCATTTAACCAGTTCAATCCAGATGTCAATCTTATTAACACACGCCTGTAGGGAGCATGCCATTCCCTTCTCCCATAGGTGGCCCCGTGATGTGATGGGTTATCATGACACACAGGGATCAACTGATGATCCCTGTGTCTGTCATGGCAAAATTCCTGTGAAAGCTGGATAAATTCCAGCATTCATAGGAAGATGATCACAGCTTCAAGTCCCCTAAAAGGATTAGTAAAAACAATAAAAAGTAAAAAAAAGTTTAACGTTTTTAAGAATAACGAAAAATGAAAAAACACACAAAAGTTCAAATCACCCCCCTTTTGCCCCATTGAAAATAAAGTGTCGCGGGTGGGGAAGATGTCACTGTGCTGCGCTCGCTAACGCTCGGGTCCGGCGCTGCTGCGATGGCTGCTCGGTGGCTCGAGTGGTGGGCCGGATCCGGGGACTCGAGCGGCGCTCCTCGCCCATGAGTGAAAGGGGGCAGTTTGGTTTGGGGATTTGGTCCGTGACACCACCCACGGGTTGTCGTGAGGTTGGGCACCACCGCTGCTGGTGACGGAGATCCCGAGAGCGATGGCAGGGAGCGGCTGGGATGTTGTTTCCCTCCTCCGTGGGTAGAGTTTGGTGGTCCCAGGGCCCGGTGAGATGACAGGGAGGCAGGGTTGGATGGGTGCAGGGTCGCTTGGACTGCGTAGCGCGGTGCCAGACGGCACGGTAGTACTCACTCAGCCACAAAGGTATGCAAAGTCTCTGGTAAATCAAACGGCTGGATGGACGGGTCCCGCAGCCGGCTGCTGTGGCTTCTCCTGGACGGTTAGTGGTGGCTGCCTTTCCCTGCACCTTTGTGTATGTTCGGTCCCGATGGATTCCCACCGGTAACCCGCTCCCCAGCGTGTGTATGTGCCGGAGGAGCCCTTTTGCCCGCAGGCCCTGGCCCTTGGAACTCTAGCTGTGGTGGTAGCTGTATTTCCTTCTGTTGGTTGGACGGTTGCCTTCAATCGGGTCTTGGCTGTTAGGAAACCCCTGGGGTTCCGGTCACTGACGGATTTGACCTCTAATGGCAAGTCCAAGCCTGGTCGGGGTCCGTAGGCCCTGCCTGTGTGTGCTGGCGTCACTTCGCTACCCGGTTCGGTACCGGCGGGCCACCGCCCGTCCCCGGTCCTACGGTTCCGCGTTGATCTGCCTCTCCTGCAGACGGCCACCACCGTCTGTAAAAACAATAAAAAGTTTAACGTTTTTAAGATTAACGAAAAATGAAAAAACACACAAAAGTTCAAATCACCCCCCTTTTGCCCCATTGAAAATAAAGTGTCGCGGGTGGGGAGGATGTCACTGCGCTGCGCTCGCTAACGCTCGGGTCCGGCGCTGCTGCGATGGCTGCTCGGTGGCTCGAGTGGTGGGCTAGATCCGGGGACTCGAGCGGCGCTCCTCGCCCATGAGTGAAAGGGGGCAGTTTGGTTTGGGGATTTGGTCCGTGACACCACCCACGGGTTGTGGTGAGGTTGGGCACCACCGCTGCTGGTGACGGAGATCCCAGGAGCGATGGCAGGGAGCGGCTGGGATGTTGTTTTCCCCCTCCGTGGGTAGAGTTTGGTGGTCCCAGGGCCCGGTGAGATGACAGGGAGGCAGGGTTGGATGGGTGCAGGGTCGCTTGGACTGCGTAGCGCGGTGCCAGACGGCACGGTAGTACTCACTCAGCCACAAAGGTACGCAAAGTCTCTGGTAAATCAAACGGCTGGATGGACGGGTCCCGCAGCCGGCTGCTGTGGCTTCTCCTCGACGGTTAGTTGTGGCTGCCTTTCCCTGCACCTTTGTGTATGTTCGGTCCCGATGGATTCCCACCAGTAACCCGCTCCCCAGCGTGTGTATGTGCCGGAGGAGCCCTTTTGCCCACAGGCCCTGGCCCTTGGAACTCTAGCTGTGGTGGTAGCTGTATTTCCTTCTGTTGGTTGGACGGTTGCCTTCAATCGGGTCTTGGCTGTTAGGAAACCCCTGGGGTTCCGGTCACTGACGGATTTGACCTCTAATGGCAAGTCCAAGCCTGGTCGGGGTCCGTAGGCCCTGCCTGTGTGTGCTGGCGTCACTTCGCTACCCGGTTCGGTACTGGCGGGCCACCGCCCGTCCCTGGTCCTACGGTTCCGCGTTGATCTGCCTCTCCTGCAGACGGCCACAACCGTCTGCCAACCTTGCTCTTGGTGCCCGGGCCACAGACCCGGACACGGTCAGTTTGCTCCTCTCCTACCACTTTCCTAACTGTTCGACGCACTGACTGACTCTCTGAACTCAACTGACTTCCTTCTCCCGCCTCCAGGACCGTGAACTCCTCGGTGGGTGGGGCCAACCGCCTGGCTCCACCCTACCTGGTGTGGACATCAGCCCCTGGAGGGAGGCAACAAGGATTTTGTGTCTGGCTGATGTGCCTGTCTCAGGGTGGGGGTGTATGTTGTAGTACCTGTGATGACCTGGCTAGTCCAGGGCGCCACAAAAGCAATTAAAAAAATAAATACACATAATTGCTACTGCTGCGTTCAGAAATGCCAGAGCAATAACAGGTGATCAAAACATCACATCTACACAAAAAGAGTATAATTAAAAATGTCAGCTGAAGACACAAAAAATAAGCCATCACTGAGCTCCAGATCCGGAAAAATGAGAACACTACGGGTCTTGGAAAATGGCAACAAAAGAGATTTTTTAAAAATCTCTGAATTTTTTTTCACCACTTAAATAAAATAAAACAACTATACATGTTTGGTATCTATGAACTCGCACTGACCTAGAAAATAATTTTGACAGGTCAGTTTTACCATATAGTGAACATGGTAAATAAAGTTTAAAAAACATTGTGGAATTCCACTTTTTTTTTGCAAATTTACCACACAAAATGGGGCAGAATGTTGGTGTTGTTCAATAGTACAACTCGTTCTTCAAAAAAACAAGCCCTCATATGGCTATATTAACAAAAAAATGAAAAGTTATGGCTTTTGGAAGAAAGGGGGGAAAAACTAAACTGAAACACGGACAATTGCCGGGTAGTGAAGGGGTTAATGAACAGCAACCTATAGAAATTGCTCCATATTCTGTTTAGTAAAGAAAAACAAGAATATACAGCCATGCTGAGGAGACTGCTTCTGATTGATCAGTGACCATGGGTTAATTATCTAGCTGCAGGGATATTCACCGGGGACTATATTGTCAGTTACATGAGGTGGAAAAAGACTGAGTGGGAACATACTAGGAATTGTACTAGCAGCCAACTAGGGAAATTGCTGGGGACTAAAGGTGGCTTTACACGCTACGACATCACTTAAGCGATGTCGTTGGGGTCACGGAATTTGTGACGCACATCCGGCCGCTTTAGCGATGTCGTTGTGTGTGACACCTATGAACGATTTTAAATCGTTGCAAAAACGCTCATCGGTGACATCCCCCCCTCTTCCCAATTATCGTTGCTGATGCTTGGATGATGTAGTTTCTCGTTCCTGCGGCAGCACACATCGCTACGTGACACCACAGGAACGAGGAACCTCACCTTACCTGCGGCCGCCGGCAATGAGGAAGGAAGGAGGTGGGCGGGATGTTTGGCCCGCTCATCTCCGTCCCTCCGCTTCTATTGGGCGGTTGCTTAGTGACGCCGCTGTGATGCCGAAAGAACCGCCCCGTTAGAAAGGAGGCGGTTCGCCGGTCACAGCGATGTCGCTATGCAGGTAAGTAGTGTGACGGGTCTGAGCGATGTTGTGCGCCACCGGCAGCGATTTGCCCGTGTCGCACAAGCGATGGGGCGGGTACTCACACTAGCGATATCGGTAACAATATCGCAGCGTGTAAAGCGGCCTTAAGTTTACAGCTACCAAAGGGGGGAAGGGAGACTGGTGGGTTTCGAAATGGGGGCAACTCATATAGAGTGCATTAGAGGGGTATAGCTAAAAACAGAGAAATGGGTGATGTGACCCTGCCCTGCACCACAGATTAGTAGTAATACTGTGGTTAACACAGAGGAAAAAAAAGATAAAAAAGATATATATAGCATAAAACAGTGCATAGTATTATAAAAACAGTTATATGGTAACGGAGGCTTTTACTTAAACTTTATTTTTAGGGAATCCACTTTAAAAAATATGAAATCTACAAAAAAAAGAAAAATTGCGCTACATTATATCATTAGTTTATTTTTGGTAAAATTAATATTGAAAACATCTTAAAGGGAACCTGTCAGGTGCAACATGCACCCAGATCCACGAGCAGTTCTGGGTACATATTGCTAATCCCTTCCTAACCATCCCTGTATACCCTAGAATAGATAAAAAGATCTTTAGAAAAAGTATTTCTAAAGATCTTTTATCTTATGCTAATGAGCGCAGGGACTAGACGCAAAGGCATTACTTACAACGACTAGTCTGTTCTCTTAGCATGTTAGCACACCCACAGGGGCATGCTACCATGTTACATAATGCCCATTGCCCAGCATCATCATCAGTGTCGTGCATACCTGTGTCTGTTGTCACAGCCTCAGATGCCGGGTTTAGGCTCAGTGCGCATGATCAAAAGTCCTGACACTTCCAGTCATGTGCACTAGACCTCTTTGAAGCAAGGATGCATACACCCAGCTTTGTAGTGCACATGACTGGAAGTGCGGTGACTTCTGATCATGCGCACTGAGCCCAAACCTGGAGTCTGAGGCGGTGACAACGGACACAGGTACGTGCATCACTACTGATGACGCTGGGCAATAGTATTGAATAGCATGTCACAGTAGCACGCCGCCGTGGGTGTGCTAATGTACGGCCCCTGTGCTAGCGACCGAGCCGCTCGGATCCGGAACCGTATGTACAGGAAGTTAGAGGTTCGTGACGCCACCCACGGTGCGTGGTAAGATGGGATACCACTGCTGCTGTTGGTGGGGGAGCCCGGTGGCGGCGGTATGGCAGCAAGGTGTTTGTTGACCCCCTCTGTGGGTAGGGGGTTTGTGCCCCGGGGCCCGGTGGTGGTGCTGGGGGTGCCGTTAGGGAGAGGAAGGGTCTTTGTGTACTCACTCAGTCCAACAACACTGACACTGACAGCTTGTAAACCAGAGTTCTGAGCACCGCTGCAGCAAGGAGGGAGCATGCTTGGGTCCGTGCCCTTGGTGTTGCTTGTTAGCCTGTGGCCTTTTCCGTGGCACCTTCTCACTTGTTGGACCCTATAGTGTGGAACTAATCGGGTCCCGCTCACCCGTATGGATAACAGAGTGAGCTTGATCTCACAGTTCACGCTTGGGATTTTCTGGACTGTGTTTGGGAAAGTCCTATCCCATTGGTGCGCTAGTACCCCGATTTTGGAGCGGGTGAGAGATGAATTTTGAAGACTTCACCCCCATTGGGTAAATTACCAGGACGCTTGCAGATACTTCTGTCGCGGGCGGGGAGGACGCCGTCGCTGCTGCGCTCTCGCTAACGCTCGGGTCCGGCGCTGCTGCGACTGCTGCTCGGTGACTCGAGCGGTGGGCCAGATCCGGGGACTCGAGCGGCGCTCCTCGCCAGTGAGTGAAAGGGGTGGTTGGTTTGGGGGATTTAGTCCATGACGCCACCCACGGGTCGTGGTGAAGATAGGCACCACCGCTGCTGGTGACGGGGATCCCGGGAGCGATGGTAGGGAGCAGCTGGGATGTTGTTTTCCCCTTCCGTGGGTAGGGGTTGGTGGTCCCGGGGCCCGATGATGAGACGGGGAGGCAGGGTTGGTGAGGTGCAGGGTCGCAGGGACAGCGCGGCGCGGTGCCGGATGGCACGGGTGTACTCACTCAGTAAGCATTGTACAAAGACCTCGGTAAACCAAACGGCTGGATGGACGGGTCCCACAGCCGGCTGCTGTGTCTCTCCCCGGACAGGTGATGGCGGCTGTCTTTCCCTGCACCTTAATGTTCTCCTTCTGACTACTATGGATTCCCAACGGCAGTCCGCTCCCCGGTGTATGGGTACCAGAGGAGCCCGTTTGCCCGCAGGCTCTGGCCCTTGGGTCTCTAGCCTTAGGCGGTAGCTGTATACCCTCACGGTGTGGGCGGTTGCCTTCAATGGGGACTTTTGCTGTTGTGAAACCCCTGGGGTTCCAGTCACATTCAGATCTGACTATTGACGGTGGCTCCAAGCCTGGTCGGGGTCCGATGGCCCTGCCTGTGTGTGCTGGCTTCACTTCGCTCCCCAGTCGGTACCGGCGGGCCGTCGCCCATCCCCGATCCTACGGTTACACGTTGCTCTACCACTCCTGCAGACGGCGACCACCGTCTGCCAACCTTGCTGTCAGTGCCTGGGCCACAAACCCAGACACCCAAGTGTTTGTTCCTCTCACTTAACACTCCAAACTCTATCTCACTTTTCCCGCCTCCAGGCCTGTGAACTCCTCGGTGGGTGGAGCCAACCGCTTAGCTCCGCCCCACCTGGTGTGGACATCAGACCCTGGAGGGAGGCAACAAGGGTTTTTGTTTGGCTCATGTCCCTCTCTAGTGGGGGTGGGGTGTTTGTGTGTTATCTGTGATGACCTGGCTAGGCCAGGGCGCCACATTTCCTGGCCTAGGGTCGCGCCCTGGCCCCTGCCCAGAGATGGCTCAAGGCCACCGCTTGCCCTCCTCTGTAATCTGTGCCCCTTTACACAATCCCGTGCGACTGGGGTTCCAGCTCCTACCAGGCCCAGACCAACGTCTGCCACCTAGTCGACTCAAGGAGCCCTGCTCCTGACCTCCTCTCTCTCTCTCCTCCACACGACAACTCTCCTTTCACTTTTTCACTTTCCCCTACCAACCCCCCAGTGGGCGGCTCTATTCCCTTCAGGCCCCCAATGGTGTGTCTGGTGGGTATGGTGTAAAGTGTTCCTAGGGTTTTGACTGGCTCTGATTTTAGCAACACCAAAGGACAAGGATCCTTAACCAAGGAGGATTGGATACTGTGCAGAAGGGCAGGTTGCACAATATCCTGTGACGACCTGATAGGCCAGGGCGTCACACTAACATGCTAAGAGGGCGGACTAGTCAGGGGAAGTAACGCCCTTGCAACTAGTCCTTACGCTATTATCATATCATCTATCATAGGGATCTTTAGAAATACTTTTTGTAAAGATCTCTTTATCTATGCTATTATATGCTGGGCCAGTTAGGCAGGAATAGCAATATACACCCAGAACTGCTCGTGGTTCTGGATGCAAATTGGACCTGACAGGTTCCCTTTAAGGAGATAAATGTTGATCTACTTGTGGTGTTCTTTATTGTGTATCCTTTATTTTTGTATCACAGATTATTGAGGGATGGCCTTAAAGGTTCTGATCTCTGATTACAGATAGACTTTGAGGAAAGCTCCTACAAAAGCCAATTCTCTAATATTCAGAAGCAAGTTTGCAAGAAGTGGTGTGAATGGGAAAAGCCAATCTCCTGAGGCGCATCTAAATTAATGTCTATATATCACAATAGCGTTCCTACAAAAATTATTATTCTCATCCAAGACTAGCTTTAGTTTTCAATTTATAGTGACCTTGAAATATTTGCCCTTGATATTTCCTGTAAAAGCCACTCTATTACCAATTAATATTTTTCAGTTTTCCATAGGTTGCATGAAAACTGTTTTCAATGTTTCAAATGTGAAAACAAATTGTATAGCAATGACTTAAAAGTACAAATAAAGTACATGATAATTTTAATTGAATATGTCAAGAAATTATCCCATAAGGGCGCTTTACACGCTGCGACATTGCTAGCGATGTCGCTAGCGATCGCACCGACCCCCATCATTTGTGCGTCACGGGCAAATCACTGCCTGTGGCGGAAAAAATCGCTAGGACGCATCACACATGCTTACCTTCCTAGCGACATCACTGTGGGCGGCGAACAACCTCTTTTTTAAGGGGGAGGTTCGTGCGTCGTCACAGCGACTTCACACAGCGGCCTGCCAATAGAAGCGGGGGAGGCGGAGACCAGCCGCATTAACAACACACCCACCTCATTGCTGGAGGACGCAGGAACGCTGTTCTTCGTCGTTCCCGGGGTGTCACACATAGCGATGTGTGCTGCCTCAGGAACAACGAACAACCTGCGTCCAGCACCAGCAACGATATTTGGGAAATGAACGACGTGTCAACGATCAATAATTTGGTGAGTATTTGTGATCTTTAGCAGTCGCTCGTAGGTGTCACACGCAATGACGTCGCTAACGAGGCCGGATGTGCATCATGAATTCCGTGACCCCAACGATACCGGGGCTGGGTAGCTGCTTACCCGCTCCTCACGTGGGACTTCGATCTCACGGGCTCGCACCGCCATTGCCAGGCTCCTCATCTCTTCCCTCCAATGGTCCAGGATAAAGAGGAACTGCGTCCGCATCCTCCTAAAGAGTTGTTCCGTCTCCTGCTCGACCCAGGTCGCGGTCCCAGGAGCAGCGCGCTCTGGTGACCAGTCTCGTGTTGCCACCATCTTGCCTCTGCGGTGCCAAGGAACGTTATGACAGAGTCCTGGTGTCCCTGCATCACTTCCGCTGTTACATGCCGTCTCGCCCCCTTGGTTTTGGCCAGCCACTCACTCTTGCGATGGGCCCTCTTTGAACTTCCGGTTCCTTGCAAACGCTCAGGACAAAGGGCGGGGCTTCATCTTTGCACGCTTTTGGTCTGGAAGATGGCGTTTTGGCTCCAAAGATGGCGTAAAATGGCGGGAACGGGACTTTTGACACGCAGCTTCGCTTTTCAAGGTGCACGTCACCCAGGTTAGTGGGCCCAGTTCGTATTCTGGTCATGACGCCAGAAAATTTGAGGTGTGCCACCCCAGCAGCAGATCGGACCGCTCAGATCCGGGGGTGGTGATCGTTCGTGGCTCGAGGGTCTCCGGACCCGGGGGTTTAGGGGCCACACTCAAATGGAAAGCGAGTATTTACAGGGGATTTCTTGTAGTTCGTGACGCCATCCATGGTGTGCGGTAATTGGGGAGTACCGCCGCTGCCTTTGGGAGTACCCGGGGTGATGGAGTGGGGCTGCTTGGTAACGTTGCCCTTCATGGGTAGGGGTAGGCCCCGGGACTCTGGTGGGAGATGCGGGGATGCATGCAGGGGTCAGTCGGGTACTCACTCAGCATTGAAGCAGACGCTGACAACAGGGTAAACCAAGTCTCTGAATGCTGTTGCCTCTCAGGGGGGGGGTCGTCTGGGTCGCGTCCCCCACAGCACTGCCACTGGTCCGTAACCTGCCTCCTGGCACTAAGTTTTAGATTGTCCGTTGTGGCCTGGTAGCTTGGTGATTTCCGGGCCCCGCTCCCCACTGTGGCTAAGTGGAGGAGCCTGCTCTCAGGGCTCACGCTTGGGATTTCATTGGGTTGCTTGCTAGGAAAGCCCTACCCTCTCGTTTCACTAGTGCCCCGATTCTGGAGCTGGTGGGAACAGTCCATAAAGGCCCCGTTCTCCGCAGGTTAATTGCCGGGTTGCCTGAAGCTTTTCCCCGACCTAGGATCCGTGTACCCCGTCGTGCCTTCGACCCTGGACTGGTGATAGGACCAGGCTGCTGACTGTCCTCCTTGACAGGTCCCAGGCACCTGACCTCAATCTCCTGCGACCGGGGGGTCCGACTCCTCTAGGTCCAGACCACTTTCTGCGACCTAGTGTACTTCTCCCGTGGGAGCCCCAACTCCCAGCTTCCTCAGAGCTCCTCACAGCTCGAGGGCTACCCCTCGACTCTCCTGAACTCCACTCAGTGACACCTCCCACCTCCCTGTCTGCCCCTTAGGTGGGCGGCCCTATTCCTGCTTAAGCAGCCCACTGGTGTGCCTGACAGGGTGGTGCACGGGGAGGGCAGTTTGTGCCGTACCCTGTGACAACCTGATTAGTCCAGGGGTGTCACACTGATAAGTCTTTGGCTTTACCCAGAAAGAAATGAGATAGGATGATGAAACTTTACATTTATTCCACATACTCTCCCCTGATGTCAACACACTTTTTACATCGGTATTCCAAGTTCTGTAAGGCGGGCTTTGCACATTACGACATCGCAGGTGCGATATCGGTGGGGTCAAATCGAAAGTGAGGCACATCCGGCGTCGCAGTCGATATCGTAGTGTGTAAATCCTTTTTGATACGATTAACGAGCACAAAAGCGTTGTTATCGTATCATCGGTGTAGGGTCCGACATTTCCATTATTTGGCAGCAGCGACAGGTACGATGTTATTCCTCGTTCCTGCGGCAGCACACATCGCTGTGTGAGAAGCCGCAGGAGCGAGGAACATCTCCTACCTGCGTCACCGCGTCTCATGCCGGCTATGCGGAAGGACGGAGGTGGGCGGGATGTTTACATCCCGCTCATCTCCGTCCCTTCGCTTCTATTGGCCGCCTGCCATGTGATGTCATTGTGACGCCGCACGACCCGCCCCCTTAGTAAGGAGGCGGGTCGCCGGCCAGAGCGACGTCGCAGGGCAGGTGAGTGCATGTGAAGCTGCCGTAGCAATAATGTTCGCTACGGCAGCAATCACAAGATATCGCAGCTGCGACGGGGGCGGGGACTATCGTTGCAGCGTCGGTAACGCATTGTTACCGATGTCGCAGCGTGCAAAGCCCGCCTAAGCCTAGCAAAAAGAAAGATTTTAGTTGTGCCTCAAACCAGGCATCTGTAGCAGCCATGGCATCAGAAATAGTGAGAAATGTGCTACCCTTGAGGTGTTTCATCAGGTTTGGAAACAGATGATAGTCGGAGAGCGCTAGATCTGGTGAATAAGGTGGGTGTTCAACCAGCTGGAAGCCAGCTCTGCCAGTTTTGACGTGGTCGCTTGTGCAGTGTCAGCGGAGGCGTTGTCTTGCAGGAACCAGATTCCTTTGGACAGCTTGCCGCGCTATTTGGCCTACCATAAAAACAAAAAAAGATCACATAGCCAAAAACTTATCAGCAGCCCCTCGTATCTCCTCTGGAGCGTCTGTCCCTAATCTGTACCCCCTGTGAGATCTTCTTATAAGGAACCTGACAGCTGATATGGGCAGCATGTTTCAGGCATGGCTGTATGATTTTAGCCATATATGTTTAACCCCTTAACGACCGCAGGCAGTAATCTTACGTCCTAGCGGTCATAGTGCTAATCTCTCCCGGCTGCCGGAGATCGGAGCACATCTCAGCTTATTTATACAGCTGAGATGTGTGCCTGCCAGACACGAGCAGAATCGCTATCCGCCCATGCCTTTTAACCCCTTAAATGGCGCTGTCAATATGTGACAGCGCCATTATAATAGCGATTGCGTTATAACTTTACTCACAAGGTCTCCACCGGAAGTCACGTGACATAATCACGTGGATCCGGTGGTTGTCATGGTAGCACAGGGTAATGTGATGACTCCTGTGCTCACATGACTAAGGTCCTGTAAACAAACAGCTGAGTAGTGGCTGTTATAGGAGATGATCATTTCTCCTGGTCTGAGTGATGCTGAGAAATGAATGAGCGATCAGACAGCTGATCGTTATAGCCCCCTAGGGAGACTAGTAAAATAAAAAAAAAGTTTAAAAAAGTTTTGAAAAATTAAAAAAAATAAAAAACCTAAAAGTTCAAATCACCCCCCATTCGCCCTATTGAAAATTAAAGGGTTAAAAAAATAAAAAAATATACACATATTTGGTATCGCCACGTTCAGAAATGCCCGATCTATCAAAATATAAAATCAATTAATCTGATCGGTAAAAAGCGTTGCGAGAAAAAAAATTCCAAATGTCAAAATTACGTTTTTTGATCGCCGCAAATTTTGTGCAAAATGCTATAACAGGCGATGAAAATGTAGCATCTGCGCTAGAATGGTACTATTAAAAACATCAGCCTGAGACGCAAAAAAGAATTTAAAACTGAGCCATAGATCGCAAAAAATGAGAGCGCTGCGAGTCGCGAAAAATGGTGCAAAACGTACGCCACTTTTTTTGGACAAACTCCTGATGTTTTTTAATCCCTTAGATAAAAGTAAACCTATTCATGTTTGGTGTCTACAAACTTGCACCGCCCTCAGGCATCACACATCAGTTTTACCATATAGTGAACACTGTGAATAAAATATCTCAAAAACAATAGTGCAATCGCACTTTTTTTTGCAGTTTTTCCGCATTTGGAATTATTTTGCTGTTTTCCAGTACACTATATGGTAAAACTTATGGTTTCATTTAAAAGTACAGCTTGTTCCATAAAATAATGAGCCCTCACATGACCATATTGACTGGAAAATAAAAAAGTTACGTCTCTCAGATGAAGAATGGCGAATATACCCGGAAAGCGCAAATTTGGCCAGTCGTGAATCGGTTAACTCTGAAATGCTGCAGCGTTTCAGTAAAAAAACATACCTTCTGGGGAATGAGCAGCATAATAAGGGGGCTTTACACGCTGCGACATCGCTAACGATATATCGTCGGGGTCACGGTGTTTGTGACGCACATCCGGCGTCGTTAACGATGTCGCAGCGTGTGACAGGCTGGAGCGACCTAAAACGATCGTAAAAAAGACAAAAATCATTTGTTTGGAGAGGTTGTTTAATTACAAAACATCGTTGTCAGGTAAGTAGTGATGTTGTTCGTCATTCCTGCGGCATCACACATCGCTATGTGTGACACCGCAGGAGCGATGAACATCTCCTTACCTCCGTCCACCGGCAATGAGGAAGGAAGGAGGTGGGCGGCATGTTCCAGCCGCTCATCTCTGCCCCTCCTCTTCTATTGGATGGCCGTTTTGTGACGTCGTTGTGACGCCGAACAGACTCCCCCTTGAAGGAGGGATTGTTCGGCGGTCACAGCGACGTCGCTGACAAGGTATGTGCGTGTGACGCTGCCGTAGCGATAATGTTCGCTACGGCAGTGATCACCACATATCGCACGTACGACGGGGGCGGGAACTATCGCGCACGACATCGCTAGCTATAGCTAGCGATGTCGTAGCATGTAAAACGGCCTATAGACTAGTAGTACTATTGGGTCCCAGGTGGCTCCTCCCTGCCCGCTCACCTTCAATGACAGGTCTTTTTCTATACACACACACACACACACACACACCTGTCAGTCACTGGCAGTGGGGGGGGACAAGCCACCAAGGACATACCTATCTGACTAGTCTCCCAAACGGCTTGGTTCTGGTGGTTTCAAAAGTATATTTTTCTCTGAAATTTCACAGACATGGCTGAAATCATACATTCAGTGCCTGATACAAGCTGTTCATGAATCTTGGCTTCAGCTTTCAGGTTTTCTTTACTGGAATTGTCCAAAATAATGAAAGCAGTGCATGCCAGGAGTAATATAGGTACTTTAAAGAAATTGTCTGGCAAAAGGTTCTAATGGGGATTAGATTTTGTAAAAATAACAAAATAAGTCATACTTACCTGCTCTCACTTTCCTGGATCCGGTGCAGAGTTATCTCTGATCTGTGTCAGCATCAATGATGTCACCATTCTACCAGACACAGGACCACTGCAGCTCGTGATAGGCAGCAGCAGTCAGATGACCTGGACTACATGTATCCCAAGCTGCAGCAATCGATATCTGGTAGAACGGTGACGTCATTGATGCTGTCGCAGATATAGGGCCTGTGCTGGGTCCAGTAGGGTGACAGGGGATTACAAGTTATTTTTGCAAAATCTGACCTCCAGGTATTAAGCACCTTTTGTGTAGACAATCCTTCTTATAAAATCTTTTCTAAAAGTGTGTACCTTATAGTTCCTGTTCAGTGGGGCCCAGCATTGCCAACCCTCATTCATTTCCTTATGTATTAGGCAGAGAGCTCATGAAGCATTCTGCATGATCATTTAGAGTACTTTAATGATCTTAATATTTGCACAATTCTCTCCTGCCCAACACTGATCTGCATGATCACTGTGAGGTAGCAGGAGAAGCTGAACATCAAATGTAAAAGGTATCTTGCTTCCCATCATGGAGGGAGCTCATAGCTGCAAATATCTCTTCCATTTCTGCCCCCAACATTCTATATGTTCAGAAGTGGAAGCTTCAAGTGATGTATACTTTGTGTTTCACTTCCAGGGCATTATAATTACTGACTTCTAAGGTGGGCCCTGAGAATCAATGTCACTGGTGAGTCTTATGCACCCCAGTTCAACAATGAATACAATAATAGAATAAGGAGCGGTCAGATAAATCTCTTCTTCACTATTGAACTTGTCCGTTTGTGTCTCTTTCTTCACAAAGCCTCAGTCCACACACTGCACAGAGCAAAGGGTGCAAGGAGGGAACGTGGCTAGACAAATAGTATTTTTCTTTCTTTTATTAGTTGGTACTTATAGAGACTATCATACTCTGTGGTGGTGGGAACTGTGACGCCTCTGAAGCTTCGGTCGCCACAGGGTACTGGACCTCACTTAGGGTGCAGTGCTTAACACGGATCCTGAGGAGGTCGGTACCGGTTTCACCACTTACACAACTCAACCACACAACCAGATTGCCCTCCCCAATGGGGACCGGGCTAGGGTAGGGTCTTAAGCAGTTTCCAAATATGGGATACTCATATTGTATGGGGTCTCAAATTGTTTGGGTGTATTTAGTATGGGGACATCATACTAATTTGGGGACATGGGTCATCATACTGTGTGTGTGGGGGAATTCACTGTTGAGTGGGGATAGTGTGCAGTATGTTAGATACATTTTTGGAGTCATTATACTCTGTGGGGCCAAGAAAGGGATATTGTAGTGGGAGGAAGTAGAAATGGGCTTCAAGACGAGCAAAAGTTCTGTCTATGTGCCACAATATATGTCCCTCTACCTGTTTTTAAATGTATTAGCTATGACTCCATGACTCCTCCTATGCACCATGATCCTGCGTACTTCACCAAGAGAGAAGGGTGGCCTCATTTGGGATTATGCTATTAGGCCTTGTGATTTCTACATATTTCTACCCTGTGTGGTGTATGTTTTATTAAAGGGATTGTCCAGTCTAAAATGACATGTCTGCAGTCACTCTATGTGTTGCTCTATGTGACTGCACACTTGTGAATCCTCACATTACACACATTGCGCATTGTGATGATTCTCCGGTATCAGAGTCGGAATGATGGTCATGTGGCAGTAATTGTGCAATATGCAGACTCCTGGTCAGAATCTGGCTAGACTATTTTTGGCTTTGCACATCCTGTGCTGGTTGTGTAGCACCCAGGAGGTAGGGGTTGTCAGGCACAGGGTCTTGCGTACTTGAGTTACTCGTCACCGGGCTGGTGTAGTGGTTAGGGATGTCGCGGTGGCCTGCCTGGCTTCGTGCCCTGAGGTGTACACCAATAAGGAGGGAAGATGATGGGGGTAGTAGTAGGATGAAAGTCGTGACGCCACCTGTAGTATGCGGCCAGGGATTTAGCCGCCACTGCTGTCGCTGTCCTCTGGTGCGGATGGTAGTAGCAGTCAGAGATGGTATCGCTCCCCCCAGGGAGGATGTTGAGACGAGCAGTGATGGCGTTTGCGAGGCGGCGGTGCTGGTAATAAAGAGTCTGAGTCTGCTGCTGCAGTTCCAGGTGTCTTTACTCACAGTTCGTGCCGCTCGCCCAGATAATACCAGTCACTTGCTGTAATGGGCTCCTGTAAGTCCTTTTCTAGAGTTGTCCTTCCTGCAGTGAGGCACCTGGACTGAGCGCTCCGCTCCAAGCCCCAGGTCCTATGAAGAGAAGAAAGAGATGGTGTCGTGTCCCAGGTAGACTGACTAGCGATTGTGTGAGTTTGCTCCTTTTCTACCCCAATTGGAACCCGCCCCCAAAGTGGTTGTCCTAGTGACCGGGGCAGTCCCAAGCTCTGTGTTGGCCACCCCCTGCCTACCATAGTCCAGCTCCCCAGAGAGAAGGCTCCTGTGCTGTCTGTAAAGTGTGAATGTGAAACACCGGTGATTAACCCCCTCCTTACCCGAGGTGAATACTGCAGCTTAAATGAGCTTCAATACTCTGTGGCGACTGAAGCCTCAAGGGCGCTACATTCCCCCACAGCAAATGGCAGCACTCCCGGGCTGCAACTAAACAAAGTTAGTACACCGCAATTTTTGTATGCATTAAACAAATAACATAGCATTCTTCCCTTTATGGGAGGCATCATCAATAAACAGTTTCAAACATTTTCAACAGTTACCTATCAGCAGTATCATTATGCAGTCAATATCAACATTTGAATATGGAAAAGAAAAACAAAACAGTTACTCTTGCTTGGCTGCTGGTGGTGCCAGAGGGCTGGTCCCAACCCCCTGTCTCCGGGCACTCAAGGGATATCCATGGGCTAAGTGTCCAACCTTGTCCTAGCGCCGGCATATTGGCTGCCCCTTGACATCATAACAGTTAGAAACCGGAGGCAGCGGGTTCCTTCCTCACCGCCAGGAGAGGTCATCAGCACTGGAAGCCAGTTCAATGGTTACAGGAGGCTGAGTCCCTTGTTCAGGTTGCACCGCTTTGATCAGAGCAGCCATACCTCTGGCCAGTTCCAGGACCTAGAGCCACAGTTCATTGATGGAGTCTTTATCCAGAGTCTGTTCACTGGCTGGTTAAGATGCTGTTTTTCTGGCTTTTGGCCAAAGGATACACCTAAAACAAACAGTACAGTCTGTCTTTAAGGTCAGTCAGGGTTTCCTGCAGCGGGAGTTCTCCTTCTCGCCCTTTCTGGGCTCCACCCAAGCTTTTGCGCTTTTTTTGGGTCCCGTCCATGAAGGCATGCCCCTTCTTTTCCCACGCTGCACAAACAATGGCAACTATCCTTTTTAAGCAAAATGTTAAACACAGTGCAATAAGGCGCACAGTAACCAGGTTTTTGGCCTAGGCACGGTATCCTGTTTGTGACGCCAAAATGTAGCACCCAGGAGGCAGGGGTTGTCAGGCACGGGGTCTTGCGTACCTGGGTTACTCATCACCGGGCTGGTGTAGTGGTTTGGGATGTCTTGGTGGCCTGCCCGGCTTCGTGCCTCGAGGTGTTCACCAATAAGGAGGGAAGATGATGGGGGTAGTAGTAGGATGAATGTCATGACGCCACCTGTGTATGCGGCCAGGGATTTAGCCGCCACTGATGTTGCTGTCCTCCGGGGTAGATGATAGTAGCAGCCAGAGATGGTATCACTGCCCACAGGTGGAGCGGGCCCCGGGGAGAATCATGAGAGGAGTAGTGATGGCGTTTGGCACCGAGGCGCGGGACGGCGGTACCAGTAATAAAGAGTCTGAGTCTGCTACTGTGGTTCCAGGTGTCTTTACTCACAGGTCATGCCGCTCGCCCAGATAATACCGGTCACTTGCTGTAATGGGCTCCGCTGACCCGGAATAAGTTAGGAGAAACCACCGGTGTTTGAAAGCAGAAGAAAATCCTTTTCTAAGGTTGTCCTTCCCGCTGTGAGGCACCTGGGCTGAGCTCTCCGCTCCAAGCCCCAGGTCCTATGAAGAGAAGAAAGAGGTGGTGTCGTGTCCCAGAACTGATGTCCCGGGTAGACTGACTAGTGATTGTGTGAGTTTTCTCCTTTTCTACCCCAAGTGGAACTCGCCCCCCAGGTGGTTGTCCTAGTGACCTGGGCAGTCCCAAGCTCTGTGTTGGCCACCCCTTGCCTACCCTAGTCCTTTTCCCCAGAGAGAAGGCTCCTGTGCTGTCTGTAAAGTGTGAATCTGGAACACCATTGATTAACCCCCTCCTTACCCGAGGTGAATACTGCAGCTTAAATGAGCTGCAGAACTCTGTGGTGACTGAAGTCTCAGGGGCTCCACAGTTGTACAGATATGTGACCAAACATTGGCTACAGCAGTAATGTGTGTCATTGCTGCAGTCAGTGATTAGCTGCAGCAGTCGGATAGCCTTTATCGCCAAAAGAGGAAGCTCAGAGATACATAGAGGACATTGGACTGCACTCTGGAGGATCAGCAGCAGATCAGCTAGAAAGTTTTTCTTTTTCT
This sequence comes from Anomaloglossus baeobatrachus, assembly GCF_048569485.1. Classification (NCBI taxonomy): domain Eukaryota; kingdom Metazoa; phylum Chordata; class Amphibia; order Anura; family Aromobatidae; genus Anomaloglossus; species Anomaloglossus baeobatrachus. The sequence continues at coordinate 687,010,397 of NC_134354.1, forward strand.
TTAAAGACCATTTTGGACTTTTCTTTTTTTTTTTTTTTTTTTTTTCTTTTTGTAGAAAAATAGGACTTGAAAACCCCTTCAGGAAAAATAAAACATGTACATTACAGGCAAAAAAATCATTTTTATTACTAAATAAAGTCAAGAGAATTATCCCCAAACCAGTTTGCCTCTGACGGAATGTTGACATTTCAGTGCGATTGATACCAAACACATCAAAATCTAAACAGTATTGATTAAAGCAACACATAAATGAAGTTTTACAATGTCCATGTAAAGACTTGAACACAATTGAAAACCTGTGATATGTACTAAAGAAGGGAGTATGCAAGTGAGGAGAGACCCAAGAATATCAATGAACTGTAAATAGTCTGAATAGATGAATAAATGGTACAAGACGTCTCAACAAGTTGTGTTTATCAAATTTCTTAAAAAATGCTGATACTCCCAAAAGAGGAAACTTTTACCACATATTATAGAGGATTTTCTGAGCTCTAGATAAATGCCTACAGTCATTTTATGTGAGAATGAGATTACCGAATCATGCATGTGTAATGTACTCACTGTCATGATACTCCTGTATGCACAGAGCGAGTAGGCAGTCACATAAATAGGGGTAAGTGATTTGCATTGATGCAGTCATGTCCAAATTGAATCTAGTCAGCACATGGCTGTACGTATGCAAATCGTACATTTCTGGTCATGTGACTGCCTACCTACACTGGGAACACAGATGAATCATGACAGTGTATACATTGCACACTAGAGTCCCATCGAATAACTTTAGAATTTTTTCAGAGCACCAAAAAGCCCATTTAATGTGTGGTCAAAGCATCACAATGTCAGAATAGCAGCATTTTTTCATTTTTTAAAGTTATTTGTGTCACGCTCCAAAACACTGATGAACGCATCATATTGAGGTATCAGATATTCATCCATTCAGATAATTTCCAGTCTTTTGATATTCTTCGGTCAAACTCGTCAATTGTGTATTACGTTCTTTAGCATATATAAGAAGTTTTCAGTTTAGTTTTTTAATAATGGGCATGAAAACATATGTGTAGCCTATGCTTCTCTTTTTAAATTGTGTTATTAAAATACATCATGTTTAAAAAAAAATAATGTAAATATAAAAAAAACTATGCATCCAAAGTCTCACTCCCTGTATATTTATTTGATATATTTTTAGCAGCCACTGACTGTACATTGCTTTAAAAAAAAAATGTCGTCAATGTATTTCTTTGTGGATGTTGATGTGACTGCAGTGGATCTTACGTATTCTGGTTTGTGTTCTCGTACAGGACACTATTCCATAAATCCTCTCTGAGCTTTTTGTTCTTTGAGTTATTTAAATGTTTACTGATTACACACCTCTTCCGAGAAACTGCGTGCCCTTTCTCCCCACCTCCCGCCAGTAACAGAGGGCTGCCATTCGAAGGTGACATGAAGAGATCCAAACATCTTTTCTGATTTACTGAAGTGAGATGTTCCTGTCTTGAACCACAAAGATAACCATTTGCAATGAATCATTATTTAGAACAGAAGCAAAAAGTCCTCAACTGTCTGAAACTAGAAGCAGAGCTATTACAGCAAGCCAGAAGGAAGGCTTGATGTCACATTATTATTTATGGTCCTTTTTTAACACTTTTTCACTTAGAGAATGAGTTAAAGGTAAATATAAGATACAAAAGATGAAAAGAAGACAGAAATAGCAAAATAAAAATACTAAGTATAATACGTATATAATCAGTATATTAATAAAAATAATACTTATATAATCGGTGAATTATTATAATGGAATCATTAATAGGGCTACGTATATTTGTAAACTTTAGTATTTAGTTATACCATAAAAATTTAAGTTTTTAATAAATTTATTTAGACGATAAGTCATTTTTGTAGAAGTAAAAAAACAAATTAAAAGTTTGTTTTATTATAATTGTGAAAATCGACATATAACCTTATAGCTAAGAGTGTTTTAGGCTTTAGGGCTACACATAAAACGATCCTCTCTCATTCTGCACCCTTTTTTTTATTACTTATCAATTTATCATGTAGTGTACGTAACTATACTATTACTTTCTGAATGTGAGCTCCCCTCTGTCTTACTAATAACTGAATGTCTCCTTTTTGATAAGTTCCGTGAAATATGAGGTCTCTTTATAATTCTGATTAAATTAAATCATATATTCTAATGTGAAATTTGGGATGGGCGGTAATTGTGAGAATTTTTAGAAAACATTTCTCTTATTACAGAAACTTTTGCCAGTGCAAAGCAAAACTCTGTACAGATATTTAAATAAATACATATATTTGTGCTTGTATCAATTCACTGTATTTTTTATCTGTAGTCGGAATACTGAGTCTTTTGAAATTCAAATTTGTCAACAAATTTTCTCTAAAAATTTGATTAGTGCAAAATAAATTTCAGCTACTCCAACTGCCCTGAAAAGACATAGATGATAGTCGGAGGTCTCCTAGGACAGTTTCCAGCCCATTTCAATCTCTTTACTGCAAACATAGTCTTAGCAATGTCAAAGTGACCTACAGTGCTGGCCAAAAGTATTGTCACCCCTGCAATTCTGTCAGAGAATACTCAGTTTCTTCCTGAAAATGATTGCAATCACAAATTCTTTGGTATTATCTTCATTTATTTTGCTTGTAATGAAAAAACACAAAAGAGAATGAAACAAAAATCAAATCATTGATCATTTCACACAAAACTCCAAAAATGGGCCAGACAAAAGTATTGGCACCCTTAGCCTAATACTTGGTTACACAACCTTTAGCCAAAATAACTGCGAACAACCGCTTCCGGTAACCATCAATGAGTTTCTTACAATGTTCTGCAGGAATTTTAGACCATTCTTCTTTGGCAAACTGTTCCAGGTCCCTGAGATTTGAAGGGTGCCTTCTCCAAAATGCCATTTTGAGATCTCTCCACAGGTGTTCTATGGGATTCAGGTCTGGACTCATTGCTGGCCACTTTAGTAGTCTCCAGCGCTTTCTCTCAAACCATTTTCTAGTGCTTTTTGAAGTGTGTTTTTGGTCATTGTCCTGCTGGAAGACCCATGACCTCTGAGGGAGACCCAGCTTTCTTACACTGGGCCCTACATTATGCTGCAAAATTTGTTGGTAGTCTTCAGACTTCATAATGGCATGCACACGGTCAAGCAGTCCAGTGCCAGAGGCAGCAATGCAACCCCAAAACATCAGGGAACCTCTGCCATGTTTGACTGTAGGGACCATGTTCTTTTCTTTGAATGCCTCTTATTTTTCCTGTAAACTCTATGTTGATGGCTTGTCCCAAAAAGCTCTACTTTTGTCTCATCTGACCAGAGAACATTCTTCCAAAATGTTGTAGGCTTTCTCAGGTAAGTTTTGGCAAACTCCAGCCTGGCTTTTTTATGTCTCGGGGTAAGAAGTGGGGTCTTCCTGGGTATCCTACCATTCAGTCCCTTTTCATTCAGACACCGACGGATAGTACGGGTTGACACTGTTGTACCCTCGGACTGCAGGGCAGCTTGAACTTGTTTGGATGTTAGTCGAGGTTCTTTATCCACCATCCTCACAATCTTGCGCTGAAATCTCTCGTCAATTTTTCTTTTCCTTCCACATCTAGGGAGATTAGCCACAGTGCCATGGGCTTTAAACTTCTTGATGACACTGCGCACCGTAGACACAGGAACCTTCAGGTCTTTGGAGATGGACTTGTAGCCTTGAGATTGCACATGCTTCCTCACAATTTGGATTCTCAAGTCCTAAGACAGTTCTTTAGTCTTCTTTCTTTTCTCCATGCTCAATGTGGTACACACAAGGACACAGGACAGAGGTTGAGTCAACTTTAATCCATGTCAACTGGCTGCAAGTGTGATTTAGTTATTGCCAACACCTGTTAGGTGCCACAGGTAAGTTACAGGTGCTGTTAATTACACAAATTGGAGAAGCATCACATGATTTTTCAAACAGTGCCAATACTTTTGTCCACCCCCTTTTTTATGTTTGGTGTGGAATTATATCCAATTTGGCTTTTTGATAATTTTTTTTTTTTCATTGAAGACAAATTTAATGAAGATAATAATACCAAAGAATTTGTGTTTGCAATCACTTTCAGGAAGAAACTGAGTATTCTCTGACAGAATTGCAGGGGTGCCAATACTTTTGGCCAGCACTGTATAACATTGTGGGTATATGGATGTCAACACGTCACTGCCAATCTATCACACACTATCTGTACAGTTTATTCAGTGTTTTTGGCTTTTTCTCCCTATTTCTATTTCTAAGCTGCAACATCCTATCACTAAACAGATTCAGCACAATATGGTTTATGTGCTGCCTCCCCTGTATCTGCATGTATACAGGCTATAATAGACTGTGCTGTATTGTGTCATCTGATGTGCTATACTATGTTTTGGAAGGTTGTCAAACTTGAATCACAAATTGTTCAAATACACTGGGTCTAAAATATTTCCAAAAAGTCAACATCAATTCATTTCGCATTGAATTGATGTGCTAATTTCTAGAAAATAGACATATAGTTTTGCAGGTAATATTATGTATACTTTGCCCCAAAGCATTTAGTTTAATCGATTAATGCCCCATGATGAATATAACAGTCATGAAGCATGTCAGAGGCTTTGGAGTGGGCTCAGAAGCAAACTCCGCTCCACACATGGCTGATTCCGGCTAGATTACATAGCCAGCATCTGCCTCTAACAAATTTTATCTTATTTTTATAGTGATCAGTTTGCTCACTGTTAACCTCTCAGATGCTGCTATTTACTGTTGACAACAGCATTAAAGCAACACGACTTGCCTGGATGTTAGTTTGGGTTAGTTCGGGAGGCAATAGGCTTCCCTGCAACATAATTGCAGGAAACTGATGGATTGCAATTAGTCGGGGGCCAATTCAATGTTCCCGTGCCTCATCTGATCTCCTCTATGATGTTCAGCCTGTAGATGGGCATCATAGAAGACAGTGACTTTTACTATATACAACAATACCATACTATTGCTGTATAAAATACAAACGATCAGACAATAACTAGTTCAATTCCCCAAAGGGGAGTGACAAATGAAGTAAAAAGTAAACAACAACAAAAAGATATAAAAATGATTCACTCCCCTTTTACACAGCTGACAATAAAGATAAAAAAAAAATTAAAATTACACATTTTTGGTATTAAAGTTTCCAGTAAAGATCGATCTTTATAAATATAAAATGAATTAACCCCATGTGTAAAAATTGGTGGGAGAAAAACAGAAATCAGAATGCTAGAATTGTGGGGTTTTCCTTGCCATAACTAGCTCAAAATAGTATCAATAAAAAGATCAAGTCACAAACTCAAAAAAATGACCTGTCGCCCAGCTCCAATGTAAAATGTTGCAGGTTTTGGAATATGGTGACCCAATTTATATTTTTTTCTTTTTATAAACTTTTGATTTTTTTTCACCACTTAAATGAAAAAATAAATAAATGCAAGTTTGGTATCTTCGTAATTGCGCTGATCTGGACAACCGTATTTCCAGGTCATTTTTTACTGTAGAATGAACATCGAAATAACAAAACTCAAACAACAATCATAGAATTACTTTTTTTTTTTTTGCAATTTCCCTGCACTTGGATTCTTTTCCCCATTTTCCAGTAAACAATATGATAAAATGAATGGCGTAATTCAAAAGCACAGAAAAGCAAGCCCTCACATGGCTTTGTGGGGATGGGGAAATAAAAAAGATACGACTCTAAGAAGAGGAGGAGGGGAAAAAAAGCACAAGATACAAAAAATTGCTTGGTCCTTAAGGGGTTAATAGCAGTTGGTTTGTTTACCATGCAGCTGAGCCTTTCCAGTAAGTGACTAAGGCCAGAGACATTTCTAAGAGGCATGATGCTCTAAATATCTAAAACTTGTTACTGCGGATAGGAAAAAAGAGAATAACCAAAGACTGTGGACTAAGCTGGCGACATAAAGCAGCCCCTTTGCTTCCTTTTGCTTGGATCTGGTCCATTGCATAAAAATATGAATTAAATATAAGAGGCTGAAGTTAAATATAAACATAACATAAAATTTGTCACAATTTAAGATCAACTGCTCAGTTGAAGTACTGTATATTGGAGCCTGTCAAATGGCCGATGATTGCAGATGTCGGGGACAGAGAAATTAATTGTGTGGGATGTCACCATAACTCATCTATTTAGGCTTCCTTCATACATCCGGTACGTGTGGCAACCGTTTTTTTCATGGATACCACACGTACTCCTAATAATCTATGGGACTGCTCACATGTCCGTGGTTGTACACAGACCATGTGTCTGGTAACATGCCGGATGACAAAGGCCAATACAAGTCTATGGGTCTGTGAAAAACACGTGAAGCGCACAGATGGCTTCCATGTGCCCTCCGTATGCCGTCCACATGCTATCTATATGCCGTCCATGTGCCCTCTGTGTGCTGTCCATGTGTCCATGTTTGCCTTCTATGTGCCATCCGTGTCCATAGAAGCACCACACTAGCGCAAAAGGGTCACCGTTGTTCGAAGCTTCGGCACCCCCTCCCTGCACTACATGTTACCCATGTTTGCACAATAAAGAAGACTTGATCTCATCCCCGGTGAGTTGCTGCATTTTTCCCTTCTTTTTTTGTTTAATCTAAGTTATTCATCACTAGCTTCAGAATCTCTTTACCTACATTATGCTGTTCTCAAATGAGGTAGTAAAAACCTGCTTTCAGGTTCCCTTTAAGATTGACATTTTGTACACCAGGCTTCATAAAGGGAGCGCTGGAGTAAGCTTTACCAAATTCATTAATAGACTTACGCCTCTTTTTTGAATTTGATGCATGTTTCTATTGTCATGCTTCCACAGAGGCTGGCTTACCATTGTGTTGTAATTTACACCTTTTTTAGTGTAAGTTATGATGAATTGTATAAGATTGATATATTGGATCGAATCGCTGATAACTTAACACTAGGGATGATCGAGTATCACAAATATTCGGCAATATTCGGCTTCGTGAATATCTGATGAATAGGTCACCGCTATGCAAATATTCGATGTGCAATGTAAGTCTATGGGAAGCTCGAATAGTTGCTATTCGGCGACTATTCGGGTTTCCCATAGACTTACATTGTGCATCAAATATTCCCAAATAGTCGAATAGTGGCAACCTATTTGGCGAATATGGGCGTTGCCAAATATTTGAGGTATTCGATCATCTCTACTTAACATCTAAACTGGTACTAGGCCTCTACTTTAACAGATAGCTGGTACTGAGAAGTTGTCAGCATGTCCTATACCGGTGTAATAACTCTTCATGCTATCGGCATGGGATTGTCCTAAAAATAAAAACATCAACTAAGTAAAATACCAGTTTTGTGTAGTAGCCTAGCAGTGAATTACAGACAGTAGTTTCCAGTGTTGAGCACCATATTGACTCTTGAGATTTGGACTCTCAGAATATGGACTGTATTTTTGGGACCATTACTGAGTTGGTGGGCTTTTACTTGGGAAGTACCTTGTGAATTATATTAGTATAATGTTATATTATCTATACTGAGCTGTTGACAGACATGTAAAATAATTCTCATTAGTATTGATTTATGTGACAGTGACAGTAATAATGCCGGCAGCACAAGGACCCAGTAGTCCCATTTAATGTGGCTATTTTTGCTGGCTGAGCAGGAGAGGATTTCGGGTGAGTTTAATATTTCATGCTGAGCTGATCATACTGATTTAGCTGCACAAGCATTGCTGTCCGCCAGCTGCTCACACCGACACGTACAGTACAAGACGGCATACGAGAAGGAGAAATTCCATATTCTCCAAACGCAGTGCTGAGTCCGGCTGCCATTCATTTTGACGTGGCTATTTTACTGTATGAGTGACATCTCACTACCCAAGAAAATCTGAAAAAAGACACTATGGAAAAAACAGGACACAGAACCCAAAGTGACATATCAAACACACATGTATTGATTTTTCTGTATTTTGTAGATTGTATGATGGTAAAATCGTTGTCTGGGAAGGCTCTACTGGAAAGAAGGGATAGCAAGTGGGAGAAAAAAGAAAAAGAGCAGAAAGCTAAAAAGGTCAATTTGTGTATCTGTATCCATCTATTTCATGTGAATGTACAACTATATATATGCAACAAACAAAGAGAAAACTGGCAGCACTTCCAATAGTGTGAACAGGTGCATATCTGTTCATAATGCATAATATATACGAAAAGAAAAACAGTCGCACACTATAATGGCAAAAGATTTAAAATACTAATAGCAATCTAGAAAAAAGTGTTTTTGAGGTGTTTGCATATTAGAATGGCCATTTTAATACCTGGCCAGCGACCGCGTCACAGCGACCTCATTGTGCAGGGTTCTATTCTATACTGCCTCTGACTGGGCTCCTAAAAACCTATATGTAAGGCCAGAGTCACACTTGCGAGAGACTCATGCGAGTCTCGCATCGCATCACTCGGCATGGCTGCATGCTCTGCTGACAGGAGCAGGTCAGCTTCATGTATTTCTATGCAGCTGAGACGCTCCTGTCCAAAGAGTGTGCGGCTGTGCCGAGTGATGCGATGCGAAACTCGCGCGAGTCTCTTGCAAGTGTGACTCTGGCCTAAAGGCGACGAGTGACCCCCACATTAAAAATTAAACACACCTGGGGCTAATGGGCAAGGTGGGGGCTGGAGTGCACAGCCATTTAAAAGGGAATTATTCCGTATTAGATACACAAATGTTTAAATGCATTTATCTGTCTATCCCTTATCCATAAATATACAAAACGACTGACCCGCACATCCAACAGGTGTGAACAGGTGCTAGCTGAAAACGCATTATAACTACAAATCATATACAGCTGCACACTGAAATGTTAACAATGAATAAGTGAACTCTGGTATTGCATTACTGTTATAGGAATATTTGAAAAAATAGAGATATTTAGCATATATATTGGCCAATGCATGTGAGTCTGATAACCAATGGCAAGGTAATCTCTGTATACCAGGAACCAGAGATTACCTTGCCGTTGGTTATTGGCCAATACATAAGCTAAATATCTCTCTTTTTTTCAAATATTCCTTTAGCAATAATGCAATGCCAGAGTTCCCTTATTCATTGTTAGCATTTCAGTGTGTAGTTGTATATGTTTTGTAGTTATCCCGTATCCATGTCATTTAGATTATGATTGAAAGGACATTTTTTTAAATTAATTAAATTTTAATTTTTAAATTAATTTATTTATTTATTTAAAAAAATCAGTTTAAATAAATATGCCTAGAGATTTTTCTATAGAACAATATAAGTAAGCAATGTACTGAAGGGGTCAATGGAGAAACAAAAATAACACAAAAACACAGCAAGTTCTGAAAACATAATTTCCTAATGCTCTGTAATTTCTTTCAGCTAAAAATTCAGGTTTAGTTGTCCGTCCCCGACCTCCCCCCCCCTACACAAGTCTATGTTTTTTTTCTGGATCACGTGACTGCACGTGTCAGTTTTTGATTCGAGTCATGGATCAAAATTCTAAATCCCCCGGGCAAGTCTATGGGTCCTTGAAAATGAAATCAACCAACCCTGTGCTGTTTTTTTCATTGGAATAGGTGACAGAAGCTTCGCAATTTTTTTTTTATTTCAAACACTGACTAAAATTTGATCCAAACCCTGGTGGAAATTGGTCTGGTTTTTCATATACCTGAAACAAACAAGGTCTGAATGAGGCCTAAGGTGCAGTTCCTCTGGTCAGTCTTTGGTGCTTTTCCATGCTGTGTGTAGTGTTCCAGTTCTAGTAAGGCTCAATTCTCACAATGAGCTTTTGTTGAGTTTTCGAGGCTGGGTATTTCCAATGGGTCAAAAATGGAGCGTCTTATGGTTTTGGCAAAGTGCATGGCATTTATAGAAATTTCATGCCCCTGGGCTTCTATTTTACACCGTGTAAACTGCCCTGCGTGTTTCAAATCCGCAACGTCAATTTCTGTTTATGATATGTGGAGTTTTTTGTGCAGATTTTTCCCATGGACTTGAATTAGATGTGGAAAATCTATCAGTAAAAAATGCACATGCGTTTTTAGTGCAATTCCATCGCGGATACTCATTGAAACAAATGTAATTCTCACATGACTGTATCTATAAAGTTTTGTGAAAGCCAAATACCAGGAAGTATCAAAAACAAAGAAGCTTTATTTAAAACTTGCCATAACAACAATATACAAAAACATGAAAAAACACGTGACCTAATATAAATAATAGGTGCAGAAATTCTGTAACATGAAAAACTCACCAAACGCTCATTGTGGGAACATAGCCTTAGGTAATTTAGGTTACATCTGTATTTATCATGTTTTTATTGCTGCGTTGTTTTTTTTTTCATGCTTTACATAAAGCTACTTTACTTTTGATTCTTCTTGGCATTTGGCTTTGACAAAACGTCCATATGTTTTTAGTGCCCCTCCACACATAAAACTGGGCAGAATCACAAAAGAAACTGACGCTGCGGATTTCAAGCACGCTCCGCAGGTCAGTTAACAGAGTATAAAATGCAGCAAAGTGGGCCTGAGGTTTCTATAAATCCCATCCACGTCACTGGAACTGTAGGATTCTTCATTGTTTGTGCAGCAAAAATGTTTAGAGTCAAAAACTCACCGAAAACGCATTGTGGGAACTTATCCCCCGTGGATGATATTTTTGTACATCTCATGCCACTGTGCTTATTTTAATGCTGCAGAAATTGACTTGTGGTTCATTTTTTACATCTCCAGGATGTCAATATTGGGTGTCGTAAACATGCGTTTTAATTGTGGAATTTCCCAGTAGACTTGAATGAAAAAGCATGAAATCCACATGACTGTATCACTGAAGGTTTATCAAAGCAACAGGGAGATTCAAAAACAAAGATATTTATTTAAAACTTGACATATCAAATAGATACAAAAAAATGCATAAAAAAATACTGGAAAAATGCAATGAAAAGACATAAGTAACCAAATTGAGCTGACTATTGCAGAAAAGAGCAGCAACAAAAATGCATCATATACTTACGGTATAATGGGAATGTGGCCCAACACACGCTATAGAGATTGCTGCTACTGGTGTGTGGTGGGTTTTACTTCACTAGTGTATAGGAAAATAATGTACACAACATATTCACACCAAATCTACTTATTAATATTACAATCTATATTTAAATACATACATAGACATTTCCATATGTATACATGTATGTACTACTTATATATTTATACATATAGATAGATACACAGAAATAGGTAGTAGATAGATAAATAGATATATAGACAGACAGATAGATAGGTAGGTAGATAGATGATAGATAGATAGATAGGTAGATAGATGGACAGACAGATATATAGACAGATAGATAGACAGACATATATAGACAGACATATAGATAGGTAGATAGATATGCTATAGATAGACAAATAGATTGATAGATAGCCAGACATATAGATAGACAGACATATAGATAAATAGACAGACATATGGACAGATAGATAGATAGACAGACATATAGATAGATAGACATATAGATAACTAGACAGACAGATATATAGATAGATAAATAGATGGACAAACATAGAGACAGCTAGATATATAGACAGATAGACAAATATATAATAGATAGATAGATGGATGGGCAGAGACTGACAGCTAGCTAGATAAATCTACGTAGACAGACAAATAGATAGATAGATAATAGACACATAAATGAATAGACAGGCAAATATAGATATTTAATATATATATATATATATATATATATATATATATATATATACATATATATATGTATATATATATAGATAGATATATAGATATCTATATATATATATATATATATATATATATATAAAAATACATAGACTGATAAATAGATGGCTAGATAGATAGGTAGATAGATAGACAAAGCCTGTGACTTTCACCAGGTATATCAGTATTAAGGAGCATTCTTTAAAGTACAGCTCCATATGACTAGGTGGATGAAAAAAAATCTGTCACCACAAATAGAAAACCAAACCAAGATTGAATACTATGTAAATAATGGAAAACAGCTAGAGTAGGATATGACACAACTATATTCTGGAGCCAGGCTCATCTTCTGCTGTCTGGGTCTTTCCTATTCATTCTACATTTCTGTTGTCATGCTGTAAGTAAAGTACTGGTTGCATTGGTCTTGGGATGTAATGCAATTTTAATTATTTTGCTTCCAAATTTATAGAAAGGGCGGATTTCACCCGATGTATAATTTAAGTTTATAAGTCAGTAAATTCCCTGCCGCCTCATTGCAGATAGTAAAAGCCTCTGCTCATTAGACTTTAGTCGTTACTCACAAATTCCAAAAGTTAGAAATGACTTCTACATTCACTATCTCCTCGGGTTTATCCAAGGTGATGGCAGGAAAGGACAAGTCTGACATAAAGGATCATCTCATGGTCTGTATAGGCGTACATCATATGATCAGATCATTACACATACTCATTGGACCTGAATTATATTGTATCCCAATAATGTCAATATTTACACTAAAAATCAGTAGAGACCAGCATCCAACACTATTATAACGTGAGCAGGGCTGCTGGGCTTGATGATACTTGTAGTTCTTCAGTAATTCTGCTGCTTACTCATGGTGACTGTGAGATTCTCCAGACTAGCTGACTCTTCATAGCTCACTTCTTAGAAGTTCCTGGGAGTTTCTATCCAAGCCAATATGTGTCAGGGCTCAGGTATTTATATCATAGGAGTTTACACAGAAAACCCTCCTTGCAGCACCCATAATCATCACTTTCTACGATTCCACTCATGTGATTGATCTCATCCAGCTGAGAGATTGCAGGTCCCCATATTGCTCAGTACAGAGCTCCTGGTGAGGGATCATCCCCTGGACATCTCACTCCTTGTGATCGCTGACTGCAAGATCTACATTTACCCCTGCGTCTTAAAGGGTTAAATTAGTTTTTCTGATTTTTCTTACTTTTTTTTTGGTTAAGACAACAAATTATATACAATACACTGAGCCATCAAGTTATATCTAAGATGTAGTCCATGCACTTGTAGTTGAAATATAAAGAATTCTAAATATAATTCTAGACACAAAAAATAAAGGTTTTGACTTATTCAAATAACTTAATAAATCTATATAAATAATATATTAAACAATGCTGGTGGAGAAATGATTGAATGCTACTAATATAGTAAAGTATTATTAAATAATATCACTATTAGTAATGCTGCTAATATTACAGATACAGCAACTAACAATATTATCACTCCTACTGATAATAATATTACATTTATGAAGAAATTCAATACTAAATAACTATGTTATAATTCTCAATTTAGCAAGTATATATTTGGTTGCTCTGATTATTATACGAGTTTTCTAATTTATGGCTTAAAAATCATCTTTGCAATTAATCAATGGGCGAGGAACAAGACATTTCCACAATTAACGGCATCACTGAAATGATGGAGATCAGCTGTAGAAGATGGGTAAAATGTACAGAATTGAGATCTCCGGCCATTATCCAGCACACAGGACCCCAATGCTTATAGATTCAGGAGCTGGGACCCCGGGGGTCGCTGGATCTGGAGGCAGCAGAGCAGTGCGGCTCTGTGCTGCGACTTTTGTGTATATTCGCTGCGACTATTGTGGAAGTTCGCTGCGACGTGTAGGTTATCCTCACATCATCTGTAATAAGAGGACATCATTGCATCAGAGACAGCTGGAGGGAAAGTAATTAATGCAAAATGTGCCGTATATAACTGATCCAGGTTTCTTTTATTTCATTATTAATAATTAAATATTCAAAATATACAGATGCGATTGTATGTTTAAATATCCCTGATTAAAGGATAGACAGTAATGCTACATTAGCTTTGATAATATGTGTTTTATACTGTATATTACAGAATATTTTATTATTAATTACCATTTAGTATTTAAAGTTTGATCTGTTTAAATGTCTCTGATCAAACAAGGGATATATCTGTCTTGCTCTCTTTCTTTTTCCCTCTTTCTCTTACTACCTCTCTTTTTCTATTTTATTTAACACTTTATCATGTATTTTTCCTCATTGAATAGCTTATAGCCAGTTGTATAAACACAGACACCGTTTTTTCAGAAAAATTCCTAGTTTTTTAGTGGCATTTATTTTTTGCATTTTTAATAGTATATTTCAGTTGCAAAAAAAATAATTGGGCTCGAAAATCTTGAGTAGAAATATATAAGTATACATTTTCATACATTCAATACATTGTCGGTTGAGGCAATTTGTAGCATTTTGAGGATGAGTTGCGTTTTTTTTGTACACATATATGGATATGGCATTTTCTAATCTCTCAGCTTCTAAGACATCCTAATATAATAATATAATAATATATTATTATTATAATATTAGATGGGATTTTCTAATTTCTGAGCTCCTAAGACATCCTAATATAATAATATATTATTATTATTATATTATATGGGATTTTCTAATCTCTCAGCTCCTAAGACATCCTAATAAAGAATTGATATTTTGGGCCCCTTAAGGAATAGTGATATGTCTGCTTGGTGCTGTGTAATATGTTGGTGCTATATAAGCAAGCATAATAAAAAATAACAGTAAATTACTATATGAAAAATTATGTAAAAATATATTTGCAAAATCTCTCAGCTCCTAAGACATCCTAATATAATAATATAATATAATATATTATTATTAATATTATATGGGATTTTCTAATCTCTCAGCTCCTAAGACATCCTAATAAAAAAAATGATATTTTGGGCCCCATAAGGAATAGTGATATGTCTGCTTGGTGCTGAGTAATATGTTCATGCTATATAAGCAAGCATAATAAAAAATAACAATAAATTATTATATGAAAAATTATGTAAAAATATATATGCAAAATCTCTCAGCTCCTAAGACATCCTAATATAATAATATAATATATTATTATTATATGGGATTTTCTAATCTCTCAGCTCCTAAGACATCCCAATAAAGAATTGATATTTTGGGCTCCATAAGGAATAGTGATATGTCTGCTTGGTGCTGTGTAATATGTTGGTGCTATATAAGCAAGCATAATAAAAAATAACAATAAATTATCATATGAAAAATTATGTAAAAATATATGTGCAAAATCTCTCAGCTCCTAAGACACCCTAATATAATAATATAATAATAATAATAATAATAATAATAATAATAATATATTATTATTATTATTATAATATGGCATTTTCTAATCTCTCAGATCCTAAGACATCCTAATAAAGAATTGATATTTTGGGGCCCATAAGGAATAGTGATATGTCTGCTTGGTACTGTGTAATATGTTGGTGCTATATAAGCAAGTATAATAAAAAATAATAATAAATTAATATCTGAAAAATTGTGTAAAAAATACATGTGCAAAATATTAATAACTAAAACAAAACCTGGGTAACTGCCACAATGATTGCTTGAGCTATTAAAGGTTTTTTTTTTAACTGATTGGGTTAGGATATAACAAGTGACAGTTTTTACTCCTGTGGATCATCTTTTTGTTACTAAATATTAAACTCATCTCATTTTAGTTACTATTTCAACTATAAACAATAGAGAAACAGTCATAAAAGTGAGTTTTATTGCAGACATTGAGTATAATCCAGTTCACACAAGTATTTGCATTGGTTTTACTGGCTTATTTAACTTTAGAAAGCAGATTTGTAATGTTAGTAAATGAGAAATTATGAAATTCCAAATCACACCTTTTTTGTATTGGTTTTATAGGAAACAATATTAGGCTGGATTTACATATAATATTTATGACTATATTTTGCATTGATTTTAGGGGTTTTGCTTCTTAGCTAAAAACGCTGCGGCCATAAATTTTCTCTTATTCGATAGGAAAACATAAAGTACTCAATGCACATTACATTTTTGTTTGTGGTGTTTCTCTGATGTTTCTGATCTTCTGCAATTCCAAGAGAAAAATCATCTCTGTGTCTCTGTTTAAAATTAGATGCATATGGCGGTATAGCGCGCCCGCTCCTCTGTGGATGTCCTATTATGGTTCCTTACAAACCAGATGTGTCAGGATTACGTCTGTGCCAACAAACACAGGCATGGATCGCATACTGTAAAAAAGGCAATTGTGCGCCAACTGTCTACTTTTTATGATCGATTCATCAAATGGATCTGTCATAAAAGTTATACAGTTGGCTTACAGCTGCATTCAGTTGGAATCCGTTGGGATGATCCTTTTTTATTTTTTTAGGGGGAAGTTAACATTTTTTTTCTTCCTAATATATTCTGTGAAAATATATGTAAACATATACCCATATATTTAGATATATTTGCAATTAACTCTCACCATAACTCTGGAATATAAACCTATTTAATATAATTCTATCTTTGTGTACAGAATTATTTGTGTTTGTGTGGTTGCATTTAGTGTATGAGTATGCTGCTTATTTATTCCTAGACACTTAATATTATATATTATATTTATTCACTTATCAGTGCTATTAACTCCATAGCGCTTTATATACATTGAACACACTGTCCTCCACTGGGGATCACAATCTATATGTTTTTGGAATGTGGGAGGAAACTGGAGAACCCACACGCAAACATGGGGAGAACATACAAGCTTCTTGCAGATGTTGTCCTTGGTGGGATTTGAACCTAGGACCCCAGTGCTGCAAGACTGCAGTGCTAACCACTGAGCCACCCATCCTTAAGAATTATTACTTTTGTCTGATTACAATAAGAAATAAAGCGTAATGCCAGCCATTACTAACAGCTTGTTAGTTTTCATGAGCTTGAGCTAATGGGAAGCCACCAGGATATATCTCGCCTTCACAATAAGTATCAACACATCTTTCCAGTAACATCTTACATAATGAGAGTGGTAGGATTGTTACATGTTGACATCCTTCCTTGCTTTTTGCTTCTTTTAAACATGTTCCTGCTCCTAGGTCCACATTGTTTGGCTCCTAGTTTTCCATGATTGTCTTGTTTTCCTCCATTTTTGATTTTTTTTTCCTCTATCTATCTTCTTCTAGGTGGTGAAGTTGGATATGCTATATCAATGAGGGGCCCTCAATGCAATATGATAAATAATAATAGTGATTTGTTCTCTGGGTTAAATCAAATGTAAGGGCTACGAGTACAGATGAGTGAGTCCAAATAATAAAGTTCGGTGTTCGTACCGTACACGGACTTTACAAGAGAATCAGTGACAAAGTTCAGAATTTGGGTGCTGCTCATATGCAAACCACTTGATCGATGTGATGTAGTCACTAACAGGTATTATGGACGGAAGAGTAGTCAGGAAAGCCGGGGTCTGGTAATGGGTGGACACGTGTGAGCACAAGGAGAAAGCAAAGGTGTAGTCAGGTCACAATCCGAGGGACAGAAATCCAGGAGACCACGTAATAGGTTAAGGGAGAAAACAGGGACGTGGTCAAGTAATGGTCTGAGGTCAGAACAGGAACAGGGAGCGAGCAGAGAGAAGTCATATAACAGTATGGGGTGAGAAAACCAAGATCAAAACACTAACAGAGGCACAAGCCAACAGCACAACAGCAGAAACAGAAATGACAACTGGCAAGGTTCTGGGCAAGCATGCTCAGTAATGAAACAGAGCAATTACCAGGAAGATGGAACAGCTGAGAAATCAGCATCAACATGGAATCCTGCGCTGTCAATCAAACTGCTAGCTCAGTAACTCAGGAAAGCGCAGCAGAGCATGTCCAAAGACAAAATGCTCTGCACAGATGAATCGTGACAATCGAGCATCTGTGTGCTAGGGTATACATGGTGTTCAACCCAGTGCAAGCCACTTGCAGTCTCTGAATAGCTCTCAGTGGTGGCAAAAAAAAGTGTTATCGGATGTAGTGTGCACAAAACAACCCCTGCCCTCCTAACCCTGGAAATGCTCTGTTTATGGCTGGCTGCAAGTGGGCGTAGAGACGTACTGCCCAATCAGTGAGTTCCAATGGAGTTCAGGTGGTCAAGTCCTAGTCCCAAACAGGAGTTTATCTAAAACCGACTGAACCCGCCGAACCTGAACTTCAATGGGTCCGCTCATCTCTCGCTATGAGCATTCTTTTCTACTTCTTTCAATTACTAGTTAATTAGTACAACAGTGAGGGAGGAATTTTCTGGAGAGCTGTGAATGAGGTAGTTGATGGCACCTTGGAAATTAAAGTGTCTATGATTCATTAAGGTGTTTATGACAGAATTATGGTGTAAATTACCTTGAAATCTAGGCAAATTCATCAAACGTTACAGTCTTACATGGCCTTTCGGCGCCGGCTGTGTGAGTGAGTAGTTCTCCTATCTCATTTACTCGGAGGAACTAAGATGACCAGAGGGAGGTCCAGAAACGAGGTTCCTCAGCCAGGCTGATAGAATATAGAATTTTTTCCTCAGAACATCAGAACACTCACCAAATATCTACATCACATGAAGGAGCACCATTTTATCGTGCGTGCTGGCAGGCCTAATCCCTGGACAAGTCTTCCACAGGAGAGAAACTTCTACCGATGCTCCATTCACTAAGGTCATGATGCAGGACTTAGTTCTCTACACATCTCTCTAAAGACAGATATTAGAGCTGTGATCGGTGAGTTAAAATGAGACATGGGATCTATGTGTGAAAACACAAGTCATATAGAGACTAAGATGGCAGAGTATTCGACGTCTCATAATAACCTGAAAGATGCGCACTATGCAGTGGAGAGAGATGTGCAGCAAATAAAAAACATAACAACTTTGGGATCTTGAAGACAGATGCCGATGGAATAATGTCCGGATTAGAGGTATCCCAGAGACTGTAGCTGACTCTGGCATGCGCCACTATTTTCATATTCTCTTACAATTGGTCAATCCTGAGGTGAAAAACTTGGACCAAATGGTGGACCATATTCATAGGGTGTCTAAACTTTGAGGTCTAAATTCAGCACTTGCTAGAAATACACTTGTCAGGCTCCACTTTTGCAAGATGAATGAGACCTATCTGCATTTTCTGGTACACAAGCAGCAGTTGCCTGATCTTTACCAAGGAATAACTGTTTTCCGAGATCTTTCTACTACATTATACTATTTGTAGGCCCATTGTACTGTATAGAGAGCTGTGTGGGAGTCACAGTTGGGGGATCATACAGTGTTGGGGTCCCCATACTTTGTCGGTGGAGTTGAGGGGGGTACAGTAGAGTTATCATACTGTGCATGTGTAGGGTTATGTGTAGGAATTTGCTGTGGGGGTATCATACTGTGTTTTGGGGCACTTTTCTTGGCATCATACTCTATGGATGCAATGAAAGGGAATTCTAGGGGCTTCAAATGGAGGAAAATTACTATATAAGGGTTCCAAAATTGTGAGATATGTTCTTACGTGATACCGCTCAAGCTATATATTATTTTTTTTATGCTTTGTTTTTTTAGGGGTGTTAGAACTTCTGTTATTGGGCCCCATGATTTCTATGTACACCACTGTCTAATTTACAGTGATATCAAAAGTTTTAGTTAGGTAAGATACTGTCACATAACAACTGTGTTTCCATCAAACAAGCTGCTATGACATCATCAAGTAAACTACTGTGACATCACTGAAGGTTTCAATAATCTGTGTGACATAAAAATTAGGTTTGAGTCAATTAAAGGAATTTTATACCCCAAAACTATTTTTTTGTAGGCTAATCTGTGATATTTTCTAAGTACAAAAGACCCCCATAAGTTTTTATGTTGTCTCTTCCCTGTTGATTTTTGCTTCAGTGGTGCCATTTTGATTGTTAACACGCTCTTCTTCCTGTGAAGTACACTTCTTGCACTTTTTAATCTAATCAAACCCATGAAACTTACTATTTTTAATCCAAAAAATAAAAGTGGGAATAAAAATCAAGTTGTCAATTAAAACTATTTGGATGATACCGGATTGATGCAGCTGTCTAATTTTCTTGGATTCCTGTATCGGCATACTTTGCTACCTGCACCAATATTGAAGACAGGTGGTTAAGGAGTGTGCTGTTTCTTTTTTTTCTACCGTATTACATTCCTATTTTGAGCTTTGTTATTATCACTACCTATGCAGAGCACAGCAGCTAGTTTCAAATGCAGTGATTGTAATGACAAAACTTAGTATAATAAACCACTAACAGCCGACTGAATAGGTTGATTCAATCAGCTATTTCATGCAGTCGCATGGCACTGACATTGACTCTGTCCTGGACAGTGCACATGCGCCTGTGACGCCCTGGGCAAGCCAGGGGTCACAGGTCATAACACCACACACACCCCACATTCCCTGCAGGAACACCAAGGTCAGAACACAAATCCTTGTTGCCTTCCTCCAGGGGCTGGTGTCCACACCAGGGGGTGGGCCAGGCGGTTGGCTCCGCCCACCGAGGAGTTCACAGCCCTGGAGGCGGGAAAACCAGGCAGATTAAGCGGAGAGTTCAAAGTGAGAGGAAGGAAAAGGAGGACAGTGAGAGTAGTGACACAGAAAGTGAGAGTTGAAAAGCCTGAAGTTGGTCCGGGTGTGTGCCCCGGACTGAGACAGCAAGGTTGGCAGACGGCGGTGACCGTCTGCAGGGGAGGCTACTTGGAGGTTGCCGAAAGGACCGTGGACGGGTGGTGGCCCGGCGGTACCGGAGCGGTATACAAAGAAAAGCCAGCACCAGTGGCAGGGGCCTTTCGGATCCCGGCAAGGCTAGGAGTCGCCATAATTTGCCAAATCCGTCAGTGAAGGGGACCTCCGGGTCTCCCAGCAGCAAAGTCCCGATTGAAGGCAACAGTCCGACCGTGAAGGGGAGACACCGCCACCGCCAAGGCACCAGTTTCCCAGGGCCAGCGCCTGCGGGCAAGAGAGGGGCTCCTCCGGCTCATATCCAAGCTGGGGAGCGGGTTACCGGTGGGAATCCATCGCTACCAAAGACCGTACTTAGGTGCAGGGAAGTGACCGTCACCGCTAACTGCAGGGAACATCAGCACCGTAGCCGTCCGAGGGACCCGTCCAACCAGCCTTTTGTTTACCGTGAACTGTGTCATCATCCTTGGGCTGAGTGAGTACCTCCGTGCCGTGCGGCACAGCGCTACCCCTGCGTCCCTGCACCTCCACAGGCCCCATAACCCGCCTGTCCACCATCCCAACCCCATCACTGGGCCCCGGGACCACCAAACCCCCTACCCACGGAGGGGCCAATCAACAACTAGCTGCTCCATACCACCACTCCCGGGATCCCCAGACAGAGCAGCGGTGGTGTCCACACAATCACCACAACCGTGGGTGGCGTCACGGACAATAAATTATCCCAAAAACCAAACCCCTTTCACTCACGGGCGAGGAGCGCCGCTCGAGTCCCCGGGATCCGGCCCATCGCTTGAGCCACCGAGCAGCAGCAGGACCCGAGCAGTGGGAGAGCGCAGCGTCCCCTCCTCTGCCCGCGACACGCCGAACAGGGATACTGAAGTGCCACGCTACACTTGTGGTAGAGACGGTACCATCCCTTGACCAGAAGAAGCAGAGAAGCTAAAAGGAAGATTAGTCTGAGACTAATTGTACATAAAGATGTGAAGGGACTCGTGACCAGTCTAACCAGAGTAAGACAAGCGGCATCATTCTAGTCAGTACTTCACCGGATCCTGTAAAATGAGGAATTGAAATGCTCACATAACAATATATAGTATATAGGAATTTGAGAAAAATTCTGAGTATAACACACTGTCAGTATTCTGCGATCCTAGATACTCAAACTTAAAGGGGTTATCTGGCTTATTTTGACTTTTTTTATTATTACTCTATTGGGCTACATTGGGGCAGGTAAGGAAATAGGGACTACTTACCTGTCCTGCTGTCAGCCCCTCTCCCCCGCGACGGGCATCACAGCCGACATCATGTAACAGCCCTGTTGGGCGGGTACATGGCGCCAGAGTCACCGCCCCACTCCGTGCACCCTCCCCACATTCTATAGTGCAGGAGTCTCGCTGCCTGCACGCTGCATGCAGCCCCTGATGCTGCTGACAGCGCGCAGGCAGTGTCCTCTTGCTGAACACTGCCTGTGCAAATGCCCATGCAGTCTGCGCTGTATAGCAGATGACTGATTCCCAGGCGCTCTGCAGATGGGAGCGCTGTTTACAGCGATGATCAGCCGCTGGCCAATCAAAGGCCAGCAGCGGATCATTGCACTAGCTGTATACAGAGTTCGGCTCTGCAGAGTGACCGGGAATCTGCATAGGATATAACGTGCTGTCAGTGGCCTCTGCAGGGGGCTGTGCAGTCAGCGCTTTATAACAGATGACAGATTCCTGGGTGCTCTGCAGAGCCAAGCTCTGTATACCGCTATTGTGATGCCCTGGCTTATCAGGTCATCACAGGGTATTATGCAATCTGCCCTTCTGCATGATATCCACCTCCTCCTTGGTTACGGGTCCCTGACCTTTGGTGTTGCTAAGAACAAGCTAATCAAAAGCCTAGGAACACTCTGCACCACACCCACCAGACACACCAGTGGACAGCCTGAAGAGAATAGGGCTGGCGACTTGGGGGTTGGTTAAGGGGAGGTCAGGAGTGTTAGGAAACAGTCAGTTGAGGAGTGACTCTCAAGAGGAGAGGTCACAAGTGAGTTGAGCAGTGACTCTCAAGTGGAGAGGTCAGGAGCTGGGCTCCTCGTTTACTAGGTGACAGACGTTGGTCTGGGCCTGGTAGGAGCTGGACCCCGGTTGCAGGGGATCGTGACAAGGGGCACGGACTGTCGAGAAGGACAGCCGGTGGCCTTGTGCCATCACCGGGCAGGGGCCAGGGCACGACGGGGTACGTGGACCCCAGGCAGGAAGTAGCTTCAGGCGTCCTGGTAATTCACCCGACGAGGACGGAGCCTTCAGGATCCGTTCTCCACCCGCTCCAAAATCGGGGGACTAGCACAACGAGGGGGATAGGACTTTCCCACTGCATAGTCCAGAAAATCCCAAGTGTGAACCCTGAGAGAAAGCTCACTCCGTTAGCCATACGGGTGAGCGGGACCCGTTTAGTTTAAAGCTGTAAGGGACCAACTACAGAAAGAGGTGCCAAGGTCAAGGTCACAGGCTAACAAGCAACACCAACGGGCACGGGATCCAGGCGTGCTCCCTCCCTGCTGCAGTGGCATCAAGAACTTTGGGTTACCATGGTTGTCAGTGTCAGCGTTATTGGACTGAGTGAGTACGCAATTAACCCTTACCGGCCCAACGGCACCTTCCCAACACCATCACCGAGTCCCGGGGCATCCCCCCTACCCGTGGAGGGTTAAACACCTGGCTGCCCACACCATCGCCACCGGGTACTCCCAGCCGCAGCGGTGGTACTTCACGCTTACCACACACCACAGGTGGCGTCACAAAATTTTCACACCATCCCCTGTACATAGTCCCCCTTTATTTGAGTGGCCTCACGGTCCCCGGGTCCGGATCCGAGCAGCCCAGCTGCTGACGCGGGGGCGGCACACTATGACCAGCTGCCACCTAATCAGAGGCCAGCAGCAGATCACTGGAGAAACTGCATAGAGAGCGCGTCCTGCACAGTGCCTGGAAATCAGTCCTCTCCTATAAAGCGCTGGCTGCACAGCCCCTGCACAGGCAGCTATCAGCAAGGAGGGGGCTGTGGCCCCAAGAGGCAGAACACAGGGCACCGCGGGAATGAGGACAAGTGAGAAAAATTAGTTTGTTTTTTTTGTATGTGTGAAGAATGGCAGACTAGGGGGCAATTCTACAGGAGAGAGCACTGCTACAAGAAGAGGAGCCCAAGGGGACATTACTACAGGATGGGCACAAGGAAAGGGGACATTATTATGGGGACAGGGATGGGCACAGCACTATAGTATAGGACAGGGATGGTCACAGTACTATAGTATGGGGACAGGGATGAGCGCATTACTAATAGGGATTCGAGTATTCGCGAATATTCGACCCCCAATGTAAGTCTATGAGAAACCAGAATAATTTCATGTTGGACCTAACGGTGAGCTGTGGTGACTGAGGAAGAGGCTGACATGGATGGGAAAAGGCTGAAACAGTATGGGTGCAGCCTGTAGAAGGTGCCTCACTGCATTTCTGCCCCCTCCCAGTACATCCAAGATGGCAGAGCGCACACTAACGCGCTGCCCGCATTCACCCTCTTTCTCTGATTTCTATCGCATGTGCCATGACACATGCAACAGAAAACTCTTCCCCGGGTCCAGTCCCCCCATACTCCCCGGTGTTTCCCGGTGTTCCCCCAGTGATCCCTCCTCCTTCACAATAAACGCTGGGCGCATGCGCAGAGAGCGGCTGTCAGCTCAGCTTCCTGAGACATTGCTGATGTGGACCCGGGAAGGGTAGGTGCAGATTCTTTGCACCCACACTCCTCACATGGAGGGTCTGCACTCCTAGAAAATGGGTGATACGTTACACGAGTGTGGCCCCCATATTCTAGAAGGTCCAGAGTCGTCGTGGGACTTCCAAAATGGATTACAGGGGATTATTATTTTCTTTACAATAAATTGGTGAAAGAGGGAATGTGTTGGGGAGTGTTTTTTCAAATACATTTTTTTTTGTCGTCTATTTTTTTTTCTATTTTTATTACTCACAGTTGGTGATGTCGGGTATCTGATAGATGCCATGACATCACTAACTGCTGGTCTTGATGTCAGGTGACATTACACATCTAGTATCAACCCCATTTATTACCCCGTTTGCCACCGCACCAGGGCAACGGGATGAGCCGGTAGATGCGCCACTTCTGGGGCAGCTGCGGCCCGCTATTTTTAGGTTGGGAAGGGCCAATAACTATGGACCTTCCCACCCTGAGAATACCAGACCACAGCTATCCGTTTTACCTTGGCTGGTGAACCAATTTGGGGCAAACCCCACTTTTTTTTAAATTATTAATTTATAAATAATTATAAAAAAGAGCTGCCAGCTGTGGTCTACAGGCTGCAGCCATCTGCTTTACTCTAGCTGGCTATCAAAAATGTGGGGGACCCCATGTCGCCTTTTTTTTAATTATTTATTTTTTTGGCTAAATACAAGGCTAGGCACCCTTTAGTGCCACATGAAAGTCACTAAAGGATGACAGCTTAGAATATGCAGAGAGGTAGGACTTTATATATGTGTTTGACATCGGTCTGCCTGTCAATCTATCCATCTATCTTTTTTTATCTATGTACCTATCTATCTATCCTTTTTTATTTATCTATCTATCCTTCTATCTATCCATTATCTATCTATCCATCTATTTCTCTATCTATCTAGCAATCTATCCCTATATCCATCTATCTATCTATCTATCTATCTATCTATCTATCTGTGACGCCCTGGGCAAGCCAGGGGTCACAGGTCAAGACACCACCACGCACCCCACATTCCCTGCAGGCACACCAAGGTTAGAACACAAATCCTTGTTGCCTTCCTCCAGGGGCTGATATCCACACCAGGGGGTGGGCCAGGCGGTTAGCTCCGCCCACCGAGGAGTTCACAGCCCTGGAGGCGGGAAAACCAAGCAGTTGAGTTTGAGAGTTGAAGGAAGTGAGAAGGAAGTGGTAGAGGAGCAAGTGAAAGGAGTGGAAGTGAAGGAGAAAGTGACAGCAACAGAGCCTGAAGTTGGTCCGGGTGTGTGCCCCGGACTGAGACAGCAAGGTTGGCAGACGGTGGTGACCGTCTGCAGGAGTGGCCTATTGGAGTCTACCGTAAGGACTGTGGACAGGTGGTGGCCCGGCGGTACCGGACCGGTACACAAAGAGAAGCCAGCACCATTGTCGGGGGCCTTTCGGATCCCGGCAAGGCTTGGAGTCACCGTACAATTTGCCAAATCCGTCAGTGAAGGGGACCTCCGGGTCTGCCAACAGCCAAAGTCCCGATTGAAGGCAACCGTCCAACCATATTGGAGAGACACCGCCACCACCAAGGCACCAGTTTCTCAGGGCCAGCGCCTGCGGGCAAAAGAGGGGCTCCTCCGGCTCATATCCAAGCTGGGGAGCGGGTTACCGGTGGGAATCCATCGCTACCAACAACCGTATTAAGGTGCAGGGAAGAGACAGTCACCGCTAACTTGCAGGGAACATCAACACCGCAGCCGTCCAAGGGACTCGTCCAACCAGCCGTTTGTTTACCGTGAATGGTGTCATCATCCTTGGGCTGAGTGAGTACCTCCGTGCCGTGCGGCACAGCGCTGCCCCTGCGTCCCTGCACCTCCACAGGCCCCATAACCCGCCTGCCAACCATCCTAACTCCCCATCATCGGGCCCCGGGACCACCAACCCCCTACCCACGGAGGGGAGGACCAACATCTAGCTGCTCCATACCACCACTCCCGGGATCCCCATACAGAGCAGCGGTAGTGTCCACACAATCACCACAACCGTGAGTGGCGTCACGGACAATAAATCCCCAAAACCAAATCCCCTTTTCACTCACGGGCGAGGAGCGCCGCTCGAGTCCCCGGGATCCGGCCCATCGCTCGAGCCACCGAGCAGCAGCAGCAGCGGCAGCCGGACCCGAGCAGTGGGAAAGCGCGGCGTCCCCTCCTCCGCCCGCGACATATCTATCTATAAATTATCTATCTATCTATCGATCCCTCTACCTATCTATTTACTGTATCTATCTATCTATCCCTCTATCCCTCTATCTATCTATCTATTATCTATCTATCTGTCTATCTATGCATTATCTATCTCTCTATCTATCCATTCATCTATCTATCTATCAATTATCCATCTATCTATCCATCTATCTATCTATCTATCTATCCATTATCTATCTATCTATCCATTAACTATCTATTTATCTATCTATCCCTCTATCTATCTATCTATCTATCTATCTATCTATTATCTATCAATCTGTGACGCCCCTGGACTATCAGGTCATCACAGGGTACTGACAAACTGCCCTTCTGTGCGGTATTCCACCTCCCTCTTGGTTCAGGGTCCCTATCCTAATGCTGTTGCCTCCAACAGCAAATCAAATCCTAGATACACCCTGCACCACACCCACCAGGCACACCAGTGGACGGCTTGAGTGGAATAGAGTCGCCCACCTGGGGGGTGAGGGAGGGGAGGTGAGGAGTGTAGTCAGTTGAGAGTTGAGAGAGTGGAGTAGATAGAGAAAGTCTGGAGCGGTGCCCGGTGATGGGGTAGGGATGGATGGCGGGCTACGGGGCCTGGTGAGGTGCAGGGTCGCGGGGGCAGCGCTGTGCCGCACGGCACGGTGGTACTCACTCAGCCAATGATGTACACAAAGTCTCCGGTAAAACAAACGGCTGGATGGACGAGTCCCACAGACGGCTGCGGTGTTTCTCCTCCCGGCAGGTTGATGGTGACTGCCTTTCCCTGCACCTGTGTAATGTAAACGGTTCCAATGGGTTCCCACCGGTAACCCGCTCCCCAGCTTGAAGGTTGCTGAAGTAGCCCCTTTTGCCCAAGGCTCTGGCCCTGGGAACTGTAGCCTTGGCGGTGACTGTGTTTCCCTCTAACGGTTGGACTGTTGCCTTCTGTCGGGACTTGGCTGCTGGGAAACCCAGGAGGTTCCCTTCGCTAACGGATTTGACAATTTCAACGGCGACTCCTAGCCTTGTTGGGGTCCGTAAGCCCTGCCGGATGGTACTGGCTTCTCTTTGTTCACCGGTCCGGTACCGCCGTGCCACCGCCCGTCCACGGTCCTTACGGCTCACTCCAATCGGCCTCTCCTGCAGACGGTCACCACCGTCTGCCAACCTTGCTGTACCGTCCGGGCCACACACCCGGACCGCTTTCTGTCTGCTCCTCTTTTACCACCTCACTTCTCCACTTCCAAACTAATCTGCTCTGCTTTTCCCGCCTCCAGGACTGTGAACTCCTCGGTGGGCGGGACCAACCGCCTGGCCCACCCCCTGGTGTGAACATCAGCCCCTGGAGGGTGGCAACAAGGATTTTGTTTGACTTAGGTGTGCCTGACCGGGAGTGTGGGGTGTGTTGATGTAGTGCCTGTGACGTCCTGGCTTGTCCAGGGCACCACAGATGGATAGATAGATAGATAACGGATAGCTAACCAGATAGATGGATAGATGGATGGATAGATAGATGGATAGATAGATAGATAGATGGATGGATAGATGGATAGATGGATAGATAGATGGATAAATATTACAGCTTTGATTTGTGATGTATGTGTTTCCCCCCCCCCAACAGTAGATGGATAGATTGACGGATAGATGGATGGATAGATGGGTAGATACAGTAGATGGATAGATGAATAGATAGATAGATAGATAGATGGATAGATAATGGATAGATAGCCAGATAGATAGATGGATAGATGTATGGATAGATAGATACAGTAGATGGATAGATGGATGGATAGATGGATGGATAGATAGATAGATAATTGATAGATAGCCAGATAGATAGATAGATGGATGGATAGATGGATAGATAGATGGATAGATATTACAGCTTTGATTTGTGATGTATGTGTTCGCCCTCCCCCCAACAGTATGTGTGATAGAGCAGTGACCCTGCGGGAGCTTGGGTCTGAGTTTTCGCAGGGTCACTGCCGATCAGTGATGTCACTCTGAGTTGTGCTTTACAGCAGCACTGAAGTTCTCGCGAGCGATAATGTGTTGACATCACCGTGAGAAATGACCTGGAGTTACCCCTGCAGCATCGTTCACAAAATGAGGATGAATTGAGCACTCGCTCACAGACGTCGCTGAATCAGTGTGGATTACGCTGGATCTGGATATTTGGGATGGTTAATAAAGTGGTGACACAGGGGCTTTTTGGTGTTTTATTTGAAATAAAGGATTTTTCGATGTTGTGTTTATTTACTTTACTTACAGATTAGTGATCGCGTGTCATAGACACTGACATTACTAATCTTGGACTTGGGCTGCTATTAACTCCTTATTACCCCGATTGCCACCGCATCACGGCAATCGAGAAGGGCCGGTGACACACCGGGACTGTCGCATCTAATGGATGCAACATTCTCGGTGCAGCAGCGGGCTGATATTCTTAGCTGCGAGAGAGGGGAACGTAACCATGGCCCTCGCCCTCCCCACCCTGAGAATACCGGCCGCTGCTGTGTGCTTTCTTTATCTGGGTATCATTTGGGGGGAGGACCGCACGTCGTTGTTTTAAATTATTTATTTTACTATAGGATATTGACCCGCCCTCCGGCAGCTGTGATTGGTTGCACTGAGACAGCTGTCACTCAGCGTGGGGGCGTGTCTGACTGCAACCAATCATAGGCGCCGGTGGGCAGGGGAAACAGGGAATACGAGATGGAATACTGAGCGGCCGTCATTTTCAAAAGCTGTAAAACTGTAGGGGGGAAAAAAGCGCAATAGGGTCTTACCCGGTATGAGGGTAGACAGACAAGACAAAGAAGCACTCAACTGGTGAGGTTGTGCCAGTCACAACCCCTTATGATAGCCTGTGAGTGCCTGCTGGTTTAGCTGCAGCCCTGGGAGAGGAATTTTGTATCACACAGGTAGAAGAGAAGACCGGGTTTATGCCGCGCTAAAAACCACTGATGCGTGTAAATTAAAAGATTTCCTTTTTATTTGACTGTTCCTATGAGTTTCAGAGACATCCGTCTCCTTCTTCAGGAAAAGAAATCATCTTGATCATGATTTCTGTTCCTGAGGAAGGAGACGGATGTCTCTGAAATGCATAGGAACTGTCAAATAAAAATGAAATCTTTTAATTTACACGCATCAGTGGTTTTTAGCGCGGCATAAACCCAGTCTTCTCTTCTACCTGTGTGATTTTCAAAAGCTGGAGAACCCGGCACAGTGTGACAGCCGTGCAGCGCCGCGCCCGTGATCGATGAGTATGAAAGAGAGAGGGAGAGACACACTGACCAAAATGGCTGCTGGCTTATATAGCCCCTATGACGCTGTGCGGCCAAGCCAATCACAGTAACACCACAACAAAGATGGCTGCGGCGTTACTGTGAGGGCAAGCAACATAAGATGTGTTCATTGGCTGGAAAAAGGCACCAGGAAGTCAGAAATGAAAATGAAAGTATCGAAGCGAATATCATATTAGCTGTCGGACAGCAAATACCTCGAATACCCCATTATCTGTCGGATACCGAATAGTGGCGAATACATTCGCTCATCCCTAATTACTACATTATACTGTATGTGCGGTGGATGTGAGGATCATTGCTCTGTGCTACCAATGGTTGGATATAAAGAGCAGTGATATCTCATCTGTGACAGAACAATCCCCTCACATCCACCGCACATATAATGTAGTAATGGTCAGTGCTGGGGCAGAATACTGACAGCCAATGAGTGTGCAGAGGGCGGGTCTGGACAGTGAGGTCGGGCGGTGCCGGCTCTGACTGTGAGGTTTGGCATAGGAAGATGTCATGTTTGGTTGAGCTGAATGTAAGCAAAGAGCTGCAGAGAATAAAGGGATAATTCAAGAGGAACAAAAGTTAGAAAACAAAAAAAAAATGTAGGGATGTTTTATATTTTATATAACAATACAGCACAGATTAGCTTTACATTTTTTTGGAGTTTATGTCGGACAACTCCTTTAATAAAAATAATTGCTCAGACAACCCCTTTAAGCTTATGTGATACAACAAGTACAATAAAGAAAAGTGAACCACTGTGACATTACAATAGTATTTGCATTGAAGGGGTGCTATAATCTGAAAAAGAACTATTGTTTAAATCAGGTTTTTGTATTACATGTATTAAAAAACAAGAAAGAAAAAAGTAATTTTTTTACATTACAAATTTTTATTATTTACTTATTTTACTTACTTAGACCCGCAACACACATCCGTTTAATTTGTACGTGTGCGGTACGTATTTGCACGTACCGGAGACACGTACACACGGAGACCCATGTTATTCAATGGTAGATGGCACAGACACGTAAAATTATACGGAACGTGTGTCCATGTTGTAAGTACGTGTGTGCGCTTTTCTATACGGACGACATGTCCGTTTTTGGCCGGCAGCACGCAGGCACGGACCCGCTTTAGTCCATGGGTCCGTGCCTGCACGGACCGCACACGGAGTATGTCCGTGTTCAGCACGTATCGTCCGTGTCCGTTTTTAATCACGAAATCTGAAACACTTGTTACCAATCTATCAGGTCAATTGATGGCAAACAAAAACACCAGGATCTCATGATGAATGATTAACAACGTTAATTGGGTAAGAATGCGGGCCTTTATAAACGGACAGCACACGAACAGCACACATACGTATTTTATGTCAATACGGATATTCCACACGCACACACGGCTCGCATACGCCATCACACGGATGCCATACGTACCGGAGAAACGCCCCTAAAAAACGGAACACGGACCCTAAATACGGACCGTGAGACACGTACGTTTTTTTTGCGGAAGTGTATTTTAGGCCTTATATAGCACCATTAACTCCACATCGCTTTACAGATGTGATCGTCACTGTCCCTATTGGTGCTCACAAACTAAATTCCCTATCTGTATTAAAAAGCAAAATTAGAAACCTTGCAATTTTTACAGTGACCACTGGGGCTTTTTTTTAGACAGGCACTTCTTTTCCTTTCAGGAAAGATTTTCAGCAGATTACTTATCACCAGAGGCAGGATTACAATGACAGGTAACATCTTGATAAACAGCTGATAACACAGGATCCAGAAATCCAGAATTCACAATAGGCAATGCCAGAGCTGATCCTGCTCCTCCGAAGCTCCCTTCACAATTGAGCTTTGCACAGGTTTATTAGATTCTTTAATGCAAAAGTTAGGTTGATAGTCTGTCCATCATAGCAATGTACATGCGTTGTTTACTGAAACAACAGGAAATTGGTTCTTCTAATGTAGAGTCTAAGCGTGAAAACTGTAAGATTACGGATAGTGGTATGAATAAAACTATTGTCCGAAAAATTGAAAAATATATTTAATAAAAATCTGTATAAAAATAGGTCATTTTGTGATAATATATTGCCTTTAACTATTTAAGTCAGGTAAGTGTCTCACGAAGATTTTCACTAACTTTGCTGACTGTCAGGGTGGCGTCACATCCTATTCAGATTGCAGAGTCTGTCACTCCGCCTGAGAGATTCTCTGGTGTCTAGGAGCAACGCAGGCAGACTCGGGCATTGACCTGCCTTATGTGTGTTGATTCAATAGGCAGGCTAGTGTGGCACCCTGGACAAGCCAGGACATCACAGGTACTGCAACAACACACCCCACACCCCGGTTAGGAACACCGAAGTCAAACACAAATCCTTGTTGCCTTCCTCCAGGGACTGATGTCCACACCCGGTGGGCCAGAGCCAGGCGGTTGGCTCCACCCACCGAGGAGTTCACAGTCCTGGAGGCGGGAAAAGGAAGGGAGAAGAGTTTGAGGAGTTGTAGAGAGAGGAAGTAGTAGTGGAGGAACCGACTGACCGTGTCCGGGTACGTGGCCCGGACACCTGACAGCAAGGTTGGCAGACGGTGGTGACCGTCTGCAGGAAAGGCCGATTGATGCACAACCGTGAGGACCAGGGACGGGTGGTGGCCCGCCGGTACCGAACCGGGGAGCAAAGAGAAGCCAGCACCATCCGGCAGGGCCTACGGACCCCGACCAGGCTAGGAGTTGCCGAAAAAACCGGTCAAATCCGTCAGCGACGGGAACCTCCGGGGTTTCCCAGCAGTAAAGACCCGACTGAAGGCAACCGTCCAAACTGTGAGGGAGATAAAGCTACCACCAGAGCTAGAGCTCCCAGGGCCAGAGCCTGCGGGCAAAGGAAGGGCTCCCTTAGCCACCAAACCGCTGGGGAGCGGGCTATCAGTGGGAAGCCATTGGGGCCGAGAACAGAACACCGGTGCAGGGAGAGACAGTTACCGCCAACCTACCGGGAGTGACCGCCGCAGCCGTCTGTGGGACTCGTCTATCCAGCCGTTTGTTTTACCGGAGATTCTGTGTGCATTACTGGCTGAGTAAGTACTACCATGCCATCTGGCACCGCGCTGCCCTGCGACCCTGCACCCGGCCAGGCCCCACATCCCACCTTCCGACCTCCACCACCGGGCCCCGGGACCACCAAAAACCCCCTACCTACGGAGGGGAGAAAACATCTCAGCTGCTCCCTGTTAACGCTCCCGGGATCCCCGTACAGAGCAGCGGTGGTGTCCCAACCTCACCACAAACCGTGGGTGGCGTCACGGACAATACCCCTACACCAAACCACCCCTTTCACTCACGGGCGAGGAGCGTCGCTCGAGTCCCCGGGATCCGGCCCACCGCTCGAGCCACCGACCGAGCGAGCAGCAGCAGCAGCTGGACCCGAGCAGTGGGTGAGCGCAGCGTTCCCTCCCCGCCCGCGACACTAGTAAGTATTAATCTCTGCTAGTCTGCTCTCTTTCATCACCTGTTGTGAGGGAGCCTATCATATCTTCTCCCAATATATACAGTTAGGTCCAGAAATATTTGGACAGTGACACAAGTTTTGTTATTTTAGCTGTTTACAAAAACATGTTCAGAAATACAATTATATATATAATATGGGCTGAAAGTGCACACTCCCAGCTGCAATATGAGAGTTTTCACATCCAAATCGGAGAAAGGGTTTAGGAATCATAGCTCTGTAATGCATAGCCTCCTCTTTTTAAAGGGACCAAAAGTAATTGGACAAGGGACTCTAAGGGCTGCAATTAACTCTGAAGGCGTCTCCCTCGTTAACCTGTAATCAATGAAGTAGTTAAAAGGTCTGGGGTTGATTACAGGTGTGTGGTTTTGCATTTGGAAGCTGTTGCTGTGACCAGACAACATGCGGTCTAAGGAACTCTCAATTGAGGTGAAGCAGAACATCCTGAGGCTGAAAAAAAAAAGTCCATCAGAGAGATAACAGACATGCTTGGAGTAGCAAAATCAACAGTCGGGTACATTCTGAGAAAAAAGGAATTGACTGGTGAGCTTGGGAACTCAAAAAGGCCTGGGCGTCCACGGATGACAACAGTGGTGGATGATCGCCGCATACTTTCTTTGGTGAAGAAGAACCCGTTTACAACATCAACTGAACTCCAGAACACTCTCAGTGAAGTAGGTGTATCTGTCTCTAAGTCAACAGTAAAGAGAAGACTCCATGAAAGTAAATACAATGGGTTCACATCTAGATGCAAACCATTCATCAATTCCAAAAATAGACAGGCCAGAGTTAAATTTGCTGAAAAACACCTCATGAAGCCAGCTCAGTTCTGGAAAAGTATTCTATGGACAGATGAGACAAAGTTCAACCTGTACCAGAATGATGGGAAGAAAAAAGTTTGGAGAAGAAAGGGAACGGCACATGATCCAAGGCACACCACATCCTCTGTAAAACATGGTGGAGGCAACGTGATGGCATGGGCATGCATGGCTTTCAATGGCACTGGGTCACTTGTGTTTATTGATGACATAACAGCAGACAAGAGTAGCCGGATGAATTCTGAAGTGTACCAGGATATACTTTCAGCCCAGATTCAGCCAAATGCCGCAAAGTTGATCGGACGGCGCTTTATAGTACAGATGGACAATGACCCCAAGCATACAGCCAAAGCTACCCAGGAGTTCATGAGTGCAAAAAAGTGGAACATTCTGCAATGGCCAAGTCAATCACCAGATCTTAACCCAATTGAGCATGCATTTCACTTGCTCAAATCCAGACTTAAGACGGAAAGACCCACAAACAAGCAAGACCTGAAGGCTGCGGCTGTAAAGGCCTGACAAAGCATTAAGAAGGAGGAAACCCAGTGTTTGGTGATGTCCATGGGTTCCAGACTTAAGGCAGTGATTGCCTCCAAAGGATTAGCAACAAAATATTGAAAATAAAAATATTTTGTTTGGGTTTGGTTTATTTGTCCAATTACTTTTGACCTCCTAAAATGTGGAGTGTTTGTAATGAAATGTGTACAATTCCTACAATTTCTATCAGATATTTTTGTTCAAACCTTTAAATTAAACGTTACAATCTGCACTTGAATTCTGTTGTAGAGGTTTCATTTCAAATCCAATGTGGTGGCATGCAGAGCCCAACTCGCGAAAATTGTGTCATTGTCCAAATATTTCTGGACCTAACAGTATATATATATATATATATATATATATATATGCTGGCTGGGTCCTTTCTACGATGCCAGGTATAGCTTCTCTTAGTTGGTCTGGTGTGGTGTCATGTCCCAGACTATCTGGTACTTGTATTATTCTATATATACATTGCACAATATCACTTCTTCTGTCCTATATACTGGGTGTGTGGACACACCTTCTCATTGAAAGAGTTTTCTTTATTTTCATGACTCTGAAAATTGTAGATTCACATTGAAGGCATCAAAACTATGAATTAACACATGTGGAATGAAATACTTAACAAAAAAGTGTGAAACAACTGAAAATATGTCTTATATTCTAGGTTCTTCAAAGTAGCCACCTTTTGCTTTGATTACTGCTTTGCACACTCTTGGCATTCTCTTGATGAGCTTCAAGAGGTAGTAACCGGAAATTATTTTCGCTTCAAAGGTGTGCCCTGTCAGGATTAATAAGTGGGATTTCTTGCCTTATAAATGGGGTTGGGACCATCAGTTGTGTTGTGCAGAAGTCTAGTGGATACACAGCTGACAGTCCTACTGAATAGACTGTTAGAATTTGTATTATGTCAAGAAAAAAGCAGCTAAGTAAAGAAAAACGAGTGGCCATAATTACTTTAAGAAATTAAGGTCAGTCAGCCCGAAAAAAATTGGGAAAACTTTGAAAGTGTCCCCAAGTGCAGTGGCAAAAACCATCAAACGCTACAAAGAAACTGGTTCACATGAGAACCGCCCCAGGAAAGGAAGACCAAGAGTCACTTCTGCTGCGGAGGATAAGTTTATCTGAGTCACCAGGATCAGAAATCGCAGGTTAATAGCAGCTCAGATTAGAGACCAGGTCAATACCACACAGAGTTCTAGCAGCAGACACATCTCTAGAACAACTGTTAAGAGGAGACTTTGTCCAGCAGGTCTTCATGGTAAAATAGCTGCTAGGAAACCACTGCTAAGGACAGGCAACAAAAAGAAGAGACTTGTTTGGGCTAAAGAACACAAGGAATGGACATTTGACCAGTGGAAATCTGTGATTTGGTCTGATGAGTCCAAATTTGAGATCTTTGGATCCAACCACCGTGTCTTTGTGCGACGCAGAAAAGGTGAACGGATGGACTCTACATGCCTGGTTCTCACAGTGAAGCATGGAGGAGGTGTGATGGTGTGGGGGTGCTTTGCCGGTGACACTGTTGGGGATTTAGTCAAAATTGAAGGTATACCGAACCAGCATGGCTACCACAGCATCTTGCAGCGGCGTGCTATTCCATCTCGTTTGCGTTTAGTTGAACCATCATTTATTTTTCAACAGGACAATGACCTCAAACACACCTCCAGGCTGTGTAAGGGCTAAGAAGGAGAGTGATGGGGTGCTACGCCAGATGACCTGGCCTCCACAGTCACCAGACCTGAACCCAATCGAGATGGTTTGGGGTGAGCTGGACCGCAGAGTGAAGGCAAAAGGGCCAACAAGTGCTAAGCATCTCTGGAAACTCCTTCAAGACTGTTGGAGACCATTTCCGTTGATTACCTCTTGAAGCTAATCAAGAGAATGTCAAGAGCGTGCAAAGCAGTAATCAAAGCAAAAGGTGGCTACTTTGAAGAACCTAGAATATAAGACATATTTTCAGTTGTTTCACACTTTTTTGTTAAATATTTCATTCCACATGTGTTAATTCATAGTTTTTTAACTGTGGAATATGAAGGGCATTGACCCCCCAGTGTTTGCGACATATCACCAGGATTTTCCTTTCCAGACTTTCCTTGCAGAAACAAGAATGTTATCACTCCTCTGTTCTCAGTTGCTGTGAATATCGTAATAGACTCCGCAATTTTGTTTTCCCACGTGTAGAACACTATTGCCATAAGCAACAAACACATTTTAAAAACATATATTAGACAAATAAGGCTTTTATGTGATGTAACATTCGCTACCATAGAAACAAAAAAGATCACAAAAGCCAAAGACGTATCAGCTCGTCATATGTAGGCTGGTGGGGTTTGTTTGCCAGACCTGCTTTTTGGTTCAATCTGGCCCTAACTTCATTGCTCCATAACAGCGTTTTGTTCTGACCCGTTGAACTCACTAAATCAGTTGCCGCTCTCCACAAGTACAGAAGTTTAAATATTTCCCCCCCTGAAAGCTATCTCAAAGGTCCTTCTCCTAGCCAACTGGAGCTCTGAACAGAAACAGGGATTCTCATTCTTCAAGAATGATTTTACTTTTGATTCCATGATTGAGACAGACTGTGGCAGATTGATAATTGCAGATGATTTTTTGGAAAGGGAGGTAATCTGGCTCATTCGCTTGCAATGTCCATTATTCTGAATAAGGGCTTGAAGCTTTTCCTAGGACCTGATGAAGCACTAGTGTGCACGAAACGGATGTTGTACTTGGCGTTGCCCATGTCCTCCTGCGTCCATGATTTTTAACTCATCAAATAAAAGTTGTTTTAACGGGACAGTGAGCGCTACCTTTTAATATCTGCATGCAGCAGAACAGTGTGCCCCTCCTAGGCCAATATAACTGGTGAGCCCTTGGACACACACAAAGCAAAAAGCTCACATAGTACAGTATTAACAGACTGTA
Organism: Anomaloglossus baeobatrachus; assembly: GCF_048569485.1. Lineage (NCBI taxonomy): Eukaryota > Metazoa > Chordata > Amphibia > Anura > Aromobatidae > Anomaloglossus > Anomaloglossus baeobatrachus. Next base: position 687,048,022 of record NC_134354.1, read on the forward strand.
AAGGTGCAGTCACACCTGCCGACCATGGCCGACCAAGGCTATTAAACAACAAGCCAATCAGTCAGTGGTCATGTAATAGCCTGTTAAGACAGGACAACCAAGTTTCTATACTTACAGAATGATTGTTAATAAGATGTTCTGTACGTATACCATATCATCATTATTGGCAAGAAATCTCCTGCGTATACAGGCCAATGTGCTGCTGACAACAATGGATTTAATACCGACATGAACAATCCAATCATCCTGATCCACACAGTCCCTCAAGCATACACCTGCAGATATTGTATACTCCAACAAATTCAGGGAGGCTTCAGAAGCTGAGGTCATATGACATGTTCTTTAGGGAGAGGAACTGGATTTCTGATTTCTTTACCTTTTCTACTCAACTATATTTCAATAAGATCTTGTAGCAATATGTATATGCTGTATGTCCCCTAGGGGCCTCTAGGGGTCTCTCTTCTTGTATGTGTTCACAAGCAAGTGGGAACTCGCTGGTACTGTAGACAGAGTGGAGGCAGCAGAGAGAGATGTTATGGCTGACAATACCACCTAATAAAGCGCCTGAAGATCTGCACTGAGTGTGATTACTGAGAGACACAACAAGAGAACATGGTGGCAGCTGGGCACAGAACCTTCATGTGACACCTGCAAATCCTCAGAGCTTGTGTGTGAGACTGGGACTGTACAGAACATCATAGCAACTGGAGACTGGTCTGAAGCCCCCTCAGAAACTGGATGTCTCATCATGTAATCTATCCCAGACATGGAGACACTGGAAAGAGGAGTTTACTCTGTATGTGGATCTGACAGTGGCCCCCAGTGATGACAAACGTAAAGTAAAGCTGTTTTATTACTTAATTGGGGAAAAAGGCAGAGAACTAGCCCAGACCTTACTGCCAGACACAGACCAGCTCATCCTAGCAGAGATTGTGGAGGCATTTGATAAGCACTGTGACCCCAAGAGAAATGAGACTGTGGAGAGATACAAGTTTTTCACAAGACAGCAGGCGGATGGTGAAAATGTAGACAGATATGTGACAGAGCTGAGGACATTGGCTGCAACATGTGGCTTTGGGGAAATCAGGGATAGCCTCATAAGAGACAGAATTGTATGTGGCATTATGGATACTCGCCTCAGAGAAAGGTTACTCAGAGACGAAGAGCTGACCTTAGAGAGATGCATGCAAATCTGCAGGGCTGCGGAGCTGACAAAGCGCAGCCTGAAGATGATGGCAGGCACCAGTGATAATAATGGTGATGATGAGGTACATGCAGTATCTATGAGAGGTGTGAGGTAGCACGGTCGGCTGCGCAGCAGAAGACAAGGGATCCAGGCATTAAGTTTCACAGCACACGGTTTAATGTCCAAACAAAAGTCCACACCAATATACATGTGCCTCTCCAGCAGAGAGCTCAGGGAGTTCTGTTCACTCCCTCACACCCGGCACACCTGCCCTTGTTCCTGTTTCCATTTAACCCTTCCTTCAGCCTGTAGGAAAACAGCATTAACCCTAGAGTGGATTTACTTTCTATCATGGAGTGAGCACAACCGGGGCGAGACATACCGGCCGTCATAGATAACCCCGGTCACAGTCTCACATACCCCCCCCCCTCAGTTTAAGCGAGCGGGGTTGAACTCCCGCCATCAAACACGGGCCGCGGGACAAGGCATCAGAGTTGCCCTGCAACCTACCGGCCCTGTGTTCAACCGTAAACCGGAAGTTCTGCAGAGAAAGGAACCACCGGGTAACCCGGGCATTCCGTTCCTTGGCGGACCTCATCCAGACCAGTGGAGAGTGATCCGTCACCAAGCGAAACTGCCGTCCCAGCAGGTAATAGCATAGGGACTCCAAGGCCCACTTGATCGCCAGGCACTCCTTCTCCACTACGCTATAATTCCGCTCGGGAGGGGTGAGCTTCCTACTTAAGAAGGTGACGGGGTGTTCCTCCCCCTGAACCACCTGAGACAGCACTGCCCCCAGGCCGACCTCTGAGGCGTCAGTCTGCACTATGAACTCCTTCCGGAAATCAGGGTGTACAAGAACGGGCTGTCCGCACAGGACCCCCTTCAGGGCCCGGAAGGAGTCCTCGGCCTGCGGAGTCCAGCGCACCATGACGGACTTCTTGCCTTTGAGAAGGTCCGTCAAGGGGGCTGATAGTCCCGCAAAATCCTTTACAAACCTCCTGTAGTATCCCACGATACCCAGGAAGGCCCTAACCTGCTTCATGGTCAGGGGTCTAGGCCACTTCTGGATCGCCTCAACCTTGTTAACTTGGGGCTTAATCACTCCTTGGCCTATCACGTAGCCCAAGTAGCGGGCTTCCGTGAGTCCCAACGCACATTTCTTGGGATTGGCTGTCAATCCGGCTGTTCGAAGCGCGTCCACCACCGCTTGTACCTGTTCCAAGTGGGTCTGCCAATCGGAGCTGTAAATAATGATGTCATCAAGGTACGCTGATGCATACGCCTGGTGGGGTTCCAGCACTAAGTCCATCAACCTCTGGAACGTGGCCGGAGCGCCATGTAACCCAAAAGGCAAGACAACATAGTGGAAGAGACCCTCCGGTGTAACAAAAGCGGTTTTCTCCTTGGCGGACTCCGTCAGTGGCACCTGCCAGTACCCCTTGGTCAGGTCGAGCGTGGTAAAATACCGCGCCTGTCCCAGCCTATCAATCAGCTCATCCACCCTGGGCATGGGGTAGAGATCAAACTTGGATATTTCGTTCAATCTCCTAAAGTCATTGCAGAACCTTAAGGAGCCATCGGGTTTTGGTATTAGGACAATCGGACTAGCCCATTCACTCCGGGATTTTTCGATGACCCCCAGGCGTAACATTGTCTTTACTTCCTCCGATATGGCTTGTCGTCGAGCCTCCGGTACCCGGTATGACTTCAGGCGTACCTTCAGGTGGGGCTCGGTGACAATATCATGTCGTATCAGACTGGTCCTACCGGGCAGCTCGGAGAAGACATTGGGGTTCTGCTGAACCAACCATCTGGCCTCTCGCCTCTGAGTCTTGGTGAGGGCTTCTCCAATCCTTACTTCCGGTTCGTCCTCTCCGGAGGTCGCTGGAGCCGGAGGTGAACGACCCGAAGAGGAGGGAGATGGGGAAAAAACAGCCATCAGGCTTTCCCGTTCCTGCCACGGTTTTAATAGGTTGACATGGTATATTTGTTCAGGTTTCCGCCTACCGGGCTGCAATACTTTATAGTTAACCACCCCGACTCTTTCCTTTATCTCGTAGGGGCCTTGCCACTGAGCCAGGAATTTACTCTCCGCCGTGGGGATTAATACCAACACCCGATCCCCGGGTTTAAAGGTCCGCACGGTGGCTTGTCTATTGTAGCGGCCGCTTTGCGCGGCCTGAGCCTCCTGTAAATGCTCCTTCACAATTGGCATGACTGCGCTTATGCGGTTCTGCATACCCAAAATGTGTTCAATCACACTTTTATGGGGGGTGGGGTCTTGCTTCCATGTTTCCTTTGCCAGGTCCAACAATCCCCGGGGATGTCGCCCGTATAACAACTCAAAAGGCGAAAACCCCGTGGATGCCTGTGGCACCTCACGGATGGCAAACATCAAATAGGGAAGCATCATATCCCAGTCTTTCCCGTCTTTTGAAATTACCCTTTTGAGCATGGTTTTCAGGGTTTTATTGAAACGCTCGACTAAACCGTCCGCTTGAGGATGATACACAGACGTACGCAACTGCTTGATCTGGAGTAGCTGGCATAGCTCTTTGGTCACTTTAGACATGAATGGGGTCCCCTGATCCATAAGGATCTCCTTGGGCAACCCCACCCGGCAGAACACAGCAAACAACTCCCGAGCTATAAGCTTTGCTGCAGTATGTCTGAGAGGTATCGTCTCGGGATACCGGGTGGCATAGTCAACGATCACTAGGATGTGTTGGTGCCCTCGCGCGGACTTTACGAGGGGCCCCACCAGATCCATCCCTATCCGTTCAAAAGGGACTTCTATAATGGGTAACGGTACCAACGGACTGCGAAAATGGGTCAGGGGTGCGGTAAGCTGACACTCCGGGCAGGTTTCGCAGAACCGTTTTACCTCCCCAAAGACTCCGGGCCAATAGAACCTTTGCAATATTCGCTCCTGCGTTTTCTTGACCCCTAGGTGGCCACTCATCAGGTGTTTATGAGCCAAGTCGAGGACCCGCCGACGATGCGGCTGGGGCACCACCAACTGCTCTACCCCCACGCCCCGTTTTTCATCTACCCGGTAGAGTAAATCCTGCTTAAGAGCGAAATGGGGGTACCTTACCTAGGCACCGGGCAGCTGTGCCACCCCGTCAATTACTGTCACCCGACTCCGGGCATGTATTAATGTAGGGTCCTGGAGTTGGGCAGTCCCAAACGTATCCGGGGACGCCTCCAACTCCGGGATGGGTTCGACCGTCTCAGCCTCTCCTGCCAATACCTCTAGGGGCGACCTATCGGGTTCACATTCTGTCCCTATCATGGGGACCCCTACGGCAGGTGTCCCGGATTCAGGATTGTAGGGCTCAGGTCCCGGACTGACCAATATCTGAGGAGACTTTGGGGGTCCCTTCCATAAAGTCCAAAAATAGGGCAGATCCCTTCCTAGGATCACGTCATAGGGAAGAGTGTTAAGAAGTCCCACCTCATGTTGCACCTGACCGCAAGGTGCTGTGATGGTGACAATCCCTGTGGGATAGTCTCGGCGGTCCCCATGTATGCAAACCACCCCCACGGTACGTCCTGTGGCCTTTACTTTAGCCCTCAAGGTGGATCGCACAAGGGTCACTAAGCTTCCGGAATCCAACAATCCTGTAACCGGACATCCATTCACCTGTATTTGGCACAAGTGGGGCTCCGTCTCTGGGGAGACCAGGTCAGCGGTACACACCACCTGAGCATACATTGAACCCCGCCGGGTAACCCCACAATCCATTGGCTCCGTGGTGAGTGGACACTGGGCTTCCATATGTCCCACCCGCTGGCACCGCCAACATCTAATGGGGACGGAAACCCCCTTGACGGGTTGTCGTTTAGGGTACAGAACCTTCCGGACCTCAGGATTGGCGGCCGCGGCCTCAGACGGGACGGTAGGGGACTCCTGCACCGTTGTCAGCGGTGGGTCCTTGGCCCTAGGCTTGGAGGGGCCGGACCGACGGGCGGTACGCAAAGTCTCAGTGTCCCGTATCAAGTCCTGCGTAGCCACATGCCGCTCTACCAGGGACACTAATTGGTCCAGGGTACTCGGGTCACCCTGTCCTACCCACCGTTGAACAGTGACGGGTAAAGTGCGCACAAAACGATCCACTACTACCCTTTCCACCATCTGCGCCGGGCTCAGAGTGTCAGGCTGCAACCACTTTTTTACAAGGTGCAATAAGTCATAGGCCTGGGAGCGTGCGGGTTTGGCTTCCTCATAGAACCACTGATTTACCCGCTGAGCCCGTACATAGGTATTCACCCCCAACCGTGCCAGTATTTCGGCTTTTAGGGTCACATAGTCAATGGCGTCCTCGGTACAGAGGTCCAGGTACGCTTTTTGGGGTTCCCCCATCAGATAGGGCGACAATACCTCAGCCCACTGGGGGGTCGGCAGCTTTTCCCGCTCGGCCACCCGCTCAAACACCGCCAGGAACGCTTCCACATCATCCCCCGGGGTCATCTTTTGCAACGCTTGTCTCACCGCTTTCCGGACGCTGCCGTCATCACTCGGTCCCGGGGTTGTTGCTGCCGGTCCGGCACGGATCGACTTGGCCAGGAGAACCATCTGTTCTTGATGTCTTTGTTCCTGCAATTGTAAGGCTTGCTGCTGATGTGCATTGGCCTGAACCAGCTGTTCTTGGTGTCTTTGTTCCTGCGATTTCAAGGATTGGAGCAGGTGTGCATTGGTCTGTTGCTGCTGTGCATTAGCCTGTTGTTGCTGTGCATTAGCCTGAGCCAAATGCTTTAGTATGTCCTCCATGGCGTCGCTGGGTTTGGGTCGTAGTATAGCCGCTTGAATCCAGGACATGTGCTACCGGGTCACCAGAAAAGGAAGCTACACCTCACTGGCTGGGATGCCCGCATTCTCCACCATATGTGAGGTAGCACGGTCGGCTGCGCAGCAGAAGACAAGGGATCCAGGCATTAAGTTTCACAGCACACGGTTTAATGTCCAAACAAAAGTCCACACCAATATACATGTGCCTCTCCAGCAGAGAGCTCAGGGAGTTCTGTTCACTCCCTCACACCCGGCACACCTGCCCTTGTTCCTGTTTCCATTTAACCCTTCCTTCAGCCTGTAGGAAAACAGCATTAACCCTAGAGTGGATTTACTTTCTATCATGGAGTGAGCACAACCGGGGCGAGACATACCAGCCGTCATAGATAACCCCGGTCACAGTCTCACAGAGGAAAGACAAGACCAAGCTCCCCTATAAGCACGATCCACTGCAAATATTGTGGTAAAAGACATGAGAGAGACAAAACCAAGTGTCCAGCATATGGCGAAACCTGCAGGTTATGTGGCAAGAAGAATCATTTCTCAGCTGTCTGCAGGAGGGGAACAAGCAAACAGCATAGACAGGTCCACACTGTGACACCAGACACTGACAGTGCAGAGGACATTACATGGCTACAGCTGCAACCTGCAACAGAGAATGTCAATGTAATCAGGCAGCCAGTAGTCAAGGATGCCAAGCAGCTCTATGCAACCTTCCTGTTGGATGAGAAGCCCATTAGATTTCAGCTGGATTGTGGAGCAAGCTGCAATGTAATTCCAAGTGCTCTGCTGAACAAACAGGTTTCCATTGAGCCAACGGATAAGGTACTGGTGATGTACAACAAAAGTGTTCTGAAACCTATGGGGACATGTAAGCTCAAAATGCGGAACCCATGTAACAGGAAAAGGTACAGAGCTGAATTTACCGTGCTGTATGGTGGGAACCATGTACCAATACTGGGAGTAAAAGCAGTGCAGGCAATGGACTTAATAAAAGTACAGTCTCAGAACATTATGTCTGTTGAGGTTTCCCAGGATATACCAAATCCCAAACTAAATGCAGAGCGCAATTTGGACTTTCAAAATATAAAAATGGAGTATGCTGATTTATTTGAAGGTGATAGGTGCTTTGAAGGTAAATACAGGCTAGAAATTGATAAAACCGTGCAGCCTATCAGATTACCTACAAGAAGAGTGCCTGTAGCTTTAATCTAACCACTGAACGTAGAGCTACAAGATTTACAGAAAAGAGGCATGATAGGACCAGTCCAGAAGAGCGCAGATTGGATCAGCAGTTTGGTCATAGTGCAGAAACCATCAGGCAAGTTAAGAATATGCATTGATCTGAAGCCACTCAACAAGGCGCTGAAAAGAAATCATTACCCGATGACAACATTGGATGATGTTCTTCCAGATCTTTCAAAGGCTCAAATATTTTCTGTATGTGATGTCAAAAATGGATTCTGGCATGTGGAACTGACTGAAGAATCAAGTTTATTGACAACATTTTCTTCACCATTTGGACGCTATAAATGGCTGAGACTGCCCATGGGACTAAAACCTGCTCCGGAGATGTTCCAGGAGAAATTGATGCAGGCTTTGGAAGGACTTCCTGGAGTAAAAACAATGATGAGAAACTGTGGAAAGAAAAGCGCAATAGGGTCTTACCCCAAAAAGGGAGGAAGATATGTAATAAAAACACACTCACCTATAATGGTTGTGCCAGTCACAACCACTATACAGGCATATATAAGATCCAGGTCCAGGCAGCAGTCCCAAAGTTGGCTGATAACAGAGAGTGATAGAAGAAGGGTCTTAATTCCGCGCCAAGGACTCAATGGATCCAGGAAGAGATTAATGCTTCTTTAATAACATGCACAAGTCTACGCGTTTCTGGAGACACAGCTCCCTTCATCAGGACATTGGCAAGAGAACATCAAATCTGGTTTCAAGTGAGATGGTGAAGTATAAAAGCATGCAATGATGTCATAGGAAACACCCATCCTGAAAAAAAACCTTGAAAGCGGGCGGGATCCTGATCATTCTAGAAATCTGTATGTTCCAACAGTTCCCTGAATATTGAATTATGATCAAAAAAAGTTATATACACTTCTACTAACATACAGTAAATATGTACAATAATCCTGACAAAGGAAAAAATAAAATAGATATATAATATATAATAGATATACTGAACGACATACACAGGGTTAGAACCTGGTGTAAAAGAAAGAAAAACAGCACGATGTCATGGAGGAGCAGAGACATCAACCACAGGACTACCGCCCCGAGTCGTAATTTATTATAGTCCTAAGGTGGTTTCCTATTAGGCAGGCAGCCTAAGGGTATAATGATGGAGATCAAATTGCTGTCAAGGCATTGCTAGAAGAGAGCGGATGGCCGAGGGCTATGTGTGGAGTATATTGTGGAACCTTCAATGAAATGCAGTACGGAGCTAGTGTCAGAGAGGTGAACAAAGTTCAGAGGCGTGGGGAAAAAAACAACCAAAGTACACCTGTGCAGACTGGTGCTCAGAAAAAAAAAAAGGCAAAAATGAGAGAGGCACAGTGTCTAACATATGGAAACTCGGGGGATATATATTCACTGGGGGAAAAACTTTATATTGGATGGACCACGGTCAAAAAACAGCTCATCTATAATAAAAAATGGAGCAAGTTTTTTTTATATATATATTTTTATATTTATTTGGAATTGTGCGTCCGATGTAATAGTATATAGGAATACATCACAAATATAGATCTTATTACTATTTAAATTATGTGGTTAGGGGGGGTGAAAAAATGACAAGGGGCAAACTAAGTTTGAACCTCGTTCAAACTATAATAAGTTTAATTACTGGAGGAGGGGGATGATCAAAATGTAAAAGACTGGATAAGGGAGGAAAAAAAAAAAAAAAATCCTCATAGTGTAAGAAGGAAAAGTGGTTAAAAAAATATATATTAATTTTTATTACGACATTAAAAAACTAGGAAGCATCTCTGTATTTAAAAGCAATTTACCCTAAAAAATTATTTGAAAAAAATATATATAAATATATAAAAAAACTGGTTTAAGACATATATAAAAAACTGGTTTAAGACATATATAAAAATATGTTGTGGAATCATTAATAAATAATTATTATTACGGGTATATATAACCTAAAATCAATAGAATAGATCAGTGACCTCATTGAGACCTGACGGTTTAAGTGTACGTAGCTTATAGATCCAATAGGTCTCCTTTTTGTTGAGCATTTCCATACAGTTAGTAGTGTAGTGGTTGTATCGTTCTGCCCACATTCTGACTATGTCATTTATTTGATCGAATGTGAATGTAATAAGCAGTATGTGGGCAGAACGATACAACCACTACACAATAGATTGAATTCACATCGTCACAACATTAAAAAAGGCTTTCTCCTACACGGATTGTCTAGGCATGTCACTATAGCACACAATAGGAAATCTAAGCTTAGGGTCACCCCTATTGAACAGATCCCACCTTTTATCCCTAACTGTATGGAAATGCTCAACAAAAAGGAGACCTATTGGATCTATAGGCTACGTACACTTAAACCGTCGGGTCTCAATGAGGTCACTGATCTATTCTATTGATTTTAGGTTATATATACCCGTAATAATAATTATTTATTAATGATTCCACAACATATTTTTATATATGTCTTAAACCAGTTTTTTATATATGTCTTAAACCAGTTTTTTTATATATTTCTATATATGTTTTTTTCAAATAATTTTTTAGGGTAAATTGCTTTTAAATACAGAGATGCTTCTTAGTTTTTTAATGTCGTAATAAAAATTAATATATATTTTTTTAACCACTTTTCCTTCTTACACTATGAGGATTTTTTTTTTTCCTCCCTTATCCAGTCTTTTACATTTTGAACATCCCCCTCCTCCAGTAATTAAACTTATTATAGTTTGAACGAGGTTCAAACTTAGTTTGCCCCTTGTCATTTTTTCACCCCCCCCCTAACCACATAATTTAAATAGCAATAAGATCTATATTTGTGATGTATTCCTATATACTATTACATCGGACGCACACTTCCAAATAAATATAAAAATATATATATATAAAAAAAACTTGCTCCATTTTTTATTATAGATGAGCTGTTTTTTGACCGTGGTCCATCCAATATAAAGTTTTTCCCCCAGTGAATATATATCCCCCGAGTTTCTATATGTTAGACACTGTGCCTCTCTGATTTTTGCCTGTTTTTTCTGAGCACCAGTCTGCACAGGCGTACTTTGGTTGTGTTTTTTTCCCCACGCCTCTGAACTTTGTTCACCTCTCTGACACTAGCTCCGTACTGCATTTCATTGAAGGTTCCACAATATACTCCACACATAGCCCTCGGCCATCCGCTCTCTTCTAGCAATGCCTTGACAGCAATTTGATCTCCATCATTATACCCTTAGGCTGCCTGCCTAATAGGAAACCACCTTAGGACTATAATAAATTACAACTCGGGGCGGTAGTCCTGTGGTTGATGTCTCTGCTCCTCCATGACATCGTGCTGTTTTTCTTTCTTTTACACCAGGTTCTAACCCCGTGTATGTCGTTCAGTATATCTATTATATATTATATATCTATTTTATTTTTTCTTTTGTCAGGATTATTGTACATATTTACTGTATGTTAGTAGAAGTGTATATAACTTTTTTTGATCATAATTCAATATTCAGGGAACTGTTGGAACATACAGATTTCTAGAATGATCAGGATCCCGTCCGCTTTCAAGGTTTTTTTTCAGGATGGGTGTTTCCTATGACATCGTTGCATGCTTTTATACTTCACCATCTCACTTGAAACCAGATTTGATGTTCTCTTGCCATTGTCCTGATGAAGGGAGCTGTGTCTCCAGAAACGCGTAGACTTGTGCATGTTATTAAAGAAGCATTAATCTCTTCCTGGATCCATTGAGTCCTTGGCGCGGAATTAAGACCCTTCTTCTATCACTCTCTGTTATGGAGTAAAAACAATAGCAGATGATATCCTTATAGTGGGAGAAGGCGAAGATATGGAATCTGCAATCAAGGATCATGATCAGAAGATGATACAATTTTTGGACCGATGTAGAGGAAAACAAATAAAGCTGAACGTGGACAAATTCAAACTGAAAATGACAGAAGTTGCATATATTGGACATCTTCTGACCTCAAATGGTGTAAAAGTGGATCCAGAAAAGGTGAGAGCAATTCAAGATTTGCCAACCCCAACTGATGTGTGTGGAGTACAACGATTTCTGGGCATGGTAAATTATCTCTCCAAGTTTTGCAAGCATCTGTCAGATAGCAGTCAGTGAGCCACTGAGACAGCTAACCCACAAAGATGTGTTCTGGGAATGGACAGAAAACCAGGAAACTGCTTTCCGGTCAGTAAAGAAGGCTATTGCAGATGCAGCAACCCTGAAGTATTTCGACCCAGATCGAGAAGTGGTGGTACAATGTGATGCTTCAGAAAAAGGCCTTGGAGCTACAATAATGCAGAACAAACAGCCAATCACGTTTGCAAGCAGAGCCCTAACAACAACAGAGCAGGGATATGCTCAGATTGAGAAGGAGTTACTGGCTGTGGTATTTGGGATGGAGAAGTTTCACCAGTACACCTATGGTCGACGAGTAACAGTGCAATCTGATCACAAGCCATTGGAGAGCATTACAAAGAAACCACTACTAAATGCCCCAAAGAGACTACAGTGCATGCTGTTACGACTTCAGAAATATAATTTTGACATCTGTTACTGTCCAGGAAGAGACTTACTGATTGCAGATACTTTAAGCAGAGCATACCTACCTGTCACAAATGATGAGGAGAATGAAATTGAAACCATCAATATGTGTGACTATCTGGCGGTGTCAAAAGACAAGTTTAAGCAAATACAGACTTGTACAGAGAAGGATAAAATACTCCAGATCTTAAAGACTGTCATCTTGCAGGGCTGGCCAAAATACAAGCAGCATGCACCTAGGGAAGTTTCTCCATTCTTCCACATAAGCTATGAACTGTCAGTGCAGCAAGGAATCATCTTTAAAGGAGACAGAGCTGTTATACCAGAAGCACTCAGGAGAGACATACTGGAAACACTGCACTCTTCGCACTTAGGCAGAGAAGGATGTCTACGGCGAGCAAGAGAATCTATTTATTGGCCAGGAATGAATGACCACATTAAAAACTATATAGCACAATGTGAAATATGTGCATCCTGCAGTGATAAGCAACAAAAAGAGACATTGCAACCTCATGAAATTCCACAGGGGCCTTGGTCAAAAATTGGAACAGATGTGTTCACATGGAATGACAAAGAATACCTGATTACAGTGGACTATTTATCTAACTTTTGGGAGATTGATTTGTTACAGGACACAAGGGCGAGAACAGTGATTAAAAAACTCAAGGCCCATTTTGCCAGGTATGGCATTCCGGATATCGTGTTCTCTGACAATGCTGCTCAGTTTACTTCAGAAGAGTTTAAAACTTTCAGCAAGAGATGGGAATTTGAACACCAGACGTCTTCTCCAAGATATCCACAGAGTAATGGCAAAGCAGAGTCCGCAGTAAAAATGGCCAAAAGACTCCTTAAAAAAGCAAAACAGGTAGGTACTGATGTATATCTGTCTATACTGGATCATAGAAACACACCCACCCAAGGCATAGACAGCAGTCCGGCACAGAGGCTCATGAGTAGACGTACAAAATCACTCATACCAACCGCTAGTCATCTGTTAAAGCCAAAGTTGGTGGGAAACCTCAAAGCTCAACTAAAGAAAAATCAAGATAGGCAAGCTTTCTATTACAATAAATCTGCAAAGGATCTGCCAGATCTCCAGAGGAATGACAACATACGGCTGCAGCCAAGCAGCAAATACGACAAACACTGGCAAAAGGCAAAGGTTGTCCAGAAACTAGGACCTCGGTCCTATAAAATTGTAACAGAAGACGGAAGAAGCCTAAGGAGAAATAGGAGAAATTTGAGGAAAACACAAGAACAAGATGATTCATGGCCTTTTGAACAATATCCTGATACCCAAGATAACGAGGCAGCAAGTCCAAGCCAAGTACCAATAGTGACTGCTGACCATCAGGGTGAGACTGTTAACCAGAGACAGGCAATATCAGAAGGCACAATACCAGAATCAGAACAACTACCAGAGGTGGACATTGACTCTTCTTATGTTACTAGGGCCGGCAGAATGATCAGAAAGCCTGCGCACCTCAAGGATTATATCTAACTGTATATATTATAATTCTCTTTTACTTGGTCAGATTAACTGGTGTTTATTAAGTTTGATTTTTCTTCTTGTTTAAAGAGAGAGGATGTAGCAATATGAATATGCTGTATGTCCCTTAGGGGCCTCTAGGGGTCTCTCTTCTTGTATGTGTTCACAAGCAAGTGGGAACTCGCTGGCACTGTAGACAGAGTGGAGGCAGCAGAGAGAGATGTTATGGCTGACAATACCACCTAATAAATAGCCTAAAGATCTCCACTGAGTGTGATTACTGAGAGACACAGCAAACAGAACAGATCTTGGTCAAAATCAACCCAAAGAATTTACCCATTGGCCGGTTAGGGAGATATAATGTCCTTGCCCGTGCTTACCAGTTATGTGGACCTTGCCACTTATGGAGGACAAGATCGCAGCAGAAGAAGGAGCAGGATGAGCCTCAGATCTTTCCCAGTTTTTCAGGTGTGTACTCCACTGCAGCTCGTGATTTGCATTCAGATGCCTCGCCATGCAGATAGTTTAAGAACATTTATTTATATATATTTATGCCTCGCTTCTGGCACTGATGGTACAGAGTGTAAACTACCAGTGTCTTGTCATCAGCACAATGCCTGAAGAAATGACACGCCAGGGAATTCCTTTGAGCTGGCTTTGGTGTGCTCAGTTTGTCGGCGTGGTGGGCAGTAGCATCCGACATACTGGCTAGGGGCCAGCTGCTGTGCATTTGCTCCCTGATCCCTCTTCTGCTGTACAGCTGGGGCAGTGTGACCACCTCCTTTTCCTCTGAACTGCACACGTCACACAGATGACTGTCATTTCATGTCTGCCGTCCTTGCAGAAAGCCACAGCAGTTGGCACATGTGTGCCGCCCCTGCAGCGGTTGAACCGCTCGGATCCGGGGGGTTGCTGCTGTGACTCGAGGGTCTCCGGACTCCGGGGGCTCGCGGCCACTTCAAATGAAAAGGGGGTATTTATAGGGGATAAGAGTTCGTGACGCCACCCGTGGTTCGTGGTAAGGGGAGTACCGCCGCTGCCGATGGGAGTACCCGGGGGAGATGGAGTGGGGCAGGCAGATGACATTCCCTCCATGGGTAGGGGAGGCCCTGGGACTCTGTATAGTGGGAGGTGGTGTAGGGGAGCGTGGTGCAGGTTGGAAGCAGGGGAGGACAGCATACTCACATAGGCAGTGTTGGTAGTGCTGCGACCGCAAAGCAGACTCTGACACAAAGGTAAACCAAGTCTTTGGGTGCCGCTGCCACTTCAGGGGAGCCCGTCCGGGAGTCCGCTCCCTTTGGTATTGCTGATGGTCTGTACCTTACCTCAATGCACTGTATTTTAGTGTCCGTTGTGACTCCTATGCTTCAAGCTGTCGGGGTCCCACTCCCCACTGTTAAGTAGTGAAACTGTGCTCTTGATGGCTGACACTTGGGATTTCAGTGGGCCACATAAGCTGGAAAGCCCTATCCCCCTCGTTGTGTTGATGCCTTCGATCTCTGAGCTCTTGGGCAAAGTCCATAAAGAAACTATCCTCCATAGGTTAATTATCAGGTTGCGTGAAGCTACTCCCTGATCTAGGGTCCAGTACCCCGCCGTGCTCGGTCCGGTTCGGTTACTAGGTACTCCGCTGCCCGCTGTTCCCCCTAAACTAAGCCTGGCACCTTTCTCCAATACCCTGCGACCGGGTCTCCGACTCCTTCGGTTCCAGACCACCGTCTGCGACCTAGCCAAACGTCCCCAGGGAGCTCCAACTCCCAGCTATTCACTATTTGGGAGCTACTACTCATCTGTCTAAGGTTTGCTCTCCACTTCCTCTCTCTGACTTCCCCCCTCTCATCAGTCTGCCTGATCCCTAGGCGAGTGACCCTTTTCCAGCTAGACCACCCACTGGTGTGCCTGACAGGGTGTGGTGTGAGGTGTGACTAGGATTTGCATGCTGATGAAGCAATACCAAAAGTTAGGATCCCAGAACCACGAGGGTTGAGTCCTGCACCAAAAGATAAAGGGGTGCAGTACCTTACCCTGTGAGACCCTGACTAGTTCAGGGGCGTCACACATGTGTCACCCTTTTCCAGCTAGACCACCCACTGGTGTACCTGACAGGGTGTGGTGTGAGGTGTGACTAGGATTTGCATGCTGATGGAGCAATACCAAAAGTTAGGATCCCAGAACCACGAGGGTTGAGTCCTGCACCAAAAGATAAATGGGGGTGCAGTACCCTACCCTGTGAGACCCTGACTAGTTCAGGGGCGTCACACATGTGTTTCAGCATCATCAGAGATGTGCTGCGGTTGTCCGCTGACCGTGTCTACTAGCTTTTCCACGTACTCATCCTCAAACACAAGAAGTGGTTGGGCATCAAAGCACTCTATTTCTTCCACTTCTGGGGCAGGGCCAGGTGGATGGTCCACGGAAGCCCAGCCAGAGGAGTCATCAATAAGCTGAAGTGACAGCTGCATGACTTGGGGCTCAGATTGCTCGGCTGATTTGTAAGGGGTGAGGTGGAAGACAGATGCCCATGTGCTGCAGGTGCAAACTCTTTCCTTTCAACAGATTACTCTACACCAGGCTCTCTTAGGGAACTCTGCACCAAGCTCTACTAGGGTACTCTGCACCAGACTTTGTTAGAGAACTCTGCACCAACCTCTACTAGGACACTCTGCACCAGGCTTTATTAGAGAACTCTGCACCAAGCTCTACTAGGTTTGTTAGGGTACTGTGCATCAGGCTCTATTAGGGTACTCTGCACCAGATTCTGTTAGGGTACTCTGCACCAAGCTCTGGTGGGGCACTCTGTACCAGACTCAGAACAGAATAGTGGCACCACCCGTGATTCGGCGTTTATACAGGCTAGGTCACATGATGCGCTGGCCTATCATAGCCATGGTGTGATGCCCTGGACCCCAGGGGTCACAGGTAACAACACCTACCACATTACAAACACACCCCCATCCCTTGTGAGGACACACCAGTCACCCGAAAGGGAGACCTGATGCCTTCCTCGGGGCCAGTAGGGCACACCAGGTAGGCGGAGTCAGGCAGAAAGGCACGCCCACCGAGGAGACTACTGCCCTGAGGCAGGAAATACCAAGAGGCTAAGTTTAGTCAGAGAGAGTGACAGTGACAGGAGGTGTGAGGAGCAGAGCTATCAGGGACCCGGGTTGGAGCCTGAGATCCCCGCAACGTCAGGCAGGCAGACGGTGGTGGCCGCCTGCAGGAGTACCGGTACAGCAACCGGCGGAACCGTAGGGACCGGGCCAGGGTTGGAGCTCGCCGGCCCTGAACTGGGGAGTCAACCGTTTACTGGAGCACCAGAAACCGGGTACTCAGACCCTGTCCTAGCTTAGAAGCCACTGAGTATAGGCAAATTAACTGATTGCAGTCTGGACCTCACGGGTTCATCCTCACCCAAAGTCCCGAAAGAAGGCAAAACCCACCGATACCGGGTGAGAGCCACCGCCAAGGGCCAAACATCCGACGGGCTAGCGTCTGCGGGCAACCGAGGGCTCCTCCGGCAGCTCAACACCAGGGAGCGGGCTACCACTGTACAGGCAGGGGAGCCAACAGTCAAACAAGAGGTGCAAGGGAAAGGAACCACCATCAGCCTCACAAGGGACACAAGCAGCCGGCTGCGGGACCCGACCAGACCCGAACTTTGGTTTACCAGTGACTCTGAGTCTGAATTAATCGTGAGTACACCAGTGCCATCCGGGCACGACACTACACCGCAGCACGGCACCCTGCACCCCGACAACAACACCGTCGCCGGTTCCGCCCAACCCACAGAGGGGCTAACATCTAGGCTGCGGCCACAACACCGATCCCAGACGAGCCCCCTTCACTCCAGCCGCAGCGGTGGTGCATCCCGTCACCACGACCCGTGGGTGGCGTCACGACCCGTGAGACGATAACGCGGCCCCTGGCTACGGACCTCGTCCCACACCACCACCACCACCCCACTGCCTCCCCTTAACAGAGCGACGTGGCCCGACAACCCGAGCCCGGACCCCGAGCAGTACAATGGCAATACTTAACATAGCTGTGATGGTTCTAGAACTGCCTGCAGTTTTTCAACAAACTTTATTCAGCATCCTAACCTAAATTGTATAACAGATCTCAGTGAGAAGTTTGTCTTCGGAGTTCAGCACTGATCACTAGGTGTCTGGTACCAAAACCAACCTTTATATTTCGGGTTCTCTGTGAAATAAAGCTATTTTGAGTTAATCTGAAACAGCTATGAACAGATAAGAACAGACATTAGTTTAGCTAGGATCCCTAGTGTAGATTCAAGGCTCTTTAACAGAAGGGACATTGACTTACAGGTTAGATGACTATAGGTAATGATGAAAAGGTATTTTGTACACATTTTTCCCAAGGTTGCTTTTTCTAAAGTTACGTCTGTATGCCAGCTGGTGGTCTGTGCAAAGAGAAAATGTACTCCCCAAGTGCTACATCACAGACTTCCCACCTAGCGAACCAATACCTCTCAATGTTTTGTTGAGGATTAAGGACCTCAGACTTACAGGATGGCTGCCTATAGGTGATATTAGAGAGACAGTTTTGTCTTTCTGGAAGATAGCTATTTTTAATAACATGGGAAAAAAAATGGTATGAGATTATCGACTCCATGAGAATTTAATTTCCTCAGTTTACTGTATGTGTCAACACCATGAGCTTCTAATGAAATAAGGAAAAGTCACTTTCTTGAACAATTAGATTTTAAAGGGTTAGGGCGGCTTTGCACGTTGCGACATCGCACGTGCGATGTCGATGGGGTCAAATCGAAAGTGCCGCACATCCGGCGTCGCAGTCGATATCGCAACGTGTAAAACCTTTTTGATACGATGAATGAGCGCAAAAGCGTCGTTATCGTATCATCGCTGCAGCCTCCGAGATTTCCATAATGCCGGTGCAGCGACAGGTGCGATGTTGTTCCTCGCTCCTGCGGCAGCACACATCGCTGTGTGTGAAGCCGCAGGAGCGAGGAACTTCACCTTACCTGCCACCGGCTGCAATGAGAAGGACGGAGGTGGGCGGGATGTGTACATCCTGCTCATCTCTGCCCCTCCGCTCCTATTGGCCGCCTGCCGTGTGACGTCGCTGTGACGCCGCACGACCCGCCCCCTTAGGAAGGAGGCGGGTCGCCGGCCAGAGGGACGTCGCACGGCAGGTATGTGCGTGTGAAACTGCCGTAGCGATAATAATCGCTACGGCAGCTTTCACTAGATATTGCACGTGCGACGGCGTGACTATCGCTGCAGCATCGGTAACACATTGTTACCGATGTCGCAGCGTGCAAAGCCCGCCTTAGTCCCGTATCCAAGATCCTATCACAATAGGTAGGATGTAATAATAATAGGTGTAGCAATAATAATATTAGCAAATACCTCCAAATAGAAATACAGTATGGTTCTCCTGATATAGTCATGTCTCTTACCTCATGTGCCGGACATTGCAGTTTAGGTATCCATGGTTACATCCACTCATATACTGACAGTTAATTAGTTAGTTAGTTGCTCATGGTCGTAACCATGGATACCTTAGTTATAATGCCTGCACATGAGGAATGAGCCATGTCTATATCAGGAGAACTATACAGTGGGACCTCGCTTAACGAGTAACACAGTTAACGAGAATTTCGCTTAACAAGCAAAGCTTTCTGTAAATTTGTAACTCGGTTTACATGAAAGCTTTGCTGTACGAGCAAAATACTCACTGCATACACTTCCGGTTTCGTACATCCACCGCGCTCTAACCCGCTCTTGCAGTCCACACAAACACACACAAACACGCACAAACAAACATGCATGCACACACATACAGTATTATGCTCACCTTACCTTCCGTTCCATCGCCGGCCTCATGGTTCTTATAGTTCGCCGGTATAACGTGACGAGGGAGGAATCCTCGCGGCGAACTACAAGATCCAGGAGGCCGGCGATGGTAAGGTGAGCATAATATGTGTACCTTCCGTTCCATCGCCGGCCTCCTGGGTCCTGTAGTTCACCGGTATAGGCTGTGTATCAGCAGGCATCACAACGAAGCAGGAACTTCCTCTGTCACCGCTACTCAAAGGCAGCGCGCTGACCAATCAGAGGCAAGTGGCTCTTGCCTTTGACGTCAGCGCTCTGGGTGCGGAAGTTCCTCCCTCGTCACGATGGTAACTCGATACACAGCCCGTACTAGCGAACAGCAAGTCCCAGGAGACCGGCGATGGAACGGAAGGTAAGGTGAGCATAATATGTGCGTGCGAGCTTGTGTGTTTGTGTGCGTTTGTACGTGTTTGTGTGTGTTTGTGTGTGTTTGTGCATGTGTGGAATGACACAATAGGAGACCAGGATGGGACATTTAACAAGTTGTGGAACGAATTGTCTGCATTGCCATGATTTCCTATGGGAAATCTTGCTTTGCTGAACGAGTAACTTGGTTAACAAGCACACTCCCAGAACGGATTGTTCTCGTTAACCAAGGTTCCACTGTGTTACATTTCTAATTGGAGGTCTTTGAAAATAATATTATTATTATTACACTTTTTACATATTGGGATAGGATCTTGCAGATGGGAATATCCCTTTAAGGACATTTTGCATGCTCTATTTGCAGTGTTTTGATTAATTGTTCTATCAAGACTTTGGGAATCTTCGAAGAAGATACAAAGAATCCTTCTCCTGCCAAGGTCTTTTCATTAAAAAACAGATTACATACACGATGTGCTTGTATAAAGGAACATTTAATATCAATAATTATAGAAGGAACTGACAATAAACTATGGATGACCCTCATTGTTTCTCCATTGATGCATGGGCAAAGCTGCTCTGAGCATAATGAACCTTTTCACTGTTCTCTATTGTGTAACCATTGTACTATTTTCAGTAATGCAAACAAACGGCTATTACTATTAGAAGATTTCAGGAGCACAAAGGGGTTAAATCCACCTTTTTAAATATGTGAAAACATGCTCTATTATTAACTGTCAATCAGGTGGATTAAAAATTATGTACGACGGATGTCTGACATCTAGGAGCCTACCGTTGCCAAGAACAAAGGTCTACGGGTTCAAGTTCTTAGCTGGAGTGCAGATTATCATGCCATATCATAAAGATGAATGGGAATATTGGATACTATTCTATTCTATTCCCCCCAGGAAGAAGCTGACATGAAATGTGCATCGGGGTTCCTTACAGGCAGTCCCGGGTTACCTTTTACATTATGATCTAGGTTTTCATTACTCAGCCTTTGTTAATATTTGCGGTTTTCTGAATGACCCCACTAGGGTTATATTTGACAACTAACTGTTCAGTCGTCTGTGTCATTCACTAAACATTATCTGGTGTATCTGCTTGTACATATATGTGTTAATTGCCAATTATATAAAAATCTAGATACAGTAGGTTTATAAGATGCACTGGATTATAAGACGTATCCCAAATTTAGAGAAAAAAGGTAAAAAAAAATGGGGTATGTCTTACAATCCGATGGTCTCTTATCGGGGGGATGGCAGCGGTGGTGGAGCGGGGTCACAGGAGGCAGGGGCAGTAGTGGAGCAGGTCGATACTGCGAGCGGTGTGGGCGGCGGGTGTCCCAGATGCTCTGAGGTAGGCAACTTCCAGAAACTGTCGGCAGTGCGGGCGTTAAAGAAATGACGCCCGGAGTCAGCGCATGCGCAGATTGAGCTATTGGCTCAATGACAAGCCGAGATCTCATCTGCACACGCGCCACCTCCGGGCACCATTTTCCTTAAGTCCGCTGCTGGGAGATGAGTGGGCCAGAGGCGGAGCGTGATGAGACCTTGAGCCGAGATCTCCATCTGTGCACGCCTCTGGGCACCATTATATGAACCCCGCATCGCCGACATTTTCAGGATGCTCCTGCCTCACAGCCTGCCTCCCCTACACCCGCCTCCGCCCAGCCCACCGCAACACAGCCCACCGCACCGGCCCCAGCACAGCCTGCTGCACAGGCCCCAGCACAGCCCACCGCCCAGGCCCCAGCACAGCCCACCACACAAGCCCCAGCACAGCGCTTGCTTCCTGCGACCCCTCTCCACAACCTTCCAGTAAGGTGCATTCAGATTATAAGACGCACCCCTTATTTTCCTCCCAATTTTTTGGGAGGAAAAGTGCGTCTTATAATCCGAAAAATACGGTATGTATTTGTTTCAGTGCTGTTTCTATTTTTTTACTGGCCTGTGAATAAATATTTATTTAAACATGGTTTCCTCCATACTATATCTGTAGATACAGCATTGTAATTTTGGTACTGTGGTCTGTATTGGATTATATTTACGATGTGTCTCTAGTCTCCTTTTTTTATCCTTGTTACCATTTTAACTATTTTAAATATTGAATAAAATTTAAATGTATTATCTCAGCTTTTCTTGCTTTCATTGCTTCCTTTTTGGGCTTTATTCATTAGGGAGTGCCCTTTATGACCACTTTTCGGTATTTATTCTAGGTAATAGTTGGAAACTCAGAGGTTCGTTCCCCACAGAACTCTTTTTTAATACTTCATTGTTGTTGAGGTATGACCTGTTTTATTTTATAAATATATATATTTATATATTTTATAAATATAATCAAATCTTACAATTGATATTATTTACCGTATATACCCAGCTTTATAACTAAAAACCTGTGCTTTACAACATGCAAATACATATCTTAAATGTGTTATCCACTAATCTCCTTTTTAATGACTATATTGCCCCTTAACAAATAACAACAGTCTATGCTTACCTCCTGTGCCAGTCCCATTCCAGCTATGAGAGCACTGACAGCACTGGTTCTCCTGGGGCTGGCGTGATGTTGTTACGCCAAGTGAGTCCTGCTGGCAGCCAGTGGCCATGTCACTCATCACTCTCACTTCCTTCTGACAAAACTGACATCCAGAGCTGAGGTGGATCTACGTTTTCCAGCACCCGGGGCAAGAATCTGGTTTGGCACCCTCCCATGTGGTTTCAGCAGTTGTCTCGTGACCACTCATTCATATGTGATTTGCACACTCGAAGTCATGTGCCAATCAACCTGTCTCCTTAATTCATTAGATCACTATAACACCAATCAGTACAGAAACACAGCATCAGAACTCTCATACACCAGAATTACAAAAATACATAATCAGAACCACCAGCAGTACCTTAATACATTAGTAGAACTCTATCAATACAAAACCACAGCATCACTACTCTTATCAATACAGAAATACATCACAAGAACCAAGTGTTGCGTTTATATTTTTGTTCAGTGTTGCAGAATGATTATAATGCTCCTGAATAAAAATATCTGCATTTCATTGTGCCCCTGAATAAATAATTGTCCCTCACTGTGTTCCCTGCACAAAATATGACCAACACACTGTCTCTTTTATGGCACATGGCCTCCCTAATGCCCTCTTTTCACACTATCCTCTCACACTGTGTGCCCCTTATAGTGCCCAGTCTTTATACTGTACCCGCTCATCACACTTTCATTCCATGGCATACTGTCCCCTCCTTGCTGTGATCTCACACTGACCCCCATGCTACGCCCTCTCTATACTGTCCCAACTTCTCACACTACCAAGTCTCTAGTCTGTGTTCCCTCACATGTTTCTCCCCTCTGTTGTCTCCTCACACTATTCCTCTTAATAATCTCCTCACACATTTCTATCCTTCCTCATGCTGTCTTCTCTCAAATCACCCCTGTGAACCATACTGTCTCCTCACATATTTATCCCCAGCTTTCCAAACTGTTTCCTCACACATCCCCCTGCTCCCCATACTGCATCCACACCCATCCCATCCCCCCTGCTCCCCATATTGTGTATGCATACATCTCCCACTCACTCCTCATACACCCCCTACTGTGTCAGCACTCATCCCCCTTTGCTTCCCATACTGTGTTGTCAATTTCCCCCTCACTCCCCTTACTTTATCCTGATACATTCCCACGATCTCGTTCCTCATACATCCCCCACTGCTCTCCATACTGTGTTTGCACTCATCCCTTTCTCACTCCCCAAACTGTGCTCTCAATTACACACACCCTCACTTCCCATTCTTTCTTCAAATTATTCCCCCCCTTGCTCCTTCAACTGTGTCTGCAAATCCCCCCTTTGCCACCCATTACAAAAAATCTTTGGTGTCTTCAACTGCACTGGAGAACCTCCCCCAATGTTTTTTTGCCTTTGGAGCACCAGCAAGATCAGATAGCCTGATCACGGTGCTGACATTACCCTGACCTTGAATTAATTGCTTGTGGTAAGGGCATCAATTGTACTTGCATCTGAAAGACACAAATAAAGTTGATCGTTGGGAGCTGGCGTGTTACACTTAGTTGACAGCTGGCCCGGAGAACAGCCAAATATGTATGGGGGCAGCAAAATGCAGCCGCTGGGAGACACCTCAGTCCGCTGCAGCAGGCTGCCCGACGGTGTCTCCCTGCAGGCTGCATCCAGGGAAAATGCCTCACTCATGCCCCCAGATACGAGGTCTAGAGGAAGTCAGAGAACAGCAACAACTCTCACTTGTTTCGGGCATTAGATTCATCAGAAGGAAGTGACAGTGAAGAGAGTGCTGATTGGCTGCAGAGCTCACATGGCATTAGAATGTCACACCAGCCTTGGGAGAGCCAGTGCCGCCATTGCTAGAATGCTGCTAACTACCTCCCAAAGATGATGTGCATACAGACCTGACAAACACATACAGACTGTGATATAAAACTGTAAAATCTATGACATTATTAAAATTATACACATACAGCAATTTTGCTCGCAATATTTTACTTTCTTTTTAGGAATAGATAACTGAATGCTCTTTTTCATAACATGAAAAATTTTGATAGAGGTCAAAATAAAGTATTTAATAGAATTAGATTATTTTTTATTAATTTGTTGTCACGTGTCCTTTTACTATAACAAAGAAATTTGTCTTTTTTTTGTGAGTGATTTACATACACATTGCATTTATTGCATTTATATTTTTCTTAATGCTATTAATATTGAAAATTATCACTTTATTGAATAACTACTACCACAGGAATCTCATCTATAATGATTCACCCCAACAGATGAAAAACAGACATCCCAGAATGAATCACCAATCCTAAAAAAGAACCATACCTCTACCAATCTAAAGAAAATCAGAAATTACTCTACAGTAGTGTCAATGATAGTGTGAGGCATCGGCTTTTATAACCAGTAAAGTGAGGCAGTGACCCAGGAGCTTGTTCACACCAGTCTTTTATTAACTAAACATAAATAAAACACTTGTCCACAGTCCTGAACTGTATTTCCGGATCACAGCCAGTTCTTATCAGTACAGTCTTACCAATGTCCTGGCCGACACCTGCACCGCTGTAGGAATCTCTGGTGCAGGTTCTCGCCTCCGGTCTGTTTGACTCATGCATCAATGTGGGAATTTCGGGTGCAGGGGATCTGTTTACAGTGTCCAGGTCTCTCAGCACTGGCCTGTGTTACTCCACACAGCCAGCTCACTAAGGGGCACTTTGCACACTACGACATCACAAGCCGATGCTGCGATGCCATGCGCGATAGTCCCCGCCCCATTGCAGCTGCGATATTATGGTGATAGCTGCCGTAGCGAACATTATCGCTACAGCAGCTTCACATGCACTCACCTGCCCTGCGACGTCGCTCTAGCCGGCGACCCGCCTCCTTATTAAGGGGGCGGGTCGTGCGGCATCATAGCGACGTCACACGGCAGGCAGCCAATAGAAGCAGAGGGGCAGAGATGAGCGGGATGTAAACATCCCGCCCACCTCCTTCCTTCCACATAGCCGGCGTGAGCCGCAGGACGTAGGTAGGAGATGTTCCTCGCTCCTGCGGCTTCACACACAGCGATGTGTGCTGCCGCAGGAACAAGGAACAACATCGTAACATCGGTATTTCCAAATTCATGGAAATGACTGAGGCTACACCAATGATACGATTACGACGCTTTTGCGCTCGTTAATCGTATCATAAAAGATTTACACACTAGAATATCGCCTGCGACGCCGGATGTGCGTCACTTTCAATTTGACCCCACCGACATCGCACCTGTGATGTCGTAGTGTGCAAAGTGCCCCTAAGTGCCTGCTGCCCAGCAGCCTGGATCTCAACACAGGCACATCTTGCTGTCCACGACAAATTAAATGTAATTTCCTGGACATGAACCTGTTGCAAGACGTGGGCTGGAGGGAGAGATCCATCCCACTGCCAGACCTAGAGATCTCTCCAAAAATAAAAGCCGCAACAGGTTTACTTAAATAAAATACTTGGTCAAATAGCTTAACCAAGTTCACCCACTTCTTTTTTCATGTTGCACCCACAGCGGTGACTGTGACTACTTCAGCAGGTCTCACAAGGTCTCCAAGCACATTCTGGGGGAAACATAAATGTCATATATGACACCTGTCACTGTCTCACAATAAGTAAAACAAGGTAAAGATTAAAGAGGAGAATGGACAACCTGACAAGTTCTTCGAGATGATCTTTATACAAATATGTTTTCAAGTGTTCAGTGGGCAGACCCAAGTGACAAGTGCTCAGCAGTAAAACCATAGCATTGCCTTGCCTCAATTTTGATTGATGGGATTTCAGTGTTGTACATATTGATGTTTTCAAATTTCTTTAAAGTTAACCTGTCACCAGGTTTTTCCCTGCAGCCATCACCAGTAAGCTCTAATATACAGTGTCGCGGGTGGGGAGGATGCCGCCGCTGCGCGCTCGCTAACGTTCGGGTCCGGCGCTGCTGCGGCTGCTGCTCGGTGGCTCGAGCGGTGGGCCGGAAACGGGGACTAGAGCGGCGCTCCTCGCCCGTGAGTGAAAAGGGTGGTTGGCTTGGGGAATTTAGGCCGTGACGCCACCCACGGGTTGTGGTGAAGATGGGCACCACCGCTGCTCGTGATGGGGATCCCGGGAGCGATGGTGGGGAGCAGCTGGGATGTTGTTTTCCCCCTCTGTGGGTAGGAGTCGGTGGTCCCGGGGCCCGGTGGTGTGACGGGGAGGCAGGGTAGGTGAGGTGCAGGGTTGCAGGGACAGCGCGGCGCGGTGCCGGATGGCACGGGTGTACTCACTCAGCAAGAGATGCACAAAGTCCTCGGTAAACCAAACGGCTGGATGGATGGGTCCCGCAGCCGGCTGCAGTGTCTCTCCCCGGACAGGTGATGGCGGCTGTCTTTCCCTGCACCTTTGTGTACTGTCTTGACTACGATGGATCCCCAACGGTAGTCCGCTCCCTGGTGTATGGATACCAGAGGAGCCCGTTTGCCCGCAGGCGCTGGCCCTTGGGTTTCTAGCTTTAGGCGGTAGCTGTATACCCTCACGGTGCAGACGGTTGCCTTCTAACGGGTCTTTGGCTGTTACGAAACCCCTGGAGTTCCTGTCACCCACGGATTTGACTGTTGACGGTGACTCCAAGCCTAGTCGGGGTCCGATGCCCATGCCTGTGTGTGCTGGCTTCAATTTGCTCCCCGGTCGGTACCGGCGGGCCAACGCCCGACCCCGGTCCTACGGTTCCGCATTGATTCACCACTCCTGCAGACGGCCACCACTGTCTGCAAACCTTGTTGTCAGTGCCTGGGCCACAAACCCAGACACTCCTCACTTCAACCTCCTCCACTCAATGCCTAAACTGTTCTGTCTCTTTTCCCGCCTCCAGGCCTGTGAACTCCTCGGTGGGCGGGGCCAACTGATCGGCTTCGCCCCACCTGGTGTGGACATCAGACCCTGGATGGAGGCAACAAGGATTTTATGTTGGGCTAATGTTGCTGTCTAGTGGGGGTGGGGGTGTGTGTGTGTGTTACCTGTGACGACTTGGCTAGTCCAGGGCGCCACAACAGCATTCTATTATACTGTATATAAGTGCCTGGGCCACTCTGTAGAACGTAAAAAACCCCCTTCATTATACTCACCTAGGGGGCGGTTGGGTCCAATGGGTGTCGCTGGTCTTGGGTCCGGTGCCTCCTCCATCTTGTGCAGTCACTGTCCTCCTTCCCAGCCTCGTGTGGATGACATATCCTGCGTCATCCACACAGAGGCCTTAATGGTGCACCTGGTCATGACCACTTTGATTTGCACAGCTGAGGGCAGATCAAAGTATTGCAGTGCGCATGCATGGGCATTCTTTGACCTTTCCTCGTAACTGCATATTACATTACTTTGCTTTGCACTTAGCAGGGCCGATCAAAATGTATATGTGCAGGAGTGCAATGGCGACCTTTGTGTGTATGAGGTAGGACTTGTCATCCACATGGGGATGGGAAGGAGGACAGTGACTACACAAGATGGAGCAGGCGCCGGTACCAAGAGCAGCGACACCCAACTACCCCATAGGTGAGTATAATAAAAGCTATTTTTTATGTTATACAGATCGGCTTGGGCTTTTATATAAAGTATACTAGAATGCAGTATATAAGGGATCACTGGTTGTGGCCGCAGCTTATAAGGGGAAAACCTGGTGACAGGTTCCCTTTAAATGTACTCCCTGCTATTGATTAAGTAGGAAGAAATCTTCTGTAACAAGACATTATCAAAACTAAATGTTTTCCATTTTTAAACAGAATTTAAAGCAGCACCTAGCTTGGTAATCTTTTATCTATTAATTTCTATTTACTTTTATGGATTTTGTATTCCTCTATTGTACCAGGGCATCTACTTTTGTAAAAGTAAAAACAAGATGTAAACGCATTAGTTACTGAGAAGCTAAAACTTCCATTCTGTCAGCATGTTCTATTTATAACAAAGACACAGTTTTTTTTCTTTATTTCCTATGGGGTTGTCCATACATAAGGAAAAATGGAACAGTGGTGGCTTTAGTACTTTCTGACAGTCTTTGTATATTAGCCTGCAAAGGCGACATCTACACAAATTAGTGCGATCAGTTACTGGCTTCGGCAGTGTGGTCACCGGGGGTAGTGACTGGCTGCAGAGGTCAATTACATTTACTTCCATTTTGTTAGCATGTTCTATCTACAAGAAACAGGTTTTCCATCAGAGAATTTAAAGATGTTATTTAGAAAAAAACAAGGTAATGCAGGAATACATTAAATAACAAAAGAAGTATTTACTACCTGTTAAATCCCATCTCAATACAGTGTCACTGCACCAGTGCTACCAGGTGATCTTTGTTTACATGGCTACATAAATGATAGTTTGTCAACATACAGTCATATGAAAAAGTTTGGGCACCCCTATTAATGTTAACCTTTTTTCTTTATAACAATTTGGGTTTTTCCAACAGCTATTTCAGTTTCATTTATCTAATAACTGATGGACTGAGTAATATTTCTGGATTGAAATGAGGTTTATTGTACTAACAGAAAATGTGCAATCCGCATTTAAACAAAATTTGACCGGTGCAAAAGTATGGGCACCTCAACATAAAAGTGACATTAATATTTTGTAGATCCTCCTTTTGCAAAAATAACAGCCTCTAGTCGCTTCCTGTAGCTTTTAATGATTTCCTGGATCCTGGATGAAGGTATATTTGACCATTCCTGTTTACAAAACAATTCCAGTTCAGTTAAGTTTGATGGTCGCCGAGCATGGACAGCCCGCTTCAAATCATCCCACAGATTTTTAATGATATTCAGGTCTGGGGACTGGCATGGCCATTCTAGAACATTGTAATTGTTTTGAGCGGTGTTTTGGATCATTGTCTTGCTGAAATATCCATCCCCTGCGTAACGTCAAGTTCGTCACTGATTCTTGCGCATTATTGTCAAGAATCTGCTGATACTGAGTTGAATCCATGCGACCCTCAACCCGGTGCCGGCATTGGCCACACAGCCAGAAAGCATGATGGAACCTCTACCAAATTTTACTGTGGGTAGCAAGTGCTTTTCTTGGTATGCCGTGTTTTTTTTGCCTCCATGCATAACGCCTTTTTGTATGACCAAACAACTCAATCTTTGTTTCATCAGTCCACAGGACCTTCTTCCAAAATGTAACTGGCTTGTCCAAATGTGCTTTTGCATACCTCAGGTGACTCTGTTTGTGACGTGCTTGCAGAAACGGCTTCTTTTGCATCACTGTCCCATACAGCTTCTCATTGTGCAACGTGTGCTGTATTGTTGACCGGTGCTCATTGACACCATCTGCAGCAAGATGAAGCTGCAGGTCTTTGGAGGTGGTCTGTGCATTGTCCTTGACTGTTCTCACCATTCTTCTTCTCTGCCTTTCTAATATTTTTCTTGGTCTGCCACTTCTAGGCTTAACAAGATCTGTACCTGTGTTCTTCCATTTCCTTACTATGTTCCTCACAGTGGAAACTGACAGTTTAAATCTCTGAGACAACTTTTTGTATCCTTCCCCTGAACAACTATGTTGAATAATCTTTGTTTTCAGATCATTTGAGAGTTGTTTTGAGGAGCCCATGATGCCACTCTTCATAGGAGATTCAAATAGGAGAACAACTTGCAAGTGGCCACCTTAAAGGGAACCAAACATCAGGTTTTTCGTGTATAAGGTGCAGCCAGTGCAGTACTGGCACTATCAGGCACATGCTGTACATACCATCAGGGGGCAGCTTGGGTGTTTAGGCAGCGAAATCCAACTTTAAAAAGTTTGAAAATTCGTGCACTTTTTGAATGACGTGTGCACCTCTCTCCTGATGTCCGGGCGTGTTATGCACGTGTATCCCCGCCCCCCCCCCCCCCCGCTGCCTGTTCCTCCCTCTCTCTGGCTGTATTTAAATTTCCCTCTTCAGTGACATGAGACGTCGGAGTTGGCACTTATCTCCGGCGCCATGTTACTGAAGCCCGCAGTACCGTGCAGCCGGGTGCATGAGAGGGCGGTGCATGCGCCCTCGCTTCTTCAGATCCCGTTGTGACCGCGGGAGCGCGCGCGGTTACAACAGGACTGGAGATCAGCTGATAGGAGGACGCGAATGCTACACTACCAGCACAACAGCCGCCTAGGACACCGGGGCTCAGGTGAGTTCACAATGCTATGTGTGCGCCCCTGTGTTGACTTGAGCTCACCTTCTGAATGCCAGGCCACCGCAGGAAAGCACTCACAGCTGTGTGTCTGTGCTATGTGTGTGTGCAGTGTGTGTGTGTGTGCGCAGTGTGTGTGTGTGCGCACTGTGTGTGTGTGCAGTGTGTGTGTGTGTGTGCAGTGTGTGTGCAGTGTGTGTGTGTGTGCAGTGTGTGCAGTGTGTGTGTGTAGTGTGTGCGCAGTGTGTGTGTGCAGTGTGTGTGTGCGCAGTGTGTGTGCAGTGTGTGTGTGCGCAGTGTGTGTGTGTGTGCAGTGTGTGTGTGCAGTGTGTGTGTGTGTAGTGTGTGCGCAGTGTGTGTGTGTGTGCACAGTGTGTGTGTGCAGTGTGAGTGTGTGTGTAGTGTGTGCGCAGTGTGTGTGTGCACAGTGTGTGTGTGCGTGCAGTGTGTGTGTGTGTGTGCAGTGTGTGTGTGCGCAGTGTGTGTGTGTGTGCAGTGTGTGTGTGCAGTGTGTGTGTGTGTAGTGTGTGCGCAGTGTGTGTGTGTGTGCACAGTGTGTGTGTGCAGTGTGAGTGTGTGTGTAGTGTGTGCGCAGTGTGTGTGTGCACAGTGTGTGTGTGCGTGCAGTGTGTGTGTGTGTGTGCAGTGTGTGTGTGCGCACAGTGTGGTGTGTGTACGCACGCTGTGTGTGCACGCTGTGTGTGGTGTGTGTGTGCGCGCACGCTGTGTGTGGTGTGTGTGCGCGCACGCTGTGTGTGGTGTGTGTGTGTGCGCGCACGCTGTATGTGGTGGGGGTGTGTGTGTGCGCATACGCTGTGTGTGATGTGTGTGCGCGCATGCTGTGTGTGGTGTGTGTGCATGCACGCTGTGTGTGGTGTGTGTGCATGCACGCTGTGTGTGGTCTGTGTGCGCGCACGCTGTGTGTGGTGTGTGGGTGTGCGCGCACACTGTGTGGTGTGTGTGTGTGTGTGCGTACGCTGTGCTTGGTGTGTGTGCGCATACGCTGTGTGTGGTGGGTGTGTGCGCACGCTGTGTGTGGTGGGTGTGTGTGCGCACGCTGTGTGTGTGTGTGTCCTGAATCCAGGCCTGGCATTACTGGAAGTTCCTCTGGTAGCCAGTCCGACGCGGCACTGAAGTTTTTTTTTTTTTTCAGATGATATTGGATCCGGATTGGACGGCGCGGGACCCTTGACCCAGGATTACTGCGGAGGGGAGTTCTTTATTTCAATAAAGATGGAGTCACTAATTGTGTTGTGTTTTATTTCTAATAAAAATATTTTTCTGTGTTGTGTTTTTTTTATGTTTACTAGAAATTCATGGTGGCCATGTCTAATATTGGCGTGACACCATGAATTTCGGGCTTAGGGCCAGTTGATAATATACACCTAGCCCTAACCCCATTATTACCCAGTGAGCCACCTGGCATCAGGGCAGCTGGAAGAGTTGGATACAGTGCCAGAAGATGGTGCTTCTATGAAAGTGCCATTTTCTGGGGTGGCTGCGGACTGCAATTCGCATCTGGGGTGCCCAGAAAGCTTGGGCACTCTGCATTGCAGATTCCAGTCCCCAGCTGCCTAGTTGTACCTGGCTGGACTCAAAAATTGGGCGAAGCCCATGTCATTTTTTTTTAATTATTTCATGAAATTCATGAAATTTAAAAAAAAAAAAGGTCTTCCCTATATTTTTTTAGTTCCCAGCCGGGTACAAATAGGCAGCTGGGGGTTGGGGGCAGCCGTACCTGCTAGCATACAAAAATATGGTGAAGCCCACGTCATTTTTTTTTTGGGGGGGGGGAAATCCTGCATACAGTCCTAGATGGAGGATGCTGAGCCTTGTAGTTCTGCTCTCCCTGCCTCTCCCTCCAGCATACAGTACTCCATATAGTAATGTGCCCCATATAGTCGTCCGTATAATCTAATGCACCTCATAGTCCTACATATATTATAAAGCGCACCATAATACTAAGTGTCTGAAAACTACTACATGGGGGCAACAGAACCCATTCCCAAAAAACAAAACAATTATTTTAAAATGTTTGTTTTTTCATTTAAACTAAGGTATTGAAATATTGAGAAAATATACAAGAACTTGAGCAGCTTTGCAGACAAATAACTCAATGGCTATGACAGCACGCTGCATCTTTTTTACCTGTGGTCACAGAAACACAGCTTCTGACCAAAAAAAATATGAAAGATCAAGGTTTTGGCCGCGTTTTTGTTAATGCATTTATCAACTCCTTAACAAATCCGTTTAAATATTTTCCGTCCCTGCGCTCATTTTGGTAATCCACACTGGCAGACGCAGATAGCCAGTAGCGATCAGCGCAAATGTCAGCTGATTTGTACGCGAGTGGATTCGCTATCCACCTGTACCTGTCAACCCCCTTAAATAGCACTGTAAAAATCTCACAGTGCCATTTTAATGGCGATCGCTTTATTCGCATAATCACCAGCCTCCACAGGAAGTCACGTGATGGTTGTCGTGTTAGCACTGGGTCTTGTGATTACTCCTGTAGCTCACGTGACGCAGGTCCTATAACCAGCAGCTGAGTACTGCAGGTTACAGGAGATGAGCATTTCTCCTGATCTGAGCGGTGCTGCTCTGATAGGGAGAAAAGAATGAGTGATCAGACAAAAACGCATCCGCGGCAAAAAAAAAGCATGCGTTTTTACCGCATTTTGGTGCTTTTTTGCTCACTGCATTTTTATGCGTTTTTTAACAGTGAACAATTCCATTAAAGATTGTTGAAAAAAAAAAAGACAAAAAGGTCTGATGTCATTTCCTTCAATATGTTCTTCATTATCCACTAGTCTATGCAGGAGAGCAGACAGCTGCAGAACTACAAGGCTCAGCATGCTCCATCCAGGACTATATACAGGAGGGAGAGGCAGGGGGAGCAGAACTACAAGGCTCAGCATACTTCATCCAATAGTGTATGCAGGAGAGCAGACAGCAGCTGCCAAACTACAAGGCTCAGCATCCTCCATCCAGGACTGTATGCAGGATTTTTTGCACCGCCCCGCCCCCCCCCAAAAAAAATGACGTGGGCTTCACCATGTTTTTCTATACTAGCCAGGTACAGCAGGCAGCTACGGGCTGCCCCCAACTCCCAGCTGCCTATTTGTATCCAGCTGGGAACCAAAAATATAGAGAAGTCCTTTTTTTTTATTTCATGAATTTCATGAAATAATTAAAAAAAAAAATTTTTGAGTCCAGCCAGGTACAACTAGGCAGCTGGGGATTGGAATCCGCAGTGCAGAGTGCCCAAGCTTTCTGGGCACCCCCCGCTGCGAATTGCAGTCCGCAGCCACCCCAGAAAATGGTGCTTTCATAGAAGCCTTGTATTCATGGAAACGTACGGTAGATTGCAATTGTATCCAACTCTTCCAGCTGCCCTGATGCCGGGTGGCTCACTGGGTAATAATGGGGTTAGGGCTATGTGTGTTTTATCAGCTAGCTCTAAGCCCGAAATTCATGGTGTCACGCCAATATTAGACATGGCCACCATGAATTTCTAGTAAAGATAAAAAAAAACAGAAAAATATTTTTATTAGAAATAAAACACAACACAATTAGTGACTCCATCTTTATTGAAATAAAAAAATCCAATATCATCTGAAAAAAAAACAATAACACACTTCAGTGCAGCATCGGACTGGCTACCGGAGGAAA
The DNA here is from genome assembly GCF_048569485.1 of Anomaloglossus baeobatrachus. NCBI lineage: Eukaryota > Metazoa > Chordata > Amphibia > Anura > Aromobatidae > Anomaloglossus > Anomaloglossus baeobatrachus. Next base: position 687,081,841 of record NC_134354.1, read on the forward strand.
CTCCAGTAATGCCAGGCCTGGATTCAAGACACACACACATACACACCACACAGCGTGCGCACACACACACACACACACCACACACAGCGTGCGCGCACACACACCACACACAGCGTGCGCACGCACACACACACCACACACCGCATGTGCACACACACACCACACACAGCGTGCGCGCACACACACCACACACAGCGTGCGCACACACACTACACACAGCGTGCACGCACACACACACACACGCCACACACAGCGTACATGCACACACACACACCACACACAGCGTGCACGCACACACACCACACACAGCGTGCGCACACACCACACACAGCGTGCGCACACACACCACACACAGTGTGCGCACACACACCACACACAGCATTCGCACACACACCACACACAGCGTGCGCACACACACCACACACAGCATGTGCACACACAACCGCACACAGCGTGCGCACACTACACCACACACACCGTGCGAACACACCACACACAGCGTGCGCACACACACACCACACACAGCGTGCACACACACACACACACACAAACACCACACACAGCGTGCACACACACACACAGCGTGCACACACACACACACCACACACAGCATGCACACACACACCACACACAGCGTGCACACACACACCACACACAGTGTGCGCACACACACAACACTGCGCACACACACACACACACTGCACACACACACACACACACTGCGCACACACACACCACACACAGCGTGCATACACACACACAACACTGCGCACACACACACACACACTGCACACACACACACACACTGTGCACACACACAATGCACACACACACTGCGCGCACACACTGCACACACTACACTGCACAGATTCACACACATAGCACAGACACACACACTGCACACAAACATAGCACAGACACACAGCTGTGAGTGCTTTCCTGCGGTGACCTGGCATTCAGAAGGTGAGCTCAGGTCAACGCAGGGGCACACACACAGCATTGTGAACTCACCTCACCTGAGTCCCCGTGTCCTAGGCGGCTGCTGTGCTGGTAGCGTAGCAATCGCGTCCTCCTGTCAGCTGATCTCCAGTCCTGTTGTAACTGCGTGCACTCCCGCAGTCACAACGGGATCTGAAGAAGCGAGGGCGCCTGCACCGCCCTCTCGTGCACCCGGCTGCACGGTACAGCGGGCTTCAGTAACATGGCGCCGGAGATAAGCGCTATGCGCAGGCGCCAACTCCTACGTCATGTCACTGAACAGGGAAATTTAAATACAGCCAGAGAGAGGGAGGAACAGGCAGCGGGTGGGAGGTGGGGGGGCGGGGATACACGTGCATAACACGCCCGGACATCAGGAGAGAGGTGTACACGTCAATCAAAAAGTGCACGAATTTTCAAACTTTTTAAAGTTGGATTTCGCTGCCTAAACACCCGAGCTGCCCCCTGATGGTATCTACAGCATGTGCCTGATAGTGCCGATAGTGCCAGTACTGCACTGGCTGCACCTTATACACGAAAAACCTGATGTTTGGTTCCCTTTAAATACCTTTTTCTCATGATTGGATACACCTGTCTATGAAGTTCAAAGCTCAATGAAGTTACAAAACCAATTTAGTGCTTCAGTAAGTCAGTAAAAAGTAGTGTTCAAATCAAGAAATTGATAAGGGTGCCCATACTTTTGCACCGGTCAAATTTTGTTTAAATGTGGATTGCACATTTTCTGTTAGTACAATAAACCTCATTTCAATCCAGAAATATTACTGAGTCCATCAGTTTTTAGATATATGAAACTGAAATAGCTGTTGCAAAAACCCAAATTGTTATAAAGAAAAAAGGTTAACATTAATAGGGGTGCCCAAACGTTTTCATATGACTGTATATAACCACTGCAGGCAATCACTGGCTTCAGCATTCACACAAGAGCAGCAGCCAGCGCTTTAGCATCTGTGGATTTAACAGGTAAATGCTTACTTTATTATTCTATTCCAGAGTTTTTGTTAACGGGAACCAATCACCAGGATTTCGTATTTAACCTAAATACAGTGCTATACAGCCTGAGAATCAGGCTGATTCTCTACATACCTTTAGTGGTCAGCTTGGATGTTTAGGTTTTGAAATGCAAAAAAGTAAAGTTTATAAAATCATCAGCTTCTTGAGTGACAGCAGCTGAGGAGCAGATAATATCTGGGGGATATTCATAGTTATCCCCTCCTTCTGTTAGAATTAGCATAAGTATGATACAATCGACCTAGTAGGACCTGTGGTGAGGTCATACTCAAGTGACCAGAAGGCAACAGAGAAGGGGGGGAGCCAGCACTGCTTGAAAATGGCATGCAAACAAACAAGTGAAAATTCACATACAGTTAGGTCCAGAAATATTTGGACAGTGACACAATTTTCGCGAGTTGGGCTCTGCATGCCACCACATTGGATTTGAAATGAAATCTCTACAACAGAATTCAAGTGCAGATTGTAACGTTTAATTTGAAGGTTTGAACAAAAATATCTGATAGAAATTGTAGGAATTGTACACATTTCTTTACAAACACTCCACATTTTAGGAGGTCAAAAGTAATTGGACAAATAAACCAAACCCAAACAAAATATTTATATTTTCAATATTTTGTTGCGAATCCTTTGGAGGCAATCACTGCCTTAAGTCTGGAACCCATGGACATCACTAAACGCTGGGTTTCCTCCTTCTTAATGCTTTACCAGGCCTTTACAGCCGTAGCCTTCAGGTCTTGCTTGTTTGTGGGTCTTTCCGTCTTAAGTCTGGATTTGAGCAAGTGAAATGCATGCTCAATTGGGCTAAGATCTGGTGATTGACTTGGCCATTGCAGAATGTTCCACTTTTTTGCACTCATGAACTCCTGGGTAGCTTTGGCTGTATGCTTGTGGTCATTGTCCATCTGTACTATGAAGCGCCGTCCGATCAACTTTGCGGCATTTGACTGAATCTGGGCTGAAAGTATTTCCCGGTACACTTCAGAATTCATCCGGCTACTCTTGTCTGCTGTTATGTCATCAATAAACACAAGTGACCCAGTGCCATTGAAAGCCATGCATGCCCATGCCATCACGTTGCCTCCACCATGTTTTACAGAGGATGTGGTGTGCCTTGGATCATGTGCCGTTCCCTTTCTTCTCCAAACTTTTTTCTTCCCATCATTCTGGTACAGGTTGATCTTTGTCTCATCTGTCCATAGAATACTTTTCCAGAACTGAGCTGGCTTCATGAGGTGTTTTTCAGCAAATTTAACTCTGGCCTGTCTATTTTTGGAATTGATGAATGGTTTGCATCTAGATGTGAACCCTTTGTATTTACTTTCATGGAGTCTTCTCTTTACTGTTGACTTAGAGACAGATACACCTACTTCACTGAGAGTGTTCTGGACTTCAGTTGATGTTGTGAACGGGTTCTTCTTCACCAAAGAAAGTATGCGGCGATCATCCACCACTGTTGTCATCCGTGGACGCCCAGGCCTTTTTGAGTTCCCAAGCTCACCAGTCAATTCCTTTTTTCTCAGAATGTACCCGACTGTTGATTTTGCTACTCCAAGCATGTCTGCTATCTCTCTGATGGATTTTTTCTTTTTTTTAAGCCTCAGGATGTTCTGCTTCACCTCAATTGAGAGTTCCTTAGACCGCATGTTGTCTGGTCACAGCAACAGCTTCCAAATGCAAAACCACACACCTGTAATCAACCCCAGACCTTTTAACTACTTCATTGATTACAGGTTAACGAGGGAGATGCCTTCAGAGTTAATTGCAGCCCTTAGAGTCCCTTGTCCAATTACTTTTGGTCCCTTGAAAAAGAGGAGGCTATGCATTACAGAGCTATGATTCCTAAACCCTTTCTCCGATTTGGATGTGAAAACTCTCATATTGCAGCTGGGAGTGTGCACTTTCAGCCCATATTATATATATAATTGTATTTCTGAACATGTTTTTGTAAACAGCTAAAATAACAAAACTTGTGTCACTGTCCAAATATTTCTGGACCTAACTGTATTATTCCAACTGTACTATAATGCAAAATGAGATTTTTAAAAAATAATTGATCAATTTTTTGAGCCGCCCCTGCCACGTCACGGCAAATCTCCATAGGGGGGTCCTACTCTATATTTAATATTTACATTGTGCCATGCAGCCTCCTAAATTCATTAAAAGCAGAACCATATTGAAGTGACCAGTAGGGTATGACCTCAGGGTATGTGAAGCCATTTTGCGATCTGTCCAAGGATGCAGATGTAAAGGCTGTATTTAATGCCATTGGCAGTGATCTCAATCTATCAGAAATAGACCTTTTGACCTCAGACTGTTACCTGACCGTGTCTCCGTCTGCTCCCTGAATCTAATACGTACTCTCCCGGAATTCTGAGTCTTGGATTGTGACCTGACTACGCATCTGTGTACTCCCTGTGTGTAGACGTTTCCTCCTGTTACCTTACCCTGGTTTGCCTGACTAGTCTTCTGTCTGTACGATCCGTAAGTAGTGACTAGCATCACAGTATCGGAAAGCGCTTAAGTCAAATTCTACCAATATTGTTGACATGGCTAGATTGATTGAATCTGTGAATTTAAAAGTATCATATCACTGATTTTTCAGTTTTTCTTGTTTAATAAATTTGCAAAAATTTCTACATTTCTGTTTTTTTTTCCTTCCTTGTTTGAAGAGCACAAAATGTGCCATAATGAGTACTGAAACAGGGAACCTTTATGTCTTTGTTCACTATGATGGCACCTCTGGCTGAATGGAATCCTTAGGAAACAGCACTGTTCTGGCTCCTAAAGTATGAACGATGTATCGACGATCAATTAAAGCTATTACAACAAGGGTACTGTGCTGAGAAACATCAAGGAGACAGCCCACAGGAGGATAATGCCGCAAAAATAAAGAAAAATACATTAAAACATAATGTTGGCTCTTACGAGTTAATTTTGTATAATTATGACATTTTGATAATTGTTTACATTACTTGTTTTCTGTAATTATAACTGTAACTTCTGCAATCTACCGTAAGTTTCCATGAATACAAGGCTATTGATTTCAACTTGGTGTCTGTAGTTGTCTTTTAACTTTTATTACTGCACAAATTGTTTTATTGCTGCACGATTTATGTATTACTGCACACTAAAAAATACTCTGTAACCTATTGCATTCCCTTCTGTTGGCCCACTTCGTCTTGATCTTTGGGACCCCTTTATAGGTATAGGTATATGTATACATTTTATACACTAAAACCTAAGTGCTAGAGATCAGTTTTTGGATTCAGTTTCTCAGTGTTTGAAAGTACTTCTGTAAGAACATCAGTAGAGTATTCAGCATATTGAAACCACACCTTGGATTATAAAATGATCATTCTATTGTACAAGGTTTTATTTTATGCTTCCATAAACCTCTGCAACAAATGCCGTGCCTTTTAAAATATGACTTAATTAAACATTGTGGTTTTCTTCATTCACAGTCGAATTAAGCAGATTATTTTCATTTGATGTGGTGAACTCTATCATTATTTCATCCAAATGATACAAGACATTTCTAAATAAATAGATATAAATATTTTTAAGTATTTCTAGGATAAGCAGAAATAAAATCTCCAAGAAAAGTTCACTTGCTATCAGTTTCTTTGCAGATTTCTTCATACCACAACTTTCACCACTGATATACACAATGAAGTGAGATAACCTCATTAATCAATAGAATATAAAATATAGATAGAGCTATGCCAAAGTAAACTAACCAAATAACTTCACTTGCCTGCTCTTTAGTTACCTATCACACTTTACAATACTCACCTCACCATTACTTGGTCTCCTCTTCTCCACTGGCAAGTAATTCTATAGATCCTCCATGTACGTGAGACAAATATGTGTTGTCGAACAATTGGACAAGTGAGTCATTTGTTAGCAGGAAAAACCTCATACAGGGATTAGCTACCACAGCCGGTGAATAGCGGCACCGGGAGTAACCCGCCCGTCAGGTTACTGTGGCAGTGGTGACGTCACCACTTACCAACCCGCAGCCTCTGCTCACTCAGTGAGTGATTACACAGCACAGGGGAGCAGACATGTTCTTCCTCCCCTATGCTGTCTGATATAGCAGAGCTAGATTTGTTGAAGAAGACAGAAGACCAGGATCGTGGAGGGAAGAGATGGAGTAATAAACATGGAGTCCCTAAGTGTGTCTGTGTTTTTATTTCTAATCAAGTATTTTTTCTCTGTGTGGTGTCTTTTTTTTAACCTTTTACTGGAGATTCTTAATGGCCAGGTCAAAGTTGGCCTGACATTAAGAATCTCGGGCTTAATAGCAGCTGGTAAAATAAAGCTGGTATTAACCCCTTATTACCTAGCGTGCCACCTGGCACTAGGGCCTCTGAAGAGTTGGACACAGCACCAGAAGATGGTGCTTCTATGAAAGTACCATTTTCTGGGGTGGCTGCGGACTGCAATTCACAGCGGGGAGGGCCCAGAAAGCTTGGGCCATTCTGCGCTGTGGGTTCCAATCTGCAGCTGCCTGGTTGTACCTGGCTGGACACAAAAATTGGGCTGTACTGCTTGACAAAAGTCACCTGGTGACTGAAACATTGCTGTATGCTATGGGCCAATAAAGGCTATTTTTGCTTCATTTTTCTGAGTGATGCTTTCATTTTGGACTGCTATATACAGTATATATATATATATATATATATATATATATACAATATATAGTTGCATAAGAATAAATAAATAATTTATAAAAATGACGTAGCACTCCGCGGTATTTTTGATTCTCAGCGCAGATAAAGCGGACGGCTATGGGCACCACCCCGATCTGCCTCTGTAAACTACTTGGCGATCAAAATACAGGGAAGCCCATTATAATAATTAAAAAAAATGCGTGGGCTCCCGCTGTATTTTGATCGCCAGTCAGGTAAAGCCAGGCAGCTGGGGGCTGGGATTCTCCGCAGCAGCCCCTGGAAACGGCACATTGTTTTTTAGCGCCATTTCCAGGCGCTTTAGGGTGCTTTCACACTTGCGTTCAGCGCAATCCGCCGCTATGGAAAATAGTGCGGTCCGTTAATGGACTGCGCTATTCTCCATAGACTTGTATTGGCGATGCACTGTGATGCAAGTGTCTGCGTTGCATCCGCTGGCTGCCGCTGAGTCGTTATTTTGACGCTGCACTGGGCAGATGGAACGCTGCATGTAGCATGAGATTCATGGTGTCAGGCCAAATTAGACATGGCCACCATGAATTTCTAGTAAATAGTAAAAAAAGCCCCACAACAGATAGAATTTTTTTTTATTACAAATAAAACAAAAAAACCTTAGAAATTCCATCTTTATTATAAAAACAATCCTTAGTCCAACGTAATTCACAGCGCACAGCGACAGCAATGTCAACTTCATCACTGTGCACAGACACATTGTACACACAGTGAGAAGCACAGAGAGCCAAGTTAGCTCTGCTATATTGCTCTCTACAGAGCAAGAAGCAGGCTGACAGTGAGAGGATGATTGCATTTGCGTCTCGCATTACCCCGCACGGTCTGACAATCTCCGGACAGGAACGCATCAGCTGCATAGAAAGACATGCAGCCGACTGCTCCTTTGGGGAAATTGTGCACTGTGATGCGACACTCGCACAATGACAATGAAAGTTCAGTTACCAGGACCTTCGATGACGTCATAGTCATGTGACCAGTCTTTAAGCCAATCAACATTCACACTAGAATCCAAAATAGAATGGACTCAATACAAAAAATTATGCACAATAAAAATCCTTTATTCACAAAAGATACAGGGATAATAAGAACAATTAAAAAACAAGAAGAGGAGTATGGATACAGAGCAGGGCGGATAAAACCAATGAAGCCATATTAAGCCGCAATCCTGTAAACAATTCATTCATAAAAATTCACTTGGATCATTAAGGTACCTAAAAAACTCCTATGGTGCTGGGTAGGGTATAATAAATAGATACAAATAATTTCAAAATGTATAAATATAAATAATAGAAATAAAGTGTTTAAAGTTCTGTGTCAAAGAAAAAAAAAGGGAAATATTTTTCCTAGTGAAAAAATATTTAATGTTTTGAGAACCCACAAAATTGCAGGTATAAAAAGATGTAAAAGTGCTTAAACCATTCTAATCACAGAATTTTAAATAAATATAAATAAAAAATTATATATACAATATTTTTGTGACACAATAAATATCAGTTTATATCATGGAGATCAGACAGAAATTGGACAAAATGCTAGGATCTAATAACAGAGGATTGGACCAAACAATAAAAGACCAAGGTTTCACTGCATTGAATAAGGCATAGTTACCAGAAAGCACGGACCACTGCTCACCCCCTTAACACACATTTCATGTGGAACACTTCCTCAGATGTTCTGTGGCCACCATTATGTTCAAGTACTACTTTAACTCTCTTGGGCATGGAGTTCACTAGAGCTTTACAGAAGCCACTGGATCCTTTTCCATCCTCCTCAACTGTTGGCGCAATTATTAGAAAATGGAAGAAGCTGAAGATGACTGTCAATCTTACTTGGTCTGCAGCTCCATGTAAGATCCGCCGTGTGAGGTAAGCATGATTCTGAGAAAGGTCTGGAATCAGTCCAGAACTACATGGGAGGACCTGGTCAATGACCTGAAGAGAGTTGAGATCACAATCTCAAAGATTACTGTTAATAACACACTACGCCGCCATGGATTAAATTCTTGCAGGGCACTCAAGGTCCCCCTGCACACATCAACACATGTCCAGGCTCATTTGTAGTTTGCCAATGACCAACTAGATGATACAGAGGAGTCATGAGAAAGTCATGTGATCAGATGAGACCAAAATAGAACTTTTTAGTATGAACTCCACTCACTATGTTTTAAGGAAGAAGGATGAGTACAACTCCAGAAACACCATCCTAATCATGAAGCATGGAGGTGGAATCATAATACTTTGGGGGTGCTTCTCTGCAAAGAGGACAGGATGACTGCACCGTATTGAGGGGAGGCTGGATGTGGTTATGAATTGCTAGATTTTGGTCAACAACCTTCTTCCCTCAATAAGAGCATTGAAGATGGGTTGTGGCTGGGTCTTCCTGCATGACAATAACCAGAAACACACAGCCAAGAGCACCTAAGGAGTGGCTTAATAAGAAGAATTTCAAGGTCCTAGAGTGGCCTAGCCAGTCTCCAGATCTGAACGCATCCTTCCCATCACTATTCTAGTGGCTTAGTGTCAGCTGTGAGTTGACATTAACGCCTTAATACCTTGATTGCCACCGCACCAGGGCAATTGGGAAGAGCTGGATAAAGTCCTGGGATTGTTGCATCTAATGGATGCAACAATCCTGGTAGGCTGCAGGCTGCTATTTTTAGGCTAGGGGGAGCCCAATAACCATACACCAATTCCAGAGAGACCAGAATTTGCTGGTTAAGCACCAAAGACCGAACCCATTCCAGAAGAGGGCCACATTTTTCCGGTTTGCTTTGATTTGATTCACTCACTCGCTCATCTCTATTGGATTAAAATATATTAAGGTAAAAATACCTTCAATCAGAATCAATTAAATATTGACTCCCAGTTCTGCTTTTTAAAACCTGTTTTTAATTGCTCTGCATTGCGGTGTGCATGGATTCCATCATGAAGGAAAATGATGACTTTCACACTTTCTACCATAACCATTAGGCTTCCTTCTCACAAAGAGACATGTATTGTTGAATTTGGGCCAGATTCTAATTGTAAATTGTGATAGCATTTTGTGTCACTTTAAAACAGAATTACGTCAAATTTATCAAAATTTATCAAATTTAGCATGATCCAATTTTTTGGTGTATTTTAAGAAAGTCTAGTCTGTTTGCACTGAGAAAACGTTAGGCACCTTTGTTTTTTTCTTTTTGGAAAAATGCCATAATTTTTATCTTTGATACAAAGAGTTTTGAAATTGGTGTTTTTGTGTATTCGCCATGCCTTATTTCTTTTGACACCATACCTACAGCATGCTCAGTTTAAAAACAACAACAAACAGTTGACCCATACAACGCAGAAAGAGGAGACAGATGACCTACAAATATGGGCTTTTTCTCTATTGACAGCTAACATCTGGCTAATTGGTTTTGTTTAAAAAATGGTAGAAAACACATCAGGAAAAACACTGAAAACACAGCATTTTCCCTAAAAATGCTACATGTGAAATTACTCTGACGGTGCTTTTACACACCACATTTATGAGAAAACGTTTTACTGACATTTTCAAACCCATTTTGTGAGGGAAAAATGCTACATCCAGATGAAACTATGAAGCATAATACAAACACTGCATTTTTGTGTCATTTTCCACTTATGTTTGCTGCATTTTTTGGGTTCATGTTTTTTTTTTTTTCAAAATACACCATAATCTTTTAAAACATTTTCTCGTCATCTTTTCCTTAGAAAAAAAGTTTGAAAACACATAATTAAAAAAGTCTTCATAGACCCCACACTAGAGATGAGCAAATCCGTAGACGACTTTGCTGAATTTTCCCCAAAAATAAATTCATGCCTATCTCAATATTCAAAAGCTTGTGCTAGTAAAATGCATGTGTGCAAGAGGAGAAAGAAGCCAGCTGACCATAAGAGCTTACACTCTACAGGACTGATCAATTAATATATAACTTTTAATTAAATCATTAAGAGATAGGACAGACAACGTTAAAAACGCTGAGCACTGTGGTCTACCTTACTTTACATGAGCAGTCATCTGAATACTAAGATATGTCCAAATGGACTAACCAGTCCTTATTCTCTGACTGACTCCTATGTTATTTGTGTAATATGTAATGACCACTGTGTTCGCTATTTAAAAAACAGAGAGTAGCCTCCCCAACATGTTTCACCACACTGGCGTCATCAGGGGGCTGAGGCTAATACTGAATAACTATGTATGAACGGACCTTTTAAAGTCTAGGTTGTGACATCACATTGTTAACAGCCACTAGAAAGACATAACACATACTTCAAAAGAGAATTCCCAAACCATTATAACTAATCAATAGGGAGGAGTGTATATAGACCTACTCCTCCTGAATCTATCATTCGTTCCTATATCCATCCTTCTGATATCTCTCTATTTATTGGGTAAACTCACCATCACCCCTTTTCCCTCTCAAAGTTCATAAACCAATCTGGATCCGTTATATCCAGCCAGTGGGGTTCCTCCTGTTATCGTACTGCGATTAACATCCAGGTAACGTTCTCTGATGTCATTCCGTTTCAACGTGGGGTCAATTAGTTCTGCGTTTGCTCCCGTACTTAGAAGAAAAAACAGTATATGAATCATCACCTTCTTCGCGCATGCGCTAGAAGATGGACGTCTCAGCTAAACATAACTTACTACAGCGCATGCCTAGGGACTTAGAGGAAAAACGGAATACTATTTACTATGGGCGCATCTGCGTCCAGAGGGGAGCTCTCACCCAAATAGATCTTACTAAAACACATGCTCAGGAACTTAAAGTAAAATAAAATAAAGTAAAGGGAGATACCATTTCCATAGCGTGCCTGTGTCTAACATTAATCCAACATCATCTATTCTCATATTAAGAATGAGAAAGATACTTGGATAATATATATGCGTTAGTACTTAGTGTTGTTCCAGATCCTCATATAGTATAGTATATAAATGTAAATTTAGACAGGTCTCCCACCATCTTACTAATCATACCTATATTTGGGTAAATACCCATGATGTCACTCCTATATATAGGCACATTTATTGCACTATGATAGCCTCCTATTTTCACAATCTTAAATAGATGTTAAATGACCCTGTTTAATATGCCCATGTTCAATAAAAATATGTGACCGCAGCATATAAGAAAAAGGAGGGGAGAGGACGGCAAGGGGAAAGTGGGGAGGGCTGGTGGAGGTGGGGAGGGTGGGGGAGTGGGGGGGAGAGTTGGGAAACTCTCATAGAGTACATTATAAACCATATCCTTCAGGTAAAAATGTGGATTAGGAACTACTGAAATTCACTACTGGCATGGTCTAAAGTAGTTCATTTTACGTTATGGAATATCACGATGAAAAAATAAATGGACAAGTTGCTATTAAAAGAAGAAGCAAGGTGGATCTTTAGACTGGACTGTATGAGTCCTAATGGTCTAAATGAAGGTTTCACATATACAGCATTTATCTAATTTATGTTTGTAGTAGTTTGTCTGTTTATCGTTACTTTGTTTACCTCCATGCAATATAATAGAATATAAAAGGAAAGTTTTTTCTTTGGATGGTTTGTTTTTTGTATAAGGACCTAATAATAAAAAAATAGATATTGAATTTATTTTTTCATCGTGATATTCCATAACGTAAAATGAACTACTTTAGACCATGCCAGTAGTGAATTTCAGTAGTTCCTAATCCACATTTTTACCTGAAGGATATGGTTTATAATGTACTCTATGAGGGTTTCCCAACTCTCCCACCCCCCCACTCCCCCACCGTTCCCACCTCCACCAGCCCTCCCCCCTTTCCCCTTGCCATCCTCTCCCCTCCGTTTTCTTATATGCTGCGGTTACATATTTTTATTGAACATGGGCATATTAAACAGGGTCATTTAACATCTATTTAAGATTGTGAAAATAGGAGGATATCATAGTGCAATAAATGTGCCTATATATAAGAGTGACATCATGGGTATTTACCCAAATATAGGTATGATTAGTAAGATGGTGGGAGACCTGTCTAAATTTACATTTATATACTATACTATATGAGGATCTGGAACAACACTAAGTACTAACGCATATATATTATCCAAGTATCTTTCTCATTCTTAATATGAGAATAGATGATGTTGGATAAATGTTAGACACAGGCACGCTATGGAAATGGTATCTCCCTTTACTTTATTTTATTTTACTTTAAGTTCCTGAGCATGTGTTTTAGTAAGATCTATTTGGGTGAGAGCTCCCCTCTGGACGCAGATGCGCCCATAGTAAATAGTATTCCGTTTTTCCTCTAAGTCCCTAGGCATGCGCTGTAGTAAGTTATGTTTAGCTGAGACGTCCATCTTCTAGCGCATGCGCGAAGAAGGTGATGATTCATATACTGTTTTTTCTTCTAAGTACGGGAGCAAACGCAGAACTAATTGACCCCACGTTGAAACGGAATGACATCAGAGAACGTTACCTGGATGTTAATCGCAGTACGATAACAGGAGGAACCCCACTGGCTGGATATAACGGATCCATATTGGTTTATGGACTTTGAGAGGGAAAAGGGGTGATGGTGAGTTTACCCAATAAATAGAGAGATATCAGAAGGATGGATATAGGAACGAATGATAGATTCAGGAGGAGTAGGTCTATATACACTCCTCCCTATTGATTGGTTATAATGGTTTGGGAATTCTCTTTTGAAGTATGTGTTATGTCTTTCTAGTGGCTGTTAACAATGTGATGTCACAACCTAGACTTTAAAAGGTCCGTTCATACATAGTTATTCAGTATTAGCCTCAGCCCCCTGATGACGCCAGTGTGGTGAAACATGTTGGGAAGGCTACTCTCTGTTTTTTAAATAGCGAACACAGTGGTCATTACATATTACACAAATAACATAGGAGTCAGTCAGAGAACAAGGACTGGTTAGTCCATTTGGACATATCTTAGTATTCAGATGACTGCTCATGTAAAGTAAGGTAGACCACAGTGCTCAGCGTTTTTAACGTTGTCTGTCCTATCTCTTAATGATTTAATTAAAAGTTATATATTAATTGATCAGTCTTTAGTTTAGGGATTTAGTTGCCTCAGGCAAATTGTAAATATTTGGTTGTTAACCCCTACGCTGACTGCTAGAACAAGCTCTTAGTAGTTTACACTCTGCAGGAGACACAGAATTTGGGCTTGCTCACACAAACGTATAAATAGGATGAGTGTGATCAGATTAAAAAAAGGATTTGCAATCAAACCCATATTACTCAATGAGGCAGAACAGATCTGCAATTTTTTTCTCAACTGTATTTGGCATGAGGAAAAAATTGCAGCAAGCTGTGAGAGGGTGTGTAAATTTAAGTCTATAGGTGCGTGAAAAAAATCAGATGCTGCACAGACCACTGGGCCACTAGCACACACACGCAAATTGAGCTGTGTGTGAACACATATGCCACCAACGTGCTTTGTGTTGTATTTTCCTGCCATTGCAGGTTGTACATATTAATCTCCCCTGATGATCTCTCTGGTAACGCGGAGAGGGAATCGCGTTGGGAGGGGTATATCTCCATTGGGGTAGCTTTACCTGACTTGGGTGCTGCCCTTGTAAGGGCGGAAGCACTTTGCATAGGCACGACAGGGATAGGAATTATTGAAATTATCATTCCCTCCCTTTTGTCTGATTTTGCCCTCTTCCGCCTGTGGTCTGTTCCGGTGGTGTGTCATCTGCTCGGGAGAGAAAAACCGGGTGAGATCCATCCTTTTTATCACTCTTGTTTATACACTGCACTTTATTTACTATTCTATTAAAGTCTATTGTTTTTAGACAGATAACATTAAAAGTTTCATTTTAATCCTTACTATATATTGTTGCTTATATCAGGATTTGGGCTGCACCTTATTGCCTCTAGGCGAGTTTGCTTTATTGGTGTATTGGGACAACACAAAAAATAAAAGCAAACAAAAAAAGGCAAATTGTACAGAAAACCCCCAAAATGGGCTGGACAAACATGTTGGCATCTTTCAAAAATTGATAGTAAACAACTGCATTTTAAGCATGTGATGCTCGTTCAAACTTACCTGTGGCAAGTAAGAGGTGATGAAAATCACACCTGAAACCAGATAAAAAGGGGAGAAGTTGACTCAATCTTTGCATTGTATGTGTTTGTGTGTGCCACACTAAGCATGGAGAACAGAATGAGGAGAGGAGAAATCTCAGTACAGTTGCTACTAACAAGCAAGCAGACTGTCTCTGACTGACACTGATTTCAAATTTTATTTCTGTAAAAAATATAAAAAATATTGTGTTCCATTACTGCTGCTTTTTAGTGCAATAAGAATAAAGAAAAATAAATCTGCAAATTGTCTCTTCAATGAGGAAATAGACAAACTCTAGTGCCAACTATTGGAAGTAGCAATCCTAAAACTCAAAAGTGACCCTTTTTCGAGCCTTGTCATATGACTTAGGATTTATGACAGATCAGAGCCTCAATTTGCAGACACAGTGTTTCAGATCGGTTGTTCCTGGTCATTGCAAAGTACGAGATCTGATCTGGCTGTATGAGATTCTAAAGCGGGCTTTATACGCTGCGATATCGGTACCGATATCGCTAGTGAGCGTACCCGCCCCCATCGGTTGTGCGACATGGGCAAATCACTGCCCGTCGCGCACAAAATCACGCACCCCAGTCACACGGACTTACCTGCCTTGCGATGTCGCTCTGGCCGGTGATCTGCCTCCTATCTAAGGGGGCTGGTCGTGCGGCGTCACAGCGACATCACACAGCAGGCGTCCAATAGAAGCGGAGGGGCGGAGATGAGCAGGAGGTAAACATCCCGCCCACCTCCTTCCTACCGCATTGCCGGTGGAGGCAGGTAAAGAGATGTTCGTCGCTCCTGCGGTGTCACACACAGCGATGCGTGCTGCCGCAGGAACGAGGAATAACATCGTTAATTAGCAGAGAACAATTTTTTGTTTTAGGACGACCTCTCCGCGGCAAACGATTTTGGCCGCTTTTGCGATTGTTTTAGGTCGCACAAAAGTGTCACACGCTGCGAAATCGTTAAAGACGTTGGGTGTGCGTCACTGACGATGTGACCCCGACGATAAAACATTAACGATATCGTAGCGTTTAAAGCCCCCTTTAGTCTCTTTGCGGAGACTGACATGCAAATCCAGCATGCCAGTGGTGAGGAGACTTTAAGCCGCAATGCTACTCTGGGAAATATGCAAATCGTCTCTTCAGTAAGGAAGTAGACAAACTCTAGTGCCACCTATTAGCAATCCTAAAAGTCAAAATGAACCCTTTAAAGAGCCTTGTCATATGACTTAGGATTTATGCCAGATAATAACCTCAATTTGCAGACACTTTGTTTCGGGATGGTTGTCCCTCATCAGTGCAAAGCATGAGACCTGATCTAGCTGTGTGCCACTGGTGAGGAGACTATAAGCCACAATGCTCCTCTGGGAAATATGCAAATTGTGTCTTTAGTGAGGAAGTAAATCAAAAAAATCTGTAAATTAAATGCAGCAGGTCAAATTCCAGCTACACTATGTCACTAATCACACTAAGAAGGGAAGTGTGTATCAAGCTTCCGCACAAAGGATTCATTTCTCCTATAAAAGCATAATTTTTTTAGTACATAAAAATCAAAGGTAAATCAGAACACTTGGCCTATGCGTTCTTAATCATAGCAAATAAATAATAATAATAATAATAATAATAGCAAAGAAAATATGAAGAAAGATGATTTATATACCAACATTATGCAAACAATCCTCCGATAAAAAGAATAGTCCATAATTAGAAATAGACACAACTTAACTCATATAATGAGACACAATATACAGTATACAGTAATACTGCCAGGAGAGAGATGATTAATAAATAGCACACCAGATCATTATCATCAATATCCAGCATACATACATAAATACATAGATGTTATATAAATTATTATAAATTTATCTCTATAAATTTTATTTATTATTAATTTAGTATATCAACTAATATTTCATCAATAATACAATAAATTAGTTTTGTAATTTAAGCCTTGTGGGAAGAGGGTTTCCATGCACAAAATTCAGTAAGCCTCCCATGTATTTAGTAGTGCAGACTAATCACCACCTCTGGGTGGACGATTAACTCTGTCTATACCACAGATGGATATGCCAGTCACATTACCATGGTGTACTTCAATACAGTGAAAAGCTATCCCTGATAGTGAACATTTTTTTGTCTTAAGATAATTTTTGGCTCCATTTATATGTTTAGATATTTAAACTTTTAATAAATGCATCGTACACCCAATGTACTGTAAATTGCAGAAATTACACGTCACTTATTGCACTAAATATGTGGTGTTACAATTTATAAAACTTTTCAAACTACTTTATACGCAATCACCAGCTCCCAAATCCATTCTTAAGGATACTACCAAACCCTACAAGGGTGAATGGAGAAAATCCCATGTAAGCTTGATACTTGATGTAAGCTTGATGTAAGATGGATACTTCTGAACAAATGACTGATTTGTCTAAAACTCATAGTTCTAACTTTGGGTCCATGTAACAAATGAGATCAGAAATCCACTCACTACACTGTGTGCAGAATTATTAGGCAAATGAGTATTTTGATCACATGATACTTTTTATACATGTTGTCCTACTCCAAGTTGTATAGGCTTGAGAGTCAACTACCAATTAAGTAAATCAGGTGATGTGCATCTCTGTAATGAGGAGGGGTGTGGTGTAATGACATCAACACCCTATATAAGGTGTGCTTAATTATTAGGCAACTTCCTTTCCTTTCGCAAAATGGGTCAAAAAAAAGATTTCACAGGCTCTGAAAAGTCCAAAATTGTGAAATGTCTTGCAGAGGGATGCAGCATTCTTGAAATTGCCAAACTTTTGAAGCGTGATCACCGAGCAATTAAGCGTTTCATGGCAAATAACCAACAGGGTCGCAAGAAGCATGTTGGGCACAAAAGGGGCAAAATAACTGCCCATGAATTGAGGAAAATCAAGCGTGAAGCTGCCAAGATGCCATTTGCCACCAGTTTGGTCATATTTCAGAGCTGCAATGTTACTGAAGTATCAAAAAGCACAAGGTGTGCCATACTCAGGGACATGGCCAAGGTAAGGAAGGCTGAAAAACGACCACCTTTGAACAAGAAACATAAGATAAAACGTCAAGACTGGGCCGAGAAATATCTTAAGACTGATTTTTCAAAGGTTTTATGGACTGATGAAATGAGAGTGATTCTTGATGGGCCAGATGGATGGGCCAGAGGGTGAATCAGTAAAGGGCAGAGAGCTCCACTCCGACTCAGACGCCAGCAAGATGTAGGTGGGGTACTAGTATGGGCTGCTATCATCAAAGATGAACTTGTGGGACCTTTTCGGGTTGAGGATGGAGGGAAGCTCAACTCCCAAACCTACTGCCAGTTTCTGGAAGACAACTTCTTCAAGCAGTGGTACAGGAAGAAGTCGGTATTGTTCAAGAAAAACATGATTTTCATGCAGGACAATGCTTCATCACATGCATCCAACTACTTCACAGCGTGGCTTGCCAATAAAGGTCTACAAGATGAAACAATAATGACATGGCCCCCTTGTTCACCTGACCTGAACCCCATAGAGAACCTGTGGTCCCTCATAAAATGTAAGATCTACAGGGAGGGAAAACAGTACACCTCTCGGAACAGTGTCTGGGAGGCTGTGGTGGCTGCTGATCATAAACAGATCAAGCAACTGACAGAATCTATGGATGGTAGGCTCTTGAGTGTCATCATAAAGAAAGGTGGCTATATTGGTCACTAATTTTTTGGGTTTTGTTTTTGCATGTCAGAAATGTTTATTTCTAAATTTTGTGCAGTTATATTGGTTTACCTGGTGAAAATAAAAAAGTGAGATGGCAATATATTTGTTTTTTATTAAGTTGCCTAATAAGTCTGCACAGTAATAGTTACCTGCACAAACAGATATCCTCCTAAGATAGCCAAATCTAAAAAAACCCACTCCAACTTCCAAAAATATTAAGCTTTGATATTTATGAGTCTTTTGGGTTGATAGAGAACATAGTTGTTGACCAATAATAAAAAAATCCTCTAAAATACAACTTGCCTAATAATTCTGCATGTGTATGTTGAGGACCGTGTCACTTTGACATTGCTAAAGCTGTATTTACATTAATGTTCTTGAAAGGGGTGGAATACAGTTGTAGGAGACCGCTGAGTGTGCACGTCTTTACTGGGTATTTAGAGTGCTTGCAAATTCATTTGTGCTAATCACATTTTTGACAAAAGTTTGGCAAAGCTGGTGAGTTAAAATTTTAAAAGAATCACTCATCTCTAAGCAAGACATGATTTATTTCAGAGCAGCCAAACATAGCCACAAAGGAGCTTTTAGCCTCAAGATATCCATTTATGCATGGTCATAAAGGAACCTTTTGTCATTCCATCTGTCGCTTGTCAATTGGCCACATCTACTAAAACTAAAAAGTAGATATCTTCCCGTGGAACTTTTGGACAAATACTACGTAGTAGTGCTGAATCATTGCTCCAGGAAATGTATATTATTTAAAGGAAAAAGGATGAAAAGAAAAATATACAGTGACTTGTCAAAGTATTCACCCCCTTGGCATTTTACCTAATTTGTTACATTACAACCTGTGTTTAAACATTTTTGCAATCTGATTTTTGTGTTGCGTCAACATTAGTCTCAGATGGGGAGTGAAGTGGGAAAAATATGGGCAAAAATAAATAAAAGTAGCCATGTGCATAAATATTCACCCCTTTTGCTATGAAGCCTCTAAAAATTGAAAGGACGCCCACCTGTGTGCAATCTAAGTGTCCCGCAGTCTATCGGTATATATACGCCTTTTCTGAAAGACCACAGAGGCTGCAACACCGTTAAGCAAGAGGCACCACTAACCAAAGAATATCATGAAGTCCAAGGAGATCTCCAAACAAGTCAGTGACAAAGCTCTTGAGCGGTGCAAGTCAGAGTTGGGTTCTAAAAAATATCTCAATCTCTGATGATCCCCCGAGCATCATCTATGCCATTATCCTCAAATGGAAAGAACATAGTACACAATTAATCTGCCAAGAGAGGACTGTACACCAAAACTCGCAGTCCGGCATGGAAGGCTCGTGAAAACCAGGGTCCCCATGTAGCTTCAAGCCAGGAGATCTACTGACAGGCGCTATAAGGAGGGAACCCACCGAACACCACACCGGACTGATCTCTGAAGGGATTTGGGTTCGACGGAGCCCATCATAGCAAGTGACCAGTATTACCTGGGTGAGTGGCACAGCTCAAAAGTGAGTAAACAACCTGAAACCGCAACCACAGACTCTGACTCTTTATTCCCGGCGCTGCTGCTCCACGCTTTGGCGCCCGCCATTACTACTCCCCTCATCATCCTCCTCGGGGCCGGCTCCACCTGTGGGGAGTAATACCATCCATAGCTGCTACCACCATACACCCCGGAGGTGAGCGACAGCAGTGGCGGCCGATTCCCTGGATGCTTACCACAGGTGGCGTCACGACATTCACCTTACTACTACCCTCAACATCCCTCCCCTCCCATCATCTTCCCTATACGCCTCGAGGCAACGGAGCTGGGCTAGGCCGCTCGTGACAACGACAGTCGATGGCCCAGTGACGAGTAGGTTAAATGCACCTGCCCCGTGGGGCTCTACATATCTCCAGAAGAAGTTGTGTGCTGCATCCTTCACACACTGCTACATGTGCTGTGATAGTTTCTGTGTCCCCAGTTTGAATGAGCAACAATGGGGCACATGGCTATGTTCTCTACTCACATAGACAATGAATGGACTTGCAGTGAATATGCTCAACCTCTGCTACCTTCAAAGTGGAAACACCAGACCCCTGTTCTCATGATCACTGAGGGTCCTAATGATGGAACTTCCAGCAGACACTTGCAATTGTAGGGCAACCCCCTTTAAATCTACTAATCATCATACTTGATGCTTTTAAGATTCATTGTGTAAGATGTAAGAAAATAGAGAATTATGGGTTTATTACATAAGACATCTAAGCTATTAGTCTATCATGTAAGTTATATTCACCTTTATGAATATTATATGATGACTTTATGTTTAATTAGCTTTCAGTTTAGGCTTAGTGACCCTGAAAATAAGGTTCTTTCACCTGGAAAAGCTGGGACCATTGCATTTTTATGCAAATAGAATTTCTCTCCAAGCCATTGCAGGTTAATAAGACAATAAATAGCTATAAAAAAATTACTGCATACCTCTTAAACTCAGCAAACACCTCTCCCCGAAGTGCTGGAATTTAAACTTTTACATTTGGCAGCAAACAAGTGCAGATTAATGTTGAGATTAACATAGATTGAAAGTGTTGTTGTATCTGCAGCAATGATAAAAGACGGCAATAAAATGGGGAATGGAAGAGCAAAACATTATAATAGCCAGTGTTTTGAAACATTTTATAAGATAACTTACATGGTGAAAGATAATGGGTGACGAAAAAAGAATATTAATAGGAATGCAGTAAAAGGCCTTCAATCAGCCGCAAAGGCTTTGAAATCTAAGTATTAGATGAATACGTTTGTCATAACCATTCCTTGCCAGGGAATAAGAAACCCTCTGGCAAAACTGGGTTATTCTTAAATTGTAAGAAATGCTAGAATTAACCATTAAACTGTACATAATCCTAATGTATGCTCAATACTGACCTAAAAATCTCTCATCTGAAAACAAATGAGCATGTGAAACATGAAAAACACTTTTTGAAGTATGACTAGCTTGCTCAAATGTATTAAAAAAAGTAGGGCTCATATGTATAATGGCCTACTGCCACTCTTATAGCGGTGTTCCAACAATGGCATTTTTTTTTACCACGCACAGTAGCTAAATGACTACTGTTAATATGCAATACAAGCGTGGCACCCCAGTGGTCACGGGAGCCACAGTAGCATTGCTCTTCTTACCAGGGGCGATGCTATGCTTGGAAGCAGTGAGAAGGTCTCCATGCTAGCTATATCTACACACAACACTTCATAACTCAGGCCAGAAGGGGGAGCTCAAGACCTGGTTTAAGGAGAGCTTCCCTGTGCATTCTGGTCTGGGGAGGGGTTAGAACACTCACACAGGAACAGGAAGAGAGACACTACGGAACAGCCGAGGCTAGGAACAAGTATGGTCGCTGAAAGAGAGCTGTCTGACAAAGCTATCCAGTACCAGATGCAGCAAACAGGACACCGGGGTCCTCGACTGTTGGGTACTAACAGCCCACCAGTGAAGCCCGGAGGGCAGGAGATTTCAAGTCCATGACCCACAGAACACCCTAAGGTGAATTAGCAATATAGAGCCTGGGGCCACAGCTACACAGGCGGTGCCCAGGACCGGCTCGCGCTGCCCGCCATAAGGGATAGAACAAACACCAACTAGAATGAAGAAGAGTCACTGTGTGGCTCCAGGCCACAGAGACTCACACACATAGCGCAATAAGGAAGGCCTTCAACCCACATGGCAAGGTGAATCCCCTCATTGCTTCCAGGCTGACCGGACCCCACCATCTTTTGGAACAGATTCCTGGGCCTGTATTAACATCTGCCAAGTAAAGGTAAAGGAAACTACAGCCCCCTGTGTTGTCCAGTTATTTTCGGCATCCTCAGTCCTTAACCCCAACGCTAAATCACAGGGACTACCAGTCTCATCCTCCCTGGGGCCTAGCTCTACCTGTGGATAACTGCAACACCCAAGCTGCGTCACCATCTGCCCCAGAAGAGAGACTCTCCGCAGCAGCAGCTCTCATATTAGCCGCATGCCACAGGTGGCGTCACGAGGCAACTACTCCCATAATTCCCATCCCTTCATCTTTATTGACACCGCCGGGGTCACAAAACTGGGCCAGGCCTCTGTGACATCCCAAACCGACACCGACCCGGGGACGAGTAACCCCCAAGACCCTGTGGGTGTGTCACAAGCCCAACATAAATTTTTCAGCTGCTTTCTTCTTTGCAGAAGATTGTATTGGCCACAAAGGGCTCTAATGACTTCAGGAACTATTAGGAGTATATATGAAGATATCCAAAAACCAGGATTTAAGATGCTGTTTAAGACCGTGTACCGCACCAAGTTCCGCATTCAGACATAAGACTCAGACAGTCTGGACTATTCATGTGATGAGTGAATCATGCTGACATTGCTTAATATAAATGAGGAAGCAAGCACATTACAGTATATTGTATATCACAGAATAAGCTGTTCTACTTTATCCAATAGGAAACGTGTTACGTATTATTGGCTGCTAGCCAATAAGTCCGTTTAAATGTATTCTCAGTTCCGGATTAAATCAGTCTTACTTTCTATTCATATCCGAGTACGTCTCTGGTGTGTATGAAAGAGAGTGGTATGCATGCTACCACAATTGAGTCATAATTTGGACTGCAGACAGTTTAAGGTAGATGCACGATTAGATTGCATCACAGTAAATTTATGGCCAACATTAACAGTGGCGCCCAACGAACCTTAGGACGGAGCTCTGGATGACGGACGGCCGTGCTGACACCTTGATTCGAAAGGCAACTGCATGAGATGGGAGAATTGCGCACTCCAAATGCAGGTGAGAACATTTGTCTAATCTCACCTTGCAAACCTCATACGTGTACTTGCATTTCGAAGGGGGGGGTTGGGCTGTCCCAGTCTAGACACCTAATGACCGCCATCTCGCATGAGATAAGCCGTCCTAAGAGATCCCACACCAAGGTGGTCAGGTTCACCTTAAGCTGTCTGTATAAATGTAATTCTAAATCACATTAAATGTAATGTGGTTTTGGGAAAGAAGCAGAAGTTCCATGTTTCGTTTTCTCTGACTTAACTGCAGAGGAAAATGAGGAAGTTGTTATATACGCTGATTATATGGATATATATATATATATGGTTATATCTGCAGGTGAGATCAGTCACCTGGATGGTATATATAGTGTCCTTATTGTTATGTCATTGTGTTTACCTGTGTCTACCTGTTGAAATGTCTGTTTATTTGCAGCAGGCGGAGTACTTGCTGGCTTACGAGAAACGGGAAGTTCTGTTTTGTTCAGTTACGGCGGAAAAAGGGGAAGTGTCACGATAATGTAGTGAAAGCTGTCTTTTGAGTGGAAAAAAAACCCAAAAAAACTCAGAAGCTGTACTTTGGAAAAGTTAACGGTTTATGTATACTGCTGTGTATACTGCGAGATACACCGATATGTGACGACGTGTCCGGTCGATAGTTGATGTTTGATAAGGCCTTGGACCTGATCTTCGGGAATAGAAGATTTGGAAGGGTTTTCTATGTACAGGTGCAGTGTTATGAAAGGAGGGTGATATAGCCCTGACTGTTACCTGGTACGGTTTTCCTGCTAAGCAGTGAGTTGAACGTTGTATGCATACTCATTGGTCTTGTTTTAGTGGATCTCAATGTATTTGATTACCTAGGATTGAATACATTGGGGAAAATCCTAAATTTTGGTCTTAATCAGTGTTACTGATGTTCTGGACGGACCGTTCAAATAAGGTGTATATAGTGTGAACAGAGGTTACTAGTACTCGAAGTAACATATAGTAAGGGTGAATTTAGTTCCTTATCACCCACGTGACACTTCTTCTTGGAAAGACAACCCGTTTGTGTTGTGGTTTTGTGGACTGAGATAGAAATCTGTGTATGCTGTGGATGTGTATAGTCGCTGGTCCAGGAGAGAAAGTGTATAACGGCACAGACCAGACATCCAGGTTGACGTATTAGTTTTAGGTCGTGTACCCTTTAAGCATGGGGTCTAATCAGTCCACACCTGTCAAGTTAACGGCAGATGAATTAGTAAGCGAGCGAGAAGGAAAAAAAAAAAAAGAAAATTGGCATTGAAAGAGGAATGGGATAAATATATTAGATATTTCTATATTGCACCAGCTCAGAAAATGGCACCTTAGGAAGTGGCCAAGCCCATTAGGAAACAATGCCCCGCTCCTCATCAGTCGTCCCCAGAGGGTTGTCTAACGCCCTCCCTAGCCTCCCCAGACGCCATTTCAAGTCTGGCCGCACCCAGTTCCTCTTCAGCAGCCATTTTAAGACCCAAGGCCACTGGCCTATTTGTTGCTGGAGCAACAGAAGCCACCGAGGGGGGGTAGGAAGATGACAATGATTTAACAATGAACCAGCCAACCATCAAAACTGTCCCCAGCAGAGACCAAACACACAATCTCCAGCTATAGAGGTAAACCACAGGTGCTGTCCTTATTTGAGGACGTCAGCCCACACATGGCATCGCACCATTATTCCGATAGTCCCAGACAAGAACGCCCTAAATATGTGATATGGAAGCCTTAGGAGTCCTGATCCTGATTTGCATCCCATGCCTTTTTATAGGAAGATGTGCCAAATCCAGAAAACCCACTCTGCCACATATGCTGATTTTTATGGGCTCACCCAAATTAAAGCTGGGGATTCTTTCTGGCCAGTAATGGAACCAGGTTTACAGTGTTACAGTAAGGGTGAGTGGTGAGTGTACTTTATTATCACCCAAGTGACACTGGTGCTCTAGTTTTTCCTGGAAGATGTTTGTATGTATAATGTACGCAGTTTTTGGTGTGAAACACCGTAGGAGAGTTGAAATTGGGAAAAAAAGAGAAGTGCTAGTTTCTATTTCATCTTCAGTGAAGTTTAATTGTAAGTGACACACATATGTTGAAAAAAGAGAATTCTCCCAAGGGGGTTGATTAGATGAGAATTGATTGAAGGTACAGGATGTTATATTGAATGTCAATATAGTGAAAGTATTGAGATGATTCGAAGAGATGTAATTCTGAATCTAGTAACTACACTATGTGTATTTTACCTATCTGTGAAAATAAGATAATAAAGGCTGATATATAGGGTGGACTTGTGTGCTGTCTGTGGAACACTGTGTCCATGTAAGCCCACCCCATTATTTCCTGTCCTGAATGTAGATTTCTTTCTGTCACTCTGTGTTTTGTTTTGCCCAGCCATGGGTGGGGTATGGTATGGGGATATTATGTCAGGGTCTGACAGGAGATAGGGATACGCTGGAGGCGCGGCCCTGACCACCATTAGGTCTACCGTCGAGATGAGGGCAAGCACAGGGTCCCTAGTTACAGGGTCAGCCCAGGGGTCCCTATATAATCCATATTCCCGGTGACAGATTGAATACCTCCTGAATGTAGATGGCACAACCCATGTCATAACCCAGTCTGGCCGACACCCAGTTTCCAGCCGCCATCTTAGGACCCAAAGCCACTGCTCTGTTTATTGCTGATGTAGCAGAGTGTTATGAACCGGCGCCGCCATAGCCGCAAGCAGCCTGCTGCGGTTCCTGTTGCGCCCAGGCACCGGCTGCCGTTCTTGGCCGTGCCTCGGGTCGTCCAGTTGGCTGTTCCTTCCACCACGTCTAAGTGTGGAGAGGCGGCTAGTGCGCATGCGTGCGCCGATTTACCCCAGCCAGAGTCTAAGCCCGGTGTTTTGCCTAGTGAGCGTGCTCAGCCTGTTTGTGTTATGTCTGAGACTAAGTCCTCAATTCAGGCTACTGAGCATGCTCCCACAATTAACCCTAACAGCCTCTTTGCACAGGTACTTGGACTTCGTGCTGTGTCTAAGTTCTGGGATGTGCCTACTGAGCATGCTCAAACTGATAGTCTGCTTTCTGAGCCTGTTGCTCAGGCTACTGAGCATGCTCAGGCACTTAGTGCATCAGAGGCTAGGTCCGGTAAGGACCTCACTGAGCATGTCCGTGAGGTGGCAGGCCCTGATAGGGCAGAGAGTGTCAGGTGTCCTGATGACGTGGCAACTCCGGACTGGCTCACAGAGGCCCGCCCCTATGATCTGGCACCTCACCATTGGTCGTCAGACGATGACTGGTGAAGTGTTTGGGGCGTGGCTGCCATGAGGTCATCAATGACGTGGCGGTTCCGGATAGGTCGCATGTGATGTCACTGATGACATGGCACTCTGCTATTGGACCTTGGTGGTTCCACCCTGGGTTTGGGGCGGACCCAGGTTATAAAAGGGGCTGGACACAACATGGAGGTGCGCAGTCTTCATTTAGAGTTCTTGGTGGCATAAGCCTTGTTGGAAGCAGTAGGCAGGGCTAGGCGAACGGTGCTTGTCACGCCAAGATTCGGGGCTCAGCACATGAGGGTCAGGCGCTGTGCTTCCTTGCTACCGTTCCTGTTGTGCTAGAGCAGTCCAGTGGCATTAACTGGGCTGCGGCTGCTGCGTCACTTGTTCAGTTGTGCCTCCTACGCACACGGACAGAATACCTGTTGCGTCACCTGTCCGAGAGTGCCCTCTACGCACACGGACAGTGTAACTGCTGCGCCACCTGTCCGGTTGTGCCCTCTACGCGCACGGACAGCGCACCCCAGAACCCCTGTGAAGTTAACAGGGTGTTCCTGGATTGGGTGTGTGAACCCTATTATCCTCCTCGGCTTCCCAGTCAAATGCTACTGGTGTGACTACCTGGTCTGACGTGTCCTTTACACACGTGGCCAGTCGAGTGGTGGCCAGAAACGGTAATCGGAGGACCGCTCGGCCTGACGTGTCTTACACACGTGGCCGACAGGACGCTGTCGCAGCGGTCTTCTTGGTCAACGCTAACTGGTTACCATCCGGCCTGACGTGTTGTTACACATGTGGTCGGAGTAGCGTCCGCTCCACCGAAACGCTAACTGGGTTGTCATCCGGTCTGACGTGTCCCTACACACGTGACCGGTTCCTTGAGTTATCTCAGAGCCATCCAGCTCTATAGTCTCCGCCTAACCCACATGGTGCCAGCAGCTCCATTACCATCTGGAGCACGGTGGGCCCCGACTGGCGATTGGGATATATACCCCTGGTCCTAATCTGCCTGTCCCCCCGTAACACAGAGACTGCAGAGGGGGGACATAGGGACCTGAAACACACACTCCGTTTTTCGTCATATATGCAGTTGTGCCCAATTGTGTTCCCACTAATGAACCTTAGCAAAGGTTATTGCTGATAGTCCTGTGGAAACCTTTTCCCTTCACTTTTGCATGTTTGTTTTTGTTGTATCTAGTATACAATTTAGTAGAACATATAGACTGCTCACTATTAGTCCTGGTGGACAGTGAATATTTTTCTGCCTATGGCAGTTGCTGCTTAGCCTAGTTTTGAGATATTCTCACTTGTACGTTATCCTGCTTGGTATCTTGCACAAGAGTTCCCTGATAGAGAGGGTGGAGGATCATGTGCTCCTAAGGGGACTTTAATCATCAGGAGTTGGCATATATTAGGGTTTTTGTTGGCAGCACCCAGTAATCCTTTGTGTCTTATTTTACATGGTCTGACAGGAGATAGGAATACGCTGGAGGCTCGACCCTGACCACCATCAGGTCTACCGTCGGGATGAGGGAGAGTGTAGGGTCCCCAGTTACAGCGTCAGCACAGGAGAGGTAGAGTAGATACGCTCCACTGTTGTTTCTAGTTGTGTATATGTAGTCAGGGGGTGCTGCTTGCTAGTTTCCAAACACTCTTGTGCTCTTTTCTCTTTCCCCGGGGTTTTAGGGGATCTTAGTTTTTAGAATTTCAGTGTTCTCCTGACCCAAAGTTACACCCATTGCTCTTTCTTACAAACCTGGGTATAGTCCTTTGTATCAGGTCTCCGAGAGCCCATATGCAAACAACTACAGCTGGTAACTCCTGATTACAGAAGTGAAGGACCAAGACACCCTCCTTCAAGTGGCAAGATGTCTGGAGATGAATCTAGCAGCTTACAAGATCACCCTACATACAGATGTGCTGCATTCACAGCCACCTGAAGAGTAACATCACATCATCTCCAGCCCAGAAGTCATTCTACCTGTTTGCCATGGAAGAAGACAGCATGAATACTACTCAGCCAGATTGAGCACCTACCTAAAGCACCAGTGACAAACTGCTCCCTGACAAAGTCACCATCTCCCGGTGGGGTCCTTAATCCTGCTAATCTTCTCCCTCTTCCAAGGTGGGAGTGTCCCACATCTGACACCCTGGTGGAAGATGTAGTCGACTCTGGCATAGCTGAGGAAACTCTGGATTCGATACAGTGATGGATACACCTTTGGACCCTGACTTAACCCCTTTGCGGATGAATCAAGATGTGCATCAAGAAGACGGTTCCACATGGGTATGGTGGTGGTAGCAGAAGACGCTGTGCTGATAGAGAAGTCGCTACTCGCATGCCTGTCTGTGAAGAAGCAGATGTATGTGCTCTCGCTGAAGCCTGCAAGATGGCAGCCAGCATCTACTCTGTATGGAAAACAAGAGACTTGATCACTGCCAATGGCCATAGAAGAACGGATGGAAGCTTTGCTATTGCCAGACAGAGTCGCGGTGAGCAGGGTTGAGGCCCACATTGGAGGAGTCACGGGAAGCAGTAAGAAGTGCCCTCACTGACAGAACATCCAAAGAAGCCCCAAGACCACTTACCAAAGAAACAGTCAGTCAATCTGTGCTCTTTGAATGACCCCGATGTGAAGAAGAAAGGAAAGATGGAAAGTCTTGAGAAAACGTTGTCCTGACCCTACAAGAGCAAGTCTCAGAAGAAGAAGAGTACTGAGATAGGCTGCAGCTGTGGGCTCCCGGAGACCATAGAAAGTGGCTAGTGACCTGCTTTCACTGCCAGCCAAAGAGATATGGCAGGCCTTAGACACAGAACTGATTCTACACACCCCATACCAGCCACAGAATAGAAGGAAGGTTGGGAAGATGGGGCAGTGTAGAAGGCAAGGGCATGAGAGTCTTCCCCTTGAAAGTGTCAGACACACCCCAGCAGGGACCACTAGGTTGAAACCCTATGAAATCCTGTTTAGAAGTACCCCCAGATACTTCAACTAAGCTTGTTGTTTGTTTAAACATTTGCCTAATATACGTTTTTGAGTTTTCTCCTCCAGATCCAACCAGATCTAGATTTTTCTCTTTTCTTTTTCTCTCTCCTCTTTTCCTCTCTCTTTCTCTCTCTTTCCTCAATCTCTCTCTCTCTTCCTCTCTTCTCAATCTTTCTCTCTCTCTTCCTCTCTCTTCTCTCACTCTTTTTCTTTCGGACGAAGATCCATGCATTCCACTACAAAGAGATGTCGGACCTGAGACCAGGAGATGGCTGTCTTCCCTCTTCTACCCGATACTTTGTGCCAAGAAGATGACATCCAAGCCTGTGGCCCAAAAGATGACTGATGACTGTGCATCTCCCCTTTGATGATGTCCCACCATTACCGCCTGAGGACTGAGGAGCATGAGACTTTGGCTGAAACCAACCCTGATAAATATTAGCCAATTAAAGGACTACTGCCACGTTCCAGCTTCCTGAATAACGTGTGCCAGTGAAACATAGCCATGAGGACAGCCTAGAGAATACGGTCAGGATCTGGCTTCCTATGCATAATTTGTTGGGTGGGAAGATTCATCCACAAGGGATGGGGTATCTCGTATGTGAGTGAGGTAACCATTGGCATTAGGACAGATCAATAGACTTGGGAAAGTAAGGAAAGACTTTTGGCTATCTCCAAAGGGGAGGGCAATGCAGGAGTTTTCTTCCCATGATTCACCAGACAGCTGGGCTCTTGTGCATCCCTCTGCACATCCTAGAACTCTCTGTCTGCCACTTCCTGCACTTTTCTTTGGGGCAAGCCAAACAAACACACAGCAGCAGGGGAGATTTGGACCATGACTTTGTACTCTGCAGGGGAGCCAATTTCTTAAAGTCACAGTACGACAAAGTCTGAAAGTCACAGTAAAGCAATATTGTTAGTAGGGGCTGCACTCCCCTACAATCGTGTGATCGCTCATATGCGATTTGCATGCTTACAATCACAAGCCGAAGAGCTGCTCTTCCAATTTCTCGCAATGTTCAGTGGAAAATACATCTTCTACTTCACTGAGAGAAGGTGGAAAAAAGGTCACTGACATATGACCTTAGTTCTGAAAATCGAATATGAGTGGTCATGTGATTACTGGTGGAACCAGCAAGCAGAGCTGAATCCTAACAATGAATATATTACACGCTGTTAGGAATGAGCATTTTATGGGTCTTAACTTTATATTTCAAGGGGTGTTCCAGGTTTATGATGAAAGTCTGCAGTCACTCTAGGTTACTCCAGACTTCTGAAATGTCATTGTGTGTACACTTCAGTTCTGGCAGCAAGACTGGACAGTCATGTGAGCGCAAGTATGCGATTTGCATATGACCAGCAACATCCCGACTACACATATTCAGTCTCACTCAATTGACATGCACTGAGTAAAGCCACACATGGCTAGTCGGCACATGACAGTATGTATGTGTGTGGCCCCTGCAGCGGATCGAACCACTCGGATCCGGGGGTGGTGATTGCTCATGGCTCAAGGGTCTCTGGACCCGGGGGCTAGGGGTTACACCCAAATGAAAAAGGGGGGACTATTTACAGGGAACAGATATAGTTTGTGACGCCACCCGTTGTGTACGGTAATTGGGAGTACCGCCGCTGCCAGTACCCGGGGTGATGGAGTGGGGCAGCAAGATGACGTTACCATCCACGGGTAGGAGTAGGCCCCGGGACTCTGGATGGTGATACGGGGGTGCAGTGCAGGGGTCAGTCGGGTACTCACTCAGCAATGAAGCAGATGCTGACAACAGGGTAAACCAAGTCTCTGCCTGCCGCTGTCTCCTGGGGGGAGCTCATCCGGGTCCCGTCACCTGCAGCACCACCTGGTGGTCCGTAACCTGCCTCCTGGTTTGGCGCCCTGGCCTAGCCAGGTTGTCACAGATAACACACAAACACCCCACCCCATCAGACAGGGACACCAGCCAAACACAAAACCCTTGTTGCCTCCCTCCAGTGTCTGATGTCCACACCAGGTGGGGCGGAGCTAAGCGATTGGCTCCACCCACCAAAGGAGTTCACAGGCCTGGAGGCGGGAAAAGTGACAGAGTGTTGAGTGGAGGAGTTTGAAGTGAGAGGAGCAAGCACTTGGGTGTCTGGGTTTGTGGCCCAGGCACTGACAGCAAGGTTGGCAGACGGTGGTGGCCGTCTGCAGGAGTGGTGGAGCAACGCGGAACCGTAGGACCGGGGACGGACGACGGCCCGCCGGTACCGACCGGGGAGCGAAGTGAAGCCAGCAGACACAGGCAGGGCCATCGGACCCCGACCAGGCTTGGAGCCGCCGACAGTAATCAGATCCGAATGTGACTGGAACCCCAGGGGTTTCACAACAGCAAAAGTCCCGATTGAAGGCAACCGCTCACACCGTGAGGGTATACAGCTACCGCTTAAGGCTAGAGACCCAAGGGCCAGCGCCTGCGGGCAAACGGGCTCCTCCGGTACCCATACACCGGGGAGCGGACTACCGTTGGGAATCCATAGTAGTCAGCAGAAGAACATCAAGGTGCAGGGAAAGACAGCCACCATCACCTGTCCGGGGAGAGACACTGCAGCCGGCTGCGAGACCCGTCCATCCAGCCGTTTGGTTTACCGAGGACTTTGTACCTTTCTTGCTGAGTGAGTACACCCGTGCCATCCAGCACAGCGCCGCTCTGTCCCTGCAACCCTGCACCTCAACAACACTGCCTCCCCGTCATATCATCAGGCCCCAGAACCACCGACCCCTACCCACGGAGGGGGAAAACAACATCCCAGCTGCTCCCTACCATCGCTCCCGGGATCCCCGTCACCAGCAGCGGTGGTGCCTACCTTCACCACGACCCGTGGGTGGTGTCACGGACTAAATTCCCCAAACCAACCACCCCTTTCAGTCACGGGCGAGGAGCGCTGCTCGAGTCCCCGGATCCGGCCCACCACTCAAGCCACCAAGCAGCCATCGCAGCAGCGCCGGACCTGAGCGTTAGCGAGCGCAGCGCAGTGGCATCCTCCCTGCCCGCGAAAACTTGGCGTCACGAACAGGATTGAACCCCTCTAGTTACCAGTAGAAGTGCGCCTTGTGATCTTCGCCGGCGGTGTCCGGCCGAATATTTTGAAGCGCCGCCATCTTGGCGCGAAAGTTTCCTGCTCGAGCATCTTCTCCGAGCAGGGAAGGCGCGAAAGCGAAGCCCCGGCCCCAACAAATGGAAGTGCTGAAGAGAACCAAGGGGGACGGAAAAAGATGTCTGCGTCTGACGGAGCCGTCGGAGGAGCGGCGGTCGCAGCCGCGGCAGCATGTAACTAGCGCTGCAGCATGCAGGGACGCCAGGACTCTGCTGAGACACGTTCCTGGATCCAGCCGCAAGATGTGCCAGGAGCTCCAGGCCCAAGTCCACTTCCTGCTGGCGAAGTGGACATCGGAGATGAAGGGCCTGGCCACAACCGTTTGGGCATCCAAAGTGGAGGTGGTCTCAGAGGAGCGGGTAAGTGACCCACGCCCCTATGTCCCCAAGGGACCGGTCGATACGGCTGAGGGGCCCGGCCTGCTGCCGTCCACCACGCTACCTCCCTCACTGCCCATGCCCGCGGCCAACACCCCAACCGACCCGTTACCCCTGCCATCGGTAGCAGAGCCCGCAGCGTCTGTGGGAGAGGGCCCAGACCTGGGGCCCCCGGGCCTTACCTTTGTCACCGCCCTGGCACCCGTCCCGGCTTCCATCCCGGCCGCGATGGAGATGACGACGGCCCCGGCAGTCCGGCCGCAACGGAGGCGACCCTCGCCAAGAAGTCCAGACACGCGGCCTCAGCTGAAGCACGGTGGGGACGCAGCTGCCAAGTGGCAGAGCAGGCCACGTCACAGCGGGGTCCCTCATTACTGAAGGTGCCGGTCATAGACGGCACGGAGGGACTCCAGCTGGGCCCGTCCCCCACGCAGGCTGATCCGGAGCAAGCCACTGATAGGTGGGGCCCACGGCAGTGTGAGAGGCCAGTCGTGGCCGGCGCTGTGGGCACCCAGGTGGTCCTGGCTCCTGGGCAGGAGAGTGGATGTGCATGCCCGCGTTTATTCTGAAGAGAGTGGAAGTGACAGCGGTCCTCCGTTGCAAGCAAGTTGTCCCCCGTTGGGACCCTCAGCAGTTTCATTGAATGACTATAATGAACCGTGAACCTTCATCTGATTATCTGTGTGATTATTCCGGCCGTTGCCGGCAAGTTGTCCCTGGAGGGACCCTTATGTGTCTACAACCTGCATGAGAGACTACTCATGGACATGGCCGAGAACTGGCAGGCAGCAGAGCAGGCTGGGGCCCGGCCACCACCAGGACCGGTGGCCATCCTCCGGGGGTCAGGGGTCCCCCAAGGATGTGGGGTCCCCTGAAGTGAAAGCCGGGTGCGAGTAACCGTACCCATTCCCGCTCGGGCAGCCTGAACCTGGATTGGGTTCAAGGGGTGTTGCCCTGTTCTTAGGGGCAGCATCAGGGCTAAGTTGCTTGGGTGGGAGAGCGGAAGACATCCGTCCGTCCGTCTGTTATTAAAAATGTTATATATGTGCAGCGTTTGAAGTGTCCACACAAAAATGCGTATGTTTAAAATGTTTTACATGTTATTTATATCTTTTTACAGTTGAAAAATAAAACCGGTGATGGACGGGCAGCCCGCGGACGGTCTGCATTTCACCAAGGGGGAATGTGGCGCCCTGGCCTAGCCAGGTCATCACAGATAACACACAAACACCCCACCCCCATCAGACAGGGACACCAGCCAAACACAAAACCCTTGTTGCCTCCCTCCAGTGTCTGATGTCCACACCAGTTGGGTCGGAGCTACGTGGTTGGCTCCACCCACCGAGGAGTTCACAGGCCTGGAGGGGAGAAAAGTGACAGAGCGTTGAGTGGGGGAGTTTGAAGTGAGAGGAGCAAGTACTTGGGTGTCTGGGTTTGTGGCCCAGGCACTGACAGCAAGGTTGGCAGACGGTGGTGGCCGTCTGCAGGAGTGGTGGAGCAACGCGGAACCGTAGGACCGGGGACGGGTGACGGCCCACCGGTACCGACCGGGGAGCGAAGTGAAGCCAGCACACACAGGCAGGGCCATCGGACCCCGACCAGGCTTGGAGCCGCCGACAATAGTCAGATCCAAATGTGACTGGAACCCCAGGGGTTTCACAACAGCAAAAGTCCCGATTGAAGGCAACCGCCCACACCGTGAGGGTATACAGCTACCGCCTAAGGTTAGAGACCCAAGGGCCAGCGCCTGCGGGCAAACAGGCTCCTCCGGTACCCATACACCGGGGAGCGGACTACCGTTGGGAATCCATAGTAGTCAGCAGAAGAACATCAAGGTGCAGGGAAAGACAGCCACCATCACCTGTCCGGGGAGAGACACTGCAGCCGGCTGCGGGACCCGTCCATCCAGCCGTTTGGTTTACCGAGGACTTTGTACCTTTCTTGCTGAGTGAGTACACCCGTACCATCCGGCACCGCGCCGTGCTGTCCCTGCAACCCTGCACCTCATCAACCCTGCCTCCCCGTCAAATCATCGGGCCCCGGGACCACCGACCCCTACCCACAGAGGGGGAAAACAACATCCCAGCTGCTCTCTACCATCGCTTTCGGGATCCCCGTCACCAGCAGCGGTGGTGCCTACCTTCACCACGACCCGTGGGTGGCGTCACAGACTAAATTCCCCAAACCAACCACCCCTTTCACTCACGGGCGAGGAGCGCCGCTCGAGTCCCCAGAGCTTTTGTTGAGCGCAGCGCAGTGGCGTCCTCCCCGCCCGCGACACTGGCATAAAATGTAGATTGTCTGTTGTGGCCCGGTAGCTTGGAGCTTTCCGGGCCCCGCTCCCCACTATGACTAAGTGAAGGAGCCTGTTCTCAGGTGCTCACGCTTGGGATTTCAGTCGGCCACTTGCTATCTCTGAGCTTCGTGTGAACAGTCCATAAAGGCCCTGTCCTCCGCAGGTTAATTGCCGGGTCGCCTGAAGCTTCTCCCCACCTAGGGTCCGTGTACCCCAACTTGCCTTCGACCCGGACCGGTGATAGGACTAGGCTGCTGAACGTCCTCTTTGATGGGTTTCAGGCACCTAACATCAATCCCCTGCGACCGGGGGTCCTACTCCTCTAGGTCCAGACCACCGTCTGCGACCTAATCTGCTTCTCCCCTGGGAGCTACAACTCCCAGCTTCCTCAGAGCTCCTCACAGCTCAAGGGTTACTACTCGACTCAACTGACACCTCCCACTTCCCTGCCTGCCCACTGGTATGCCTGACAGGTGTGGTGCAAAGTGTATCTAGGATTTGTGAATGCTGGTGGAGGCAGTACTGCAGGATAGAGATCCAGAACCCTGGGGGTTTGAGCCCTGTCCCCCTTGAGGGCAGATTGCGCAGAACCCTGTGATGACCCGAATAGTCCAGGGCGTCACATATGTGTGGCGCCCTGGACTAGCCAGGTCGTCACAGGTACTACAACACAACACCCCCACCCCGAGATAGGCACATCAGTCAGACACAAATTCTTGTTGCCTCCCTCCAGGGGCTGATGTCCACACCAGGTGAGGTGGAGCCAGGTGGTTGGCCCCACCCACTGAGGAGTTCACAGTCCTGGAGGCGAGAAAGGAAGTTAGTTAAGCTCGGGCAGAGCTCGAGTGAAGTGAGGGAAAGAGTAAAGTGGTAGTAGAGGAGCAAACTGACTGTGTCCAGGTACGTGGCCCGGGCACCAAGAGCAAGGTTGGCAGACGGTGGTGGCTGTCTGCAGGAGAGGCAGATCAACGCGGAACCGTAGGACCGGGGACGGGCGGTGGCCCGCCGGTAGAGAACCGGGGAGCGAAGTGAAGCCAGCACAAACCGGCAGGGCCTGCGGACCCTGACCAGGCTTGGAGTCACCGTTAAACAGGTCAAATCCGTTAGTGACCGGAACCCCAGGGGTTTCCAAACAGCCAAGACCCGATTGAAGGCCCAGTTCCCAGGGCCAGAGCCTGCGGGCAAAAGGGCTCCTCCGACACATATCCACGCTGGGGAGCGGGTTACCGGTGGGAAGCCATCGGGACCGAAGATACACAAAAGGTGCAGGGAAAGCTAGCCACCACCAACCGTCCGGGAGAAACCACAGCAGCCGGCTGCGGGACCCGTCCATCCAGCCGTTTGTTTTACCAGAGACTTGCATCCATTTGTGGCTGAGTGAGTACTACCGTGCCATCCGGCACCGCGCTGCGCAGTCTAAGCGCCCCCTGCACCTTGCCCGACCCTACCTCCCCGTCACCTCACCGGGCCCCGGGACCACCAACCCCCCTACCCACGGATGGGAGAGAAACATCCCAGCTGCTCCCTGCCATCGCTCCCGGGATCCCCGTCAACAGCAGCGGTGGTGCCCCAACCTCACCACAAACCGTGGGTGGCGTCACGGACCAAATCCCCAAACCAAACTACTCCCCTTTCACTCACGGGCGAGGAGCGCCGCTCGAGTCCCCGGATCCGGCCCACTGCTCGAGCCACCGAGCAGCAGCAGCAGCGCCGGACCCGAGCTTGGTGAGCGCAGCGCCCTCCCCGCCCGCGACATATGCATATCACATACTTACAGTTTCAAGACCTCCAACTCTCATTGCCAACATCAGAGAATTCTTACCACATGCAGTGGGTGTGCTTTGATAATTCAGAAATCTGCAGTCACACAGAGTGATTGCAGACTTTCATCAGAAACCTGAACAACCCCTTTAATGCTCTTAACATAAATATAAATGTAGTAACTCTTAACTTGTTAGACGGCACAACACTTTATTAACATAGCCTAGTCATGTATCACATAAACTTACAAGATATGGATTGTTTCATGTATAAAGGATCAGAATTAATAACAGCACAGGAATACATCACCAGAACCAGCAATAGTCAAGAAATACATAATCAAAATCAGCTGCAGTACAGAAATACATCACCAGAACTACCATCCGTACAGGAATACATAACAGGAACCACGAGCATTATAGAAATACATCTTGAGAGCCAACATCCATACTGAAATACATCATGAGATCCACCACCAGTGCAAAAATACATTAACTGAACCACCATTAGCACAGAAATACATCACCAGAACTGTCATTTGTACAGAAATACATAACCAGGTCTACCATTAGTGCAGAAATACATCACTGGAGCCAACATCATTACATGAATAAATAGCCAGAACCACCGTCAATACATGACCTAAACCCCCATCGATACATGAATACATCACTTGGACCAACACGAATTCAGCACCAGAACCACCATAAGTTCATGGTACTGTATGTCTATTGTGATGTGAAGTCAGACCCATATACATTTGTATGGCATAAACCCATAACTCTGAGTATGTCTTTAACACACTTCACAACCTTGGACGTATATATATATATATGTCCTAGGTTGTGTTCCCTCAGTAACCGCGGGCTTCGGCGGTGAGCCCACGGTAATCCCACACATGTCTGCTAATGCAATCAGAAGATATGTGCAGATAACACACACGGGTGTATCAGAGACCCACGCACACCTGCTTACCACTTAGATCGAAATCAAGGGGCGCCAATGAGTTACCATGGTAGTGCGGGGGTCAGTTGATGACCCCCATGATGCTACCATGACATATATCCTTGTAGAGCCAACAGAGTGCCGTCTCTCACAGAAACACTGCATTTCTGCACGAGCAATCAGACTGCACAGTAATAAAGTTCCATAGGGGGACTAGTAAAATCAATAAAAAAAGTTTAAAAAAATATGAAAAAGGTAAAAAAACCTAAAAGTTCAAATCACCTCCCTTTTGCCCCATTGAAAATAAAACAATAACAAATACACATATTTGGTATCACCACGCTCAGAAATGCCCAATCTATCAAAATATACATTTAATTAATCTGATCACTACATGGCGTGGTGGTAAAAAAATCCAAACTCCAAAATTACGTTTTTTGGTCGCTGCAACATTGCATTAAAATGCAATAACAGGCGATCAAAACGTCGCATCTATGCAAAAATAGTATAGATAAGAACGCCAGCTCAAAATGCAAAAAATAAGCAGTCATTGAGCCCAGATCCCAAAAAATGAGAATACTATAGGTGTCAGAAAATGGGGACAGAAACGCTATTCTTTTTTTGGAAAACTTCAGACGTGAGGCATCATACTAACATGTCAGTTTTACCATATAGTGAACAGGGTGAATAAACGACCCCCAAAACAATCATTCAATTGCACATTGTTTTGCAATTTCACTGCACTTTGAATTTTTTCCCCCTATTTCCAGTACACTATTTGATAAACTAATCATTTCATGCAAAAGTACAACTCATCCCACAAAAAACAAGCCCTCATATGGCTATATTGACAGAAAAATAAAAAGTTATGGTTCTTGCAAAAAGGGGAGGAAAAAACTGAAACAAAAAGAACTACTCTCAGATAAGTGCTCTTTGTATTTTTCTATGTCACCGTAGCCTTTACATGTGGGGGGCTATCTATCTATCTTTGGGGACTACTCCGAGGCAGGTTAGCTTTCTTATATTTCTATCTGTGAGATTATTTAGTTCTCCGGCTTTGTCGAGGCGTCCAGGTCATTGTAGGCACGCCCCACGGCTACTGTTAGTTGTGTGTCAGAATTAGGTCTGCAGTCCGTTAAATTTCCAGCCACTCTGTTACCTTTTTGGGATTCTGCATTTTTTGATCCTCCTCGGTCCCTGAATCATAACAGTACCATCGGCCTAACCTAGATTCCAAGGTACTCAAAAGAAGGCAAAAAAAAAAGAAAAGTGTGTCAGAATTTTTTTTTTTCTTGTGTGTTTTTTCCTCCTTATGTCTGGGTGCTGTGGAGGATCTTGTGCTGTTATGGATGTCACACAATTAGCTAGGCGAGTCGATCAGCTTACTTCTCAGGCTAAGGATATATCCGATTATCTTGCCCAGACACCTGCGTTAGAACCTAAAATACCTTTACCGGATTTGTTCTCTAGGGATCGGTCTAAATTTATGAACTTTAAGAATAATTGTAGGTTATTTTTTGCCTTGAAACCGAAGTCCTCAGGGTCTTCCAAGCAGTGAGTTCAGATTGTTATCTCTCTGCTGCGTGGGGACCCCCAGGATTGGGCCTTTTCCTTGGCGCCTGAAGATCCTGCTCTTGCTGATGTGGATTTTTATTTTTCGGGTTCTAGGGTTGTTATACGATGAACCTAATGCTATTGATCAAGCCGAGAAAACTATATTGGCTTTGATCCGGGTCAGGAACCTGCAGAGATATACTGTCAGAAATTTCGTAAGTGGGCGGTCCTTACTGAGTGGAATGATGCGGCTCTTGCGGCTCTCTTTCGGAAGGGGTTGGCAGAGCCTGTAAAGGATGTTATGGTGGGCTTTCCTGTCCCCTCTGGTCTTGATGCCTCTATATCATTGGCTATTCAGATTGATAGACGTTTACGTGAACGTAAAACAATGCGTGCTGAGGTGTCACTCTCAGAGCAGTCTCCGAAGCCTATGCAGTGTGATAGGGTCCTTTCTAAGGCAGAACGGCAGGATTTTAGACAGCGTAATAAGCTATGTTTCTTCTGTGGAGACGCCTCTCATACTATTTTTGTCTGCCCTAAGCGCGAGAAACGATTTTCCCGTTCATTTACTTTGGGCGGTTTACAGTCTAAGTTTCTTTTGTCGGTTTCTTTGATCTGTTCCCTATCATCATTTTCGGCTATGGCATTTATTGATTCAGGAACTGCCCTGAATTTGATGGATTTTGGATTTGCTGAGCGTTGTGGTTTTCCTATGGTGCCTTTGCATGCTCCTATTCCTTTGACCCGCATCACACATCCATTTAATTTGTACGTGTGCGGTACGTATTTGCACGTACCGGAGACACGTAGACACGGAGACCCATGTTATTCAATGGTAGATGGCACACACACATAAAATCACACGGAACATGTGACCCTGTGGTAAGTACGTGTGTGCGCTTTTCTACACAGACGACATATCCATTTTTGGCCGGCAGCACGCAGGCACGGACCCGCTTTAGTCTATGGGTCCGTGCCTGCATGTACCGCACACGGAGTATGTCCGTGTTCAGCACGTTTCGTGCGTGTGCGTTTTTACACTAGCGATCTTTTCTTTTGTTTTTTTTAAATTAAATTCAGTATACTTACCTTTTTTTCTGCTGTTCTCAGTCATACTTACATTGGCGCTCGGTTTTTTTCTTCCCCCGGCTCATACCGCTCCCCGATCACCAGCGTGGCGAGGAACAGCTGTGCAGAGAATACGCGGCAACAATTACTTTGAATATGCCGGCCGCTCATTAATCAATCTCGTATTCCCTGCTTTTCCCACCCACAGACGCCTGTGATTGGTTGCAGTCAGACACCCCCCCCCACGCTGAGTGACAGGTGTGTCACTGCACCCAATCACAGCAGCCAGTGGGCGTGACTATACTGTGCAGTAAAATAAATAAATAAATAATTTAAAAAAACGGCGTGCGGTCCCCCCCAATTTTAATACCAGCCAGATAAAGCCATACGGCTGAAGGCTGGTATTCTCAGGATGGGGAGCCCCACGTTATGGGGAGCCCCCCAGCCTAACAATATCAGCCAGCAGCCGCCCAGAATTGCCACATACATTATATGCGACAGTTCTGGGACTGTACCCGGCTCTTCCCGATTTGCCCTGGTGCGTTGGCAAATCGGGGTAATAAGGAGTTTTTGGCAGCCCATAGCTGCCAATAAGTCCTAGATTAATCATGTCAGGCGTCTCCCCGAGATACCTTCCATGATTAATCTGTAAATTACAGTAAATAAACACACACACCCGAACAATCCTTTATTAGCAAAAAAACCCACTAACAAATTGCCTTGTTCAACAATTTAATCAGCCCGAAAAAGCCCTCCATGTCCGGCGTACTCCAGGATGGTCCAGCGTCGCTTCCAGCTCTGCTGCATGAAGGTGACCGGAGCTGCAGAATACACCACCGCTCCTGTCAGCTCCACGCAGCTAATGAAGGGAATAGCGCGATCAGCTGAGCTGTCACTGAGGTTACCTGCTGTCACTGGATACAGCGGTGGCCGCGGGTAACCTCAGTGAAAGCTCAGCTGATCGCTCTATTCCCTTCATTAGCTGCGTGGAGCTGACAGGAGCGGCGATGTCTTCTGCAGCTTCGGTCACCTTCATACAGCAGAGCTGGATGCGATGCTGGACCATCTTGGAGTACGCCAACACCTGTCACTCAGCGTGGGGGCGTGTCTGACTGCAACCAATCACAGGCGTCTGTGGGTGGGGAAAGCAGGGAATACGAGATTGATTAATGAGCGGCCGGCATATTCAAAGTAATTGTTGCCGCGTATTCTCTGCACAGCTGTTCTTCGCCGCGCTGGTGATCGGGGAGCGGTAAGTATGAGAGAGGGCTGCTCACTTCAGTCACTCGGGGGATTAGCGGTCACTGGTGAATCCTTCACAGGTGACCGCTAATCAGTACGTGGCACACAGACAGTGCCGCGGCATGACAATGAAGTCGGGTGAAGTTCACCCGAGTTCATTCTCATCGCGCAACTCTGTCTGCTGTCAGCCGACATGTATCAACGACATTGTGCAACACACAAACGGACATTCCACACGGACATTCCACGTACACATACACGGGCATTTTACACACAAACACGGACATTTTACACGTACACACGGCTCGCATACGCCATCACACAGATGCCATACGTACCGGAGAAACGCCCCAAAAAAACGGAACACGGACCCGAAAAGCGGACCGTGTCACACGGACGTTTTTTTTGCGGAAGTGTGTTTTAGGCCTTTGAGGGGTATTGATGCTACTCCTTTAGCTGAAAATAAGCCCCAGGTTTGGACCCAGGTGACGATGCGAGTCGTGCCTGACCATCAGGAGGTTTGTAAGTGTTTGGTCTTCATAATTTGAATGATATTTTGGTACTGGGATTTCCTTGGTTGCAAGCCCATAATCCAGTTCTTGATTGGACTTCTTTATCTGTGACTAGTTGGGGCTGCCAATGTGTGCATAGTGATACTCCTGTTTTGTCTATTTCATCTCAGACACGGGAGGTCCCTGACTATTTGGCGGATTTCATGGATGTGTTTAATAAGACCGAGGCCGTGTCTCTGCCTCCGCATAGGGACTGTGATTGCACTATTGTTGTAAATTGCCTGGTTGTAAATATCCTAAGAGACGGCTTTTCGATTTATCTGTGCCTGAACATGTTGCTATGCGGACTTACATTAAGGAGTCTTTGGAGAAGGGTCACATTAGACCATCATCTTCCCCTTTGGGAGCCGTTTTTTTTTTTTTATGGCCAAGAAGGATGGTTCATTGCGGTCCTGTATTGATTATCGTCTCCTTAATAAAATCACGGTTAAATATCATTATCCATTGCCTCTAATTTCCGACCTGTTTTCTAGAGTGAAGGGTGCTAGTTGGTTTACTAAACTCGACCTTCGGGGAGCATATAATCTCATTTGCATTAAACAGGGTGATGAATGGAAGACAGCGTTTAATACCCCTGAGGGGCATTTTGAATACCTAGTGATGCCCTTT
The DNA here is from genome assembly GCF_048569485.1 of Anomaloglossus baeobatrachus. Lineage (NCBI taxonomy): Eukaryota > Metazoa > Chordata > Amphibia > Anura > Aromobatidae > Anomaloglossus > Anomaloglossus baeobatrachus. The sequence continues at coordinate 687,124,941 of NC_134354.1, forward strand.
GGGCTCACTAATGCCCCTTCCGTCTTTTAATCTTTCATGAATGATATTTTCCGGGACTTTGTGGACAAGTTTTTGATTGTCTATTTGGATGACATTTTGATTTTTTTTCATGACTGGGATTCTCATGTTGAACAGGTTCGGACAGTATTTCAGTTTCTCAGGGACAATGCGTTATATGTCAAGGGATCGAAATGTCTGTTTGGTTTATCTTGCCCCCATCTTCTATTGAGATGGATCCAGTCAAGGTACAGGCCATTCATTATTGGGTACAGCCTACTTCTTTGAAAAGCCTTCAGAAGTTTTTGGGTTTTGCTAATTTCTATCGTAAATTCATAGGCAATTTTTCCAGTATTGTCAAGCCATTGACTGATTTGACTATGAAGGCAGCTGATGTTGTGAATAGAGATGAGCGGTGTTCAAATCGAAACGTTCGCCAATTTCAAATTCGAGTTGTTTTGGGAGATGTTCGAGTCGTTCAACAAACTCGAATGATTTGCTTCACGTTCGACAATTCGAGTTAACGTTCGATAATGGTTCGATCACCAAAAGCGTGGCTTTTCACAGTAAGACTATGTGCGCATGTTGCGTATTTGCATACGTCCTGCGTCCCCAGAACAATCCCTCTCTCTTTCCTAGTCACCAATCAGCTGCATGGCTGTCACAAAGCTCCAGCAGCTTTTCCTCTTTTGAAAATGGCTGCTGCTCATTATTCAATATCGTATTCTATCCTTTCCCCGCCCACCGGCTCCCATGATTGGTTTCAGTCAGACACGCCCCCACGCTGAGTGACAACTGTCTCACTGCAACCAATCACAGCCGCCGGTGGGCGGGTCTATATTGTGCAGTAAAATAAATAAATAATTAAAAAAAAAAAGACATGCAGTCCCCCCCAATTTTGATACCAGCCAAGATAAAGTTGAAGTGACGAGCCAGGGGAGCCTCCGGCCTTGTAGTCGTGGCAGTGGCTATCAGGCTGGTCCCTGGCTTCACCACTTCTTCAAGGTCGGGGACTGACTTGGTGGGGCAGAGTGTGATGGTGCATTCGCCGGCCGTCGTACAAACGATCTTCAGACAAAGGGTGCTGGTAACAAACGACATCCTTTATTTTGCACAATATTATCCGGCGGTAAAATCAGGCACTTGCAGTGGAGCTGGGGGCAACCTGCCCTAACGCACCCTCTGGTGGGGATATGCCTGGGGTACTCTACTTCGCCGGGCTCCCACACTTCGGTTCCTCACACACCGGACCCACACCAGTGGCTTCACACGCTGAGGTTACGTTCTCCTCCTTGTTCTCCGGCGCCCCCTGGTGGTCCCGCTCACACACTCTGCCCCTCGATGTTCACACTCTCCCGTCCCGGATCCGACTCCTCTCACACACACACACACACACCCCTGTGATTCAGCCGGCTCCTCCTCCCCGGTGGCGACAGCCGTCCCACCCGGCCACTAGGGGTGCCCTAACACAACATATAATAATAAACATCAACATTTTTATTAATTACAATTCCGGGTTAACTATGCTGGTACTGGTAGGGGGTAGGCTCACCCACTACATGCCTCCCCTCTTAAAATCCGAGCCTCCCGGCAAGGCTCCACCTATAAAACATTTACCTAAAAACAAAGAACATGGCATAAAAATACCCTTCAGCCCAGTTCACGATAGGCGACTCAACAGCGCTCCCGGTCTTTTGGGGCGCCCGGAGGCTCAACAGCGCTCCCGGTCTTGTGATGGCGCCCGGAGGCTCAACAGCGCTCCCGGTCTTGTGATGGCGCCCGGAGGCTCAACAGCGCTCCCGGTCTTGTGATGGCGAGCAACAGGCATATCAACTGTAAACTCTTCATAAAACTTTAAACTTTGCCGGTCGAACAACACTACCGGTCTTTTTGAACAAGCCAGCTCGAGCGACCTACTCCGGAGGCCAGGACCGCTTCCACTCAGCAGCTTGGGCCTGGATGTAGGCACCCAGGGACTGTCCAGGTTGGCGGCGGACTCTCCGGAATGCAACAGGAGCGAACGGCGGCTCCGCTGGCGTGGCCTCTTCAGTTTCCGGTGGAGGCGATGGAGTCGCCACTCGGGGCGGTTGAGGTACAGGTTGGGACACGTCCAGAACTATTACCGGTCTGTTGGTGACGCTCTGGTTAACTGCCACGACCGGGGTACCCTTTTCCGGGTCAGACTGCACCTCCGGTGGGACCGCCAGAGTACGCCGGGAATGGGAGGCATCCAGCGGCGTCGGTTTGTGCTGGCTCCGGCGTCGTTCCTGGTGCTTCTCCCACTCCAGCTCTTGTTGCCACTGAGCCGCTTCACGGGCGGTTGGCCTCCGAGTCACGCCAACGGCGAACAGGCCGCGACTTCCCGCCTCCGGTAAGAATTGTACCTTCTCGCCCGGGTAGAGAGTGTGGAGCCTCTTGGGTAAGCCCTCCACGTCCAGGTGGACCCTATTGTAGAAGTAATCGTCCCCGGTGCTTGCTTCGCGGATAAATCCGTAGCCCTCCTGCTGGTTGAATTTCACCACTATACCAGTGGTGAATTGCAGGGCCAGCTCCTCACCGCCGGGACCGGACAACATTTCCCGGGCGATGGTCTCTGCAAGCAACCGCTCCTGGACGGGGTCTGGCACCGGAGACGGAGCCCTTGGATAGGGAGTAGAGGACGGGACTACAGGGTCCCAAAAGAAGCCCCGATGATCTTGCTCCAACCGCTCGGCATACACTTCGGCCGGTTCCCGCTCGGGGGCAGATGGTGCTGCGGCTGCGGATGCTGTGGCTGTAGCGACGTGCTGGGGTGTCTCCACAGGGGAATAGGTAATCCCCAGAGGGCGGTTCCCCACCGGTAGCTGGGCGGCATACGTTGCCCGGACCTCAGTGGTCGTGCCCCCGGTTGTCGCGTCCCAGGTGGTCAGCCACGTCACCTTCTCCGGGCGTGCGGGGTCTCCTGACCCGGTCGGGATCTCTGGTAAGAACACTCCTGCTATGGCAGCTTGTTTAGGGCGCTCCCGGCTTAGACTGGTCAGGGCCATGGCGGTGGCGAGATCCTGCTGTCGGCCGGAAGCTTCCATCTTTTTCTTCTGCTGTGTAGAATGCAATGGCGGCGAGGTCAATGCTGAGACTGGAGGAAGAAGAGGCGGGTCTATGTTTCCCGCTCTTAAACAGGCTCCACCCCCAGCCTCACACATCATCTTGACTCCTCCGCGGCGGTTCTTCTTTTTCTTTACAATACCGCCCACTGCATATTTCTGTCTTCGTGTCCGGGGACTGGCGCCTCCCCTCTTTAGGCGGAGTACTCTGTACCTCTTTCTCGGCACCGGCCAGCCCCAGGCTCTTCTTTTGGCGCCAATTCTTCGCGCCTTTTTTTCCTCAGCTTCACAGACGGCGGCCATCTTGCCGCCATCTTGTGCCCGGTCCAACGCCTTGGGCACTTCTTCCTCCCACCATGGGACTGGAAATCTTCTCTCATAGCCCGGATACGGTGCACTCGGCACCACTTGGTCTCCGGCTTCTTGGGTCCCTGGCAGGGAATTCGCATCCTGCCGACTACGCCACATGAAGTGACGAGCCAGGGGAGCCTCCGGCCTTGTAGTCGTGGCAGTGGCTCTCAGGCTGGTCCCTGGCTTCACCACTTCTTCAAGGTCGGGGACTGACTTGGTGGGGCAGAGTGTGATGGTGCATTCGCCGGCCGTCGTACAAACGATCTTCAGACAAAGGGTGCTGGTAACAAACGACATCCTTTATTTTGCACAATATTATCCGGCGGTAAAATCAGGCACTTGCAGTGGAGCTGGGGGCAACCTGCCCTAACGCACCCTCTGGTGGGGATATGCCCGGGGTACTCTACTTCGCCGGGCTCCCACACTTCGGTTCCTCACACACCGGACCCACACCAGTGGCTTCACACGCTGAGGTTACGTTCTCCTCCTTGTTCTCCGGCGCCCCCTGGTGGTCCCGCTCACACACTCTGCCCCTCGATATTCACACTCTCCTGTCCCGGATCCGACTCCTCTCACACACACACACACACACACACACACACCCCTGTGATTCAGCCGGCTCCTCCTCCCCGGTGGCGACAGCCGTCCCACCCGGCCACTAGGGGTGCCCTAACACAACATATAATAATAAACATCAACATTTTTATTAATTACAATTCCGGGTTAACTATGCTGGTACTGGTAGGGGGTAGGCTCACCCACTACAAAGTAACATGGCTGGAGTCTGGTATTGTCAGGATGGGGAGGGCCACGTTATGGGGAGCCCACTACCCTAACAATATCAGCCAGTAGCCGCCCGGAATTGCCGCATCCATTAGATGTGACAGTCCCGGGACTCTACCCGGCTCATCCCGAATTGCCCTGGTGCGGTGGCAAATCGGGGTAATAAGCAGTTAAATGGCAGCTTATAGCTGCCACTAAGTCCTAGGTTAATCATGGCAGGCGTCTTCCCGAGATACCTTCCATGATTAATCTGTAGTGAAAGTAAATAAACACACACAACGAAAAATCCCTTATTTGGAATAAAAGACAAAAAAACCCCTCATTTACCACTTTATTAATCCCCAAACACCCATCCAGGTCCGAAGTAATCCACACAACGCTTTCAGCTCTGCTACATGAAGCTGACAGGGAGCGCCGTAGAACATGACCGCTCTGTGGCAGCTCCACGCAGCAACTGAAGTGAGCCGCGCTGTCACCGGAGACTTCACTCAGGTAGTGCCGGGATGATGGAGGCTGGTGTGTGCGGGAATGAGGGAGGCCAGTGTGTGCGGGGATGATGAAGGCCGGTGTGTGTGGGGATGACGGGACCGGTGTGTGCGGGGATGACGGTGGCGTTGTGTGCGGGGATGATCGGGGCTGGTGTGTGTGGGGATGATGGAGGCCAGTGTGTGCAGGGATGATGGGGGCATTATGTGTGGGGATGATGGAGGCCGGTGTGTGTGGGGATGATGGAGGCCAGTGTGTGCGGGGATGACGGGGGCGTTGTGTGCGGGGATGATGGGGGCCGGTGTGTGCGGGGATGACGGGGGGGGGGTGTGTGCGGGGATGATGGAGGCCAGTAACTGCAGTGACGGCACCGCAGATCGCGGCTCACTTCAGTCACACAGGGGATTTGCGGTCACCGGTGCGTCCTTCACCGGTGACCGCAAATCAAGCTGCGACACAGACAGAGCCGCAGGATGACAATGAAGTCGGTTGAAGTTGATCTGAGTTCATTCTCATCACGTGACTGTCCGTGTCTGCTGTCAGCGGGCATGGAGCCGAGCTGAATGGCAGAGCAAGCATCCAGCGCACATACATTCTGCATCAATTCTGCAGTCACAATACATTCACATGTGCTGCCAAATCGCTGCAGAATTATACGCATGGACACTACGCAACGTGCGCAATGTTAATAATAATATCCAAATTCAGTTTGTAGTGTGCGGTGGGGGGGCGGGGGTTCCTGAAATAATGTCGATCTCCATTTTTTTTCCTAATAGCGCGTACAGTGGGGCGGTGCAGGCTGTCAGACACTGACACACACACACATAGATACACACACACACACACACACACAGCAAAGTGCATTTTTTGCACACAAGCAAGGGCATGTGTATGTCACATGTCCTTGCCCTATAAGGACTTCTGAGTAGTTTTCGCATGAGTATATGTCCTTGTCACTTTCCCATGTGTTTGTGTTGTGTTGTGAGTTGTTTGTCACCTTTTGGACACCTTTGAGGGTGTTTTCTAGGTGTTTTTCTGTGTTTGTGATTGCCTGCCATTGTTTCCTATGCAGTTCGAGTTCGGTTCGTCGAACGTTCGACGAGCCAAACTCGAACGGGACCTCCGTTCGGCGAACCGACTTCGAGCCGAACCGGGACCGGTTCGCTCATCTCTAGTCGTAAGTGACGCACATCCGGCATTGTATGACATATCATAGCGTGTGACAGCTACGAGCGTCTGTGAACGAGCAAAAATACTCACCTTATTGTTGCTTGTTGACACGTCGCTCATTTTCTAAAAATCGAACATCCGGTTGTTCATTGTTCCCGAGGCAGCACACATTTCTCCGTGTGACACCCCGGGAACGATGAACTGCAGCTTACCTGCGTCCCGCCGGCAATGCGGAAGGAAGGAGGTGGGCGGGATGTTTACGTCCCGCTCATCTCCGCCTCTCTTCGATTCTATTGGCTGGCCGCTGTGTGACGTCGCTGTAACGCCAAACGTCCCTCCCCCTTCAGGAAGTGGATGTTCGCCGCCCACAACGAGGTCATTTGGAAGGTAAGTGCATGTGACGGGGGGTTACGACTTTGTGCGACACGGGCAAGAAATTGCCATGCTGCACAAATAATGGGGGCGGGTGCGATCGCACATGCGAACGCATGATTAATCGACACGTGTAAAGTAGCCTTAAGACCTTCTCTTTTATTCTGCTTATACCAGATAAGGGGTTAGTTTGTTAATTAGTTTGTTAATATGACCTGTACTTAGTTTTTCTACTTCTGATGCTTTGGAACTCCCTCCGCATTCTCTTCTTTTCACATTCTATGTTCTGTCCTGTCCCGTTACCTCTCTGAGTTAGTAATTCGCGGCCATACTGCTCGGCGTCCTATCTTAGGACCTTTCTTCAGTCAATCACCCTTTTTTTGGGTCAATTCTCTCTCTTTTCTTCCTCTTTCCTATTTTCTATCTCAGTCTCCTCTCACATCAGGGATACTCGAGTCATGCGGCTCTGCTCACTGGTCAGACCTTAAGCGGGCTTTACACGCTACGACATCGCTAATGCGGAGTCGTTGGGGTCACGGAATTCGTGACGCACATCCGGCCGCATTAGCGATGCCGTTGCGTGTGACACCGATAAGCGATTTTGCATCATTGCAAAAACGTGCAAAATTGCTAATCGGCGACACGGGGGTCCATTCTCAAATCTCGTTACTGCAGCAGTAACGAGGTTGTTCCTCGTTCCTGCGGCAGCACACATCGCTGCGTGTGACGCCGCAGGAACGATAAAGCTCCCCTTACCTGCCTCCCGGCCGCTATGCGGAAGGAAGGAGGTGGGCGGGATGTTACGTCCCGCTCATCTCCGCCCCTCTGCTGCTATTGGGCGGCGGTTCAGTGACGTTTCAGTGACGTCGCACGGACCGCCCCCTTAGAAAGGAGGCGGTTTGCCAGTCACAGCGACGTCGCCGGACAGGTGAGTATGTGTGACGGCTCTGGGCGATGTTGTGCGGCACGGGAAGCGATATGCCCGTGTCGCGCAACAGATGGGGGCGGGTACCCACACTAGCGATATCGGGACCGATATCGCAGTGTGTAAAGTAGCCTTTAGTGCACACTGGGCAAATTTGCCAAATTGACTTTTTATTTTTTATGGACAGCTTATCAATAAATCACAAACAGAAAATATTTTTTATGGATGCATTGTAAAACCATAACAAATTATTATGATTATAATTGATACATGTCTATAGCTCATTATTCTGATATGAAGAAATCAGCTGCATTTACTGTGAACTTTAAAATGATAATTACAGTCAACATAAACTGTAAATGTTTAAAAAAAATCAGAAGCTGTTCTTCCAATCATGCACAATCAGCGCCTCTTTGAAACCAGGACGTGTACACCTGGCTTTAGAGGTGCAGTGAGCCATGCGCATGTGTGAGATTTCGAAGACCTAGCTGAAATCTGGTGCAGACATTTCAGCACTAAATATGCACCTCTTGTTACAAAACTGCACCGAAATCGTGTCAAAACTATGCATTAACGTGCATGCGGTAGTGATGAGGTTTTTTTTTTTCCCAGGAGGTGAAGATTGGGTGCAGGAATATTGTGTAAACGTTATAGCATTAAATCTGCATCTCTTGTCACCCCCTCCCACAGTTTTCTGCCAGAAGTTGCAGGTCTGTGATCTCTGCCTGAAGTAACAGTGTGCAGTCATATTCTATGATTGTGTGCTATACCTTCATTAATGTAGCATAGTTGGAATTATCGTGGAACCTCGTGTGGATTACGTTGGACCTGGGTGTTTTGGGGGTTGATAAAGTGGTCAAAGAGGGTGCTTTTTTGTTTTTTTATTTCAAATAAACGATTTCTTCGGTATTTGTGTTTATTTACTTTTACTTACAGATTAGTAATGGCGGGTTCTCATGGACACCTCCCATTACTAATCTAGGAATTAGTGGCAGCTATGAGCTGACATTAACCCCTTATTACTCGGAATGCCACTGCTTCAGGGCAATCTGGAAGAGCCGGATAAAGCGCCGGTACTGCTACATCTAATGGATGCGGCAATCTTGGGTGGCTGCAGGCTGCTATTTTTAGACTGGGGGAAGGCCAATAAGCACGGGTCTCCCAAACCTCAGAATACCAGGCCCCAGCTGTCGGGCTTTATCTTGACTGGGCTTCAATATTGGGGGGGGGGGGGAGGGGGACAGCACTCTGTTTTTTAAATTTTTTATTTATTTTTTAAAGGCCACATGCCTTTCCTCTTATTTTGGTATACAGCCAATATGGCTTTATCTGTGCTGGTTTTAAAAGATGGGGAACCCTACGACAGTTGTTTTATTTATTTATTTATTTATTTATTTATCACCAGTATAAAGACACAGACAGTGTTTGTGATTCCAACCATTCACAGATGCTGTCTCAGAGGGTGGGTGGGTGGGGGGTGTGACCCAAAGGCAGCCAATCAGAGACGCAGGTGGAAGGGGAAAACAGTGCATTAGGGATAATTGTTGGCCCAAGAAGTAATGCTGCAGCTGGAACTCGGTAAGTATGTATTGCTTTAACACTTTTTTATTTTCTTTCTTTTATAGCCCCCCCCCCCATTACACCATTTTACAACGTATCACATTTGTCTCCCATTAAATTTAATGGACTCGGCTAGGATGGATGATCGGATTGGCTAGCATTGACGATCTAATTGGCAATCTCAGGCAGGCTCGGTGATCCTGAACCGATCCCTTCCTTGGCAGGATCGCTCATCTCTAGTGATAAAATTCAAAGAGTGCTGACTAGTCTGGGGCACTAATGCCCCATTGATTAGTCAAAACCCTAATTAGCATAGGAAAAGTGGAGCTTATAATTACTTTTTTTAAAACATATATAACTTTATACAGGGCTGGTTAGGCAGGGAATTTAGTCATACAGATGTGAATGCTGCTGAGTTGGATGGTGTAGGGGACTTGACAGGTTCCCTTTAATTCCATAGCACGTTACAGACATCTTCATCACTGTCCCCACAATCTATACTGAAAAAGCATCTTCCACTCCACACATTAACCCCTGCCTGAACCGTCTGGTGTGATTTCCAGTTATGTGGACCAGAAGAGGAATGGAATTGAGCTGAAAACCATGGAAGATGGCAGTTGATAAGTATTTTAATATACTTACACTACATTACATGTAAAATGAGAAGGAATTAGGGAAAAAAATGCCTATATGTCTTCTTTAAAGCTAAAAAGGTTGAGCAATTTTGGATATGGTAATATAAAGGTCAGTTTTACCATTGTGTAATAAAGTTTTTCTCACATGCAGACTCTCATGCCAATAGTCAACATTTCACATGCTGTCTCTCTTTCTGTGCAGCCATTACAAACACTGGTCCCAACTCTACACCAAACCTATATTTATAATTATGCGGAAACACTGAATATACATTTAATACAGTTTGGTTTTAAAATGAATACTGAAGTCAGGGGTGAAATGATCTGGGCTCGTGGAAGACGAGGGCACACTGATACCATTGTCACCGGGATGTGCATCCTCAGGACATTATTGCAGGGTGAAGGCAGTATTGTAGTATAGGGGCCAAGATAGAGGACATTATTACAGCATAGAGGACAGGATGGAGGATATTATCACAGTATAGAGGACAAGATGGAAGACATTATTACAGAATAGAGGACAGGATGGAAAACATTATTACAGAATAGAGGACAGGATGGAGGATATTATCACAGTATAGAGGACAGGATGGAAGACATTATTACAGAATAGAGGACAGGATGGAGGATATTATCACAGTATAGAGGACAGGATGGAAAACATTATTACAGAATAGAGGGCAGGATGGAGGATATTATCACAGCATAGAGGACAGGATGGAGGACTTTATTACAGAATAGGGGCCAGGATGGAGGGCATTATTACAGAATAGAGGACAGAATGGAGGACATAATTACAGTATAAGGGGCAGGATGGACGATATTATTAAAATATAGGGGACGGGATGGAGGACATTATTAAAGTATAGAGGACAGGATGAGGGTCATTATTAAAGTATAGGGGACAGGATGGATGATATTATTACAGCATAGGGGACAGGATGGAGGAAATTATTCTAGTATAGGGAACATGATGGAAGACATTATTACAGTATAGATGACAGGATGGAGGACATTTTTACAATATAAGGGACATGATGGAGGACATTTTTACAGAATATGGACCAGGATGGAGGACATTATGACAGTATAAGGAGCAGGATAGGCAATATTATTAAAGCATAGGGGATAAGATGGAGGATATTATTACAGTATAGATGATAGGATAGAGGATATTATTACAGTATAGGAGAGGAGACAGAATGGAGGACATTATTCCAGTATAGATGACAGCATGGAGGACATTATTCCAGTAGAGGTGACAGGATGGAGGACATTATTACAGAATAGGCGCCAGGATGGAGGACATTATTACAGAATAGGCGCCAGGATGGAGGACATTATTACAGTATAGAGGAGAGAATGGAGGACATTATTACAGTACAAGGGGCAGAATAGACAATATTAACTATATTAATTAAGCATAGAGGATAGGATGGATAAAATTATTGCACTATAGGAAACAGTATAGGGGACAGGATGAAGGACATTATTACAGTATAGGGGACAGGATGGATTATATTAACAGTATAGCGGACAGGATGGAGGACATTATTACAGAACAGAGGACAGAATGAGGGATATTATTAAAGTATAGGGGGCAGGATGGAGGGCATTATTACAGCATAGATGACAAGATGGACGACATTATTACAGTAAAGGGGACAGGATGGAGGACATTATTACAGTATAGGGGACAGGATGGAGGACATTATTACAGTAAAGGGGACAGGATGGAGGACATTATTACAGTATAGGGGACAGGATGGAGGACATTATTACACTATAGATGACAGAATGGAGGACAATATTACAGTATAGATGACAAGATGGAGGACATTACAGTATAGATGACAGGTTGGAGGACATTATTACAGAATAAGGGCCAGGATGGAGGACATTATTACAGAATAGGGGACAGGATTGAGGACATTATTACAATATCAGAAAGAGGATGGAGGACATTACTACAGTATCATTGTCCACCTGCCGAACATGTAGGACCCAAAATTTTGCATTGCGATCCATAGGACCTTAGTTTTGCCACTACTAGACTATACTAGAGCAGATAGAAAAGATAAGACACAAATTCTTTCCTTTATATTTCTCTTTCTGTTTGGTTTTACTTTGACTCCGGCTAACCCCCCCACCCCCCAAAAAAAACCTGCAAATGTGATTTCAGTTGCTTGAGTTGATAGTTAATAATGAAGAAATGGCCTGTAAGGGTTAACAGCCATATACCACAGACTCCTGAGCAGTGACAGGGTGATTAAGAGCTCCTGGATGATCTGTGTTTGTACAATAACATGTTCTCTTTACCTGCTACTCATCGGCATTTGTAGCCACGTCTTTATGTGGTATAGGATTCCATGTACATGATTCTGTATTCTTAGAGCAATTATGACACCAGGGCGTTTAACAAACAGTCACATATTATATCACAATTAGTCACACGTAATAAAAGTCCTGTGCAAGGTGGTGAAAGAAATATTTTACAGTCTTAAAAACTGGACTACTTTTCCATGTATACAGAATCCATGGTGACACTATTCCAAGAAAATGTTAAATATATGGATGGTAGACATTTTTTTCTTCTTATCTTACATTCAAATCTAGAGTAATTCTCACCGTACATATAATAGGCTAAAAGTTCTCATGCACAAAATTGTAAAGTTGGCCGAACGCACTAATTTCTGAGGGACAGGACTATTATCTAATGTGTAAAGATCGTAAATTTTGGATTTAAATGCCAAATTTGAAACTAATATTTCTGACATTGGCTAACTCTCTTCTCCCTACTTCAAACACATACACATTGTATGAAGAAGTCGGGACGTATAGCTGATGGCTGAACCGGCTAACAACTATATAAGGTGTATGACAACTTTAGTATCTAATAGTGGCTGTTTAATACTTTAAGTCGGTCTATAAATGGGTCAATGATAGCGCTAGCATAAAAAAAAAAATCGTATCAACTTAACGACCGGTTCTCCTCTGTACTCATTCTGGTATCCCCTCTGGTCTTCTAGATGCTTTTTCTGGTGGAGTGTGGGAGGTGACCAATGCAACCAGTGACCGTAACCACTGATTGGCTGCAGTGGTCATATTCCATCGGAGCCAGGTGATACAGTCTGATAGCTGTTTCATCAGCATTGCCTTCGTTATACAGAGTGGGCCATTTATATGGATACACCTAAATAAAATGGGAATAGTTGGTGATATCAACCTCCTGTTTGTGACTAATTAGTATATGGGAGAGGGGAAACTTTTCAAGATGGGTGGTGACCATGGCGGCCATTTTGAAGTCAGCCATTTTGGATCCAACTTTATTTTGTCCAATGGGAAATGGGTCATGTAACACGTCAATCTTATTGAGAATTTCATAAGAAACACAATGGTGTGCTTTGTTTTAATGTAACTTTATTCGTTCATTAGTTATTTACACTTTTATGAAATGTGTTCAAAGTGCTGTCCATTCTGTTGTATTGTCATTGCAACCTTCTTCTCCCACTCTTGACACACTAATAGCAACAAAGCAGAAGAAATGCTAGCACAGGCTTCCAGTATCCGTTATTTCAGATGCTGCACATCTTATATCTAGACAGCATAGACAATTGCCTTCAGATGACCCCAAAGATAAAAGTCTAAGGGGGTCAGATCGGGAGACCTTGGTGGCCATTTAACTGGCCTACGATGACCAATCCACTTTCCAAGACACTGTTCATGTAGGAATGCTCGGACCTGACACCCATAATATGATGGTGCACCATCGAGCATTCCTACATGAACAGTGTCCTGGAAAGTGGAATGGTTATCCACCCATCTTGAAAAGTTTCCCCTGTCCCATACACTAATTAGCCACAAACAGGAAGTTAATATCACCAACCAATGAGATTTTATTTAGGTGTATCCATATAAATGGCCCACCCTGTATATAGAGCTCATAGGAAAATCAGGAAGCCAGAAAAGTAAACTATAGATCCTTTCTTTTTTTGTGGGTGAAGACCAGGGTCTCACCCTAAGGCTATGTGCGCATGCTGCAGATTTGGTGCACAAATTTTCTGCATGAAATCTGCACCTTCTGGCAGAAAACTGCATCAAAAGACGCATACATTTTGGTGAGTTTTTAGGGTGTTTTTGTGCCATGCGTTTTTTTTAACGAAGTCAATGGGTGGAAGGGCTACAAATCGCAGAAAAAAAACGCACCAACAATTGACATGCTGCAGATTATTTTATGCATTAAGTCTGCAAGTAAAAAATAAGCAACGTGAGCACAGCACTTCAGAATTTTCATTGACTTTCCTGGCATAAAGATATAAATGAAGATCTGGGCCACAATTTGCACCAAATCTGCAACAAAACTGCACCAAAAAAATGCATAAAAAAAAGCATCAAGGCTGCACAATCTCCTAAAACACCATAAAATTTGGTGATCTAAAATAGCAATCAAAAAAGGGCTTATCACTGTTTTTTAGGAGATTTAAGAGGACTTGTCATTACTATTGACCTGTTCAGTTTAGTAGTTATTTTTTTTCCTATAGAATAAAATTGCTGGATTATATGAATGTTCAAGAGAATTTGCATCAGAACTCCACAGCTGATTTTTCTGTCATGGATTTACAGTTGAAAATGTTCATGGGTCCACACTTGGACTGGCCCCACCTTAGTAAGTAAGATGCTAATTTTTTTTTGTGATGTGGATTTCAAATCTGTAGTGGAAAATGTGGTTTTCCTATTGATATCAATGGCAGGTGAAATAGGAGCTGATTTCACATCAATATTGGTGCACAATACACACAAATCCATGTGAAAATTTTGCTTTGTAAACATAGTCTTAAAGCATTCAGTGAATAGAGGTCATCATCATTAATATCTTGGCTGAGAGGCTGAAAAGAATGCCCTTCTCTTTGGAGAACGTGGCCCATCCATACGTTATAGGGACAGTCCACTAAGAACCCTTCTCTCTAGAGAACTTGGCCCATCCATACATTACAGGGACAGTTCACTGAGTGCCTTTCTCTCTGGAGAACTTGGCCCATCCATACATTATAGGGAAAGTCCACTGAGTGCCCTTCTCTCTGCAGAACGTGGCCCATCCATACATAACACAGACAGCCCACTGAGTGCCTTTCTCTCTGGAGAACTTAGGCCCATTCATAGATTACAGGGACAGCCCACTGAGTGTCCCTCTCTCTGGAGAACTTGGCACATCCATCCACTGAGCGCCCTTCTTTCTGGAGAACTTGGCCAACCATATTTTACAAGGACAGCCCACTGAGCGCCATTCTCTGGAGAACTTGTCCTCTTCATACATTACAGGAACAGCCCACTAAGCGCCCTTCTCTCTGGAGTACTTGACCCATCCATCCACTGAGCGCCCTTTTCTCTGGAGAACGTTGCCGATCCATACATTACAGGGAAAGTCCACTGAGCGTCCTTCTCTCTGGAGAACTTGGCCCATCCATCTACTGAGTGCACTTCTCTCTGGAGAACTTGCCCCGTTCATATGTGATGCCCTGGACCCCAGGGGTCACAGGTAATAACACCTACCACACTACATACATACACCCATCCCCTGTGAGGACACACCCGTCACCCGAAAGGGAGACCTGATGCCTCCCTCAGGGCCAGTAGGGCACACCAGGTGGGCAGAGTCAGGCAGAAAGGCACGCCCACCGAGGAGACTACTGTCCTGAGGCAGGAAATACAAAAAGTTGAGTTTTGAGAGTGATAGTGAGAGGAGTGGAGTTGTAGAGCTGTCAGGGACCCGGGTAGGAGCCTGGGACCCTTGAACCATCAGGCAGGCAGACGGTGGTGGCCCTCTGCAGGAGTACCGGTACAGCAACCGGCGGAACCGTAGGGACCGGGCCAGGGTTGGAGCCCGCCGGCCCTGAACCGGGGAGTCAACCGTGTACCGGAGCACCAGAAACCGGGTACTCAGACCCCGTCCTAGCTTAGAAGCCACTGAGTTTAGGCAAATTGACTGATTGCTGGCTGGACCTCACGGGTTCATCCACACCCAAAGTCCCGAAAGAAGGCAAAAGCCCACCGATTCCGGGTGAGTGCCACCACCAAGGGCCAAAAACTGACGGGCCAGCGCCTGCGGGCAACGGAGGGCTCCTCCGGCAGCTCAACGCCGGGGAGCGGGCTACCACTGTCCAGGCAGGGGAGGCGAAAAACCACACAAGAGGTGCAAGGGAAAGGGGCCACCATCAACCTCATGGGGGACACTAGCAGCCGGCTGCGGGACCCGACCATACCCGAACTTTGGTTTACCAGTGACTCTGAGTGTGAATTAATCGTGAGTACACCGGTGCCATCCGGGCACGACACTGCACCGCAGCACGGCACCCTGCACCTCGACCACAACACCGTCGCCAGCAGTCTCCCCCCACCGGGCCTCGGGACACACCGCCTCTACCCACGGAGGGGCTAACATCTAGGCTATGGCCGCAACACCGATCCCGGATGAGTCCGCCTTCACTCCAGCCGCAGCGGTAATGCATCCCATCACCACGACCCGTGGGTGGCATGACGACCCGTAGGACGACAGCGCGGCCCACCCGGCTGCGCGCCTTGTCCCGCACCACCACCACCCCACTGCCTCCCTTTTAACAGAGCGACTTGGCCCCCGGACCAGAGGCGCTCGTGCCACCGACGACCCGAGCCCGGACCTCGAGCGGCTCGGCCCGAGCAAGCGGAAGAAGCGGCCGGGCCCCTCTCAGGGCAGTACACATACATTACAGGGACAGCCCACTGAGTGCCCTTCTCTCTAAAGAACTTGGCCCATCCATACATTACAGAAACAGACCACTAATTTCAATAGAAGCTGTGAAATACTTCACTTACCTTGTGAAACCAAGGAAAAAATTGTGAAAAAATACCCTGCTGTAACTAAATAAAAGCATAGTGCATATAAACATAGGGTACTTAGTAAACACTGTTTTTGATCAAAAAAAGCATAAAGCTATCCCACCAACGCCAAGGTGTACCCAGTTGGGATAGTACCTACACTCTCTAATATTAAAACCTTACCATGGGTCTAAAATAGGCCTCAATGTGGCTAAGGGCTGAGAGCGACCGGGTCCCAACAGGACACACACAGTCAGGGGGATTCACAGAATGAAATGTCCAGCTCGCTGAGAAGGGGGCCACTCCCTGTTTGTACTGAATACAAAAAAACTACATAAAAACAAAAAAGTGAGCCGGAGTATGAGATGGTATACATGGTACTTGTGAGACCATGTTCACACTGGCCATGAGACAAAGAGAAACCAAGGAAAAAATTGTGAAAAAATACCCTGCTGTAACTAAATAAAAGCATAGGGCATATAAACATAGGGTACTTAGTAAACACTGTTTTTGATCAAAAAAAGCATAAAGCTATCCTACAAACGCCAAGGTGTACCCAGTTGGGATAGTACCTACACTCTCTAATATTAAAACCTTACCATGGGTCTAAAATAGGCCTCAATGTGGCTAAGGGCTGAGAGCGACCGGGTCCCAACAGGACACACACAGTCAGGGGGATTCACAGAATGAAATGTCCAGCTCGCTGAGAAGGGGGCCACTCCCTGTTTGTACTGAATACAAAAAAACTACATAAAAACAAAAAAGTGAGCCGGAGTATGAGATGGTATACATGGTACTTGTCAGACCATGTTCACACTGGCCATGAGACAAAGAGAAACCAAGGAAAAGATTGTGAAAAAATACCCTGCTGTAACTAAATAAAAGCATAGTGCATATAAACATAGGGTACTTAGTAAACACTGTTTTTGATCAAAAAAAGCATAAAGCTATCCCACCAACGCCAAGGTGTACCCAGTTGGGATAGTACCTACACTCTCTAATATTAAAACCTTACCATGGGTCTAAAATAGGCCTCAATGTGGCTAAGGGCTGAGAGCGACCGGGTCCCAACAGGACACACACAGTCAGGGGGATTCACAGAATGAAATGTCCAGCTCGCTGAGAAGGGGGCCACTCCCTGTTTGTACTGAATACAAAAAAACTACATAAAAACAAAAAAGTGAGCCGGAGTATGAGATGGTATACATGGTACTTGTGAGACCATGTTCACACTGGCCATGAGACAAAGAGAAACCAAGGAAAAAATTGTGAAAAAATACCCTGCTGTAACTAAATAAAAGCATAGGGCATATGAACATAGGGTACTTAGTAAACACTGTTTTTGATCAAAAAAAGCATAAAGCTATCCCACCAACGCCAAGGTGTACCCAGTTGGGATAGTACCTACACTCTCTAATATTAAAACCTTACCATGGGTCTAAAGTAGGCCTCAATGTGGCTAAGGGCTGAGAGCGACCGGGTCCCAACAGGACACACACAGTCAGGGGGATTCACAGAATGAAATGTCCAGCTCGCTGAGAAGGGGGCCACTCCCTGTTTGTACTGAATACAAAAAAACTACATAAAAACAAAAAAGTGAGCCGGAGTATGAGATGGTATACATGGTACTTGTGAGACCATGTTCACACTGGCCATGAGACAAAGAGAAACCAAGGAAAAAATTGTGAAAAAATACCCTGCTGTAACTAAATAAAAGCATAGTGCATATAAACATAGGGTACTTAGTAAACACTGTTTTTGATCAAAAAAAGCATAAAGTTATCCCACCAACGCCAAGGTGTACCCAGTTGGGATAGTACCTACACTCTCTAATATTAAAACCTTACCATGGGTTTAAAATAGGCCTCAATGTGGCTAAGGGCTGAGATCGACCGGGTCCCAACAGGACACACACAGTCAGGGGGATTCACAGAATGAAATGTCCAGCTCGCTGAGAAGGGGGCCACTCCCTGTTCGTACTGAATACAAAAAAACTACATAAAAACAAAAAAGTGAGCCGGAGTATGAGATGGTATACATGGTACTTGTGAGACCATGTTCACACTGGCCATGAGACAAAGAGAAACCAAGGAAAAAATTGTGAAAAAATACCCTGCTGTAACTAAATAAAAGCATAGTGCATATAAACATAGGGTACTTAGTAAACACTGTTTTTGATCAAAAAAAGCATAAAGCTATCCCACCAACGCCAAGGTGTACCCAGTTGGGATAGTACCTACACTCTCTAATATTAAAACCTTACCATGGGTCTAAAATAGGCCTCAATGTGGCTAAGGGCTGAGAGCGACCGGGTCCCAACAGGACACACACAGTCAGGGGGATTCACAGAATGAAATGTCCAGCTCGCTGAGAAGGGGGCCACTCCCTGTTTGTACTGAATACAAAAAAACTACATAAAAACAAAAAAGTGAGCCGGAGTATGAGATGGTATACATGGTACTTGTGAGACCATGTTCACACTGGCCATGAGACAAAGAGAAACCAAGGAAAAAATTGTGAAAAAATACCCTGCTGTAACTAAATAAGAGCATAGTGCATATAAACATAGGGTACTTAGTAAACACTGTTTTTGATCAAAAAAAGCATAAAGCTATCCCACCAACGCCAAGGTGTACCCAGTTGGGATAGTACCTACACTCTCTAATATTAAAACCTTACCATGGGTCTAAAATAGGCCTCAATGTGGCTAAGGGCTGAGAGCGACCGGGTCCCAACAGGACACACACAGTCAAGGGGATTCACAGAATGAAATGTCCAGCTCGCTGAGAAGGGGGCCACTCCCTGTTTGTACTGAATACAAAAAAACTACATAAAAACAAAAAAGTGAGCCGAAGTATGAGATGGTATACATGGTACTTGTGAGACCATGTTCACACTGGCCATGAGACAAAGAGAAACCAAGGAAAAAATTGTGAAAAAATACCCTGCTGTAACTAAATAAAAGCATAGTGCATATAAACATAGGGTACTTAGTAAACACTGTTTTTGATCAAAAAAAGCATAAAGCTATCCCACCAACGCCAAGGTGTACCCAGTTGGGATAGTACCTACACTCTTTAATATTAAAACCTTACCATGGGTCTAAAGTAGGCCTCAATGTGGCTAAGGGCTGAGAGCGACCGGGTCCCAAAAGAACACACACAGTCAGGGGGATTCACAGAATGAAATGTCCAGCTCGCTGAGAAGGGGGCCACTCCCTGTTTGTACTGAATACAAAAAAACTACATAAAAACAAAAAAGTGAGCCGGAGTATGAGATGGTATACATGGTACTTGTGAGACCATGTTCACACTGGCCATGAGACAAAGAGAAACCAAGGAAAAAATTGTGAAAAAATACCCTGCTGTAACTAAATAAAAGCATAGTGCATATAAACATAGGGTACTTAGTAAGCACTGTTTTTGATCAAAAAAAGCATAAAGCTATCCCACCAACGCCAAGGTGTACCCAGTTGGGATAGTACCTACACTCTCTAATATTAAAACCTTACCATGGGTCTAAAATAGGCCTCAATGTGGCTAAGGGCTGAGAGCGACCGGGTCCCAACAGGACACACACAGTCAGGGGGATTCACAGAATGAAATGTCCAGCTCGCTGAGAAGGGGGCCACTCCCTGTTTGTACTGAATACAAAAAAACTACATAAAAACAAAAAAGTGAGCCGGAGTATGAGATGGTATACATGGTACTTGTGAGACCATGTTCACACTGGCCATGAGACAAAGAGAAACCAAGGAAAAAATTGTGAAAAAATACCCTGCTGTAACTAAATAAAAGCATAGTGCATATAAACATAGGGTACTTAGTAAACACTGTTTTTGATCAAAAAAAGCATAAAGCTATCCCACCAACGCCAAGGTGTACCCAGTTGGGATAGTACCTACACTCTCTAATATTAAAACCTTACCATGGGTCTAAAATAGGCCTCAATGTGGCTAAGGGCTGAGAGCGACCGGGTCCCAACAGGACACACACAGTCAGGGGGATTCACAGAATGAAATGTCCAGCTCGCTGAGAAGGGGGCCACTCCCTGTTTGTACTGAATACAAAAAAACTACATAAAAACAAAAAAGTGAGCCGGAGTATGAGATGGTATACATGGTACTTGTGAGACCATGTTCACACTGGCCATGAGACAAAGAGAAACCAAGGAAAAAATTGTGAAAAAATACCCTGCTGTAACTAAATAAAAGCATAGTGCATATAAACATAGGGTACTTAGTAAACACTGTTTTTGATCAAAAAAAGCATAAAGCTATCCCACCAACGCCAAGGTGTACCCAGTTGGGATAGTACCTACACTCTCTAATATTAAAACCTTACCATGGGTCTAAAATAGGCCTCAATGTGGCTAAGGGCTGAGAGCGACCGGGTCCCAACAGGACACACACA
Source organism: Anomaloglossus baeobatrachus (assembly GCF_048569485.1). NCBI lineage: Eukaryota > Metazoa > Chordata > Amphibia > Anura > Aromobatidae > Anomaloglossus > Anomaloglossus baeobatrachus. Next base: position 687,145,567 of record NC_134354.1, read on the forward strand.
GTCAGGGGGATTCACAGAATGAAATGTCCAGCTCGCTGAGAAGGGGGCCACTCCCTGTTTGTACTGAATACAAAAAAACTACATAAAAACAAAAAAGTGAGCCGGAGTATGAGATGGTATACATGGTACTTGTGAGACCATGTTCACACTGGCCATGAGACAAAGAGAAACCAAGGAAAAAATTGTGAAAAAATACCCTGCTGTAACTAAATAAAAGCATAGTGCATATAAACATAGGGTACTTAGTAAACACTGTTTTTGATCAAAAAAAGCATAAAGCTATCCCACCAACGCCAAGGTGTACCCAGTTGGGATAGTACCTACACTCTCTAATATTAAAACCTTACCATGGGTCTAAAATAGGCCTCAATGTGGCTAAGGGCTGAGAGCGACCGGGTCCCAACAGGACACACACAGTCAGGGGGATTCACAGAATGAAATGTCCAGCTCGCTGAGAAGGGGGCCACTCCCTGTTTGTACTGAATACAAAAAAACTACATAAAAACAAAAAAGTGAGCCGGAGTATGAGATGGTATACATGGTACTTGTGAGACCATGTTCACACTGGCCATGAGACAAAGAGAAACCAAGGAAAAAATTGTGAAAAAATACCCTGCTGTAACTAAATAAAAGCATAGTGCATATAAACATAGGGTACTTAGTAAACACTGTTTTTGATCAAAAAAAGCATAAAGCTATCCCACCAACGCCAAGGTGTACCCAGTTGGGATAGTACCTACACTCTCTAATATTAAAACCTTACCATGGGTCTAAAATAGGCCTCAATGTGGCTAAGGGCTGAGAGCGACCGGGTCCCAACAGGACACACACAGTCAGGGGGTTTCACAGAATGAAATGTACAGCTCGCTGAGAAGGGGGCCACTCCCTGTTTGTACTGAATACAAAAAAACTACATAAAAACAAAAAAGTGAGCCGGAGTATGAGATGGTATACATGGTACTTGTGAGACCATGTTCACACTGGCCATGAGACAAAGAGAAACCAAGGAAAAAATTGTGAAAAAATACCCTGCTGTAACTAAATAAAAGCATAGTGCATATAAACATAGGGTACTTAGTAAACACTGTTTTTGATCAAAAAAAGCATAAAGCTATCCCACCAACGCCAAGGTGTACCCAGTTGGGATAGTACCTACACTCTCTAATATTAAAACCTTACCATGGGTCTAAAATAGGCCTCAATGTGGCTAAGGGCTGAGAGCGACCGGGTCCCAACAGGACACACACAGTCAGGGGGATTCACAGAATGAAATGTCCAGCTCGCTGAGAAGGGGGCCACTCCCTGTTTGTACTGAATACAAAAAAACTACATAAAAACAAAAAAGTGAGCCGGAGTATGAGATGGTATACATGGTACTTGTGAGACCATGTTCACACTGGCCATGAGACAAAGAGAAACCAAGGAAAAAATTGTGAAAAAATACCCTGCTGTAACTAAATAAAAGCATAGTGCATATAAACATAGGGTACTTAGTAAACACTGTTTTTGATCAAAAAAAGCATAAAGCTATCCCACCAACGCCAAGGTGTACCCAGTTGGGATAGTACCTACACTCTCTAATATTAAAACCTTACCATGGGTCTAAAATAGGCCTCAATGTGGCTAAGGGCTGAGAGCGACCGGGTCCCAACAGGACACACACAGTCAGGGGGTTTCACAGAATGAAATGTACAGCTCGCTGAGAAGGGGGCCACTCCCTGTTTGTACTGAATACAAAAAAACTACATAAAAACAAAAAAGTGAGCCGGAGTATGAGATGGTATACATGGTACTTGTGAGACCATGTTCACACTGGCCATGAGACAAAGAGAAACCAAGGAAAAAATTGTGAAAAAATACCCTGCTGTAACTAAATAAAAGCATAGTGCATATAAACATAGGGTACTTAGTAAACACTGTTTTTGATCAAAAAAAGCATAAAGCTATCCCACCAACGCCAAGGTGTACCCAGTTGGGATAGTACCTACACTCTCTAATATTAAAACCTTACCATGGGTCTAAAATAGGCCTCAATGTGGCTAAGGGCTGAGAGCGACCGGGTCCCAACAGGACACACACAGTGGTCGAAGGGCAGGGAAACTGAAATCTTAGATTATGATTTTTGGGGGTCCCACAATAGGTTCCTCTGAAAGGTTCCTTCGAAAGTGATATAATGACAGGGGGTGTCATTATATCACTTTCAGAGGAATATTTAAAATAAAAAATCATTTTCTAAAGCAGACCAGCCTGTTATACAGTTCTTAATGTACATTTACCTAATGGTTAAAAGACGAATGATATATAATCATAAAACTGACTAAAGGTGAAAATAGTTATAATAAAAAAAATATTTTTTTTGCACCTATTGAATACCCTGATATCTTTTATTATTACACATGGGAATTGACTAAAAAAATTCCATGTATCTTTAAATTGTGCAAAAAATAAAAAATAAAAATACATTTTCTTCCTGTCATCTTTTAATACTCTTACTGATTAATGTTTTTTTTCTTTTTACTTGTGTTATTTATATAGACCGTAAATCTTTTGCAAGGATTCAGCATGTAATTATTGTTTTATTTTCTAATTAGAATGTTTCACTTTCATGCATATTATTATATAAAATATAAAACTGTATGCACATTTATGAGAAAGAATTATTTATCCCAGCGTTTGTTTTACCACCGGCATATTTACTAGAGCGCATGATTTGGTAGTTCGTCTGTTCATTCTCTCTAAGTGCAGCAGGACACCTTTTAACACAATATGAGAGTAGATAATATACAGACAATTTGTGTTTATTTTATTTTTAAAGGCCTGTATCAGGGTTTCATTTTTTAAATTATGGCTCACAGTCTGCGGATAATGATCCAATACTGAGACTTCAGTTTTCGGAAAGAGAATCAGTCAGTAAAGAAATACAGTCTTTGGGCAGCATGTATAGAGGAGAAGCTGGTCAGATTGATATAATAATATTAACCCTAGAACGCGCAACCATAGAAATCTACCATAGAAAACAAGTCACCTAGCAGGCCTGCGAGGCCCCAGGTATGCGTTCTAGGGTTAATAATAATTTTTACTATTATTTATATAGCACCAACATATTCCGCAGCACTTTACAATTCAAAGGGGACATGTACAGACAATATTAGACATTACGGAGTAACCACGATTCAACAGATACCAAGAGGAGTGAGGGTCCTGCTTGCACGCTACAATCTACAAAATAGGGCAGACACAAAAGGTAAATGGTAAAAAAGTGCTTATATTGTATGATGCAGCCATAAATATAATAAATAAGGTGTAGATGATCCAGTCACAAGCCAGTATGTGTACAAGTGCATTTACAGAGGGATATCAGGTGCATGGAGGGTGTATAAACTGATGATAAAAAGGACCAAATTTGGAAGAAAATTTTGTAAGGGTGAAACAGGAAGGACTACTTAGATAAGTGAGGTGAGATGATAGGCTAGTCTAAATATTGGTATAAAATAAAAGATTTTGTGTAACTTGCAATTTATTCATTGAACTCCCTGCTTATTCTGGATTTAGGAGTCAGAAGGGCCATCTTATTCTCAATTATACAAAGTAGACTGTCAACTATTCATTGGGACCTCCAAAGTTCCCTCCAAGGCCTCTTTCCGTGTTTCCAATATGTGTTGTATCCATTTTTATTATGGATACTACACATACCCATTATAATCTTTTCACCAGAAAAAGCCAATAGAAAACAAGGGTGAAACTGCAAATGCACTTGCAGGATGCAGCAGGTCCCCTATGGTAAAGGTGAGGTCAATACAGGTGCAGAATATCGATGAGACAACCACTCTCAGCCTACCATATCATGGAGAGGGTGGCTGCTGGTATTTAACATGCACACAGATGAGGTTTGCATAGGGCACCAGTCACACAGGTACGTGTGATGCACAATGTCTGGCTTACAGCCTATTGCTGATGCCCATACTATTTGATCATGCGGACTCTGAAAACATGACATGGCGTCCGCTATCTATTTCAGACATTTTTTTTTGCATTCCAAAAGTCGAATTGTGCTCCTTCCCTTCTGAGCTCGGTTGCGTACCCAAACGGGAGTTTTCTACGACATTTGGGGTTGCAATGCACTGAGGAGAAATTGCACAAAAAATTGTACAGTCCATTTTCTCCTGTTACCCTTGTGACAATGAAAAATTTGGGGGCAAAAGCCACATGTTTGTTTGAAAATTGTATTTTTTCATTTTCATGGATCAACTTTATAAAATTCTGTGTTGGTGCTCACCACAAATCTAGATAAATTCCTTGAGGAGTCTGGTTTCCAAAATAGTGTGCAATGATTAGGCACATCAGGAGCTCTGCAAGCATGACATGGTGTCTGCAATCTATTCCAGCTGATTTTGCAATCCAAAAGTCAAATGGTGCACCTTCCCTTCGGAACCCTGCCGTGTGCCCAAACAGTAGTTTTCCACTACATATGGAGTATCGTCGTACTCAGAACAATTGCCTAACAAGTCCATTTTCTCCTATTATTTTTATGAAAATGCTAAATTTAGCCCCCAAATTGTACTCTTTCCCACAACATTTTGGTAGGAAAGAGTACAATTTTCATTTTTTCCTTCTACATTGCTTTAATTTCTGTGAAGCACCTAAAGAATTAACCCCTTCATGACTGGCCGATTTTGCACTTTCCGGGTTTTTTTTTTACACCCTTCTTCCGAGAGCTTTTTTCCCCGTAACTTCTTTATTTTTCCATCAATATAGCCATGTGAGGACTTGTTATTTTGCAGAACGAGTTGTACTTTTCAATGAAAGCATGAATTTTACCATATACAGCAGTGTACTGGAAAATGGCAAGCAAATTTCAAATGCGGAAAAATTGCAAAAAAGTATGATTGCACAATTGTTTTTGAGATTTTTTATTCACTGTGTTCACTATATGGTAAAACTGATGTGTTGGTGTGATGCCTCAGGTCGGTGCAAGTTCGTAGACACCAAACATGTATAGGTTTACTTTTAGCTAGGGGGTTAAAAAAATCAGACGTTTGTCCAAAAAAAGTGGCTCATGTTTTGCACCATTTTCTGTAACCCGTAGCATTCTTATTTTTTGGGATCTATGGCTCAGTGACAGCTTACTTTTTGCATCCCGAGCTGACATTTTTAATTGTATCATATTTGCGCAGATGCTACGTTTTGATCGCTTGTTATTGCATTTTGCTCAAAATTTGCAGCGACCAAAAAACATAATTTTGGCATTTGAAATTTCTTTGCTGCTATGCTGTGTACTGATCAGATTAATTGATTTTATATTTTGATAGATTGGGCATTTCTGAACGCGGCGATACCAAATGTGTGTATATTTTTTTTTTTTACCCTTTAAGTTTCAATGAGGCGAAAAGGGGGTGATTTGAACTTTTAGGTTTTTTTAATTTTTCAAAACTTTGTTTATACTTTTATTTTATTTTACAAGTGCCCCTAGGGGGCTATGAGGATCTGCAGTCTGATCTTTCATTATTTTCTCCATATCAGAGCAGCACCACTCAGATCCGGAGAAATGCTCCTCTCCTGTAACCTGCAGTACTCGGCTGCTGGTTATAGGACCTGAGTCATGTGAGCTACAGGAGTCATCACATTATTATTATTATTATTATTATTATTTATTTATAGAGCACCATTAATTCCATGGTGCTGTACATGAGAAGGGGGTTACATACAAAATACGTATACAAGTTACAGTAGACAGACTAGTACAGAGGGAAGAGGGCCCTACCCTTGCGGGCTTACATTCTATAGGATTATGGAGAGGAGACAATAGGTGGGGTGTAGGTCAGGCGGCAGCTCTGCACGGTGGTCGGGCGGCAGCTCCGCACGGTGGTCGGGCGGCAGCTCCGCACGGTGGTCGGGCGGCAGCTCCGCACGGTGGTCGGGCGGCAGCTCCGCACGGTGGTCGGGCGGCAGCTCCGCACGGTGGTCGGGCGGCAGCTCCGCACGGTGGTCGGGCGGCAGCTCCGCACGGTGGTCGGGCGGCAGCGAGTTCATTGTAGATTGTAGGCATTTCGGAACAGGTGCGTTTTCAGGTTCCGTTTGAAGTTTGCAAGGGTAGGGGATAGTCTGACGTGTTGAGGCAGCGAGTTCCAGGAGACTGGGGATGCTCGGGAGAAGTCTTGGAGTCGGTTGTGTGAGGAGCGAATGAGAGAGGAGGAGAGGAGGAGATCTTGGGAGGACCGGAGGTGACGTGTTGGAGTGTAGTGGGAGAGTAGTTCGGAGATGTACGGAGGGGAAAGATTATGCACAGCTTTGTAGGTCAGTGTTAGAAGTTTGAATTGGATACGGTGGAAGATTGGAAGCCAGTGGAGGGACATGCAGAGAGGAGAAGCGGGGTGGTATTGAGGAGAGAGGTGGATAAGTCGGGCAGCAGAGTTAAGGATGGACTGGAGAGGGGCAAGCGTGTTGGCAGGGAGGCCACAGAGGAGGATGTTACAGTAGTCGAGGCGGGAGATTATGAGGGCATGCACTAGCATTTTAGTTGATTGCAAATTGAGGAAAGGGCGGATTCTGGAAATATTTTTGAGTTGAAGACGGCAGGAGGTGGTGAGGGATTGGATGTGTGGTATGAAGGATAAGGCAGAGTCAAAGGTCACTCCGAGGCAGCGAACTTTGGGTACTGGCGAGAGCGTGGTGTTATTTATTGTAATAGATAGATCAGGTGGAGAGTGTAGGTGAGACGGAGGAAAGATGATTAGTTCAGTTTTGGCCACATTGAGCTTTAGGAAGCGAGAGGAGAAGAAGGAGGATATAGCAGATAGACATTTCGGGATTTTGGACAGCAGAGATGTGACATCTGGGCCAGAGAGGTAGATCTGGGTGTCGTCGGCATATAGGTGGTATTGGAAGCCATGGGACTTTATGAGTTGTCCCAGGCCAAATGTGTAGATAGAGAAAAGTAGGGGTCCTAGGACAGAGCCTTGAGGGACGCCAACAGAGAGATGGTGGGATGAAGAGGTTGTGTGGGAGTGGGAGACACTAAAAGTGCGATTTGAGAGGTATGAAGAGATCCAAGAGAGGGCAAGATCTCTGACACCAAGGGAAGAGAGGGTCTGTAATAGGAGGGAGTGGTCAACGGTATCGAAGGCTGAGGACAGGTCTAGGAGTAGGAGTATAGAGAAGTGCTTGTTCGCTTTGGCAGTAAGCAAGTCATTTGTGATTTTAGTCAGGGCAGTTTCGGTGGAGTGATGTGGACGGAAGCCGGACTGTAGGTTGTCAAAGAGAGCGTTAGAGGAGAGGTGGGAGGAAAGTTCAGCATGGACATGCTGTTCCAGGAGTTTTGAGGCAAGTGGGAGTAGTGATATGGGGCGGTAGCTGGTAGTAGAGGTTGGATCGAGGGAAGGTTTCTTTAGGATAGGTGTGACTGTTGCATGTTTAAAGGCAGAGGGGAAGGTTCCAGTCGTTAAAGATAGGTTGAAGAGATGGGTTAAAGCTGGAATAAGGATGGTGGTGAGGTTGGGAAGGAGGTGGGATGGCATGGGGTCAAGTGCGCAGGTGGTGAGGTGCGCTTTTGAGAGCAGACGTGCAAGCTCTCCTTCGGTGATGGTGGGGAGGAAGTTTATGGGGGAGGGGCAGTGGTCAGCTACATGAAGGGGTTGTGGTGGCTGAGCAGAGAAGACTTGCCTTATTAGGTCGATTTTTTCTTGGAAATAGGTGGCAAAGTCTTCTGCAGAAATGAGGGAGGTTGGAGGGGGCAGTGGTGGGCGAAGGAGGGAGTTGAAAGTGTTGAATAACTGTTTGGGGTTGTGTGTTAGAGAGGATATGAGGTTTCTGAAGTAATCGTGTTTAGTGGAGGTGAGGACTGAACGAAATGTGTGAATTGCATTTTTGAATGTGGTGAAGTCTTCCTGGGAGTGCGTTTTCTTCCACCGCCGCTCTGCAGCCCTAGACCTTTGCCTAAGTTTTTTAGTGAGGCTGTTGTGCCAGGGCTGTCTATTGATTCGTCTCACTCTGCCATGCACAAGGGGAGCGACTGAATCAATGGCTGATGTGAGGGTGGTGTTGTAGAAAGTGGTGGCGCTGTCTGTGTCGTGGAGGGACGATATGGAGGACAGTGGGAGGATAGAGTCGGCGAGGGTGTGCATGTTGAGGTGTGCAAGGTTTCTGCGGGGATGTGCTAGGTGCTGGACAGGGGGGGTAGGTGAGGAGGACAGGGCTGAAAAGGTCAGAAGATGGTGGTCAGATAGGGGGAGGGGGGAAGTTGTGAAGTCAGAAAGGGGACAGAGGCGGGTGAAGATGAGGTCTAGTGTGTTTCCATCTTTGTGGGTGGCAGAGGTGGACCACTGAGTTAAGCCAAAAGACGAAGCAAGGGAGAGGAGTTTGGAAGCAGCTTGTTGGCGAGTGTCAGTGGGGATGTTGAAGTCACCCATGATGATGGTGGGAATGTCAGCAGAGAGAAAGTGTAGAAGCCAGGCAGAGAAGTGGTCGAGGAAGGCAGTGGTGGCGCCCGGGGGTCTGTATATGACAGCCACTTGGAGGTTGGAGGGAGAATAGATTCGGACAGAGTGCACTTCAAAGGAAGGCAGGTCGAGGGAGGGTAGAGGTGGGATTGTGGTGAAGTTGTAGTTGTTAGAAAGAAGGAGGCCCACTCCTCCACCTTGTCTATTGCCAGGGCGAGGAGTGTGGGAGAAGTGCAGGCCACCGTAGCATAGTGCAGCTGGGGAGGCAGAGTTGGATGGTGTCAGCCATGTTTCGGTGATGCCTAGAAAGGATAGATTGCTGGAGGTAAAGAGATCATGAATGATGTGCAGTTTATTACACACTGAGCGGGCATTCCAGAGCGCTCCTGAGAGAGGGGGCGGCAGAGTGGGTGAGAGGGGAATAGTTTTTATGTTGGATAGATTGCGGTAGTTACTATTATGTGGAGAGTGGTGGGTGGGTGATAAAGAGGGGTGTACCATCCATGGGGGGCCAGGATTGGGGGCTATGTCACCAGCAGTGAGAAGGAGTAGAGAAAGGGAGAGCAGGTGGGAGAAGGAGAGTGAACGGCATGGTCTGCGCGATATTAGGAGCGATCTGAGGTTCAGGAGTAGGTCAGCAGATGAGGACAGATGAGAAGGCAGGAGGGAGGGGGAGATGAATATTTGTTTAGAGGGAGCTGGGGTGTGCGGATAGTGAAGGAGAGTGAGGAGGAGAGGGGCAAAGACTGTGAGGGCATAGGTGAACATGGTGGGGGGTAGTGTGGTAAGTATATGATTTAACAGGTAAGTTGTGTCAGTGGAAAACTTGGTTAGAAAGAGATGAAGTTTACCTTCTGGTCATGTCTGGTTCATTTCTGGTATATTTCTGACACTTATGAGGCACTTATCCAGAGGCACGCACACAGACCACGGTCATAGACCTAGTGCAGTACTTATATACATGTCTCATTGACCCAGATGAACATCAGCTGACCAGCAGGGGTGAGGCACATGAAAGAATTACATGATCCTGTGCTACCATGACAACTATTGGATCCACGTGATCACATCACGTGACTTCCGGTGGCGGCCGGTGAGTAAAGCTTTAGCCTGATCATCATTAAAATGGCGTTTTGACAGCACCATTTAAGGTGTTTACAGGTATGTGTGGATAGAGATTTCACTTGTGCCTGCAAGGCACACATGTCAGCTGTACAAATCAGCTGACATGTGCGCGGCGCCCCACAGGCAGCCCACAGCAGCCAGTGGGAATTAGCATTATGACTGCTAGGACATAAGTTTACTGCCCGTGCTTGTTAAAGAGATAATAAACTTATTGAATGTAATTTTGAGCAGTTTGAGGGTTGCAATTATTAAAATGGTGTCACTGTTGGGTAGTTTCTGTCATAGGCCCCTCAAAGTCACTTCAAATGTGATGTGATCCCTAAAAATATGTTTTGTACATTTTTTGGGAAAAATTAGGAATTGATAATAAGCAAAAATAGAAAATATGTTTCAAAAATGACGCTGATGTAAAGTAGACATGTGGGAAATGTTATTTAATAATTATTTAGAGTGACATAATGGTTTAAGAGAAAAAAATTCAGAGATGCCGACGGAGCCAGTGCAAAGGAGTAAAAAGTACTTGCTTTTAATAGATCCAGGATATACAGTCATATGAAAAAGTTTGGGCACCCCTATTAATGTTAACCTTTTTTCTTTATAACAATTTGGGTTTTTGCAACAGCTATTTCAGTTTCATATATCTAATAACTGATGGACTGAGTAATATTTCTGGATTGAAATGAGGTTTATTGTACTAACAGAAAATGTGCAATCCGCATTTACACAAAATTTGACCGGTGCAAAAGTATGGGCACCTCAACATAAAAGTGACATTAATATTTTGTAGATCCTCCTTTTGCAAAAAGCACAGCCTCTAGTCGCTTCCTGTAGCTTTTAATGAGTTCCTGGATCCTGGATAAAGATATATTTGACCATTCCTGTTTACAAAACAATTCCAGTTCAGTTAAGTTTGATGGTTGCCGAGCATGGACAGCACGCTTCAAATCATCCCACAGATGTTCAATGATATTCAGGTCTGGGGACTGGGATGGCCATTCCAGAACATTGTAATTGTTCCTCTGCATGAATGCCTGAGTAGATTTGGAGCGGTGTTTTGGATCATTATTTTGCTGAAATATCCATCCCCTGCGTAACTTCAACTTCGTCACTGATTCTTGCACATTATTGTCAAGAATCTGCTGATACTGAGTTGAATCCATGCGACCCTCAACTTTAACAAGATTCCCGGTGCCGGCATTGGCCACACAGCCCCAAAGCATGATGGAACCACCACCAAATTTTACTGTGGGTAGCAATTGCTTTTCTTGGAATGCCGTGTTTTTTTGCCTCCATGCATAACGCCTTTTTGTATGACCAAACAACACAATCGTTGTTTCATCAGTCCACAGGACCTTCTTCCAAAATGTAACTGGCTTGTCCAAATGTGCGTCTGCATACCTCAGGCGACTCTGTTTGTGGCGTGCTTGCAGAAACTGCTTCTTTCGCATCACTCTCCCATACAGCTTCTCCTTGTGCAAAGTGTGCTGTATTGTTGACCGATGCACAGTGACACCATCTGCAGCAAGATGATGCTGCAGGTCTTTGGAGGTGGTCTGTGGATTGTCCTTGACTGTTCTCACCATTCTTCTTCTCTGCCTTTCTGATATTTTTCTTGGCCTGCCACTTCTGGGCTTAACAAGAACTGTACCTGTGTTCTTCCATTTCCTTACTATGTTCCTCACAGTGGAAACTGACAGTTTAAATCTCTGAGACAACTTTTTGTATCCTTCCCCTGAACAACTATGTTGAATAATCTTTGTTTTCAGATTATTTGAGAGTTGTTTTGAGGAGCCCATGATGCCACTCTTCATAGGAGATTCAAATAGGAGAACAACTTGCAAGTAGCCACCTTAAATACCTTTTCTCATGATTGGATACACCTGCCTATGAAGTTCAAAGCTCAATGAGGTTACAAAACCAATTTAGTGCTTTAATAAGTCAGTAAAAAGTAGTTAGGAGTGTTCAAATCAAGAAATTGATAAGGGTGCCCATACTTTTGCACTGGTCAAATTTTGTTTAAATGTGGATTGCACATTTTCTGTTAGTACAATAAACCTCATTTCAATCCAGAAATATTACTCAGTCCATCAGTTATTAGATATATGAAACTGAAATAGCTGTTGCAAAAACCCAAATTGCTATAAAGAAAAAAGGTTAACATTAATAGGGGTGCCCAAACTTTTTCATATGACTGTAAAACTGACAGACAGTGACATCAATATTCAGTCAAAGTGACAATGTGCACCCCTAAAACCAATGCTTTTCGGAAGTGCCAAAGGCTAGGCTTAATCATGGTTATAACAAGAACCACATTCTACAAGGTTTATATTAAAATGAAAGAAAGAAATGTCTAGTTATGGGGAAGACAAGTTGCCCCTCTCAGGTGTTCTCACTATTCCTGATGGCATTCTGTTTCCGCTGTAGACTGGAGATCATTCGATGGCATTATCTGAATCCTAAATTTACTACTAAGGCCAGAGCCCCACTTGCGAGTGCCTTGCGTGTAACTCTCGGGTGTCTCACATCCCATCACACGGCACTGCCTGACACTCTCCAGACAGGAGCATCTCAGCTGCATAAAAAAACATGCAACCGACTCGCTCCTGTCCGGAGAGTGCGCGGCTGTGCCGGGTGATGGGATGTGAGAATCCCGAGAGTTACACACAAGGCACTCGCAAGTGTGAATCTAGCCTTACATAAAGTATAATGTGGTACGAAAAAACAGTCACAGAATAACTGGGATCCATTGAAGTATTCCAGAGTTATTAGCTCATAAAGTGTCACTGACCAGAACTGTAAAATTTGGCCTGGTCAGGAAAGTGAAAACAGTCTGGGTGTGAATGGGGTTAAAGAAAATACACAAAACACTTTATTGTGATTATATTCAATGTATTATCAAATTCTTAATTTTCATAAAATTACTAAATTAATAACATCAAGTGCATAGGCCAAATATTCTTGTTCTGTAAAGATGCATCTTTATCACTTGTTCCACATGGACACTTCTGGCCACGAATGACCATTCTCTCCTGTTAAAAAGTTATTTGAGCTGGCACATGACCGGAAAAAAGTCACTATACTTTAGAGCCGCTATCCATTTTGCAACATTTTTTTTTGCCAGATCTCTGGTGCAAACTGTTGAATTTAACTTTTTAAGTTTGCAATATTAGCTTTTTTAAAAGTAAAGGGGCCACTTCTTCAAGATTGACTTTTTATAAGATGTTCTATTATGGAGAGCTTCACAATCAGAAATCTAGACATAAAAAAAAACAGTTTTTCATTTTCTTGCAATATTTTGCTAACTCCATTAAACACCTTAAGCCTGCTTTACATGTTACGATTCTGCATACGATATCGTATGCGATCATAACCGCCCCCATCATATGTGCGGCACGTTCAATTTGTTGAATGTGCCGCACAAACGATTATCCCCCGTCACACGTACTTACCCGTCCATACGACCTCGTTGTGGGCGGCGAACATTCCTGGAGTGGGAGGGACGTTCGGCGTCACAGCGACGTCACGCGGCAGCCGGCCAATAGAAGCGGAGGGGCAGAGATGAGCGGGACGTAAACATCCCGCCCACCTCCTTCCTTCTGCATTGTGGGCCGGGAGCCGCAGGACGCAGGTAAGATCTGTTCATCGTTCCCGGGGTGTCACACACCGCGATGTGTGCTACCCCGGGTACGATGAACAACCTGACGTTCAATTTTTAGGAATTGAACGACGTGACCCCGCCGACACATCGTAAGATATATTGTAGCGTGTAAAGCGGGCTTAAAACTAAGAAATTGGGAGTACTTACACATATATGGTACAAAAACACTTTATTAATGCAAGATATCACACAAAATCACAAAATATTAATTAAAACCACATAAAAGACGAAATTTTACAGTGTACGATGCACATAACAAGAGGGTTTTTTTGCCAGATCTCTGGTGCAAACTGTTGAATTTAACTTTTTAAGTTTGCAATATTAGCCTTTTAAAAGTAAAGGGGCCACTTCTTCAAGATTGACTTTTCATAAGATGTTCTATTATGGAGAGCTTCACAATCAGAAATCGACTCCAGCTTACTTTCTGGTAAAAATTAAAGTGACCACAAAAACCACACAATTGTAAAGGTCTTAATTAGTACTACACTGACTTATCATGTAAGCACCAGACGTCTACACGCAAATGAGTGTGAGACATCCCATTCTTTACAGTTTAGGACACATTGAGAAGCATAACAGCATATGATAAAACCAAGGTCTAGATTCATCAAGACTGGCATGTTAACCCCTTCCCCACCTGGCAATTTTCCATTTTTCGTTTTCGTTTTTCCTCCTCTTCTTCCAAGAGCCATAACATTTTGTTATCTTTCCGTTAATATAGCCATATCAGGGCTTGTGTTTTACATTACAAGATGCACTTTTGAAAGACATAATTCATTCCGCCACATATTGTACTTTATAACAGGAAAGAAATTCCAAGTGCAATGAAATTGCAAAAAAAAGTTACACGATTATTTCTTGGGTCTTTATATACCGTAAACACTATATGGTAAAACTAACCTGGCAGTATGTGATTGCAAAGGTCAGTACAAGTTTGTAGATACCGAACATGTATAGTTTTAATATTATCTAAGCAGTGAAAAAAAACAAAACAAAGCAAAACAGGAATTTGTAAAAAAAAAAAAAAAGCATTGCTCTTTGGCCCCACTTTCCGAGACCTGTAGCGTTCTCCTGTTTAGGGATCTGGGGCTCATTGAAGGCTTTTGTTTTGCGTCCTGAGCTGACTTTTTAATTATACCTTTTTTGGGTAGATGCAATGTTTTGATCTCCTGATATTCCAATATTGCAGTGACCAAAAAAAAACATAATTCTGGCTTTTTGATTTTTTTCTCACTAAATCCATTGCTGATCAGATTAATTTATCTTATATTTCGATAGATCGGGCATCTATGAATCCGGCGATACCAAATATTTTTTTAAATTTATTGATTTTACTAGTCTTCTTAAAGGACTTGAAGCCTGCTCTGTTTGATTGCTTCTGCTGTTCAGAGTGTTGCTTCAGCATCCCCCTGAACAGCAGCAATGCTAATGATTTGTTAATGCCAGCGCTCTGCAGCATTCACAGCAACACTGCCATGACAGTGCCAAGGGTAATCAGCTGATCCTCCAGCTGTCATGACAACCCACTGGCACCCCGTGTTTGCCTCATGGGGCTGCCGATGGTGGCGGGGAACGGCACGCTCCTTGCTGGAGATTGACAGTGGGATTTAACTAGTTAACATAAGAGGGTGGATCTCCGATCCACACGTGCCTGTTAGCTGCACATGTCAGTTGATCATATTATTTGACATGTGAGGGGAAAAATGCTGGCTCGCCAGGCAAGTCCACATTAAAGTGATGGACACAGCCTTGTTCATATATCTACGTCCAAGCTATTAAAGTGGTTAAAAGTTAGTCTTGATAAAAAGTGAAATGGAGTGAGATGCCCCAAAGTTATAAAGATAATTGAATTTGGTGCAGCTTTCAGCTGCTATGCAGTACAAAAAGATATGTTACAGATAGAGACTGGTGTACATTTATATTGTATGCTGTTTATGTTTCTGTTTTTGTGTAACTTATGATTAATATATCTGCTGCACTCAACCGCACCTCCCCTAGGCTAAGCGTCATCCCCTTTTCAGAAATATGGCAGAACTGGCCAAGGCTGCTTTAAAAATGCCTAAAGTAATACATTGTTTGCACCATTACGGGTTGTGCTATTACTTTGCAACATTTCAAGCAGTTTTACACTAATGAAAACGTCTTGATTAATCAGTCTAAGGCCAGTGTCACACTTGTGAGTTCCTCGTGTGTATCTCGCATGAGTTTTGCGCTGGATCACCCAGCACGGACTCACACTCTCCTCACAGGAGCGGGTCGGTTGTATAGAGATACATGCAACCAACCAGGTCCTGTGAGGAGAGTGTGAGTCCGGGCCGGGTGATGCAACACGAGACTCACGCGAAATACACACAAGGCACTCGCACGTGTGACACTGGCCTAAGATATCTAGCCACAAAGTTCTTATATTTCGTGCACATAGCACTGTCTGTTTGAGAGTGTTTGCAATCTGCTTATATAAAATGGTAACGAGCATTTTCTAGGTGAATTACACAAATCAATTCTCAAGTTCTCTGAAAATCTGATTCTCATCAAATTAGTTCCCTCATCACTCTATTTTAATTCTCAGTATAGCCTATTTGCAACTCCCCCCCCCCCCAGCAGCTAAGCCTTGCCCATTTTTTAAGAAAGTGTCAGTGCTGGAGCAAACTGAATGCTAAATTCCAGGCATACTTTTCTGGTCCTTTGCAAGTGACAGAACGTAAGTTTTGATGCAGAGCCTTTAATATAGGAGTCGGGAAACTGCAAATGTGCCGCCCCCATGCCAGCAGCCTGCCGCTGCTCGAGTCCGGACCTTCCGGTGGGCAGCTCGAGGGTCTCCGGACTCGGGGGATCCCGCGGACATTCCGAATGAAAAGGGTCAGGGGCTGGTGGACGTATATGTACGGGCTGGGCCGTACTAGGTTCGTGACGCCACCCACAGTATGTTGTGATATTGGATACCACCGCTACAGTTACGGGGCACCTGGGGGAGATGTTGTGCAGCAAGTTGTTAACCCCTCCGTGGGCAGGGATGGTGGTGCAGGGTACTGGTCTACTCACTATTAAGAAAACACACGAGTCTCTTGTAAACCAAGGTGATGGTGGTCGGTGTCCGCAGCCGGCTGCGTTCTGGTTCCCCCACCCAGCTTGTGGTCTCTGTCTTTTTCCTGCACTTTTGTGTAATGGTGGACTGCCTGTGCTTGCAACTTTAGGAGTCCGCTCCCGGCTGGATGTGGCCTAAGGAGCCCTTGCCCGCAGACGCTGGCCCGTGGGATCTCTGAGCCCTGGCGGTGGCCTATTATCCCCCTCCGCGGGCTGTTCACTTCAATCGGGACTTTGGGTGGGACAGGACCTCTAGTCCTGGCCGCAATCAGTTAATTAGCTAGTTCCAGTCGGTTCTGGACATAGCTTCAGGGTCTGAGTTCCCCCCCGTGTGCTCCGGTTTCCGAGTCGGTTCCCCGGGTCAGTACCGGCGGGCCACTACCCTGTCCCGGTCCACCTTGTTTCCACCGAGCCGTCTTCCTGGCTCCTGCAGACGGAGACCGCCCTGGTATCTGTCAGTTTTCCTTCAGGCCTCAGACACAGGCCTGACCTCCACTCTCCTTGAATTCTACAACTGATCTGTCCTGAACTCAACTGGTACTTTTACTTTCCCGCACCGGGCTGTCTAAAACTCCTAGGTGGGCGTCTTCCAGCCGCCTGGTTCCGCCACCTGGTGTGTCTATCAAGCCCTAAGGGGGTAACTAGAGTTTTAAGGTTGGCTGATGTCACCTGTGAGGGACGGGTGTTGTGCGGGGCCCTATTTGTGACTACCTGGCCCAGCCAGGGCGTCACACAAACATGGGTAGATATTAGTATTATAAATGGGACATGGTATATGAGGACCAGATTACAGATTTTATGGAAGATCATATTCTCCTGTTGCTATATATGACTGGTGTGAATGGTAAGATATAATGTAATGTCTTAACAGTTGCATAGCCGGTGTTAGCAGCAAGCAGCACTTCTGAGATCTTGATCACTATTGAAACATTTTGCACGTAAGGTGATACCAAAAAATATAATGTGTTATTTTCCATGTATTCCACAGCCGAAATTTATGTAATAATTACATGTTATACATATAATTATAAGAACAGTCACAGACGTGCCAGGACATAGATTCCAATGCTCCATAAGGTGTGTATGTGAGCACAGAACCTTTACCCCCCGCTCTGTATTACATAGGTACTTTGAATTTTAAAGGGACCTAACATACACTACACATCATTAATGGCCAGCACACTTCTAATAAATACTTTAAAGCTCTTTATTGTTTGCATATGTATTCACACATCAATAACACCTATAAAGGAATTTGTAAAGCATGGGAAGAGGTAGCAAACCCATTCTGCTTAATAGATGTTGAAAATCGCTTTGATGATTTTAACGACTTTACTCAAAAGTGAACTAAGCATGACATATCGGTGTCCTGTGCGCTCAGCGTGTTTGTAGAAGCCAAGCATCTACTATGATCCGCAGGGCAGTGTCATACTCAGACGGTGTCAGAGGAGTGACTGGGTAAGATTGCTCATAAAAACCATATGCACATCATTACTGTGATCAGAATGGATGTCATTAGATATTGAAGTTGTGGGTCAGTGACAAATATAAGGTGGATGCAACGTAGTGTGATTATCACAAATATGATAACCAGAAAAATGTGGATTGTGCTCTTGTATCCTCAAGGTTAAAACTCAGTTGAAGGTCAAGTTTATCTTCCTGGTGCAAAAACAGGCAAAAGAATTCTTTTCATGTTTGTACTGAACATGAAGGACATATAAAAGATGATTTAGTATATTAAAGGGAACGTGTCACCAGATTTGGTGACTATAAGCTGCACCCACCACCAGTGGGCTCTTATATACAGCATTCTAACATGTAAAGGTTTACATTTTCTCCCTATTTATATATCTAAATTTTACAGCATTGAAAGATTTGCATTTATTGCAATGAAACTCACTTTCAAAAAGATTTTTCACAAAAATGAGGAACCAGATGCCTTTTTTACAGCAGATGAACGTGAAGCAGTAGGAATTCTACAGGACCTTCTCGACGAACAGACTCCAACATCAGTAAGTAGAATGCCTAAAAACATCATCCCACCGTCTACCAAATTCCCCCCTTCAAACACATACTCCAACATAGACATCTTTGTCCGCTTTGTCATGGATGATCTAAATGGATGATTCCATACCTCATGATATTTGCACTAGAGAATAGAGGAAGGCAATTGAAGAATTAAGAGGTATGAAAGATGTAATCATTAAACCCCCAGACAAAGTGGGGAATATTGTGATATGGCCAGTACAAATGTACCTAAATACGGTCTTGAAACATCTTAATGATTAAAGGACATATAAGAAACTTACCTATAACCCCTTGACAACATTTAAAACACAACTTCTACAGATTTTGGAGAAGGCAGTGGATCAAAATGTAATAACTAAGAAGGAGTCATCATATCTATACAAAAATGAGGCCAAAAAAGCCACTTTCTATATGGTCCCAAAAATTCACAAAGACTCAAAAAAATCCCCCAGGAAGACCAATTGTCTCCGGGGTTGATAATCTATGTGAATCCATTTGCCGATATATAGATCACATCTTAAAACCAATTGTGGAAACTATTCCTTAATATATTAAGGATAGATCTGATGTCCTGAGGAAGCTGGATGGAATACAGCTTGATGAGAAAACTCTCATAGTTGTCTGTGATGTAGTGGCCCTATATTCCTCTATAGTGCACACAGATGGCCTCAAAGCTGTCAAATTCTTTTTAGAGATGTCTAGTTATCTCAAGGAAATCTGTGAATTCATACTGTCCCTATTACAATTTTCACTGACCCATAATTTATTTTTGTTCAATGGGTCCTTTTTACTACAGCTCCAGGGAACAGCGATGGAGGCAGCATATCCCCCCTCATATGCGAACCTGTTCCTGGGGCTGTGGGAAAGGGACCTGTTATACACCGATGTAATGCCCCACATGGATAAAGTGTCCTTTTGGGGGCGTTACATTGATGATATTATATTTATTTGGCAGGGCTCCCCACAAGATCTGGCAACTTTCATGCAACATCTCAATAGGAATGATCTAAATCTTAAACTGTCGTATAAGGCTGGCAGATCTAACATGGATTTCTTGGATATCCTACTCAATATAGATGACAATGGCTCCATCGTAACTGATGTCTACAGAAAAGCGACGGCAGTTAACAGTCTGCTACACGCACACTCTGGACATCCTAAGAACCTCATAAATAGTATACCAAGAGGTCAATTCCTCAGAATAAGAAGAATCTGTTCGACAGATCAAAATTTTGAACATCAATCTGCTGACCTATGGGAGAGATTCAAAACGAGAGGATACAGCGCGAAGGCCATACAGAGAAGATATAGAAAAGCAAAATTTGCAAACAGAATTGAATTACTTTACGGCCATACCAAAAAATCTAACAATAAAGACCTTGTGAGGTTCATCTCAACTTACCACTCTAGAAATGATGAATTATGGCAAGTTCTCAATAGACACTGGAAAGTCTTACAACTGGATCCAATATTATCTAATCACATCCCTCAAAGTCCAGCAATCACTTATCGGAGAGCTATGAACTTGGGAGATCTATTGGTAAACAGCCACTTCATACAAAATAAACCAAAAGGTATCTTCAACAGCAAAGGACCAATATGGGGCTGTAGACCCTGCGGAGAATGTGTAGCATGTAGCAATATTACAACTATGGAAGAATTTATGGATGCAACAAGTACAAAAACCTATCAAATTACACACCAAATCAGTTGTGGTACAGTGGGAGTAATCTACAGTGCAAAATGCCCATGTGATAAAATCTATATTGGCATCACAACCAGAGAATAACGCCGGAGAACTAAAGAACAGGTACTGGACATCAGAGCAGCGAAGGAAACTGATGATATCTTGGGAATGAAAACCATACCAAGACATTTTAAACAGTTCCACCATTGTGATGATACACAATTAAAAGTAAGTGGAATTGACAAAATGATTATAACTGAAAGAGGGGGGAACTGGAAGAAATGATTAGCCCAGAAGGAACTCCGATGGATTTCCACCCTTAATACCCTTTCACCGATAGGTCTGAATGAAACCATGAGTTTTTCTCCCTTTCTATGAATTTTAAATTAGGTTTGTAGTGAGTAGATAAGTTTTGGTCCATGATTATTCAAGTGAATGTTGACCCATCTCGATATATATTTTTTAACTTGTTATTTTTAATATGTTATTTTTAACCACCTTGTTTTATCTGATTATTCCTAGTTATTTCGCCTTCAAGATCATCACTATTTTCCTTTGTATTAGTGTGCTCTTTTATCTTCATCAAGATCATAGCAATCATGTGGCCAGCCTTGTGTGCACTATTTACGTCAACAAGAAGAATTCAGAAATTTCGGACACTCATGAATACGAGTTTTTCTCCTATGTCCTCCCCCCCCCTTTTCACCCGCTCCCCTCCCCCTCTCTCCCCACTCTCCCCCCCTCTTTCCTTCTCCCTCCCTTCCCCCCCTCCTCCTTTTCCTTCCCCCCTCCCTTCTCTCCTTTCCCTCATTTCCTTACACGTTTTCACATTAGTACATTTATGTCACATCATATTTATCACAAGTTTTTGTTTTATACACTTTTTATTATATGTTCCTATTTAAACACCCCTATGTTTACTTTGACTACATAATTCTACCATCACCACCTTATTCCCCATATCCATCACACTTTTCATACATGAGCACACTATGTTATATCTTTAGCACTTGTACTTGACTTTTATATATCTATTTATCACCACATGTCCCCACTATTATACTCACTGCTTCACCCTGATCATATAATTTCACTAACACCACCCCATTCTTCCATAACACACACTATAATCAACAATCATACAGAATTTAATATTATACTAATAATTATTGTATCTATATCCACAGTGATTGCTCTTTTAATTATTTATTTCTATACACAACACCTCACTGTTCACCATTTCATGATTACAGAATCCTGTACATCTGTCTTCTCCATTTGGTATTTTCACTTAGCACACAATATCTGTCGGCTTCCCTATACCTGACATGCATAATTCTATTATGATCACGTGATCATAGGGAGGTCTCCTAAGCTATTCTTATTCTTATTTATGCTATAGTAATGTTCTATTGTTGAATTGTTTTTTCTGTTTCTAATATTTGGTCACTTCTCCTGTGGAGCGCTGTACCCCTTTTAGGACGTGGCGTTTACACAGCGGAACGCATATATGTCCCCATGATTCCTAACTTAAATAGTTTAAATACGGTCTTTTCTGTGGAGCGCCGAAATTCCGGGTTTAGCGTTCCACTGTGGAACGCATCTACATCCATGATACTTCCGCTAGCCTGTACGCGCATGCGTGATTACATAACGCTTACCAGACACTGAATAATCACCCAAATTAACTCCGCTTCCTGCCGTGAGACTGCGCACATCCATAGTGTGACCTCGCGGCCGGAAGTGACGTCAGGCGCCGCACGGCCGTGCATGAGGCAACTCTTTGGTGCCATACACACTTTATAAGAGCACAATACCTTACATCACACCATGTTTCCCTTGAAAAAGTCGGCGAAATGCGCATTGGGGAGCTTCCCTGCGGTCCCTGGTATGTAACAATCTTATACTGATCATCTTATAATGTGTCAATATATATTATATACAATATAGGTGTCTTTTACATAACTCCCCTATGGTTTTTCTTACTACATGGTCCCTTTTACATGTAATACGTTCAGCATATCATGTCATCCATACTAATGCATTATTTATATAATTGAACTTCTTTCTATAGTGTGTAGTGCACTTGGCACTTTATATTTATTTTTTTTTATCTATCATTCATCTATTTGAATTAATTTATGCTGTATATATTTATTTCAATGAACTTATTTATGCTGAACATACTATTCCTCATTTATTGACTCTCTTGTCTATTTAACATTGGATCTGTATATAGTAAATTATTCTGTGTGTGGTGATAATTTATGTGGACTAATTCAGGTTTTACCTTCAATACATTTAGTAAGTATTTATTTATCTATTAAGCATTTGGCACTTTATGCACGCTTTTAGACTGAATTTTCAGGAACAAATAACTTATATCAATTAAACTGACCTAATCCATATTACTCCCCACTGTTTACATTCTGCTGGTATTTTATGTATTGACCACTCATATACTTCATTGTTACCTTTGTAATTTCTATCAGGCGACCAATCCAGGGTCATTGTTTCACTGTGTATTTTCTCTATCCCTCTTATTTCTTTGCTTTAGTTTAAAACAATTTTTCTTCAATAATAAAAATTATTGCTTTTACAACATGTGTTTCAGTATCTTTTTTTGTAGGCTTTAATATATATATATATATATATATATATATATATATATATGTACTGGAACCACTAATATGTGTTTTTGTATATTGTGATGCTATATATAAGAGCCCAGGCCGCTGTGTAGAACATAAAAATTACTTTATAATACTTACCTAAACAGTCGGTGCGGTGCAGACTAGTCAGATGGGTGTCTCCGTTCACCGAGCCCGGTGCCTCTTCTTTTGGCCATCTTTGTCCTCCTTCTTCTAAGACCTGCGTGCATGACGTGTCCTACGTCATCTATACTCGCCAGTATTGCGGTCCTGTGCAGGCGCACTTTGATCTGCCCTTAGCAGGGCAGATCAAAATACTGTAGTGTGCATGAGCGGGACCTCAATGCCGGCTAGTGTGGATGACATAGGACGCGTCATGTGTAGCACCCGGGTGCAGGGGGAATCAGACATGCAGGGTCTCGTACCTAAGTTACTCATCACTGGACCGGTGTGGTGATCTGGGATGTCGCGGTGGCCTGCCCGGCTTCGTACCCCGAGGTGTACACCAATAAGGAGGGAGGATGATGGGGATTATAGTAGGATGATTATCGTGACGCCACCTGTGGAACGTGGCCAGAGATTAGCAGCTGCTGCTGTTGCTGTCCTCCGGGGTGGATGGTAATAGCAGCCGAAGATGGTATCACTCCCCACAGGTGGAGCGGGCCTCGGGAAGGATGATGAGAGGAGTAGTGATGGCGATTGCCTTTGGCGCCGAGGCATGGGGCAGCGGCACCAGTAATAAGAATCCGAGTCAAATGCTGCGGTTCCAGGTGTCTTTACTCACTCTTTGTGCCGCTCGCCCAGGTAGTACTAGTCACTCGCTGCAATGTGTCCCGTTGGCCTCGGATAAGTTAGAAGCAGTCACTGGTGTTTGAAAGAAGAAAATCCTTTGTCAGAGTTGCCCTTCCAGCCTTGGGGAACCTGGGCCTAACGCTCCGCTCCAAGCCTCAGACCCCGTGAAGAGAAGAGAAGAAAGAGGTGATGCTGTTGTGTCCCAGAACTGGTGTCCCGGGTAGACTGACTGAAGATTATGTGAGTTTGCTCTTACTTCTACCCCCCTGGTGGCCAGCTTCAGTGACCCGGGAAGTGCCATACCTCGTGATGGCCACCCCCCTCCCTACCCTGAACCATCCCCACTGTGGGAAGGCTCCTAAGTTGTATGTAAAGTGTGAATGTGGAACACTGGTGATTAACCCCCTCCTTAATCGAGGCAAATGTCGAACCTTAATTAAAGTGCAATACTCTATGGCGACTGGAGCCTCAGGGATGCCACACATGCACCCAGGCTTTAGAAGAAGA
This sequence comes from Anomaloglossus baeobatrachus, assembly GCF_048569485.1. Taxonomy (NCBI): domain Eukaryota; kingdom Metazoa; phylum Chordata; class Amphibia; order Anura; family Aromobatidae; genus Anomaloglossus; species Anomaloglossus baeobatrachus. The sequence goes on from NC_134354.1 coordinate 687,169,534, forward strand.
AGAACAAAGATGGCCAAAAGAGGAGGCACCGCACCCGGACAACGGCGACACCCATCTGACAATCTGCACCGAACCGACCGTTTAGGGGAGTATTATAAAGTGATTTTTACATTCTACACAGCGGCCTGGGCTCTTATATACAGCATGTTAGAACGCTGTATATAAGACCCCAGTGGTGGTGGCCGCAGCTTATAGTCACCAAATCTGGTGACAGGTTCCCTTTAAATCATGAGTCCACTAACAAAGTGACATCAAACGTCTGGTGGTCCATTACAGTTAGAATTTGTGTTTGGGGAATTCTTGCATTTTCTGTAATCAATCAATGTACATTCAAGTGGGAGTCTAGGTCATTTCTCAGTCCAGAAAGGATAAATGCTGCACCTAATGTCATTATAATGAGCAATGGGTCCACAGTTGTAGAAGTCGAAAGTCCATTGTTCAGGTCATCTAAAATAACATCCTACAACTCTGTTCCCGCCTCAGTAATTACAAGTTTTCATTTTGAGATTTTCATCCTTTCCTTTTTCCACTTCTGAGTGAGGTACATGTGAGCCTCATTCAGATGTCAGGTCTGTTGGATCCGATTGTCATCAGTGTGTCAGTTTTTACCATTCGTGTTTCATTAGTGATTATCACACATGAAAAAAATAAATTAATTTAAAAACATCTCCTATATATTATAATGTTAATTTCAATCAATTACCATGAACAAAAATGGATATGTCTTTTTGATTTTTCTCCAACTCATGATCCACCAAAAAACACGGACATGTGAATGACACAACAGACTTTAATGGGTATTGTGATGGTGGGATATTGTGGGTTGTGTATAATTTTGTGTAGGTACATATTTTAGGCATGGTGTGTACATTGTCCTGTTTGCAGGTAATCACCCCCTGCCAGGCTTTTGTCCCTAGGTGTGGGGGAGGGGGGGCCTGGAATCCACCAAACTCTCTGCTTACCTGGGGGATTATTCATTCTGGCTGAGAAAAAGAAGAGAGAAGCAGGAAGATTGATCCTCTAAGGGAGAAACTGTGGCTACAGGCAGCACCACAGAGAGACGTTGAGAAACCCCGAGTTCCCTGAAAAAGGACTGCTGGAGGATTGTGACTCATCTTTGGGACATTTATGCCATTACTGGACTATTTTACCCTCTGTGTGGTGGATTATTTTATGGACTGTCTGATTTTGCTTGGAATAAATGTTCTTTGGATTGTTCATCCATCACTCGCTCTGTTGATTGTGTGACATCGGAGAAGGACCCCGTGGCAGATATGGGTTCTATCTATGCAAAACAAGGGTAGAAACCATACAAAGATTTCTGCTTATAACGAGCAATGATTGGTGAATTAACACATCGATTAGCAATCTCTTGAAGGCCCTTTTTAATATGTAAAGACTATATAAGAACAAACTGCCATTAAAGGGAACCTGTCAAGTCTCAAAACTTTATTAACCTGCAGATGTAGTGTTAATCTTTAGGTTAATAGCGTTTTAATGCTATCAGGCAGTCTTACTAAACGTGCACCTACTGGGAGAAGATTAACTTTATTCTTCCCCGTAGCTCCCAACTTTTAGTCATAGATGTGTGCATGATGGAGTGGCTACAGTCACCACTCACAGAATTGCTGAATAAAATTGGGAAAAAAAGCTATTCCATAGATATGAAGTGTTCTTTACATTACATTATATTTATTTTATACATATTCATTAGCCACAATGAAGTGGAGCAGATACAGGTTAAATATCTCAGTTCTTTATTATTGATCAAATGGGCTGCAGTGAGAGCTGTCAATGAAAGTGTCATGGTGTTCTTACAATGTACAGTATAATGCTCAATGTAAGTGACAATAAATATTTTCAGAGCCGCATATAAGGTGTAATCATTCACTAAGCAATCATTTACTCTTATAACGCCTCATTGCTGCAATGTTCATGAGTAGTGATGGGCGGACTTGCACATAATAAAAAAAACAAACAAAAAACAGATCCTGGCCCGGAATTGATCCTGGATATCTGGCCAGATGCTGGTCCCCACATAAGTCTATTGGAACCAAAATAGTGATTAAAAATGGTGGTAGAAGGGATAGGGGCATAGGAGCAAGCAGGCCGAACTGACCAAGGCTCTGGCGCGGCTGTAACTGCTTTCTGGCTGCTCATTCTCTTCCAAGGGCCGCTCATTAAATTCATTGCATATGCACAGCTTTCCCTGCCCACCGGGGTCTGTAATTGTTTGCAGTCAGACGTGCCCCCACCCTGAGTGTCAGTGTGTCAGCTGACTGCTTCCAATCACAGACGATGCGTGTGTCTACCATGGTATAAAATAGATAAATACAAATTTGGCATAGGGATCCTCCATAATATGATACCCAGAACAGATAAAGCATATGGCTACAGGCTGCAGCCCCCAGCTGTGTGCTTATCTTGGCAGTGTATCAAAATAAGAGGAACCACATGCTGCTTTTTTTAATTTAAATAAATGATTTAAAAAAAATGGCGTTGCGGTCCCCCCAATTTTGATACCCAACCACGATAAAGCCCGACAGCTGAAGGTTGGTATTTTCAGGCTGGGGAGACCCAAGCTTATTGGGCCCCCCCAGCCTAAAAATAGCAGCCTGCAGTCACCCAGAATTGTTGCATCCATTAGATGCAACAATCCCAGCACTTTACCCAGCTCTTCGCGATTGCCATGGTGCAATGGCAATCGGGGTATTTAGGTGTTAATAAGAGTCTGCAGTTGCCACTAAGCCCTAGATTAGTAATGTGTGCCATCTATGAGACCCCCTATTACTGATCTGCAAGTGAAAGTAAATAAACACAAGCACTGAAAAAATCCTTTATTTGAAATAAAATACAAAAATATCCCTGCAGGTCTGCCGTAACCCCCAAGGTTTTACGATGATTCCAGCTCTGCTACATCTGAAGTCAGAGTATATGGAACCTGACTATCCGCTGTGGACTTCAGGCAGAGACTGAGCCTCAACATTCAGTGGTGACATCACTCAGGTGATTTGCGATCACAGCTGAAATTTCCCACGGTCCTCCACCTGTGACTGCAGTTAACCTGTAATCAGGATATTTGATTAAACTCAGTGACCCCCCTGAGGTGAAGTCACTGACTTTACTGAGATAAAAAAAAGCAGCATGCGGTCCCTTTTATTTTGATACACAGGGAAGATAATCGCAGGGCTGGGGGCTGTAGCCTGTAGTCATATGCTTTATATGTGCTGTGTATCATAATATGGGGGACCATATGCCAATTTTTTATTTATTTATTTTTACTGTACAATATAGACATGTAGACTGGGTCTGTGATTGGAAGAAATCAGACATGTTGTCACTCAGCGTGGGGGCACGTCTGACTGCAACCAATCACAGATGCCAATGGGCGAGGAAAGCAGTGCATTTGCAATAAAAGTAATGAGGGGCCTCGGAAGTGAATGAGTGGCCAGGAAGCAGTTATAGCTGCGCCAGAGACTCGGTAAGTATGAAGCGCTTCATTTTTATTTTCTCTATTTTTACTTTATTTTTTTTATTACCCGAGTTTTCTGGATCATTAGCCGGAATTCCATGAGAATTCCAGGCTCAGGTCCGGCACTCGGGTACGTTTGAAACTGCACGGATCCGGACCTTTAGAGTCTGGGTACACCCATCACTATTCATGAGTTTACACATGTATACATTGTAGCGTTTCTACTCTTTCAGCTGAGTTTTTAGGTAGACTCAGGTAAACGTTTCAGTAAAACATTGTGGGCTGGTTTATTTACACTCTATAAACTGCTCAGAATAACAAAATCAAAACCAAAAATCATACAGTCCATATAATAGTGCAGGTTTACCCGCTCTTAGTCCTCAGCAAAGACAATCAACACTGGAGGTCGGCACACACAGACCCTGAATGAGACAAGTGGTCTCTACTTTTTCTGCCATACCACACAGGTGGGGACATGTGAGCAGCCAGTCCCACCCATCTCTCTGACTGCTCGTAATAATGACCCTGGTACTGGAGCTTGCTTCCAGGCTTACATTACGCAGGATAATCACCTCTGTTACACATATCTCCTCCTCTCCATGATGTGTCTGGCTGCTATCATACAACATCTATGTCATAAATGTTTGCTAAGGGATTCTAGAATTTTCTATTCAGTAGTGGAACATTTTATCACTGCATTTGTGTTGAAATGTTTGCACAATTTGCAACATGTTTATGTCATAACTGCATATGCCAAATTTATAAATGATTAAGATAAGGTGATTAGTAGAACACCGCACATCCAACGGGGATTACATATAAAGATGCTGGATAAATAATGCATATGCCAAATTTATAAATATTTTATGCCATTTATCACACCATTTTTTACTTTTATGAGAAAGGGGGGCAGCATTAACCATTTGGCAAAAAGTGCAATAAATTTGTTAAATAAACTCTACATAAAAGTCACAAAATATTGTAATTTTTTAACCTATGGAAATAGTTGCAATGTGCATAACATTCAACATTAACGTGTGACATATGACACATTGGTTTCCAGCTTTTTCTAAGATTGGGAAGTATACTGAGCATCCTTCATATGTTACCTGGTATAATTTATGCCAAGTTTATCATTGAGGTGAGACATTTGAGGTGTTGGAGTTGAAGCGTGTACACTAAAGATTTGGCACAAATTTTGACATCTTTGATAATTTCTGAGCCAACATTTAATGTCCATAAATGTAATTTTTTTATCCTATTTTTTACAAAATATTATCATATAAATAATTGCTGATTTTTTTAGTTATTGTTGCCTGGTCGTCTGGTGATAAATAGTCCTGATTCTTCGACACACTATAAATAAGTGGTAGTTCTTGAAGAAGTTTGTATTTACCGAAACAGTGACTTCCTGTATTAGGAAGTAGAAACCAAGATACAAATAACATAGGACTTGTAGTAAACACCCCACATTGTGGTGTTAATGGATAGTGCACTCACTACATTCAACCAGCGCCTACTTTATGTTAGCGCCAGTGAAGACGGCATAGCTGCCGAGTTCTTAGAGTGGATGCCTCTGCCTACGAGAGACATTCCTGAGGCTTGACACAGCTGTGTCACATACTGTATCTGCCTTACATTCCTTAGTGACAAAGAGAAAGAAAACAGTTATGGCCCTTTGAATTGCAGGATGGTCTCGCAGGCATAAGGAAATTAGTGGTTTATAGCAGAACAAAACAACTATTGTGGCCCAAAGTGAAAATGTGATAGCTATGGCTTGTAAAGTCTCTACCGGCATTATGTCTCAAAAGTGTCAGAAGGTTTTCAAGAAAGCTGGCTGACAATACATAATAAAAGGTGACAACACTTGATTTTCATTCTTCAAATGTTGAGAAATTGACAAAATCTTGACGTAAAAAAGGAGAAGAAAGTTCTTAGTATTTTTGTGAAGTAACCACATGGAGATCCATATTTAGACTATCGCTAATCTTGATTCCGTGTTTGAGCTATCTTTTCAGGCATAAGACGTTTTATCATCAACAAAGTGAAGGCAAAGAAAAGTTTGCTAATTTGTTTGTTTTACTTACAGACTAAAAAAAAAAGAAGGAAGGCAGCACTCCAATATTAAAGCTGAAAAATCAAACCTTTATTGGCCCATGATGGGACTGTAGACCAAAAGAAAAGGAAAAACCCCTTAAAAGTACAGTTTTATTAATACATTTAAAACACTCCCCAGACAAACACACATAAACACGACACAAAGTCCCAAATTTGCCAGTGTATAATAGGACCCTTCTACAGAATTAATAGGTCAAAAATGGCAAAAAAGGGGAGAAATCAAAATGTCCCTATTGAACAAACAGTTAATACTGTACATTGATCAGTCCAATGTTGTGTAATCAAAAGGAAAGAAAGCCAGGCACTGCAAGCCCAGGTGTGTACTCACTGGTTGTGGTTTTCACGTGGAACGCGGACCTCCAGCTGATCTCTGTGGTGCTCTGCCAACAGGTGAGAATCCAAAAAAGAACTTCAAAAAAGAAGGAATGGCGGCAACTCACTGGTCGATATGAACTGGCAAATTTATTGCACAAACCGCAGCATAATTACAGCAAACACGGGGAGAGGGGGGGAAGTGCAGGAGCGCCGGACGACGGCCGTTTCGCACCACACGGGTGCTTCCACAGGTCCAATGTTGTGTAAGAGTACCAGAGCAAATGCTAATAGTGCAACCAGGGTGTGGCCAAAAAATTCCCTGTAGTGGCCCTACCTCACCGCGGAGGTTGGCAACCTAAACCTAGACGCTGTGGCGCCCCCGCTCGGGGATGGCTCACCCTTCTTTCCCTCCGCTAATCTAATGTGCAGCTGGTCTGGGAAAGGGGAGAGTGTGGGGAGGTTGCACTATATAAGATACTGAATAAATTAATCTCAAACACATATCAATGATACAGTCGACGTTCAGTTTTTTGTAGTGTTAAGGTGGACCATATCAACAAAGTTGTCACTCTCAAAAATAAAGCACCAAAATTGGTTATTAAATGATTCCACTTGCATAAATCTGTGAATGCCCAAAGGAATTCTTATTAGACATATAAATACAATGAAGTGCATAAATGCCTTACTTATGTCTATTGTAATGCGTCTGAGTAATATACAAACAACTTCTGTGTACCATCATTAGATCACAGGATGGAAACAATTACCATGCTTGCTAGCGACACTCAAAGCAGAAATTTCTCTAAGTAAGGTCTCCACAAGACTAAATGGTCACAGAGCAGTCCTCCCTAGCATTGTACTGGGGGCTGACAAACAGTGTCCTTTATAATTCAAAAAGCACGCACTTCACAGAAGGCAAAACAAGTCATACACTTTCACAGAAGGCAGAATAGTATATAAACTTCACAGAAGAAGGTGCATGCAGTGGAAAACATCTAAGATTAATAGGGTCCAGGTAACCATACTAGAAATCTTCAATCATAAACATAGTACTTAGCTTATCCTTGAAGTCCTATGGATGGTGTAAATACACCAGGGTCCAAATTGACACCTCAAAACCTTTCCCAACGCGTTTCCCCCCGATCGAGAATCACATCGGGGTTCATCAGGGGCTCCCTATTAGGGTAAGAAGCACTGGCTGCAGTCTGCCAGGTGTAAAGCTTGGTCTCCGTCACCGTTGTGATGGGACTGACAACGTTTCGGTTCCAACTGAACCTTTCTCAAGCAGTGAATGTATGTGAACAGAAGGTCTATATAGTGATGTCGCGGGCGGAGGAGGGGACGCTGCGCTCTCCCACTGCTCGGGTCCGGCTGCTGCTGCTCGGTGGTGGCGCGAGTGGTGGACCGGATCCTGGGGACTCGAGCGGCGTTCCTCGCCCGTGAGTGAAAAGGGGGAATTGATTGTGGGGATTTGATATTGTCCGTGACGCCACCCACGGTTGTGGTGATATTGGTGACACCACCGCTGCTCTGGACGGGGATCCCGGGAGCGGTGACAGGGAGCAGCTTTGATGTTAGTTCTCCCCTCCGTGGGTAGGGGGTTGGTTGTCCCGGGGCCCGGTGAGGGGGTAGAGATGGATGGCAGGCGGGTTACAGGGCCTGGTGAGGTGCAGGGTCGCGGGGGCAGCGCTGTGCCGCATGGCACGGTGGTACTCACTCAGCCAATGATGAGGACACAGTTCTCGGTAAAACACGCGGCTGGATGGACGGGTCCCACAGACGGCTGCGGTGTTGTTTCTCCCGGCAGGTTGATGGTGATTGCCTTTCCCTGCACCTATGTACGGTAAACGGTTCCAATGGGTTCCCACCGGTAACCCGCTCCCCGGCTTGGATATGGGCCGGAGGAGCCCCTTTTGCCCACAGGCTCTGGCCCTGGGAACGGTAGCCTTGGCGGTGGCTGTGTTTCCCTCTCACGGTTGGACTGTTGCCTTCTGTCGGGACTTGGCTGCTGGGAAACCCAGGAGGTTCCCTTTGCTGACGGATTTGGCAAATTCACGGCGACTCCTAGCCTTGCCGGGGTCCGTAAGCCCCTGCCAGATGGTGCTGACTTCTCTTTGTGTACCGGTCCGGTACCGCCGGGCCACCGCCCGTCCACGGTCCTTACGGTAGACTCCGATAGGCCACTCCTGCAGACGGTCACCACCGTCTGCCAACCTTGCTGTACCGCCCGGGCCACACACCCGGACGCTGTCAGTTAGTTGCTCCACTACCACTTTCCTCCCTTCCACTTTCACCTCCAAAACTGATCTCACTGCTTTTCCCGCCTCCAGGACTGTGAACTCCTCGGTGGGTGGGGCCAATCGCCTGGCCCACCCCCCTGGTGTGGACATCAGCCCCTGCAGGAAGGCAACAAGGGTTTTGTGTCTGACTTTGGTGTGCCTGACCGGGAGTGTGGGGTGTGGTGGTGTTGTTCTCTGTGGCCCCTGGCTTGTCCAGGGCGCCACATTCACCCTTAGTAAAATGCAGACCGTCCGCGGGCTGCCCGTCCATCACCGGTTTTATTTTCACAACTGAAAAAGATAACGGTAAAACAGTTACATTTATAATAACATCTTCCCACATCGGGAGGTACTCTTACTTTAAACGTTGCATAACGGTTACGGCTTCTGCTCTCTCCCACCCAAGCAACCTGGCCCTGATGCTGCCCCTAAGCAAACAGGCAGCACCCCTTGACCCCAGTCCAGCACAAGCTGCCCGAGCGGGTTCTGTCCTTTTCAGGGGACCCACGTCCATGGGGAACCCCTGAAACCCCCAGAGGATCGCCACCAGTTCCGGTGGTGGCTGGGCCCCAGCCTGCTCCACTGCGGGCCCTTCTTCCAATCTGCCTCTCCGGAGGCGGCAACGGTGAAAGCCTTAAAATATTTTTTATTTACATGCCACAAGTTTGTGGTTGCCCTGCAAGTTCTTGGGCTTGTTCGTAGTAGTTCCTTATGCAACACTTGTAGACAGTCCCCACGGGGACAACGGTGCCGGCAACGACTGGTCTCAATCAGGTTTGTCAATCAGGTAAACTTCACGGTAATCATTCTTTTCATTCTTTCAAAAACAGTTAAATGGTACTTTTAACACACACACACTTTCTCCCCCTTTTAAAGAACAGTTTCCCTGTACCTAAGTGGGGGTCTACCTAGGTTGGGACGAGTGGACCTCCGGGGTCCAGTGTCAGTGGGGACAGGCAGCGGGGCAGAGGGAACAATCAGTTCCTCTTCCCTGCTATCGTGTGGGGCAGGCGGAGGCATAGGGGAGCTGGGTACAGGTTCATCCCTGGGCACTGGCTCATGGTTGACCACTTCCATCACTTCCTCATCCACGGGTTGTGGGAACAGTATCACTGGAAGAATCATCGCGCCATTCTGTGTAGGCCAGTCCGCTGGAAAGTCACCCATTATGGTGTGGATTACCTCTTTTGCCTTCTCCGCCGGTCTAGGAACCGGAGCTTCAGCCGCTGCCCTCAATGCTGGTGGGCACCTCTTTAGATGGTCCCGGGAAACCGTGGCCAACGTGCCCCCTTGGTCACGACTGATCTGGTAGGCCTTCCCATCTTCCCATCCTGTGGGCTGTATGACATATGGGGTTTGCTCCCATTGATCATCCAGCTTGTGGGTCCTCCTCTTGCGCTTCAGCACTACATCTCCAGGCTGGAAAGGACCAGCAGACGCCTTCTGGTTGAAGTGCTGCTCCTGTTGTTCCCGACTCCGACTCAAGTTCTTTTCAACATATTCCTGAATCTGTCGGTACTGCACCCTCCGCCGAGTGTCCCATTCAGCTGTCGAAGGGAGTGCTTCTGGGGCTTCCAGTCCCATGTCCAGATCCACCGGTAGCCAGCCGGGGCGAGCCCTCATCAGGTATGCTGGGGTGCATTTCGTTGAGCTGGAAGGGATATTATTGTACATATCGACCAAGTCAGGTAGCTTCTCCGGCCACAGGTTCCGCTCTTCTAGCGGCAACGTCTTGAGGAGGACCAGGACCAGGTGGTTCATCTTTTCACACATGCCGTTGGTTTGGGCATGGTAAGGCGTGGTCCGGATCTTCTTGCAGCCATACAACTGACAAAATTCATGGAACACCTCCGCTTTAACGGCCGGGCCTTGGTCAGTAAGCACCTTCTCAGGGTATCCATGTGGTCGGCAGAAATAAGCCTGGAACGCTCTAGCGGCAGTACGGCCAGTTAGGTCTTTGACTGGGACAACCACCATGAGCCTTGAATAGTGGTCTACAATGGTTAGAGCGTAGGTGTACCCACTTCGGCCGGGGGTGAGCTTTACATGGTCCAGGGCAACCAGCTCCAGCGGTTGATGTGTAACGATCGGGTGTAGGGGCGCCTTCTGGCTGGCCTCGTCCTTCCTTCTCAGCGTGCAAGGGCCACACTCTCGGCACCAGGCCTCTACAGATTCCTGCATTCCACTCCAATAGAACCGCTCTCTCAACAGCATCTCTAGTTTCTTCCATCCGAAGTGTCCCGCACCATCATGGTATGCTTGCAGTACGGTGGGCACGTTGGCTTAGGGAATCACCAACTGGCGGATCTTCTCATGGGTCTTCTGGTTGATCAGCTCACGGTACAACTTCCCCTGGTGTAGACACAGCCGAGTCCGTTCTCGCCACAGGCGCTGGGCTTCAGCTGGGGCGGCAGGGTCTATTCCAACAGCGCCTTGTTCCACCAAGATCTTGACTAAGCGGACAGCGGGTGCCTGGTCCTGAGCTTCTTGCCACTCCTGGCTGGGCAGCGGGTGCAGGTTTACCCGTTGTTGATAGACATGCACCTTCTCAGTCGGTGGCTGATGAAATGCGGGCAGCTCAATCTCTTCGAGGTCGTCATCCTCAGGCCCTTCTTCCGACAAGTGGGGCATCCGAGAGAGTGCATCGGCATTAACGTTGGCACGGCCGGCCCTGTACTTGATGGTGAAATCGTAGTTGGCTAGCCTAGCCACCCACCGCTGTTCCAACGCGCCCAGCTTGGCAGTGTCCAGGTGGGTCAGCGGGTTATTATCCGTGAAAGCGGTGAACTTAGCCGCTGCCAGGTAATGGCGGAACCGCTCGGTGATAGCCCACACCAGTGTCAGGAGTTCAAGCTTGAAAGAGCTGTAGTTCTCGGGGTTCCTCTCAGTTGGTCGAAGCCTTCAGCTCGCATAAGCAATCACTTTCTCTTTTCCGTCTTGGACCTGGGATAGGACTGCCCCTAAGACTACATTGCTGGCATCGGTGTACAGGATGAAGGGGTGGTTGTAGTCAGGGTATGCTAGGATTTCTTCTCCGGTCAGGGCCGCTCTCAGCTGATGGAAGGATTTCTCATGCCTTTCTTCCCACACCAAAGGGGCTCCTAGGGGTCTACCACCTTTGGTCTGTCCCACGAGGAGGTCTTGCATGGGGGCAGCCATCTTCGTGTACCCCTTGATGAAGCGACGGTAATACCCCACCAGGCCCAGGAACTGCCTCACCTCCTTCACCGTGGTCGGCCTCGGCCAGTCCTGAATGGCGGTGATTTTATCAGGGTCAGGGGCGACACCCTCTGCACCGACCACATGCCCTAGGTACTGCACTTTGGGTTTGAGCAGATGACACTTTGAGGGCTTCAACTTCATCCCATATTTGGCAAGGGACGCGAACACCTCGGCTAGGTGCTCCAGGTGGGCTTCATATGTGTGGGAGTACACAATCACATCATCCAGGTACAGCAGGACAGTCTCAAATTTAGATGCCCCAGACAGCATTCCATCAGCCGTTGGAAGGTTCCAGGGGCATTGCACAGCCCGATTGGCATGCTATTAAACTCACAGAGTCCCATAGGGGTAGCAAATGCAGTCTTCTCTCTGTCTTCTGGTGCCACAGGCACCTGCCAGTACCCACTGGTGAGGTCAAGGGTGGAAAAGTAATTAGTGGTTCTCAGCGCAGCCAGAGATTCCTCAATGCGGGGAAGAGGGTAAGCATCCTTATGTGTTATCTGGTTAATTTTTCGGTAATCCACACACATCCGCATGGTGCCATCCTTCTTCTTAACCAGTACCAACGGGGCGGCCCAGGGACTACCCCTGCCTCCATCATGTTCCTCAACATGTCCTTGGCACATTGGTAGTGTGCAGGGGGAATAGGCCTGTACCTCTCTTTGATAGGGGGATTCTCACCGGTGGGGATATGGTGTTGGATCCCTTTAATCTGCCCAAAGTCTAGGGGATGTTTGCTAAAAACCCGCTCATACTCCCGTACCACCCGGTATACCCCTTCTTTGTGATGTGTAGGGGTATCGTCAGTGCCTACGTGTAGTTGTCGACACCACTCGTCTAACTCCCCATGGGATGGGTGAGTGCTGGCAGTAGGTGGTGAGGTTGGGGGGATGGCCTCGTGGATGGTATGGGGATCCAAGGTGAACAACTTGGCAAGGGTAGCATACCAGGGAAGCCTGACTTCTTCCTCCCTGCAGTTCAGCACCCTCACGGGCACTCTCCCCTTCTTTACATCCACCACCCCTCAGGCGGCCATTACTGTGGGCCAGTGTTCAGAGGGTATGAGCTCTATCATGGCGGGGTAGTCACGCCCCTGGGGCCCTAACACTGCCCTACACCAAATCATCATCTCGCTCCTGGGAGGCACAATCAAAGGGGCAACATCCATCACTCTCACCCCACCAATCTCTCCTCCTGTCGAGTTCACATGTTGGCGGTACATCAAGGTTCGGATCTCACGCTGCACAGCTCTCTGTCGGCTCCCCACCGCCATGGCGGCCAGCTGCTGCAGTAGGGTCAGCACGTCACTCATACAGTGCTCCATCACGTTGGTCCCTAGCACTACCTTCGGGTTATGATCACTGGGTTCATTCATTATCACAATCATACCCTGGTGTTGCAGTTCAGCTCGCCCCACAGTCATGGCCACTTGTTTGTATCCCACTTGGGTCAATGGGAGTCCATCAGCAGCAATCAGTGTTATACTGGCATCTGGGGGAGCCAGCTCGTCTTTTCCCCAATACCGTTGATATAGTGTGTATGGTATGGTGGTTACCTGTGATCCAGTGTCCTGGAGAGCCATCACCGGTATGCCGTCCACAGCCACGGGGATGATGGGCTGGGCCCCGATGTACCGGTCCCGCCAGTCTGGGGGGCCATGGGGTTCTACTCCTGAGGATTGGGCCGTGGCCCCAGGGGTTGCTCGTTTAACGGACACCATCGGGAGTAGTGGCCGGGTTTGCTGCACCTGTAACAGATTGGGGGTCCGTTCCGAGAGTCATTGGCCCTTCTCCACTGCATCCAGGGGACGTCCTCAGGGCTGTCGGCGAGCTGCATCTTCACCGGGGCCTGGGATCTGGTCGGAGGCTGGAGTGCGGCAAGGATCTTAGCGAGGTCCCCATCCATGCGGCGAACTTGAGCAGCGAGCTCTTCCATCGCTCCGCTCGGGGCTGCAGGCACTAGAGGTGATGATGGGGTAGGGGCAACCACAACGGGAGCAGTCTCGACCGGCCATGGGGCTGGTTCAGGAGCTTCAAATGCGGGGGGTTGCAGAGCTTTGATGGCCCGTTCCTTTAATACGGCAAAGTCCACATCAGGGTGTTCTAGGGCCCACAGCTGTTTGCGGTCCTCTGAGGACCTCATCCCCTGCAGAAACTGCTCACTTAACATTTTGTTACTGTCCACACTGTTGATGGTGTCCACCCGCTTCAGTGTGCGGAGTGCGGTTTGCAGGCGCAGGGCATAGTCCCGAATGCTATCTGCGGGCCGTTGCCGGCATTGATAGAACTGCATCCGCAATTCGGCCTCGGTACGGGTCTCAAATGCAGTCTGCAGCTTTTCAAATATGGTGGCTACAGAGGACCGGTCCCCCTCGGCCCAGGTCTCCGCCTCTTGCTCAGCCGCGCCGGTTATCTGCCCCAGCACTAGCGCTGCACGTTGCTTATCAGTCAGGGGGTACAGTTCTAGTAGCGGACTAAGTTTTTTTCAGAAAACCTGCAAGGCATCAGGTTTCCCATCATACTGCGGTAGCCAGGCAGCTCCGGGCACATAGGGCAAAGAGAACGGCATCACCTGAGCGAGAGCTGGGGCCGTGGCGCCCCCCGCCAGCGTGGCCGGGACCTGGGCAGGCCCATTCCCATCTACAGGTGCTCCCGCGGCTGCGTTCACCGCTCTTCCAGCGGCTCCGTCGGGCGCAGACATCTTGTTTCCGTCCCCCTTAGTCTCTTTCCGGCTCCTCCTCTACAGGGACGGGGTTTTGGCCTTCGCGCCTCCACTACTCGAGGAGACGCTCGAGTGGGAATTCTTCGCGCCCAAGATGGCGGCTTCACAAATTTTTCGGCCGGAAACCTCCGGCGGTCACACAAGGTGCACTTCCACCAATTGGTAGAATGGTAGGATCCTGTTTGTGACGCCAAGTTGTCGCGGGCGGAGGAGGGGACGCTGCGCTCTCCCACTGCTCGGGTCCGGCTGCTGCTGCTGCTCGGTGGTGGCACGAGCGGTGGGCCGGATCCCGGGGACTCGAGCGGCGTTCCTCGCCCGTGAGTGAAAAGGGGGAATTGATTGTGGGGATTTGATATTGTCCATGACGCCACCCACGGTTGTGGTGATCTTGGTGACACCACCGCTGCTCTGGATGGGGATCCCGGGAGCGGTGACAGGGAGCAGCTTTGATGTTAGTTCTCCCCTCCGTGGGTAGGGGGTTGGTTGTACCGGGGCCCGGTGAGGGGGTAAGGATGGATGGCAGGCGGGTTACGGGGCCTGGTGAGGTGCAGGGTCGTGGGGGCAGCCCTGTGCCACACAGCACGGTGGTACTCACTCAGCCAATGATGAGGACACAGTTCTCGGTAAAACACACGGCTGGATGGACGGGTCCCACAGACAGCTGCAGTGTTGTTTCTCCCGGCAGGTTGATGGTGACTGCCTTTCCCTGCACCTATGTACGGTAAACGGTTCCAATGGGTTCCCACCGGTAACCCGCTCCCCGGCTTGGATATGGGCCGGAGAAGCCCCTTTTGCCCGCAGGCTCTGGCCCTGGGAACGGTAGCCTTGGCGGTGGCTGTGTTTCCCTCTCACGGTTGGACTGTTGCCTTCTGTCGGGACTTGGCTGCAGGGAAACCCAGGAGGTTCCCTTCGCTGACGGATTTGGCAAATTCACGGCGACTCCTAGCCTTGCCGGGGTCCGTAAGCCCCTGCCAGATGGTGCTGACTTCTCTCTGTGTAGCGGTCCGGTACCGCCGGGCCACCGCCCGTCCACGGTCCTTATGGTAGACTCCGATAGGCCACTCCTGCAGATGGTCACCACCGTCTGCCAACCTTGCTGTACCGCCCGGGCCACACACCCGGACGCTGTCAGTTTCTCCACTACCACTTTCCTCCCTTCTACTTTCACCTCCAAAACTGATCTCACTGCTTTTCCCGCCTCCAGGACTGTGAACTCCTCGGTGGGCGGGGCCAACCGCCTGGCCCACCCCCCTGGTGTGGACATCAGCCCCTGGAGGAAGGCAACAAGGGTTTTGTGTCTGACTTCGGTGTGCCTGACCGGGAGTGTGGGGTGTGGTGGTGTTGTTCTCTGTGGCCCCTGGCTTGTCCAGGGCGCCACAGTGACACAATCACTCTACCTCAAATGACATTATATAGCTTGGGCTACCACATAAGATTGACTAGAACCATTAGCAATCATACTATCTAGTTTTCCCAAGAATATATAATGTTCAATTACTGGCACAATACTGTTTATTTTTTTATTTATATATGTATACACATAAAGACAGAGCATTTTTTTTTGAACAACAAATAAACAATGTGAATGCATGAGTCAAATTCCTCTTAAATAACAAAAGAATATGTTTTAGTAAAAACTATTTTTATAAAAATTGTTAAAAATAATCAATAATTACTTACAGACTAACAATTATTTTTATTTGTGATTAATATTTTTGCCTAAATGACATTGACAGTGTCACTTTATAGACATTAGGCGAAATCTTGTGGAAGAAAGCAGATTTTTCTAATTTGTTTGGAATGATATTGAGCTTGTTTGAAATTTCCCTCCTATAAACAAATAAAAGATTTATCTTCTAGGAACAATCTTTCTTTAAAAGAACTTTTCCAGAAAGATTGCTCGTCTGTCGCTTAAAGTCATTAAAGGGAACCAGCCAGCAGGATTTTCATATATAAAGTAAAGCCAGTGCTATGCTGGAGCTGGGATGCTGAATGTAAGCATAGCTTTTATTCAGAGATTGGATGTTTTATTTCAGAAATATGTGCAAGTAAAGTTCCAGCAATGCACTGCTATTTGATTGACAAGTGTAACAGGAAAGGAATATGTGGGTCCGGTCTTGCTATCTATTCCCACCCCCTGTCTACCTGCTCCAAAATTAACGTCTAGGATGGGGACAGAGGGAGGAAGGTCAGGCAGGCAGACGGGGGCGGGAATAGATAGCAAGACCCGACCCACATATTTCCTTCCTGTTGCACCTGTCAATCAAATAGCAGTGCATCGCTGGAACTTTACTTGCACATATTTCTAAAATAAAACGTCCAATCTCTGAACAAAAGCCATGCTTACATTCAGCATCCTAGTGCCAGCATAGCACTGGCTTTACTTTATATATGAAAATCTTGCTGGCTGGTTCCCTTTAAACATGCTTGGCCAGTTTTAAGAGCTGCAAGGGTTAATATAAGTTAAAATAGGAATGGCTTCATTGATGAAAAGATTGTTAGCCACTGAATTGCACTTCTTGTCAGTGTTGCTGTCGCGGGCGGGGAAGGAGGGTGTCAGCACTGCGCTCACCCCTCTGCTCGGGTCCGGCTGCTGCTGCTCAGTGGTGGCTCGAGCGGTGGGCCGGATCCCGGGGGTTCTCGAGCGGCACTCCTCGCCCGTGAGTGAAAGGGGATTGGGTTTTGGGATATAGTCTATTGTCCGTGACGCCACCCACGGTTGTGGTGATTTGTTGACACCACCGCTGCTCTGTATGGGGATCCCGGGAGTGATGGTGTGAAGCAGCAAGTTGTTGTGTTGCCCCTCCGTGGGTAGGGGTTGGTGATCCCGGGGCCCAGTGATGAGTTGGGAGATGCAGGGCTTGGTGGGCGCAGGGACGCGGGGGCAGCGCTGTGCCTTGCGGCACTGTGGTACTCACTCAGCCTGAGACGATGACACAGTTCTCGGTAAAACACACGGCTGGAAAGACGGTTCCCACGGACGGCTGCACTTGCTTTCCCCAGTAGGTGACGGTGATGTCCCTTTGTCCTGCACCTATGTTGTTGATGGTTTCGATGGGTTCCCACCAGTAACCCGCTCCCCGGCTTCAAGCTGGACCAGAGGAGCTCTACTCTTTGCCCGCAGGCGCTGGCCCTCAGAAACTGGTGCCCTGGCGGTGGCGGTGTCTCTGCTTTTATGGTTGGGCTGTTGCCTTCAATCGGGACTTGGTTGTTGGGAGACAGCCGTCCCCTTCACTGACAGATTTGGCAAATTATGGCGACTCCTAGCCTTGCCGGGGTCCGAGAGGCCCCTGCCCTGGTGCTGACTGTCCTTTGTACACTGCTCCAGACCGCCGGGCCACCACCCGTCCGCGGTCCTTCCAGGAACTCCCGAGCAGTCACCCCTGCGGAAAATCACCGCCGTCTGCTGACCTTGCTGTCTCAGTCCGGGGCACACACCCGGACCAGCTTCAGGCTTTCCTTACTGTCACTTTTACTCGTTTCTTCTTTGCTCCACTACTACTTCACTGTTTACTCCTTCACCTCCCTGACTTCACTCCTCTCTCTAGCCCTGCCTGGGCTAAACTCTCTCCCTGGTTCCTCCCGCCTCCAGAGCTGTGTCCTCCTCGGTGGGCGGAGCCAACCGCCTGGCCCACCCCCTGGTGTGAACATCAGCCTCTGGAGGAAGGCAACAAGGATTTCGGTAGCTTGGATGTTCCTAACTGGGGTGTAGGGTGTGGTGGTGTGATGACCTGTGACCCCTGGCTTGCCCAGGGCGTTACATTGCAAAATGTATTTCGCCAGATGTTTTTCTGGGGCATGAGAAGCTGGAGCC
The DNA here is from genome assembly GCF_048569485.1 of Anomaloglossus baeobatrachus. Taxonomy (NCBI): domain Eukaryota; kingdom Metazoa; phylum Chordata; class Amphibia; order Anura; family Aromobatidae; genus Anomaloglossus; species Anomaloglossus baeobatrachus. The sequence continues at coordinate 687,187,475 of NC_134354.1, forward strand.
ATTGTAATAATCTTGTCTTCACAGCGGCTTTAACCTGAAAAGCGACACTTTTTTAGACAAAGTCTATAAGCTAGCTGTTTAACCCATGATGAATGACTAGATAATTATTAGAAATTTTGTAACAATTATCATTTTTACAAAGAGCTAAGATAATTAAATCAAATCCGTGAACAATTTAGAACCTATTTATCTACTGCAAATCTAATGTCCCACTGCATTAACATGATTAACATTGAACTTCCATTACAGAAAATTACCAGTTGTGTCATAATTAACAAAAGAATGAAAAACTAAACAATCAATAATGTATGACATTTATAAAACTATAATTTATGAAAATGTCGTAAAAATGTAATGAAATTTACTTGCTAAATGACCATTAATACCATTTACAATCAAACATCATTGGCTTGCATATACACACTATACGAACAAAAAGTATTGGGAAACCTAAAGTATATCACAAAAGTGAGTACATCCCTCAAATTTTTGTAAATATTTTATTATATATTTTCATGGGACAACACTGAGGATATGACACTTTGTAAAGTAGTCAGTGTACAGCTTGTATAAGTGTAAATTTGGTGTCTCCTCTAAATAACTTAGCAAAACACCATTAATGTCTAAACCGCTTGCAACAAAAGTGAGTACACCCCTAAGTGTAAATGGCCAAATTGGTCTGAGCGCTGACAGGCTGACCCCCTCCACTACTTTACCCTCTGCAGCAATCATACATCCGTTTTGAAAAGACAACCTGTTTTACGCCGGAGTCAGACTCCTGTAGCTACTGCTCTGCCTAGGCGCTGGTCTCAACGTCTAGCTCGACTTTCAGATGTTCGGCTGGCTACTCGGCTGCCAGATTTTAAGTCCAGAAATTGGGCCACTGAGCATGCTTGGGTTGTATGTGCTTAGCCAGAGTTTAAGTCCAGTAATCGAGCCACTGAGGATGCTCGGGTTGTATGTGCTCAGCCTAAGTCTAAGAGGCACTTTGCCACTACGACATCGCAAGCCAATGCTTGCGATGCCGAGTGCGATAGTCCCCGCCCCCGTCGCAGCTGCGATATCATGGTGATAGCAGGCGTAGCGAACATTATCGCTACGGCAGCTTCACATGCACTCACCTGCCCTGCGACGTCACTCTGGCCGGCGAACCGCCTCCTTATTAAGGGGGCGGGTCGTGCGGCGTCATAGCGACTTCACACAGCAGGCGGCCAATAGAAGCTGAGGGGCGGAGATGAGCGGGACGTAAACATCCTGCCCACCTTCATCCTTCCGCATAGCCGGCGTGAGCCGAAGGACACAGGTAGGAGATGTTCCTCGCTCCTGCGGCTTCACACACAGCGATGTGTGCTGCTGCAGGAACGAGGAACAACATCGTAACATCGGTCCTTCCGAAATTATGGAAATGACCGATGCTACACCGATGATACGATTTGGACGTTTTTGTGCTCCTTAACCGTATCAAAAAGGATTTACACACTACGATATCGACTGCGACGCTGGATGTTCGTCACTTTCGATTTGACCCCACCGACATCGCAGCTGCGATGTCGTAGTGTGCAAAGTGCCTTTTAGTCCAGAAATAAGGCCACTGAGCATGCTCTGTATGTGCTCTGCCTGAGTCTAAGTGCAGAAAACGAGCCACTGAGCATGCTCGAGATGAATCTGCTCTGCCAGAGTCTAAAGGGTGCTTTACACGCTGCGACATCGCTAATGATATATCATCGGGGTCACAGTGTTTGTGACGCACATCCGGCATCGTTAGCGACATCGCAGCGTGTGACAGCTAGGAGCGACGATCAACGTCGCAAAAACGTCAAAAATCGTTGATCGTTGACACGTCACTCCTTTTCATATCATTGCTGCTGCAGGTACGATGTTGTTCGTCGTTCCTGCGGCACCACACATTGCTATGTGTGACACTGCAGGAACGACGAACATCTCCTTACCTGCGTCCACCGACAATGAGGAAGGAAGGAGGTGGGCGGGGTCTTCTGCCCGCTCATCTCCGCTCCTCCACTTCTATTGGGTGGCTGCCGTGTGACATCGCTGTGATGCCACACGAACCGCCCCCTTAGAAAGGAGGTGGTTCGCCAGCCAGAGCAACGTCGCAGGGAAGATAAGTCCATGTGATGGGTGTAAGCGATGTTGTGCGCCACGGACAGCGATTTACCCATGTCGCACAACCGAGGGGGGCGGGTACGCTTGCTAGCAATCTCGCTAGCGAGATCGCAGCATGTAAAGTGCCCTTTAGTCTAGAAAACGGTCTACTGAGCATGCATGTGATGTGGCATCTTCTGATTGGCCGTTGGACGCCAGCTGTCCTGATGACACAGCATCCCAAGATTGGCTGTTGGACGTCAGCTGTCCTGATGATATCAGCTGTCCTGATGACGCAGCATGCCTGGATTAGCCGGTGGACGACACCCACGCTGACTGGGCATGAGCTTTCTTGGGGAGGTGCTTAGGTTATATATGGACGCCGCCAACGCCGGACAGCACTCAGTCATTAACAAGTCTCATGGTGTGTGGGTGTCAGGCAGGGTCGCTTGAATTGCATCTACCGTAGTATTGCGGTAGTATGCTGGTTAAGTGTGTAGTACACCGCTTAAAGGCAATTCACTTCAATTCCATCCTAGTACTCATGTGTACACTGTTCCAGCATGCGATACACCACATACACACAGATAGCTTAAATTGTGTCCTAGTACTGCTGTGTACGCGGGTTAAGCGTGCATTACATATTTCACCTATAGGAGCTTTTATAACATCCCATTCTAAATTTCCCCTTTGAAGTTAAATCAGCTTCCACTCCTTTTGATCAGGCTTTGTACAAGATTTTGGAGGGCGACTGTAGGAATTTCCCTAACTACACTATCTAACTGCAATTGTATTTGTTTCCCTATTTCCTGAGTCCTGTCGCTTTGTTTGAGAATCCCAGTGCATGCTGGGATACTCAAATGGAGTCTCATCGGGGGACTGAAGCTGTAGTTACTGCCACAGTTCCTGCTGTCTGAGCTAGTCCCTGCCAGCTGATAACTGGGTGATGTGCGCTAGTGATGTGTCGGTTGCGAACAATCCGACACAAAGATCCGGCTCCCTGATGTGACTGACAGGAGCCAGATTACCAAAGTGAGCCACTAAAATCGCTAAATGTCTCTTTTTGCCGCTTAAACCCCGCCCACCCGCATCTAAACCCCACCCACTCAGCTAGCTAATTGGTCCCTTGTAAGTGGGTGGGGTTTAGCTGCGGGTGGGCGTGGTTTCAGCGGCGTCACTATAATCTTAAATATGTGTTCACCTGGGGTGAACACATATTTAATAAAGAGCCGGGAACGATCCGAATGAGCCGCCTCTTTTTGGTGAGCGGAGCCATGGGAACCGGATCACCAAAAAGAGCTGGACTGCCCATCACTAATGTGCGCGATGATGAGCTGGCAATGGAGCAGTGCCAGAACACCAGGCAATTTTAAAGATGTATGGTGTGCACACGGCCAAAAAGGGGGGGGTTTCGAGGTGCAAATGTGGGGACCAAAGTCCAGAAACACAGTCAGAATTACAACACTGCACTCTCAAGAGCAAAAATGAAGACTGAACAAGGCTTGTTCTTTGCAAAATTCGTGTAGTTTTATTTTTATTGAAAATGTGACAGGGGAACGTTTCTGCCTAATAGAAGGCCTTTTTCACGCCTAGTCACTAGGAACACCAGGCATGCATAGACTAGTCACGTTATTTACAGGGCAGCACTGGTTTCTGCATACTAGTTATTCTGCCAATGCGCACTCACTTTACGCTCTGCTCTAGTGCTGGCTCATTACTACTGATCTGAGCTGACAACATTGCACAGTGTATTATGCACAGAGACTAGTCCAGCCCCAGAAAGGAGTGTCACTGATGTGGGAGGGAACAGAGGCAGAGGTTACTCATCTTGCTGGAAAAGCAAGAGGCCTTTCTCAAACTATGCCGAAAATTTTGGATGTATATAATGGTCAAAAATGTCTTAGAAGGCTGAAGCATTAACATTTTCCTTTACTGGAACTAAGAGGCCTAGGCCAAGCACTGAAAAATAGCCACAGCATTATCTACCCAACTTTATATTTGGCATAATGCAGTAAGACAGGTAATGTACTCCTGGCATTTGCCAAGATCATACATTTTTTATAATACCAAATAGAGAATCGTAACTTGTCCCTCCACGGAACATGTTTCCACTGCTCCAGGGTCCATTGACAGTATGCTTTACACTACTCCATTTGACATTTTGCATTATGCTTTGTGATGTAAGGCATGCATGCAGCTGCTGTGAACACTCCTCCCATAAATATCCCTGCACACCGGATGTTAATGCCAAAGGAGATTTTGAACTCTCTACTCTAGTTATTAAGTAAGCAGACAGTTGATGAAATGTCTATATTAGATGCCTCTGCACTCAGTGACCACGTAAAGTGGCTCCAGGCAATAGTTTTGGGCGAGGGATTGACTCCGGACGATGAAAAACCTGGTCCTGTCTAGGTGTGTGGACTTGTGTCGTGTGCACTGGGAACCTCTGCGGGCCAAATACTGCTGCTGACATCGGCTGTCCAGGACCGAAAGACAACTCGTAGTCACAAGGAGGCCTGTAGTTCATTTCAAACAACTCTTTACTCAAAGGTTCATTCTCTACAACAACTTTACAGTTCAGATAGCAAACACATCTTTTAGCGCGTTACAGTTCTACAAAGCATATTCAGACACGATCCTAGTTCCCACTGGGTAACTTCAGATCTTATTGATCTTGTGAATTCCAGAACAGCCCAGCTTAGCGTTACAGTACAACTTATTATGGTCACTTTCCCTTGCAGCGGCTCCACGTCTAGTTTCCTAGGATCAGAGCCTTGCCCTCTCAAACGCTTAGGAAGATCTGCTCGGATAAGCCAACTTCAGTCACAAACCAGTTAGTATAAACTCGTAACCTTGACGGCTAAATGGCCTGACCACTAGAGTCCTGTCCTATTTCTCCTCTTGCCAGTAGCCGTTTGGTTTGAGGATCAGTCTCTCATTTCAATGCTGTTCACACTCCGTGTCTCAGTCATCTCTCAAGGTTCATACCATTGCATTACCAGTCTCTTTTCTTCCCATTGCTGCCACAAGCCTCCAAGTGCAACCTCACAACCTACAGACTATCTGTCCGAAACTATTGCTCCTTAGAGTTTCACTCCCTAAACTTAACTGACTCTTCTCTAATTAACCATATGTTACCCTTTCAACTAACCCCTCCCATTGTGGGCTGGTCCCAAAACTTAACTGTTGCTTACCCTGTGGTCTTGGAACTTACTACACAAGTGCTATTACATACTTCAGATTACACATTATCAATACTACATATCACAGGTTACACCATACATTACACATGACAAGAACACATTACAATCCACACATTATCATCCCAGTTCACATAACATATTATATACAAAAGACATGTCACATTACACTACACAACATGATTGGTGTGTTAAGGGGCAGTAACACCACAGCAATAGTCCACCACTCTTACAAACACACTCTGTAACTTTGCGAGAGTTCTTTACAATGAACTATTCTTTCATAACTGTTCATATAGCAAATGGCATGGCAAGGGGCTGAATTTTATGCTTCTGTAGCAATGGGACTGAATAAAAAGCTTGAATTCAGTTATTAAAACGAGTGTCCCAATATATTTGTCCATATGATTATATTAACATTTACATGACCTGTTGAAAAAATATTCGGCTTTGAAGGCAATTCTGATGGCCTCTAAGCTAACACTAGAGTTAGTTTCTACATTTTGCATGAATGTAAGATGGTTGGGTTAACAAAAGACAGGTGTGAGCTTATCTTACTTTGTTTTATAACTTGCTTGGTTGTAATTTTAAGGTATTATCCATATATCCACTAAAATACTAGGCCAATTGCAGAAGCTGAAATACCATTTTGTTTTATATCAGTAGATGAACAGAGTACTTCAATATGATTGTTATGTTTTTGTTTTTATGATTTGTTCAGTAAAAGTTTTAACTTGTTAAACTTACTATGGTTCCGACATGAGCATAAGCACACTGGTGCTTGAATGCCTGTGAACCAACTATTCAGAATTATCCATCTTTCTACAGTGCTCCGTGAGATGTTCAGAGCTGGATTTTTTTTAATTTTTTTTTTTAATAACCTAATCCTGCTTCACTTTTCTCCCCATCTTTCTCCCTGACCTGTCTGGTGTGTTGCTTGGTTCAGGATACTGTTTGATCACTAATGTTCTCAAACTAACCTCTGAAACCTTAACAGAACAGCTGTAGTTTTATTGAGAATATGTTACACAACGGTGGATTTTATTAGAATTTTCCATGTTTCTACATAAATTCAATCTAAAGTCAGATTATCACATAGAGAAAAATGATCCAATATCATATGTCTGTGAGTGCCAAAGTATGTGAACCTTGACTTTTAGTATTTGGTGTGACCCACCCCCCCCTTATGCAGCAATAACTGCATCTAAAACTTTCTGGTCATTGTTAATTAGTCCTTCACATGATCATTGAGGAATTTTAGTCCAGAAGGAGCAAAACAAGTTTAAACCAGGTGTTTCACAGGTAGTATGAGGCCTATAGTTTCTGGTTAGCACTAGAAATCTGGAAAAAAATCCAAGTGTGTTGAAATTGCAAATAAGTGCAATTCCACGATGGTTTTTTTTTTTTTGGAAATTTACCATGTTCACTATACAGTAAAACTGATCTGACAATATGATGTTCCAGGTCAGAACGATTATGTGGTTAATAAACATGTACAAGTGCTTACCATTAAATTAGAATATCATCAAAAAGTTAATTTATTACAGTAATTTAGAGTGATCTATTTCAAGTGTTTATTTCTGTTAATATTGTTGATTATGGCTTACAGCCAAGGAAAACCCAAAAGTCATTATCTCAGAAAATTAGAATAATTAACAGAAAACACCTGCAACGGCTTCCAAAGCATTGAAAATGGTCTAATAGTCTAGTTCAGTAGGTTACACGATCATGAGGAAGACTGCTGACTTGACAGATGTCCAGAAGGCAGTCATTGACACACTCCACAAGGAGGGTCAGCCTTAAAGGTCATTGCTAAAGAAGCTGGCTGTCCAGAGTGCTGTATCTAAGCATATTAATGGAAAGTGGAGTGGAAGGAAAAAGTGTGGTAGAAAAAGGTGCACAAGGAACCGGGATAACCGCAGCCTTGATAGGATTGTTAAGAAAAGGTCAATCAAAAATTTGGGGGAGATTCACAGAGTGGACTGCTGCTGGAGTGAGTGCTTCAAGAGCCATCATACATAGACGTATCATGGACATGGGCTACAAGTGTCGCATTCCTTGTATCAAGCCACTCATGACCAATAGACAATGCAAGAAGAGTCTCACCTGGGCCAAAGAGAAAAAAAACTGGCCTGTTGCTCAGTGGTCCAAGGTGTTGTTTTCAGATGAAAGTAAATTTTGCATTTCATTTGGAAATTGCAGTCCTAGAGTCTGGAGAAAGAGTGGAGAGGCCATAATCCAACTGATTGAGGTCTATTTACAAATTGTATTAATTTATTTGATAATTTAACAGATGCAGCTACCAAATATGTGTATTTTTATTTTTTTTAATTGCTTTATTTGTAATGGGGCAAAAGATCAGTGATTTGAACTTTTGCTTTTTTTATATTTTTAATAAACATTGTTTTTTCCTTTTTACTTAGGGGACCTTAAGGGACTTGAAGCTGCAATAGTCTAATTGTTTGTGCTATACATAACAGTGCATAAGCACTGCTATGTATAGCTAAAATCATGATCTCCTATGAATGCCAGCTAAATTCTGGCTATCATAGGAGTATCGTAATGACAGGCATGCAGTCTTCAGTAGATTCATCATGGCAACCCATTGGCGCCATACAATCATGTCACGGTCATGCCAATGGGCACATTGAATGATGCACCCCCTTTCCAGTGTGTGTTAAATGCCACTGTCATAGATTGATAGCAGCATTTAACAGTTAACAGCCACGGGTGGAGTGGTGCTCCACCCATGGCTATTAAAAGCACTTGATGGCTGATTAAATCAGCCATCCTGTGTAGAGAAAGACGTGGGCTCGGCTTGCAAGCATGCATCAAAGGCAGGGACACGACCTTTGGTGTACATGTACATCAAAGTTCATGAAGGGGCTAAATGTTCACATACTTCGGACACTCACAGATGTGATATTGGATCATGTTTATAAAAAAAAACCCAAAGAATAGTATTTATGACTCATTTATTTTTTTGGTTCTTTTTATCTACTTTTAGGATATGAGTGAAAATTTGATGTAATTGTAAGTAAAATGAATGTAGAAATATTGAAAATACTGAGGGTTTCACAAACTTTGAAGCACCAATATATAAAGAATGCATTGGTCGCAGTCACAGCTAGGACCCAAAGGTTCTTTTGCAACAATAGTATAATAAATGGTTTATAACAGGTAGTGGTCCTTTTATAAATTTTCCATTAGGTCTCAGGTGTACTTTGCACGTTGCGACATCGCTAGCATCGGCTAGCGATGCCGAGCGCGATAGTACCCGCCCCCGTCGCACATGCGATATGTGGTGATTGCTGACGTAGTGAACATTATCGCTATGGCAACTTCACATGCACATACCTGCTCGGCGACGTCGCTGTGACTGCCGAAATATCCCTTCTTCAAGGGGGAGGTGCGTTCGGCGTCACAGCGACGTCACCATGATGGAGGGGCGGAGATGAGCGGGACATAACAACCCGCCCACCTTCTCCCTTCCGCATTGCTGTCGGGACGCAGGTAAGGAGATGTTTGTCGCTCCTGCGGGTTTACACACAGCGATGTATGGACCTGCAGGAACGATAAACAACATCGTACCTGCGGTCGACCCGACATTATGAAAATGACCGACGCTACACAGATCACCGATTTTCGACGCTTTTGCGATTGTTTATCAGCGCATCTAGGATTTACACGTTGCGATGTCGTTGCCGGCGCCGGATGTGCGTCACTAATGACGTGACCTCGACGATATTTTGGATGCGATGTCGCAGTGTGTAAAGTACCCCTAAGAAGCTGCAAGTTATTCCTCTGGCTGACATTGTATGTGGAGTAAAACATTTTATCAGTTACTTGTCAGTGTTTAAAGGGAGTTTCTAAATAATGTATACTTGGCAGAGTTGAGACAGAGGTTTGGAGGACCACAATTAAAACTAAGCAACAAATGCAGAATATATTTATTAGATTTTTTTGCAAAAACAGAAAATTAAATTACAATATTTTATATATTTACATGTTTTAGCTTTGTATTTATAGTTTTCTGTTTTAAGATTTACATAGGGAAAGCAAGAAAGGCTGAGTGCAATTGTCAATGTCAGACTATACAAGAACAACACATACAGTCATGGCCGAAAGTGTTGGTGCACTTGAAATCGTTCCAGAAAATGTAGTATTTCTCCAAGAAAATTATTGCAATTACACATGTTTTCTTATATATGTGTATATTTCCTTTAGGTGCATAATTTCATACAAAACTCCAAAAATGGTTTGGACAAAATTGTTGGCACCCTCAGCTTAATATTTGGTTGCACATCCTTTGATATAAATAACCATAATCAATCGCTTCCTAAAACCATTAATAATCTTGTTACACCTCTCAACTGTAATTTTGGACCACTCTTCTTTTGCAAACGGCACCTGGTCTCTCATATTTGAAGGCGCCTTCTGCCAACAGCAATTTTAAGATCTCTCCACAGGTGTTTAACACTACAACTACTGGACTCGTGACACCTATATTGAAATACATGGTGCAAAGTAGTCAAAATGACTACCTCAGTAGTTCTAGTGTTAATGGAATTTAGATCCAGGCTCATTGCTGCCACTTCAGAACACTTCAGAACTTTGTTTCTATCCATTTCTAGACGCTTTTTGAAGTATGTTTGGTGTCATTCTCCTGCTGGAAGACCCATGGCCTGGGATGCAAACTCAGCTTTCTAACACTGGGCACTACATTGCAACCCAATATCCTTTGGTAATTTTCAGATTTCATGATGAATTGCACACAATCAAGGCACCCAGCGCCAGAGGCACCAAAACAACCCCAAAACATCTTTGAACCTCCATCATATTTGACTGCAGGTACTGTGTAGTTTTCTTTGTTGACTTCATTCCATTTTTGGTAAACAGTAGAATGAAGTGTTTATCAAAAAGCTCTATCTTCATCTCATCTGTTCACAAGATGCTTTCTGAGAAGGATTTTGGCTTACTGATGCACATTTTGGCAAACTTCAGTCTACCTTTTTTATGTCTCTGTGTCAGCAGTGGGGTGCACCTGGGTCTCCTGCCATAGTGTTTCATTTGATTCAAATGTCAATGTATAGCTTACACTAACATTCATACAACCTAAGGCTGCAGGACAGCCTAAATTTCTTTAGAACTTGATTTGTTGCTACCTAGCTTCAAGAGGAACCTCAAGACCCACCTCTTCCAACAAGCCTACAACCTACAATAGCCCTCAGTCCAGTAGACCACTGCGCAACCAGCTCTGTCATCACCTATTGTACCATCACCCATTCCCTGTAGACTGTGAGCCCTCGCGGGCAGGGTCCTCTCTCCTCCTATACCAGTCTGTTATGTACTGTTAATGATTGTTGTACGTATACCCTCTTTCACTTGTAAAGCGCCATGGAATAAATGGCACTATAATAATAAATAAGAAAATGGGGGGGAGCCAGCACTGCTTATGAGTGGGATGCATTTATGACAAAATAAAAAGTGTAACATTCACAAATTCATTCCTACTGTATCAATTCAATGAGATTTTTAGCAAATAATTGATCAATGATTTGAGCCCCCCTGCCCCGTCACGGCAAATCTCTATAAGGGGGTCCCTACACTACAGTATTAAATATACATGTGTACCATGTGGTCTCGTGTGATGTGCAGGACCATATAGGAACACCACCTACCTGAGAAGTGTCAGAACCGCTCCCATGCTGCAAGGGCTGACAACTGCGAGTAGAGAGGCAGTCCAGGTGCCTGCCACTAGCACAATGTCTGAACTAGCCCCCACAGTGTCAGACCTGCAGACATGGATGAAGGGCGGAACAGCCCCAGGCAGGTGGTGCTTAAGTGTTAATGCCTATGGAGCAGGAGGCGGTGGCTGTATGTGAACAGGCACCAACATGCATTTTGATGGCAACAGAAGGAATTTGCAAACCACACTGGGCGTGCACGGCATAGTGGCGGTCAACCACCTGACCAGTAAACGAGAAAATGGGGGGGAGCCAGCACTGCTTATGAGTGGGATGCATTTATGACAAAATAAAAAGTGTAACATTCACAAATTCATTCCTACTGTATCAATTCAATGAGATTTTTAGCAAATAATTGATCAATGATTTGAGCCCCCCTGCCCCGTCACGGCAAATCTCTATAAGGGGGGTCCCTACACTACAGTATATAATATACATGTGTACCATGTGGTCTCGTGTGATGTGCAGGACCATATAGCAACACCACCTACCTGAGAAGTGTCAGAACCGCTCCCATGCTGCAAGGGCTGACAACTGCGAGTAGAGAGGCAGTTGCCTTATAGAGATTTGCCGTGACGGGGCAGGGGGGCTAAAATCATTGATCAATTATTTGCTAAAAATCTCATTGAAATGATACAGTAGGAATGAATTTGTGAATGTTACACTTTTTATTTTGTCATAATTGCATCCCACTCATAAGCAGTGCTGGCTCCCCCCCATTTTCTCGTTTACTGGTCAGGTGGTTGACCGCCACTATGCCGTGCACGCCCAGTGTGGTTTGCAAATTCCTTCTGTTGCCATCAAAATGCATGTTGGTGCCTGTTCACATACAGCCACCGCCTCCTGTTCCATAGGCATTAATACTTAAGCACCACCTGCCTGGGGCTGTTCCGCCCTTCATCCATGTCTGCTGGTCTGACACTGTGGGGGCTAGTTCAGACATTGTGCTGGTGGCAGGCACCTGAACTGCCTCTCTACTCGCAGTTGTCAGCCCATGCAGCATGGGAGCGGTTCTGACACTTCTAAGGTAGGTGGTGTTCCTATATGGTCCTGCACATCACACGAGACCACATGGTACGCATGTATATTATATACTGTAGTGTAGGGACCCCCCTTATAGAGATTTGCCGTGACGGGGCAGGGGGGCTCAAATCATTGATCAATTATTTGCTAAAAATCTCATTGAAATGATACAGTAGGAATGAATTTGTGAATGTTACACTTTTTATTTTGTCATAATTGCATCCCACTCATAAGCAGTGCTGGCTCCCCCCCATTTTCTCATAATAATAAATAATAATAATAATCTATATATATAATTGCCTTATTCTGTCTGTCTGTCTGTCTGTCTGTCTGTCATGCTCCAAAATTGTGTCCTTACGGTGACACAAAGCTGATTGGCCGCTGGGCTCGCCATGGCCCCGCCCCCCCACACGGATTGGCCTCTCGCCCCGGCTCTCTGCAGGCCCCGCCCCCCTCACGCAATGCACGCTCGCTCTGGCCCAACTGACACGGAGCTCCGACTCCCAGGTGAGTACACACACACACATCAGATCACACTCACTCTCACACACACCTCACACATCACATCCACACACTCACAACATCCTGGGATATCGCTTGCTTCTACACCGGCTCCGTCACGATCCCAGCAGCGCCAGACATAACCTTGCAATGCTGGGATCTTGACGGAGCCCGTGAACGCTGGTAACCATTATACACATCGGGTAACTAAGGTCCCTTGGTTACCCGATGTGTATCATAGTTACCAGTGTACACCGGCTCCGTCACGATCCCAGCAGCGCCAGACATAACCTTGCAATGCTGGGATCTTGACGGAGCCCGTGAACGCTGGTAACCATTATACACATCGGGTAACTAAGGTCCCTTGGTTACCCGATGTGTATCATAGTTACCAGTGTACACCGGCTCCGTCACGATCCCAGCAGCGCCAGACATAACCTTGCGATGCTGGGATCTTGACGGAGCCCGTGAACGCTGGTAACCATTATACACATCGGGAAACTAAGGTTCCTTAGTTACCCGATGTGCATCATAGTTACCAGCGTACACCGGCTCCCGGTACACATGTGCAGGGAGCCGGCATTATTATCCTCTCCCCCCAGGACTACTCCTCCTATTACAGTCCTCCTATTATACTCCTCTCTGAGTATAATAGGAGAACTATTATAGCATGGGGGATGTAGCACGATGGGGGGTGCGCAGCATGGGGGATGTAGCACGATGGGGTGCGCAGCATGGGGGATGTAGCACGATGGGGAGTGCGCAGCATGGGGGATGTAGCACGATGGGGAGTGCGCAGCATGGGGGATGTAGCACGATGGGGAGTGCGCAGCATGGGGGATGTAGCACGATGGGGAGTGCGCAGCATGGGGGATGTAGCACGATGGGGAGTGCGCAGCATGGGGGATGTAGCACGATGGGGAGTGCGCAGCATGGGGGATGTAGCACGATGGGGAGTGCGCAGCATGAGGGATGTAGCACGATGGGGAGGTGCGCAGCATGGGGGATGTAGCACGATGGGGAGTGCGCAGCATGGGGGATGTAGCACGATGGGGAGTGCGCAGCATGGCGGATGGAGCACGATGGCGGGTGCGCAGCATGGGGGATGTAGCACGATGGGGAGTGAGCAGCATGGGGGATGTAGCACGATGGGGGATGTAGCACGATGGGGGATGTAGCACGATGGGGGGTGCGCAGCATGGGGGATGTAGCACGATGGGGAGTGCGCAGCATGGGGGATGTAGCACGATGGGGAGTGCGCAGCATGGGGGATGTAGCACGATGGGGAGTGCGCAGCATGGCGGATGGAGCACGATGGGGGGTGCGCAGCATGGGGGATGTAGCACGATGGGGAGTGCGCAGCATGGGGGATGTAGCACGATGGGGAGTGCGCAGCATGGGGGATGTAGCACGATGGGGAGTGCGCAGCATGGGGGATGTAGCACGATGGGGAGTGCGCAGCATGGCGGATGGAGCACGATGGCGGGTGCGCAGCATGGGGGATGTAGCACGATGGGGAGTGAGCAGCATGGGGGATGTAGCACGATGGGGGATGTAGCACGATGGGGGATGTAGCACGATGGGGGATGTAGCACGATGGGGGGTGCGCAGCATGGGGGATGTAGCACGATGGGGAGTGCGCAGCATGGGGGATGTAGCACGATGGGGAGTGCGCAGCATGGGGGATGTAGCACGACGGCGGGTGCGCAGCATGGGGGATGTAGCACGATGGGGAGTGAGCAGCATGGGGGATGTAGCACGATGGGGGATGTAGCACGATGGGGGATGTAGCACGATGGGGGGTGCGCAGCATGGGGGATGTAGCACGATGGGGAGTGCGCAGCATGGGGGATGTAGCACGATGGGGAGTGCGCAGCATGGGGGATGTAGCACGATGGGGAGTGCGCAGCATGGCGGATGGAGCACGATGGGGGGTGCGCAGCATGGGTGATGTAGCACGATGGGGAGTGCGCAGCATGGGGGATGTAGCACGATGGGGAGTGCGCAGCATGGGGGATGTAGCACGATGGGGAGTGCGCAGCATGGGGGATGTAGCACGATGGGGAGTGCGCAGCATGGCGGATGGAGCACGATGGCGGGTGCGCAGCATGGGGGATGTAGCACGATGGGGAGTGAGCAGCATGGGGGATGTAGCACGATGGGGGATGTAGCACGATGGGGGATGTAGCACGATGGGGGATGTAGCACGATGGGGGGTGCGCAGCATGGGGGATGTAGCACGATGGGGAGTGCGCAGCATGGGGGATGTAGCACGATGGGGAGTGCGCAGCATGGGGGATGTAGCACGATGGGGAGTGCGCAGCATGGCGGATGGAGCACGAGGGGTGGTGCGCAGCATGGGGGATGTAGCACGATGGGGAGTGCGCAGCATGGGGGATGTAGCACGATGGGGAGTGCGCAGCATGGGGGATGTAGCACGATGGGGAGTGCGCAGCATGGGGGATGTAGCACGATGGGGAGTGCGCAGCATGGGGGATGTAGCACGATGGGGAGTGATCAGCATGGGGGATGTAGCATGATGGGGGATGTAGCACGATGGGGGATGTAGCACGATGGGGGGTGCGCAGCATGGGGGATGTAGCACGATGGGGAGTGCGCAGCATGGGGGATGTAGCACGATGGGGAGTGCGCAGCATGGGGGATGTAGCACGATGGGGAGTGCGCAGCATGGCGGATGGAGCACGATGGGGGGTGTGCAGCATGGGTGATGTAGCACGATGGGGGGTGCGCAGCATGGGGGATGGAGCATGATGGGGAGTGCGCAGCATGGAGGATGGAGCACGATGGGGAGTGCGCAGCATGGAGGATGGAGCACGATTGGGAGTGCGCAGCATGGGGGATGGAGCACGATGGGGGGTGCGCAGCATGGGGGATGGAGCACGATGGGGAATGCGCAGCATAGGGGATGGGGCACGATGGGGGGTGCGCAGCATGGTGGATGGAGCACGATGGGAGGTGCACACCTCCCCACAACACACACACACACACACACAGGGAACCACAAACACCGCCATACACAGACACCCACACACACAGACAACGCTGCACACACACAACACCCAACACACAAACACCGCGGCATACTTAAATATACACACATACCGCACAACACACACATTGCACAAAACATACCTGCCCCCAAAACACACCACACCCACACAAACCGCGCAACACACACACACACAACGCGACAGACACACAGCGCTCCACAAACAACGCAACACACATACAACACCGCTCTCACCCCCCGCCACACCCAGACAACACCCAGAACATGTACAGCGCCCTACACAAACACTTGGCAACTACACACAACAACATCTATATATATATATATATATATATATATATATCTATATCTATATCTATAACAAAAATCATACATGAACTACACAATACGTAAATTCTAGAATACCCGATGCGTAGAATCGGGCCACCTTCTAGTAATAATAATAAATACCTATCCAACATCTGGTTTGCATTGTTGCTTTGCAACCTGTCATCAATTTTTCTCTGCCGTCCACGTCCAGGGAAATTTGCTACAGTGCCATGGTTTGTAAACTTTTTGATTATGTTATGATCTTTAAGATCTCTGGAGATGGACATGTAACCTTAAGATTGTTGATATTTTTCAACAATTTTGGTTTGCAAGTCCTCAATCTGCTCTTCTTTCTGTTCTCCATCCTTAGTGTGGTACACACAGACACACAATGCAAAGATTCAGTCAACTTCTTACTCAAAATTTTGAAAACGTGCAATTTTTTTTTTTTTATTAAGTTATATCCAATTTGTCTTTTTCTCTATTTTTGCTTGTATTGTTCCAATACACACAGAAGAAATATGCATGCTTATAACAAAATGTGTAATTGCAATCATTTTCTAGGAGAAATACTTAATTTTTTGGAACAATTTCAAGAGTGCCAACACTTTCAGCCATGACTGTAATTATAGGTAAGCACAGTAGCAGAAAGAAATAGAAATGAAAATTCTGAAGACTTTATAGGTTATAATAAGGGCAAGGTAGGACCTGATATTTTATTTTTAATAAGTGCGTTGTAACCATAGTTGTATTTACAGCTCATCTCTTGCTGCCCTAGGCACTGAGACTGAATTTGTCTCCTCTAAAGTATATTTTCAGGTATAAAATGTTCAAGGCTGGACCTAAGATTGAAAGAGAATCTATCACCACAGAACTCACACAAACTACTGGATAAACTTAAAGACTATGGTTTCAAATCTGTAATTTTTATCTCTGTCAATGTTATGCATGAAAATTCATACCTGGACTCCTAGGCTAGGTGGGATAGTATAGCAGAACTCCTAGAGGGAATCTTTCACCACAAAATGACTGTTCAAACCAAGTACAGGCACTCGATGCAACATGGTGTGACCAAACATTTAGGTGCACCTTCCCACCTTCTTGTTTTCCTACCCCCCACTTTTTTGATTGGCTTCTTAGAGGCAGAAAAGTACAGATCTATGGTAAATGGGAAACAAGCAGGTTGAAAAGTGAACTTACATTTGTGCTTAGTTTGAACAGTCTTTCTGTGCTGACACAGTCCCTTTAACTCTTATATTAGAACGACTGGGGGGATATAATACTTATGGTAAATGATCTGCCTCTTCTAATACTCAAACATCCACCTAAATGTAATTTTCCCTAGGTTACTGACACTGTGTAATACATGTTGGCAACACATGTATAGAATATATTGCGTGCAGAGAGGCAGGCAGCATCAGAGGTGCATGGAGGTGTGATGGGGTGTTGCATAGTGAGTAAAGGCAGCGTATATAAAGCAACTGCTGCATCCATACTACCTTCTTCAGGTCCCAGGAATTGTCTGCAAATACAAAATTAAAAGACTCAAGTAAGCACCTCCCATTAAACCCTGCTGCTAATCTTTTCATATGTACTGTAGAAGTCCAGTGGGTGTTTATTTTCAGTGAAGTGGCTGTATTTCTTCTATTTACTGTACATAGATAGATATTAACTATCAATTATTAAGTAGGGATCACACACTGGACCCATATGCCTAGAATTGAATTTGCATTTTCCAAAACCTATATATCAATTTACTCAGCTCCTTGTGCTCCATATTGTGCAGCCAGGAGTTATGTGTCCAAATATATAATGTGTCAGGCCCCCATTAAAGGTTAACTTTCTCAGAAATCCTGTTTAAAAATGTCTACTGGCTTGTATAGATCTTGTTGCCTTTATTCTGGATAAAGCTTGGCTTAGATACTACACAATATACATGTACAGTACAGACCAAAGTTTGGACACTGCTTCTCATTCAAAGAGTTTTCTTTATTTTCATGACTCTAAAAGTTGTAGATTCACATTGAAGGCATCAACACTATGAATCAACATATGTGGAATCAGATACTTAACAAAAAAAGTGTTAAACAACTGAAATATATCTTTGGCTGGACTCACACGAGCGTGAGAGCATCGGATGTGATATGCTAATGACCCCCGGCTCAGACTCTGCTGCGAGCGTGAGCTGAGTGTCATGCGACTGTAACCCGATCTTGCGATCGGGTCACACCTGTGAAGCTGAGTACGGGTGCTGCGGAGGAGAGGGAGGGGTTAATCCCCCTGATTCCTCCATTGTCAACCTGTGCGTATATAGCACTGCACTGGGATAACATCCGAGTGCAGTCCGATGTATCTCTCGCATCCATTCACTTGAATGGGTGTGAGGGATACGGCTGTAGCAGAAAATCGCAGCATGCTGCCGCTTTTCTCGCATCCAGAATCTGGATGCGATAAAAGATACCCAGCTGCTCGCCCTCATTGCCTAACATTGGTCAGAGTGCAATGCGATATTTTCTCGCATTGCACTCGTCCGATTTTCACGCTCGTGTGAGCGTACCCTTATATTCTAGGCTCTTCAAAGTAGCCACTTTTTGCTTTGATTACTGCTTTGCACACTCTTGGCATTCTCTTGATGAGCTTCAAGAGGTAGTCACCGGAAATGGTCTTCCAACAGTCTTGAAGGAGTGCCCAGAGATGCTTAGAACTTATTGGCCCTTTTGCCTTCCCTCTGCGGTCCAGCTCACCCCAAACCATCTCGATTGGGTTCAGGGCTGGTGACTGTGGAGGCCAGGTTATCTGGTATAGCACCCCATCACTCTCCTTCTTAGTCAAATAGCCCTTACACAGCCTGGATGTGTGTTTGGGGTTATTATCCTGTTGAAAAATAAATGATGGTCCAACTAAAAGCAAACCGGATAAAATAGCATTCCGCTGCAAGATGCTGTGGTAGCCATGCTGGTTCAGTATGCCTTCAATTTTGAATAAATCCCCAGCAGTGTCACCAGCAAAACACCCCCACACCATCACACCTCCTCCTCCATGCTTCATGGTGGGTACCAGGCATGTAGAGTCCATCAGTTCACCTTTTCTGTGTCGCACAAAGACACGGTGATTGGATCCAAAGATCTCAAATTTTGACTCATCAGACCAAAGCACAGATTTCCACTGGTCTACTGTCCATTCCTTGTATTCTTTCACCCAAACAAGTCTCTTCTGCTTGTTGCCTGTCCTTAGCAGTGGTCTCCTAGCAGCTATTTTACCATGAAGGCCTGCTGGACAAAGTCCAGAACAGTTGTTCTAGAGATGTGTCTGCTGGTAGAACTCTGTGTGGGATTGACCTGGTCTCTAATCTAAGCTGCTGCTAACTTGCGATTTCTGAGGCTGGTGACTCAGATAAACTTATCCTCCGCAGCAGAGGTGACTCTTGGTCTTCCTTTCCTGGGGCGGTCCTCATGTGAGCCAGTTTCTTTGTAGCATTTGATGGTTTTTGCCACTGCACTTGGGGACACTTTCAAAATTTTCCCAATTTTTCGGACTGACTGACCTTCATTTCTTAAAGTAATGATGGTCACTCATTTTTCTTTACTCTGCTGCTTTTTTCTTGCTATAATACAAATTCTAACAGTCTATTCAGTAGGACTATCAGCTGTGTATCCACCAGACTTCTGCACAACACAACTGATGGTCCCAACCCCATTTATAAGGCAAGAAATCCCACTTATTAAACCTGACAGGGCACACCTGTTAAGTGAAAACCATTTCCGGTGACTACCTCTTGAAGCTAATCAAGAGAATGCCAAGAGTGTGTAAAGCAGTAATCAAAGCAAAAGGTGGCTACTTTGAAGAACCTAGAATATAAGATATATTTTCAGTTGTTTCACACTTTCTTGTTAAGTATTTCATTCCACATGTGTTAATTCATAGTTTTGATTCCTTTCAATGTGAATCTACAATTTTCAGAGTCATGAAAATAAAGAAAACTCTTTGAATGAGAAGGTGTGTCCAAACTTTTGGTCTGTACTGTACATACACTTTGGTGTATATACACAATGTCTGTTGCAAGTATTTTTGAACTTTCTCATGGTTGGCTTCCATTTTGACCACCATTTGGGTATTCAGCTCAAAGTGTGAGTGGATAATATTATTACTTCATATAATAATTCATTTAGTAGTAATCTAAAAAAAACTAGGCTGTTACTTTGTTTTCCTTTAGCTATTACTAATAGAGATGAGCTGATCAGGCAAAATTTAAACTTGCATGTTTGCGTGGTTTTCCGTGGGAAATTCAATTTGCATATAAGCTATAAGTTATTTTCTGCTCAGATTCCACACTGTTCCAGAGCCTGCCAGGACTTCTGGGTGTAATGGCACCTGGGGGGTACCGTATGGGAGGCCATTTGAGTCATGATGTTACGATGTACATCACAACCTCCTGCGGTCCTGCTTCGAACCCTCCTTGGCGCCATAACACTCAAGAATCCTGGAACAGTGCTGGAGGCAAAAAGATTCCATTGCAAGTTATAGGGGGATCTGAAGAGTCAGTGAGGACTGGATGGGTGGCATTGAGTAGCAAACGGGCCATGAAGGATCATCAATGAGGTAAGTATAACAATCTTTTTAATTTTATTTTTTTAACCTTAGGAATGGCCTATTATGGTTCAGAAAAACAGTGTCCAAAATCCGAATTTTAGTTGACTGCAGATTTATTTTCAAATTTGAGTAGAATTCAATTCAACTCAAATGCATTTGATTATCTGTAATTACTACCTTTACAGATTGAAACTGGTCTGTGTGCCAAATATGCAGTCATACGAGGCATCTGAAAGGGTTAAAAAACTTTTTCAAGTATTGTATTTTCATATGTGGTTTCCAGTGAGTAGACAGTCACATATACTTAGTGACTCAGGATGGTATGTTACATCTCTGGGTATCTACATGTTAACCAAACCTTAACCTGGTAGACTCTTAAGGCAGAAGTGCACAACTTGCGGACTGGGGCTATGTGTGGCCTGTGATGCCATTCTGTGCAACCTACAGTCAATTCTTACTCCTCTGTGTTCAGTAACTCTCAAAAACTATGTGAATATCTGCACTCATTATATGGTCAACTTGACTCCTTATTTCTGGAGTGCTAAATAGAAGAGAAAATTGAACCTCTTTGTCTACAACAGTGGAAGTTCCAGAAATGGAATCCCCCTTATTAAGTTATGGCACATATAGTACTGTCAATATATGCCTCGGATCAGAATACCCCATCATATTTTATGTGGCCTTTACAATCACAAAATTTGACACTCGGACCAAAAAGGATTGTGTATCTCTGGTTTAAGGTGTTCATAGTAAGATCATAATATTCGCCTTTTAAGATCTATGAAAAAATTAAAAGTGCATCACTATATTGTTCTTTACAATAAAACTCTATCTACAAGCCAGACTTGTCAGTCAACTTTAAAGTTAAAATTAACCTATTATTAGATTTGCTAATCCACTTACTTGATCTTAAAACCATACAGCAGTTTCCCTTTTCTGTAAATGTAAGATGTTTGTTAATTTTTATCAAAGTATGCGAAGAATCCCAACATATGCTACTAGAGAAGAAAAATATAAATGACTCCAAGAAATGACTAGAATATTGGAAAGGATGAAAATGCATATAAAAATGATCTAAAAATGAAATCATTGTCTACAGTTCTGACTTTCATAGTTGTCAACTTACCAGATGAGGTTTACTATTCAACTACTCGATTATCTTTCTACAATACTGATCTAGATTGACATCTATGTCAGATATTTAACATTTTGAAGATTTTAATGTATGTTTCACAGACTATACTTTTTTAGAAAAACATGTCTACATCAGCCAAATATAGTTGAAGAGGTTATACCATTTACAAAGTAAAACTCCATACATAGTTCCCATTAGCAGTTCCAACAGCTGTCCCCTCCTTACAAGTATGTCATGATAACTTTTAGTTAACATCCTTTTCCCATTGTACTATCCATAAAACAGTTTCTCAGAACATTGCATTTGAGATCTTCCTTTCTATGCTCAACACCATCTTCTACTACACCATGATCACCATTGTCAATCTTCCCCACGCCTTCCCTGCAACTCTTACATTTTCCAACTGCAAGGCTTTGATCCTGCTGATTACGCCAAGTATAGGGTCTCGTGGGTTGGTAGTCTTGGGTGAAGAACTGCTTCCGGATGCCCAGGCACGCTACATGGAAAAGTTGTTTGTGGCTGGTTGTGTGGACTTGTGTCATGTGGGCTGGGAACCCGTGTAGGCCACATATTGTAGCTGACTAGCACCCGATGACTACTCATACTTACAAGGACACCAACAGCTCATTTCAATAACCTCTTTACTCAACAGTTTATTCTCTGCCACAACTTTACACTTCAGTTAGTGGACACATATCTTCGAGCTTGTTACAGTTCTACAAGGTATATTCAGACGCAGTCCTAGTCCCTTTGGGTTGATTCAGATCCTACTGATCCCGTGAGTTCCCTCGGAACTCCATTCAGCGTTACAGTACAACTTGTGATGGTCACTTTCCCTTACAGCAATGCCAAATCTAATCTTTTTACAGGGGTGAGAATAAGTGCCACCATTATGGTCAGAATAGAGCTTTGCGCTCTCAAATGCTTGAAGACAATCTGCACAGATAAGCTTACATTGGTCACATGCCAGTTGGGAAAAAAAAACTACATTACTTTGTCATCTAATGGGCCTGGCCACTAGGGTACTGTCCTCTAGCTCCTAATGTCTGGGATCATTTGATGGTCGGTCTCTCATTTCAATGCTGTTCGCATTCCGTGTCACAGTCAACTCTCAAGGTTATAACAATTCAAGGAAACTAGAGAAATGCTGTAGCAGTCACTGTGTTGCTGAGAAGTAATGAAAAACTAATGCGCTGAATTAAAATGAAGGTCAGTTTATTTCTAAACGTATTTCGAAGTAGTCACACTTTTTCTTTAGGAGAACTGCTTAACCACTTTGAAATACGTTGAGAAATAAACCACTCTTCATCTGGATTCAGTGCATTGTTTTTTTGTTATTTCTCAGTAGCACAGTTACTACCATGCCGTTTCTCTGGTTCCCTTTCAATGTTACTAGCCTTGGTGCTCATCGTTCCTGTGGCAGCTGTTTACAGGCTCTATTGGAAAATCTCGTTTCATGCCTTTTTGGACTTTATATCTTGTACAACAGTAGTGTAAGTCTGTTGGATAAAACCCTATTTGCGTTTTTCTGCCTAATAGTTCCCTACTTTTAAATCTCAAGGTTCACGCTATCTTGTCTCCAGTCTCCTTTCTTTCCATAGCTGCTTCAAGCCACGCACTGTATGCAACCTCAAGCACTACACACTATCCATCCATAACTGTTGTTCACTTGTTTTCACTCCTGAAATCCAATCACTCTTCTCAAAATAACTGTCTCTTACCCTCAACTAGCTCCTTGCATTGTGGGCTAGTCTCAACACTTAACTGTTGCTTACCCTATAGACTGCTGAGACCCACCACTGCACGAATCTCCCATGCCCAAACAAAAAACACACAACCATAGTAAACCAAATAAACTTTAATGGACAGATAACCAAAATATATACAAACTCTCATCTTTTGTTGGATTTGGGGTTGGTCACAGCTTGAAATAACGGGTATAATTATTCAACTGGAGATAATATTTCAAACAAGGTGTAATGCCGGACCGGACACCCAGCGCAAACAGCCTTCGCTTAACCACCACCATTTCTAATACTAACCACTGTGAGTTTAAATAATATAACATATAATAAATAGGGAGAGAGTGAGGGAGAACAGCGTCCGAGTCTCAGGATGAGGAGAAACCGAATCTCGGAAATAGGGGAAATATTTAGGGGAAAAACAGGAGGGAAAATAATGGGATTGGAGCAAGCCAAAAGGAGGCATGGTTCAGACGTGGGCGAGAAATTTAACCCCTTACAATACTAGGCTCAGCAGTCAGGGTGCATCCAGTTCACCTCACTGACATGCCCTACAGTCTGGTAACTTCTTATAAGTGCTCTGCAATACTGTATTTATGGCATATGATATCCATAGGGTATGCCATAAATAAATGACAGATGTGGGTCTCATTGATCGGATCTATCTTGAAAAGTGGTCCTCTTTACACATCAATGTTGTGAGGTGGCTGTGCATGTGCAGCTCTGTATTTATACTATGAATGTGCAAAATGGGAATATCCTTTTAAAGAATAACATCTCAGTGTTTTAAAAATAATGATCTTTAAAGTTACTGACACATCATTGACATTGTTCTTGGGGAACAAGTTCTAAATAAATTGATCTGGCCCAAGGCTAATTAATATTTTGTAAATCAGATAATCTTTTATGTTTCTGGCATTAAGCTTTCCCCAGTCTATACAGCCGATATTGTCCTCATAATTGTCCCAAATAAGCTTTGCTAAATTGCTTCTAACCATTACAACCTGTTTTATTGCTTTTTTGATTGTTTCCTCCTGTCATCTGACCTCAGGTTTTTACGCGGATTACAGATGTGCTGCGTACCCTGAGTCTTGTCCTTTCTGTGACTGTACTTATGTCTCATCCTTTGACTGATCTTTGCTCATAACTGTCTTGGAAACCTCCCACGGAAACACCCAAGTAGGCATTTATCTAAAGGCAATATCATTTCAAGGAATCATTTCAAAGAATAAAGGATATAAGTTTATTCCCTTCATGTGGAAGTGGTGGGTCTCTATTATGTCAGACCTTACACTCCCCCACCCTGTTGTTCTCTCTTCTAAGTTATAGCTTAACCTCCTCATCGCTGCAGATCTCCAGCCAGATTAGTGATGATTGACGCTTTATACCTCACCTGTCACATCACAATAGAGAATAACATTGATGAGGAAATCCTTCTTATTATGGAGACACACCTCCCAGAATGTGTCATGGCAGACATTTTCTCTTTGGGTTTTTATGAGTGATATAAAAAGGCTGAAAAACAGACACAAAATCTTTATAAACTCAAAGTAATAACTGTCAACCATTTGGCAATGTAATGCCATGATTTTGGCACAGTCGGGATGATCTCTAGAAAGTATATTCAGGAAATTATTCAAGGAAAGCAACAGTTTGTAGAGTCCTAACTCTCTTGATATTGTTGAGTGACTCGTCACTGGGCCGGTGCAGGGGGTGGGATGTCACAGCGGCCAGGTCCGGTTCTGTGACCCCGGCGGTGTCGATAAATGGTGGGGGATGATGATGGAGATAGTAGTTATTTGTGATGCCACCTGTGATGCGCGGCTAAAATGGGAGACGCCGCTGCAAGAGGTTTCCTCTGAGGGCAGATGGTAGTGCAGCCAGTTTGGTCCGGCTCTCCACAAGCACAGCTCAGGCCCACAGGGAGGTTGGGAGTAGTAGTCCACTCTAATAAAGGAGCGCGGGAAGGATTAGACGACACAGCAGTTGTAGTTTAAGTTCTTTACTCACTGAGATGTCACCGCCTTTGGACTGCCGGACTTCGCTGTGATGGGCTCCAGCTGATCCCGGATAGTTCGGAGGCTAGAACTGGTGTTTCTTCCTGTGAGTCCTTCCTCTCTGCGTTGTGTTGTGTGAGTTCCTGCAGCTTGAGGCCACGCGGGGACCCGAGTCCTGTCCCGTATGGCAGGCAGCGCGAGTCCGTTACTGGTGCCGCTCTTTTGTCACGACTTCTAGCTCTATATGCTGCTGTGCCCCAGGTGCTTTGTGTGGGCCAGAAGGCTTGAAATCCTCTGCCCAGCGGAGTCTGCTGGCGGGATGTGCAGTGACCACCAGCCTAGGGCTCCGCCTGTTCTGTGCACTCCATCCTGAGGGAGCTATGGCACATCTCTCCCCTCAGCGACCGTGTTCTCCCCACATCTCACGTTCCGGTCTCACTGACTAGTCGTCACCAACTGACCATGTGTGTGTGTCGCCTTGCTCCCCCTGTGTAGCTCCACCCACCGGTTACTGAACTAGTGGGTGGGAAGTCCCATACCATGTGGTGACCGTCCAAATGACCCTACTCTAACCCAGTCCCAGTGGATGGGCAACTAACTGTGTGTCTTGGTGGATTGTGGGGGTTTACCGGCAATGGCTTCCTCCATACCCTAGATGAATACTGCACCTCTGGTGAGGTGCAGTACCTTGTGGCGACTGAAGCCTCAAGGGCGCCACATGAGCATAGCATTCCTGTGAGTTTAGTCACATATATAGTACAAGGTACACACTCAATGATTTTGACTTACAGGTATAATTTATCATAGCAAACTCTAAAGATGCATAGATGCCACAAAATATATTCCATGAAAACCACTGAAAATGGTGCATTATATTTCAATATTATTTCAAGGCACACCATGAGCACAAGGTGTAGTACTGTATCACCGCACCATAATAGTGTATTACTGTGTGATGTTGTATTCTAGAATCACTCAGTTGGGCTTGGACTGGTCTACAGGGGAACAGGTGAAGCCCTTGTTAGGCCCCTGTGCAGGCGCCGGCTCCCAACCCCATTATCTGAGCAGTAGTTTCACAAGTCACTTGACTCACTATGTGCATACAAAAGCAGCATCTTATCATTAATTTACCAAACCCAATGTATAATTATATATTGAGAATACACTGGATAGGAGGAAA
This sequence comes from Anomaloglossus baeobatrachus, assembly GCF_048569485.1. NCBI lineage: Eukaryota > Metazoa > Chordata > Amphibia > Anura > Aromobatidae > Anomaloglossus > Anomaloglossus baeobatrachus. The sequence goes on from NC_134354.1 coordinate 687,214,030, forward strand.
CAGAAAGTGCAAAAATAGGGTCTTAACTGTAAAGGGTGCTTTACACGCTGCAACATCGCTAATGATATATCGTCGGGGTGACGTCGTTAGTGACGCACATCCGGCACCGTTAGCGACATCGCAGCGTGTGACACCAAGAAGCGACGATCAACGATCGCAAAAACGTCAAAAATCGTTGATCATTGACACATCGCTCCTTTTCCTAATATCGTTGGTGGTGCATGCCGCTGGTTGTTCGTCGTTCCTGCGGCATCACACATCGCTATGTGTGACACCGCAGGAAAGACGAACATCTCCTTACCTGCATCCACCGGCAATGAGGAAGGAAGGAGGTGGGCGGCATGTTCCGGCTGCTCAGCTCCGCCCCTCCTCTGCTATTGGGCGGCCACTTTGTGACACCGCAGTGACGTCGCTATGACGCCGAACACACCTCCCCCTTGAAGGAGGGATTATTCGGCGGTCACAGCGATGTTGCTGAACAGGTATGTGCGTGTGACGCTGCCGTAGCGATAATGTTCGCTACGGCAGCGATTATCAAATGTCGCACGAACAACGGGGGCGGGTGCTATCGCGCACGACATCGCTAGATATCGCTAACGATGTTGCAGCGTGTAAAGCACCCTTTAGATACGTGAACCTACAATTTATTTTTTGCTCACCTGGGGGTGGTGGGGTGGTGCGGTTGGTGGGGTTAGGGTTGTGTCAGACACAACCACTAGGAAGTATCTTGGAAATACAGCTGCTGCGGAGCCAGTATCAAAGATACTTTATGATAGCCAAAAGTAGTGGAAAGGGTTGATTGCTGCGCCGCTGTGCAATAAGATAAATGCTGGATCTCTAATATGTGACTTTATTCTACATTTTTTGGAGTAACCTCCTTCATCAGGATCATCACATTTCTGAGGTTACTTAGAATAAAGTTACATATTGAAAATCTAGAATTCATCTGTATTGCACAGCAGCGCGGCAATCAACCCTTTCCACTTCTGGCTATATACTGAGGAAGCAGAGGTAAATTTGGGAATGAGGGTAATAATGTATCATTTGCATGTAGGTGAACACTCGGCCTCCTCAAGTCAATGTTACTGGTGGTCTCTTGGCACCCCAGTACAACACTACACTTGGTAATATGATGTCCAACGGAACACTCAATAATTTTTATTTTTCAGTTATTTTTTTAATACATAATTGAAATAATTGGAGGTGAAGTGTGTCCATAAAGAATGCTGGTGACACATCCTCTAGGAAAACCAGGAACTGTAGTAAACGGAAACCTGTCACCAAATTTCACAATACAAGCTGCAAATATTATTAAATAGATCACTTAGACTCAATAAGGCTGGTGTACTTTCTTTAAAAATCCATATGAAAAAGATCTATAGTCCCCTTTGAAAGTTTTCCCATCTAAGATATCTGTAAGAAAATCTGAGCTATCAAAATATTAAAATAGTTAACAAGATCGGTAAACACTATTAATAAAATAACACCAAAATTACTTTTTTGCTCTCTGCAATACCTCAAAAAAATGGTTTAACAAGCGATCAAAATGTGTTATCTGTCTCGAAATGGTATCAATAAAAACGTTGTCTCACCTCGCCAAAAATAAGCCATCACACAGCTCTATCGACCGAAAAATATGTTACGGGTCTTGGAAAACGGAGACAAAACCCCTGAATTTGTTTTTTTTTTGCAGACTTTGGAGGATCTTTTCACTACTAAAATAAAAAAACCCTGGACATATTTGGTTTCACTGTCCTCAGGGCAAGTGAATATAACATATATTAGCAGAACGTGATAGATTCTTGAATATTTGGTTATCTATCAGCCCTTATTTTTGGGTCTACAATGACCCTCTTAGAAGATGGTGTTTTTGCATATTGCACGTCCCTCTATTTAGCTTATGCTGCGGTGCTACGGGAATCAATGATTTATGTAAGGTGAAATTAGTTATAAACCACATATGAAATGTATAAAACAATCACAGCTTATTTCATGGTGTAATAATCATCACATATCAAGTGAACACCTATTAATGATGCATAAAAGTTATCGTGAATAAGAATATGAGACACACGTGCGATCTATGCCAAGTAAAACAAGGCAAGATCAAACAACAGATGTCGATGGTAAAAAGAAAAATCTTTCCTAGAAAAATGTATTGGGTTTATATTTGCATTGCCCCATTTTGATTTATGTCCTCTGCAAAGTTTCACAACCATTTCCTCAAATACCCTCACTAGACATGTAACAGTCTTATTCAGGCTAAGAAAATAAAACTGGATTAACTAGGGAAAACTTTGTCAACACTTTTTCCAGTTGTTCTCCTGGATCTGGATAAGATTTAGCTATGTCTTCCAGTGTCTAACATTGTTTTAGGATAAGCATACAATTAATATTAGGTATTAGGCTATGTGCCCACGGGGACAGTGTCCTGCGGATATATCCGCAGGACATTCCGCAGGTGCTCCCAGGAAACAGCACCACAAATTTTGTCTGTTTCCATGCTGCGGAATGTCCTGCGGATATGGTGCGGGCATTCTGCATTGAGGATACAGTACCATGGCTGCGGCACTGCATCCTCAATGCAGCACAAGTGCTGCAGTGATCGGGGGAGTTCATACTTACCTCCATCATGCAGCACCTCGCTTTCCGGCAGCCGGGTCACTCTCTCAGAGTCTGCAGGAGAAGGTGGGCGGGCCTGAACTAGCTCCAGCTGTCACATGACCGGTGCTCGTGCAGGCTCCGCCCACCTCTTCCTTCCTGTACCTGGCTTCACCGCACTCCTGTACACCGGATGGAGAAAGTGACTCCGGTGAGGCAGGTAAGTATATGGGACCCTGCGGAGAAATCCGCAACAATAATTGACATGCTGCAGATTTTTCCGCACGAAAATCCGCACGATTTACGGTGCGGATAAATCCGCAGCGTGGGCACAGCATTTCCCAAATGCCATAGAAATGGCTGGGGAGTAGCTGTGCTGCAGATTTCTGGAAAATCCGCGGCTTTTCCGCGAGAAATCCGCGGCAAAATCCGCGCACTTTCCGCAGCGTGGGCACATAGCCTTAGAGTAGCCAGCATACAATTAATATTAGGTATTAGAGTAGCCAGCTATGCTGGCTGTGGTGGGGGCTGTGCCGGCTGTGGTGGGGGCTGTGTGGATGAGGGTGGTGCGGTGGGTGAGATGCTCTCTCGGTGGTGCGGGTTTCAAATAATGGCGTCCAGAGTTGACACGTGCGCAGATGGATCTCCCAGCAGCGGACTTAAGAAAAATGGCGCCCGGGGGTGGCATGATGAGATCTCGGCTTGTCATTGAGTCGAGAGCTCAATCTGGGCATGCGCCGACTCCGGGCGCCATTTCTTTGAAGCCCACACCGCTGACAGAGCATCTGTGACACTCGCTGCACCGCCCTGCTCCACACAACCACCTTTTTTATCTCTAAATTTGGGGTGAGGCATATAATCCGGTGCATCTTATGAAATGAAAAATACGATAGATTAGTGAGCTTGAGAGGCCAGCATTTGTTATGGGGCACGTTAAACAGCGGAGATTGAGAATCAAATTGATTTCTCACTACTAGGACACAACTCCTTTTAAATAACTATGTTCCCGCAAATAAAATAATAACTCCTATACTCATTTCTGGTGCCGGTGCAATTTCAGTGGTGTCGGCACTCACTTTTTTGGGGATTGCGTAAAATTGGCCGATTTACTCTCTCCTCTTTCAGAATACTGAGACATCACAAGGAAAAGAGAGTTGCTGCTGCTGCTTCCTGACTTCCTCCAGATATCAGTTATATCCAGAGGAGGGAATAGTAAGACTATGTGCGTACTCCGAGTATTTGGTACAGACATTTTCTGCACCACATCTGCATCTTCTGGTAGAAAAATGCAACAAAAACATGATATGTTTTTGGTATTTGCCATGTTTTTGCCTTGCATTTTGTGTTCTTCATAATGAAGTCAATGAGTTGATGGGCTGAAGACGCACCAAGAATGGATATGCTGCAGATTATTTTCTGTATCAAATCTGCTAAGAAAAAATAAACATGTGCAAACATTTCAGAATTCTCAATAATCTCGCTGGCATAAGAATAGGCATGCAGACAAATCTGCACCCAAAAACGAATAAAAAAAGTATTAAAAACAAAGTGTGTGCACATGGCCTAAAGCAGCCACTGATTGGCATAAGAATGTCGTGCAATCCCCTAAAGAGACATTTCCGACACTGCTGGAAATGAACAGGCACCAGAGGTGAGCATAGCTGCTATGAGGAAACATAGTGACTAAGAAGGAGTAGTCTGAATGGTGGATAATACTTTTAATACCTATTGTAGGGGGGGCACTGCAGTCCTTCCTCAAGATGGTGATGCAAAACAAGAAGATATTTGCAATAATGTATAGATAAAATCCGAGTAGTCTCCCATATCCTTTAGTCCCAGAAATGGAATTTCCAGCTGATACATTTATGGCATTTCCATATGACATTGATGACTCTCCCTGATGAAGCTATGCAAAACGTGCGTCAGGGGGCTCAAGATCCATTTGTAACATGGAATTCTCACAGCTTCATAGCTGCAGCCTGTTTGTGATATCCCATCACGAAATGGGACAAATACATTGATGTGTAGAAACTCAGCACTAGACTTGGGATCATATGCACGTATATGTACTTTCTCCAGCACTATATGCACTTTAGTATAATAATAATAATCTTTATTTCTATAGCGCCAACATATTCCGCAGCGCTTTACAATTCAGGAGGCTCATATACATATACATATCATATACATAAACATATACAAACAAGTAACAATTATAGAAGATACAATATTTAAAGGGAAAAAAAGGCAACCCTGCTCGTGAGAGCTTACAATCTACAATGAGATGGGGGGAGGGGCAAGGTACAAATGCTTATTTACAATGACAATCCAGCCATCTCAAGGAAATGGGGGATAGATAATGGCTTCCTGGACCAGTTGGCCAGAGCCTTGAGATGCATTTGGGTGCCATGGAGTTTGACGTGGGGTTATGCTCTGAGAAGTTGTAGAGGGATTAGGTGAAATTAGTTTGGCTAGGGAGTGTGATAGGCCGCCCTAAAAAGATGCGTTTTTAGGGAGCGTCTGAAGCTGAGTAAGTTGTGATTTGTCCTAACTTCTTGGGATAGAGTGTTCCAGAGGTTTGGTGCAGCTCGGAAGAAGTCTTGGATTCGGGAGTGGGAGGTTTGAATTAGTGTGGATGTTAGTCGAAAGTCATTTGCAGAGCGTAGAGAACGGGTGGGATGATAGACATACAGGAGGGTGGAGATGTAGGGGGGTGCTGCACTGTGGAGAACTTTGTGGGTGAGAACAAGCAGTTTGAATTGGATCCTGTGATATATGGGCAGCCAGTGCAATGACTGGCACAGAGAAGAGGCATCCGAGTAGCGGTTAGTCAGATAGGTGACCCTGGGTACTGCATTAAGGATGGACTGTAGAGGGGAGAGTCTAGTTAGGCGGAGACCAATTAATAGAGAGTTACAGTAGTCAAGGCGAGAGTGGATCAGGGCCACGGTGAGGATTTTTGTCGTTTCCATTGTGAGAAAGGCGCAGATTCTAGAGATGTTCTTGAGGTGCAAGCGGCAGGAGCGGGCAAGAGATTGTATGTGGGAGGTGAAGGAAAGATCAATGTCAAGTATAACCCCCAGGCAGCGGGCTTGCGCCCTAGGACTTATCGTTGTGCCACACACAGAGAGGGAGATGTCAGGTTTAGGAAGGTTGGGAGATGGAGGGAAAAGCAGAAGTTCAGTTTTGGAAAGGTTAAGTTTCAGATAGAGAGCAGACATTATGTTGCAAACTGCAGTCAGACAGTCACTTGTGTTCTGTAGTACCGCGGAGGTGAGCTCAGGGGATGAGGTGTATAGCTGTGTGTCATCAGCATAAAGATGGTACTGGAAGACAAATCTGCTGATGGTCATTCTAATTGGGGCAGTGTAGAGAGAGAAAAGAAGAGGGCCAAGGACTGAGCCTTGAGGGACCCCAACAGTGAGAGGAAGAGGAGAAGATGTGGAGCCAGCAAATGATACACTGAATGAGCGGCCAGAAAGATAGGAAGAGAACCAGGAAAGAACAGTGTCCTGGTTGGTTAGTATATGTTATACTGCTTGGCTAGAATACTTTGAGGTTCAGTGAAACATACAATTTATTGGTACAGCTTCACCATATACTCAGTAAATTTAATCCAGACTTTAATAATACTTTGGTAAAAGTGTTGTACTTCATCATATTTATGCCAATATAGTACATTAACATGCTGTGATATATTTTGTGATTATGCATTGGTGCATTATGTGCAACTACATGTGTCATCACTACTCGTTTATTACTTCACAGTGTACAGTTGCCCGTGATTACCTTTTTCTCCATTTTGATATGATGCTGTGTACCTTGTTATTTTAATATATTTTTGCAAAATTAAAATTTGATATTTTTTTAAATGCAAAATCAACAGTTTGCTGTTCTCTTATTGACTTGTAATATGGACTTGCTCCAATCACTTGGATTTGGATTTGTTTGCTATGACATACAAGTAATGTGTATTAGATGCAGATCCCACTAATTGATCCTGCATCTATCTCGAGAGCGGCACCTGGACACAAACCGCTGTCACTAGAGAGGTGGTCAGAAATCTCATTCATTTGTATGGGAATTCCAGCCTCCTATCCACTCATAGAAGTTACTACTAGGGGGACCACATCTGCTAAATATTTATGATGAATCCTGTGCCATGTCATAAATGTATAAAATAGGAATACCCCTTTGTAGTGATAAGATGTTATAGGCCATCAGGAATCCATATTGGTAGTCTGTCTTTAAGGAACCCTTTCAGATATTAAACAGTAACAGTTTAGTTTATATAAGCTTGTTTTTCTGTAATTTTCCCAAACACTTGGAGTCATAGCTCTTTTATCAATGTTTAGTGAGAAAGTATATGTTTATAGTATGGTAAAACATTTAGTTCCAGGAGCCTTTGGCATGTCTCATTTGGTGACGTATTTCTCCGGTGTAGATTGACATCTAAAGAGTTACCAATTCAGAAAAGGGATACTGTATTGGACAAATAGAACCTGTTAAAGTTTGTGTAACACTTGGTTATGCATGTATTTGTTTTCAAGTGAAATATAAACTGGTGAAGTTTTCAGCAAAGTCAGAAGCCTGTTAACCTGTGGACTAAAAGGGGATGCCCATGATGCCACAGTGTGGACCCCAGGAATTTCTCTGTCTTTGCTGTTTTGTTTCTCACAGCTGGTATTCGTGGACAGATGATGTGTTGCTCCTGGTGAGGTTTTTTCTATGTAGTGTGCAATATAAGTACTGTACCTTTGTGATTTATGTTATGCAAAAGTATACGCAATATCACACTATTTCCTATTTTCTGTAATCATTGAATCATTATAATAAAATTAATTGACTTCTTTAAAGCCGTATCCGATCCCTTTAAATACTTGACAAAACACCCTTAATAATAATAATAATAATAATAATTTTATTAATTTATATAGCGCTATTAATTCCATAGCACTTTAAAAACATTGGCAACACTGTCCCCATTGGGGCTCACAATCTAGAGTCCCTATCTGTATGTCTTTGGAGTGTGGGAGGAAACCAGAGTACCCGGAGGAAACCCACGCAAACACGGGGAGAACATACAAACTCCTTGCAGCTAGTGTCCTTGGTGGGATTTGAACCCAGGACCCCAGAGCTGCAAGACTGCAGTGCTAACCACTGAGCCACCGTGCCGCCCTATGACCCCTCAAAGAAGACAAGCAGCAATAGAGATATAATATGCAATAGATGTGGGTTGGCTTTTTATCCTGTATAGTGACCACCATGGAAACATTTCCCAAAGTTTCCCAGTACAAACCCTAGTGAGGAAGAGATCAAAATTCTTTTAGACACTATCCTCCAAAATTTAGCTAAATGCAGAATTACAGTGGGTCCACACTCCTCACCATTGCAAAATGTGTCTCCTTTCTATTGTACCACATTCTACAGGAGAGTGAATGTATAAGATTCACTTCATAATTTTCCACTGAATTTTCCATGTTTGTTGTTTGTCAACCTAATAAGACTTACCAACACAAAATTGAAGATATTGAAACTGGCAAAGTGCCAATCAGTGCCAATATGGATATGCCACATGCTTAAAAAAAGCACATAGACATCAAGGAATATGGGATCATATTGTTGTCTTGAAGAATAGACAACATTTTCTAGGAATCAGCTGCAACTTGAAAATGATATCTCCTTCTTCCGCTAACTGCAAAATTACCGATGGGAAAAAAGTCATGAGGTTTGATAAATTTGGCATCCAGTATGGCATCAGCTATTAAATTGCATGTGCAACAGGTAGGCCATATTATGTAATAAGAAATAGGTGACTCTCTGCTGTGGATTTTGGGATATTACTAAGTATTATTGACATTATATATTATTACTTGGTCATGTCGTATTTCCAAACCATAAGTATACTAAAGTATTTTACTATCTCTACAGAACACAAAAAAGTCTTTTTAAATATACGTGCAGAATAGAGCTTCAGTAATGGTCTATCTGTCTATAAAAATAAGAAATCAGCATCAAAGGCTTTACACACCTACTTACAAAGCTCCGTGTGTTTGAAGTTGGTAAGGCAATGTGTCTGCGAGCGGAAAGGACTCCGAGGCAATGTAAACTTACAAGATCATATGTTAGCATTAAGTACAGGAATGAAAAAATGTTTTCCATGCAATGGCAAGAGAAAACAGAGGATTATTAATGTTTGTAGGATGTACTTAATATAAATATGTATTAGTAAGTTTATTATTGCCCTGTGGTACATTCAGGAAATAGTACATAGGGTTGATGGGATACAAATCAATCTCAAATGTGAGCAAAAATGTAAATGTACAAAAAGTAGTTTGTAAAATTTAAGGAAATTTTCCACATGTTATGACATCACTTATTCCACGAAGAAGTGATATAAATAACAAGGCATGGCTTGCACTCATGAAAGCATATGTGTGATTCAAGCTCAAACCTACTGTCAAACCGACGCCAGCTAAATGCAGGGACTTCTACAACCTCACCTTTGTGCCATGGAGTAGCCCCCTGCCCCGGTAAAAGCATGTTATCGATGATTTTGAAAAAGAAGAGAAGTATTGTCCTGCTGGAACCGAGATTCCATGTGACGATAGATATGACGAGGATGCCCCACACGTGTTCCTGCTCAATCACAGCTACATTGACTCTACTGACAGTTTGGCTTTCTCCAGCATTCCTGTTCCCATATGTGGTCCCCACTCCTTTCGTATGGGGCATTTTACAGTAATTTTCTCGGGATCGGATGGGGGTGTCATTGGTTGCACCTTGACTGATGATCACCAATAGAATTCACAGTACACTTATAAATCAATGCAGCAACTGAGAAATGTATTAGCATAATACACTACATTTATTTTAGCATCTTCAGGGGGTGCTGATCATTGCTCTATTCTCTTAAAGACACTCCACTCATTATCCATAGGAATGCCAGAGCTATTATAAGCAGTCCAATAGACAAAAAATTGCCAGTACATTGCATATGTAACCATCACTCCATTCAAACCGGGCAGAGCATAATTCTTGGGACCAGTAGGAGTTCTTCTCATGGGGATAAAAGGGGACTGAGGCTCCTAGACTGGCCTTCAGGCTAGGGGGCCCTAGCTCTCCCTAATCCCAGAAATATCTCTAGTGGTGAAGATGTCTGGGCCGCCTTTCTTGCACTTCTCCTGGAAAACCGTGATCTAATACCTCCACTACCTCAATCCATGGGAGGGCCAGGATAGTAGTGGTGACTTCCACAGATATAAACAAAAGATGAAACTAAAAACTCTATCACACAGCTAGCACACAGAGAGAAATAAGACAATAAATGATAAGGAGGAAATAAAGAGCAGGGAGGAAATAATCAAACAACAAGAGGCTTTTCACAGCACACCAAGCAGCTTGCAATAATTCACCAGCAATTGGAACACAACAGCACACGGACTGGTTTAGCAAAAGCTATAGTCGTCATGGGAAGACAGGCTCCACCATCTTAAAAAGGCGGGGAGTAACTGTGATGGGTCTCCCACAACATGTGATTCAAGAAGTAACCAGCAGGCTAGCAGAGATTAACTCCTGCAAGTCCGATCACTAATGATCACACAGCTGGTTGACACCTGAGCCTGTCTGTGCAACTCAGAAGCATCAGAGAAAGCATAGTGGGGAGTGTTATTCTGCAGTGTGAACAGCGTCAGATGGAGCCAAACACCGTGTGACAGTCCCAGCATAAAAACTCTCAAGTATCAACAAGTTTTCACCTATCCTTCAAACAATTGATTGCTTGCTAATTTGTGACAACCCCTTAATTATTTTTAATCCTATTTGGTGCATTTATAAACCTTATGGAAGAAGGCACAGCCCATATCACACTGTTGATTAAATCAATATTCCTACAGTCAGACTAAAGTGCTCAGCATAAATGAGTATACCACCTTTTACAAGAAAGATTTTAATCAATATTTGACTAAATACAAGAACAATTTGCAAAATTTTGACTCAGTACATGTCACGATCACTTTGGGATAGTGGGGAACCAGGGCGCCTAAGCTGTACCTCAAGCTAGGGGGCTGTAAGCTATCCCTATTGTCAGGGATACTTCTAATAGTGGAGAGGCCTGAGTCTCCTTCCTCACCCTGCTCCTGACCATTCCTGATCTAATTCCCCCTCCCCAAGGGAGGAACAGGACAAGAGTGTGTTGAAACTACAGAAAAAGACAGACAAGTGAAATCCAAAACTCTGTCACGCAGCACACACATACAGTTAGGTCCAGAAATATTTGGACAGTGACACAATTTTCGCGAGTTGGGCTCTGCATGCCACCACAATGGATTTGAAATGAAATCTCTACAACAGAATTCAAGTGCAGATTGTAACGTTTAATTTGAAGGTTTGAACAAAAATATCTGATAGAAATTGTAGGAATTGTACACATTTCTTTACAAACACTCCACATTTTAGGAGGTCAAAAGTAATTGGACAAATAAACCAAACCCAAACAAAATATTTTTATTTTCAATATTTTGTTGCAAATCCTTTGGAGGCAATCACTGCCTTAAGTCTGGAACCCATGGACATCACCAAACGCTGGGTTTCCTCCTTCTTAATGCTTTGCCAGGCCTTTACAGCCGCAGCCTTCAGGTCTTGCTTGTTTGTGGGTCTTTCCGTCTTAAGTCTGGATTTTAGCAAGTGAAATGCATGCTCAATTGGGTTAAGATCTGGTGATTGACTTGGCCATTGCAGAATGTTCCACTTTTTTGCACTCATGAACTCCTGGGTAGCTTTGGCTGTATGCTTGGGGTCATTGTCCATCTGTACTATGAAGCGCCGTCCGATCAACTTTGCGGCATTTGGCTGAATCTGGGCTGAAAGTATATCCCGGTACACTTCAGAATTCATCCGGCTACTCTTGTATGCTGTTATGTCATCAATAAACACAAGTGACCCAGTGCCATTGAAAGCCATGCATGCCCATGCCATCACGTTGCCTCCACCATGTTTTACAGAGGATGTGGTATGCCTTGGATCATGTGCCGTTCACTTTCTTCTCCAAACTTTTTTCTTCCCATCATTCTGGTACAGGTTGATCTTTGTCTCATCTGTCCATAGAATACTTTTCCAGAACTGAGCTGGCTTCATGAGGTGTTTTTCAGCAAATTTAACTCTGGCCTGTCTATTTTTGGAATTGATGAATGGTTTGCATCTAGATGTGAACCCTTTGTATTTACTTTCATGGAGTCTTCTCTTTACTGTTGACTTAGAGACAGATACACCTACTTCACTGAGAGTGTTCTGGACTTCAGTTGATGTTGTGAACGGGTTCTTCTTCACCAAAGAAAGTATGCAGCGATCATCCACCACTGTTGTCATCCGTGGACGCCCAGGCCTTTTTGAGTTCCCAAGCTCGCCAGTCAATTCCTTTTTTCTCAGAATGTACCCGACTGTTGATTTTGCTACTCCAAGCATGTCTGCTATCTCTCTGATGGATTTTTTCTTTTTTTTCAGCCTCAGGATGTTCTGCTTTACCTCAATTGAGAGTTCCTTAGACCGCATGTTGTCTGGTCACAGCAACAGCTTCCAAATGCAAAACCACACACCTGTAATCAACCCCAGACCTTTTAACTACTTCATTGATTACAGGTTAACGAGGGAGACGCCTTCAGAGTTAATTGCAGCCCTTAGAGTCCCTTGTCCAATTACTTTTGGTACCTTGAAAAAGAGGAGGCTATGCATTACAGAGCTATGATTCCTAAACCCTTTCTCCGATTTGGATGTGAAAACTCTCATATTGCAGCTGGGAGTGTGCACTTTCAGCCCATATTATATATATAATTGTATTTCTGAACATGTTTTTGTAAACAGCTAAAATAACAAAACTTGTGTCACTGTCCAAATATTTCTGGCCCTGACTGTACACAGGATAAGACAATAAGAGATCCGGGAGGAATATAAGAGCAAAAAGGAAGAACAAAACAACAGGGATACACTCCACAACCACACCAAGCAAATAGCACCACTAAATACAACTTTAACAAGAGAGAGTCTGGGACACCACACCTCACAGACCAACGCAGGATAAACTAGAGCTGGCATGGGTAGAAGGATTCCAACAGTATAAATAGGAGGGGAGCAGATCTGATAGGTCTTCCTACAACATCTGATTAAAGGAGCAAGCAGACTTGCAGAGATTAACTCTTGCTAGCCTGTCTATGAATCAGCACACAGCAGGTCAACGTCTGAGTCTGCCTGTGTTGATCCCAGACACCTGAGAAACCATAAGGCAGAGTGTCAGAATCTGCAATCTGAACAGAATCTAATGTTGCCTTGACAGTCTGCGAAGTTTGTGCAAAGCTCTGTGTGACCGTACACTTTTTACCCATATCATGAAATTAAGGTTAATAATATAACTTTCATTACCAAATATTAAATTTTACTCAAATTGGTTGATGTAAAAATGAATACATCCCATTTAAGATCTAGTATTTGAATGACCTTCATGATTTTTAAAGACAGCAACACGTCTTCTAGGCGACATATTGCTATATCTATCTATATCAATTTTTCAAAAACAACCTCTTTTTTAGAGCCTGGATACTGTATGGAGACTGATGCTCAACTTGTCTCTTCAGAATTCCCCATAGGTGTTTGATTGCCTCAGATAAGGATACATACTTGGCTACTGAATAACTTTTCAACCTATTCTTCAGAAATGCAAGAGTGGCTTTAGATGTGTTTTTTGGATCATGGTCATGTTGTAAAATTGCACATTTAACAAGTGTAGAGAGTGATCGCAGCATCTTAAAAAGAAATAAATACAGTAAAAAATTGTCATAGAGTTCCCTTGTATTATATACCCAGCACAGATAAAGCATACAGCTATAGGCTGCAGCTCCCAGCTGTGAGCTTATCTTGGCTGTGTATCAAAATAAGAAGAATTGCATGAATTACATCAGCCAGGAACTTAAAGCTTGGCCAGAAAGGGTCTTCCAAATGAACAATGACCCAAGGCATATTGCCAAACTGGTTACAAAGTGGCTTAAGGATAACAAAGTCAATGTTTTGGAGTGGCCATCACAAACCCTGATCTCAATCCTACTGAAAATTTATGGGTAAAGCTGAAAAGGCCGGTGTGAGCAAGGCGACCTACAAACATGGCTCAGTTACACCAGTTCTGTCTGGAGGAATGGGTCCAAATTCCTACGAACTATTGTGAGAATATTGTGGAATGATATCCAAAATGTTTGACCCACATCATACAGTTTAAGGGCAATGGTACAAAATACTAATGAAATGTGTGTACTGTAAACTTTTAACTTTGCAGAAAGTAATGAAAATACCTTAAAACATTTTCTTTCTCTCATTCTGGCATTTGGCAAATATAAATAATTTTGGCAGAGCGCTGTGTGTGAGAGTAAAGCAGCTTTTCTTCAGATCTCAGCTATGTAGCTTTGATCTGGAGAAATGGAACAGCGATCAGACTGCTGATGGCTATAGTTCCCTATGGATACTAGTAAAATAAAAAAAAGTTAAAAAAAGTTTTAAAAAATAAAAAAAATTAAAAAAATTAAATCTCAAATCACCCCCCCATTTGCCACATTGAAAATGAAAGGGTTAAAAAAAAATAAACAAATACACATATTTGGTATCGCCTCATTCAGAAATGCCCGATCTATCAAAATATAAAATCAAATAATCTGATTGGTAAGCGGCGTAGCGACAAAAATTACAAACGTCAAAATTACATTTTTTTGTTGCTGTGAATTTGTTGCAAAATGAGGTAACAGGCGATCAAAGCGGCGCTTCTGCACAATAATGATACTGTTAAAAACAACAGCTCAAGACGCAAAAAATAAGCCGTCAATTAGCCATAGATCCTCTGAATCCAATATAAACTTATCACTCTCACTTACAAAGCTCTCCACAGTTCTGCACCCCCCTACATCTCCTCCCTCATCTCTGTCTATCACCCCACCTGTGCCCTCCGCTCTGCTAATGACTTAAGACTGACATCCTCAACAATTCGAACCTCCCACTCCCGTCTTCAAGATTTCTCACGAGCTGCGCCTATGCTCTGGAACACACTACCAAGAGCAATCCAATTAGTTCCCAACATCCACACCTTTAAGCGGGCCCTAAAAACGCATTTCTTTAGACTAGCCTATCACCACACCACCCTGACCTAATCTAGTCCCTTCTGCCCTTCAAAAAATTTACTTCCAGTTCTCGTCCCCTGTAACTGTATAAATTCTCACCGACGGGTTCATGCAGCTGCTTTTGAATACCCTATTAAATCGATGGCTGGACCATATATGACAAGCTTTTCTCCCCCCCATTCACCTTTTGTGCCTCCCCTATTTCCTCATAGACTGTAAGCTTACGAGCCGGGTCCTCACTCCTCCTGGTATCTTAATTTTGTTATTTTGTATTGTCTCATATTGTCTGTACATGTCCTCTCTTAATTGTAAAGTGCTGCGGAATATGTTGGCGCTATAAAAATAAAACTTATTATTATTATTATTATTATTAAAAATGAGAATACTACGGATCACGGAAAATGGCGCAAAAAGTGTGCCTTTTTTTTTTTTTTACAAACTTCTGATTTTTTTTAACCCCTTAGATAAAAGTAAACCTATACATGTTTGATATCTACGAACTTGTAATGACCTGAGGCATCACTATGAGCCATCAGTTTTACCATATAGAGAACACAGTTAATAAAATATCAAATCAAAAACTATCACACAATCTTTTGCACAATTTTTTTGCACTTTGAATTTTTTTGCCGTTTTCCAGTAACACTATATGGTAAATCTTATGGTTTTATATAAAATTAGAACTCATCCCGCAAAAAATAAGCCTTTATATGGCAAGATTAACAGAAAAATATAAAAGTTACGGATCTCGGAAGAAGGGGAGCAAACCCCCCCCACCCCCCTGCAAAAACGCAAAAGGGGTTAATGTCAGAATCCAAGTTTACATTTTTATTTAAAATTTGTGGTGGCGCAACCTGTTTTTTTTTTAAAGTTGAAGCAATAATTAATAAAATATAAGTTTTCTTATTCTTGAAAAGTAAACATTTAGTTTTGAAAGAAAAACATGATTATTTTGTTTTATGCCATATGTATACTTTAACATCGACAAAAGACAGAATAATTAAACTTAAAAATGAAAAAAAAAACACATTTACAGATTTTGATTGTTAGTGAATGTGGTAGTTGGGCAGGATTTTGAGGTGCAAGTGGCTGTTGGAATGTCTGGGGTGGTGGTAGTTGGAAATAAGAATTTGGATAATGTTAACTGGAAGTTGACGATGGCTGAGACTGGTGCGGAAAAGCGTATGGAACACTGTGACCATACTGTGACTCGTATCTGGGAAGCTGAAGTGAAGAAGACCAAGAATGTTGCCATTGATGTGCTGGATGAACAGGTGGTTCATTGGCTTGAACATTATAGTCTCCATGTTCCCTTATAACATGTCGTGAGACATAATTTGGTTGTAGAAAATATTGTTGTTTTTGGGGGGTGGTGGCAGAGGTGGTTGTGGCGGAGGTGCCAGTGGTTGAGTGGGTGATTGTGGCACAACATCATGGCTACATGCGCACGCTGCAGTTTTTTCTGCACACAAACTGCAACCAAAACTCCAACCAAAACTGCACCTTGTCAGAGAGAGCCTGGAAATGTTAAACAAAAACGCTTGTAATGTAGGTGCGTTTTCTAGTGCGTTTTAGAGTATTTTTGATTAATTTTTAGTGCGCTTTTGGTGTGTTTTTGTTATTGTCTTTTTTTAAAGGAGAAACAAAATATGATAGTATAAGATATAATAGATGGATAGATAGAGAATAGATAGAAAGAATAGCTGGATGGATAGATAGATAATAAGAACATATAGATTACCGTAGATAATAAGAAAGAACAGATTGAATACATAGAAAGAAATAACATAATAGCTTGATAGAGGGATAGCCAGCTTGGCCAGCTGTATTTTTTAATTTTTGGGGGGTTAAAAAAAATGACACGGGGTCCCCCCCATTTTTCATATCTAGCACAGGAACAGCAATAGCTGCAGGTTGCAACCCTCAGATGTGTGTTGGTCCTTGGCTAGTTATGAAAAATAGAGGGGATCCCATGCTTTTTTTTTAATTATTTGATTTATTTAAAAAAAAAAAATATATATATATATATATATATATATATATATATATATATATATATATATATATATGACGTGGGGTCAACCCATTTTTCTAATACCAGCCAAGGTGCAGCAGACAACTAGGGGCTGATATTATTAGGTATATTGAATAATGATGGCCCTTCCCAGCCTAACAATAGCAGCCCACAGCCGCCCCAGAAGTGGCGCATCCATAAGATGCGCCAATTCTCGCACTGGTCCCAGCTCTTCGCAATTGCCCTGGTGTGGTGGCAATCGGGGCAATAAGGGGTTAATGGCAGCCCATAGCTGCCACTAAGTCCTAGGTTAGTGATGTCAGGCATCTATGAGACACCCCACATCAATAATCTGTAGGTGAAAGTAAAAAACCACAAACAGCCAAAAAAACTATATTTTACATAAAATAAAAAGCACCCTCTTTCACCAATTTATTAACCCTCAAACACCCTTCCAGGACCGAAGTAATCCACACGAGGTCCCACGGCGATTCAGCTCTGCTACATCCCTGTCCTGTCACAGCGAGTGGCCATACAGCATGACTGCCAGCTGTGATTGTGGACAGAGCTTCAGTGATCAGAATGAACTCGGGTGAACCCCTGACATCACAGCTGTGGGCCCCACAGTACAGTGGGTGTCGCAGCAATGACGTCACGGGTTCACTGCTGTGAGTTCATGCTGTACTGAAGTAAGCCGCGGGATCAGCGGTGCCGTGACTCACATGAGTCCTCCAGCTGCGGCTTACTTCATTCGCGGCCTGATTTGCGCTCACAGGTCTCCAGCTGGGACTGCAAACACCTGAGTGACAGCACCGCTGATCATGCAGCTTACTTCAGTCACTTAGGTGGTTTGCTGTGACAGCTGGAGGACTCCAGCTGTGGCAGCAGCTAACCTGAGTGACGGCATCGCTGACTCTTTTCAGTGGTGCTGTACGATGTAGACACGACCACCGGCGGCTTTGATTGGTTGCACTCAGACGAGCCCCCATGCTGAGTGATAGCTGTTTGACTGCAACTAATCACAGGCGGGGGAGGAGTCAATATGTATGAGGCTAATGAGTGGGTCCGGAAGAAGATAAAAGGATGCGGGAGCAGTGTGACAGCCGGTGATCGGTAAGTATGTAGTGCTTGGAGAGAGAGAGGGAGACAGAGACACCGACAGATGGACACCAACACAAGGACACCGACATGCCAAAATCACTCCAGCATTGATTTTGTCATTCTGGAACTAAGTTGGTGAGCTGCGTTTTTATTGACAAAAGCGCAGGTAAAACGCATGCAAAATGCATGCCAAACGCACCAATTTGATAGTATGCATTTTTCCTTGCTTTTTTGATGCCCTCATTGATTTCAGTGGGTGAAAAATGTTGACAAAAATGCAAGAAAGAATGAACATGCTCCATCTTTTTTTGTCACAAACTTTTGTAAAAAACAATGCTGACAAATAAACTGCAATATGCACATAGCAAATCTGACTTCTCATAGACTTTGCTTGGAAGTCAAATGTCAGAAAGTTCTGACAACAAAATTGCAACAAAAAAATGCAACAAAAACATAACAAAAAATGCAGCTTATTAGTTGTTGGCATGCGCAGCTGGTTGTCAGTAGCCTGCTGCCATTGTTCTAGGTCACTGAAAACAATTTGCCGATTGTTGGGTGCAGTACATGCATCCACAACAATCTACACTGCAGCCCTTGCACGCAGCCTCACTTCTCGTGGTATTTGTCGCAGATAGTTTGCCATGCTGCATGTAAATGCCTTCTCCCCATCATCATCATTAAGAGGGCGAGCCAGATACTGTAACACACCAGTATCTACCTCGCACCTGGTATTGATAATGGGGAGTTCCCATCTGCGACGGGGTTGTTATAACACTGGAAGTGCCGCCGGGGAGTGATCCAAAGGCAGCGTAGGACTGCTGCTCCTTTGTTGTTCCTCTTCCTCTATTCCCTGCTGACCACCAGGTGATGTGTGCGCTTCAGGTGGTGGTGATGGTTCAGGTGTTACAAAAGCTGCTGCAGAGCCCTCCTCTGCTGACTCCTCCACTCGTTCCATGGCTGCCTCTGATTCGGAGGCAGACCGGTCTCTGAGATGGCTTTCTGTTCTGTAATATGATATATAATCAATATTTGAAAATACAAACTTTTTTAAAACATTGTTCAAGATTAAACTTATGGGCATAAATCCATAATAGGAGCAAGAAAATGTAGACGGTCAAAATATATAAATATCGCCTTTTCTTTGGTGCATCAGAACTTCTCCGACATGATTCTGTCTCTCTCGTCGGTACTGATCCTGGCAGCTATGCCAGCGGCGAGTGACATCAGACACTATAAAATGCAGGAATAGTATAAATAAACATAAACCAACCAGAAATAAAGAAACAGTATGTATAGTGACATGAACCAAAAAAAAAAAGTCTATAATCAACAGATTGACTTGTCTCATGTTGAATCTCAGTTGAGCTGTCATTGTAAGTTGGGAACAACTGGTGAGAGATATACAGCCATGATGCATCACGCTGAGCACGTCCCATATAGCCAGGGGGCCTGATGTCCCATAATTTTGGCCTTACCTGCACCAAAACAACCAGCACATTGATGTGTCTTGACATGGTGATGGTGTCCATGGAGGCTGTACTTCCTTTTTTTTATTGGTTTCTGGGTGTTTTTTTTTGGTTGAGGTTTGCATGATGTAATTTCCTCTTTTTTTTTTTTCTTTAAAAAAAAATGGACAGCATACGGATGGTCCGTGTGACGTCCGTTTTTTTCTCGCATCCATTGACTTGTATTGGCGAGTCGGGATTGTTTTCGGGATACAATCGCAGCACGTTGTGACTTTCCTCGCATCCAGAATCTGGATGAGAAAAAGCTGACCAACTACTCTGCCTCCTAGACTAAGGGGTATTTTGCACGCTGCGACATCGCTAGCCGATGCTAGCGATGCCGAGCGCGATACCACCCGCCCCCGTCGCACATGCGATATCTTGTGATAGCTGCCGTAGCGAACATTATCGCTACAGCAGCTTCACACGCACTTACCTGCCCTGCGACGTCGCTCTGGCCGGCGACCTGCCTCCTTCCTAAGGGGGCGGGTCGTGCGGCATCACAGTGACGTCACACGGCAGGCGGCCGATAGAAGCGGAGGGGCGGAGATGAGCGGGACGTAAACATCCCGCCCACCTCATTCCTTCCGCATAGCCGGTGGAGACAGGTAAGGAGATGTTCCTCGCTCCTGCGGCTTCACACACAGTTATATGTGCTGCCGCAGGAACGAGGAACAACGTTGTATCTCCTATTGGTGCGACATTATGAAAATGAACGACGCTACACAGATCACCGATTTACGACGCTTTTGCAATCGTTTATCGGTGCATTTACACGTTGCAACGTCGTTACCGGCGCCGGATGTGTGTCACTTTTGATTTGACCCCGACGATATTGCAGTAGCGATGTCGCAGCGTGCAAAGTACCCCTAACATGGGTCCGAGTGCAATGCGATAATTTCTCGCATTGCACTCGCCCGATTTATACACTCTTGTGAGCGCACCCTAAGAGTCAAGTCATAAATTCCAGGAGAGCAGATGTTTTCAGGCCTGGAGGCAAACTGTCAAGCCATGGGATCTTCTTAGTTATTGTAACAAAAAAGCACATTTTTTAGAACAATATTGATATGCAAGATTTTTGTGTCCCGTCATACTTGGTCTTATTTAACATTTCTAAATACAAAAGTTCTATGATGAAAATGGGAGTAGATGAGCGACAATTAATCTTGGCCTTTATTCCTAAACACCCAAGCGCCTTTGGAAATGTTCCAATGATAATTTCTTGTATATTTCCATTACCATGATTGTCTTAATAAAGGAGACAAACTAATTTACCTGTATATCATATGTTTGATGTTTGAACATAACTAACAATGGAAATCTGAGGATATTATCACTAATAAATAAGCACAGTCTTAAGTTGCCAAGCTTTTTATTGCGTTTCTATTTTTATAAAATCTCATTAATCATAATTGTCATGTAACAAAGGCAATCTAAAGATTACATTTAAATAACTTTATAAGTGATGCCACCATCAAAGTTTTACTTAAAGGATTTGTCCAGAATTGTATTGAAGAATGGGTCTGCATTTTTCTACAAACATTACCATCCCTGTGCATGAGTAGTTCTTGTATTTTGGCTTAGCCATAGCTGATTCGCCTTAGGTGAGCTCGTATGACGTTGTAGATGGATCTCAAAATTTAAAGCAATCAACATCTGAAAGATGGCAACACTAGAGATTCAAATGACAATGACTACTGTTGTTTGCCAAGACATGTTGCAAGAGGATGCTGACTCAGAACTCCACTTCTTGGCAAAGACTTCAGATTTTTATTCTTTGGTAATCAATCTGTCGACAGCCCAAATAACCACAGCAGGGATTCAAGGCACCAAGTGCTTGGCTAACAGACACAAAGAATGGATTTCACATGGCAGGGAAAATCTACTGATTAACCCTTGGCAGAATAAAAAGTTTCTGGATGGCAATAGCAGTGCTACTAAACGCTTAGCAACCTGGAATATAGAACGCCCTATACTTAAAAAAAAAAATCTAAAACCCGCCCCCCTAAAAAAAACCCAAGTAGATTATGAGAAGTATTAAAGGGAGTGTACAAACAGAAAATCACTTGTTGTTTAATTCATGTTTTTTTGTTAAATGCTTTTTTTTTTCTAATTTTGGTAATCTTATTTTCGTATCACAAATGTGTGCTAAAACCCCCCAAAACTTTGCAACTATCACATTCACCAGTTTGACAATTTTAGACTCATGCTTAGGTTCATAGGCGGATTATAATGAGGGCAATCTGGGCTACCGCTGGGTCCGAGTTTCCGGAGGGTCCATAGCCAGATTGCCCTCATTAATATGTTTTGTGCAGCCACACATACTCACCTCCCTGCACACATCTCCAGGCAGGGAGCTTTCCTGGAACTGCTGGCAATACAGAGTAGCAGCTAATCTCTGGGGGAGCTCCCATCGCAATGATGTCATCGGCCGACTCTGGCGCCAGTTACAGTATGTATGCACCAGTATCAAGAAGAAGTGGATGCTGAGGACTGGAGCAGAGATCAGGGGGAATGGAAGCAAGGTATGTGTTTTTATTTTCTTATTTATACTGTATGTGTGTGGAATGTGTGCCAGTATAAAGAGAGCTATGTGGGGGATCATGCTCTATTTAGGGAGCTATGTGGCGGGATCATGATGTATATAGGAAACTATTTTAAGGCTCACACTGTATATAGGGTGCTATGTGGTGGTTCACATTGTATATTGGGGGCTATGTGATGACTCATACTGTATATAGTGGTTATGTGGTGGCTTATGCTGTAGATAGTAGACTATTTGAGGGTGCATACAGTATATAGGAGGCTATGTGGGGGCTCATACTGTAAATAGGGGTTATCTGGGGCTCATGCTGTATATAGGGCTGTGTGAGGTTTCATATTGCATATAGGGGCTGTGTGGGCTCATACAGTATATAGAGGCTGTTTAGGGGCTCATACTGTATGTAGGGGACTATGTGAGAGCTCATATTGTATAAAGGGGTGTGTGAGTTTATACTTTATCTAAGGGTCTAGTGGATAGCTCATGTATATAGTGGCTATATGAGGGCTCATACCATACATAGGAAGCGGTGTGTGGGCTCATACTGTATATACGGGAACTCCGTGGGGGCTAATACCATATATATGGGGCTTTGTCAGAGTTGATACTGTATATAGGAGGTGTGTTATGTATAGTGCTGTACACAAGGGAAAAATATCTTTCCCATTTTACATCTGCATATGTGCACCTGTGTGCTAATCACTAGTGACGAGTGAGCATTACCATGCTCATGTGTTTGGTAATCAA
This sequence comes from Anomaloglossus baeobatrachus, assembly GCF_048569485.1. Classification (NCBI taxonomy): domain Eukaryota; kingdom Metazoa; phylum Chordata; class Amphibia; order Anura; family Aromobatidae; genus Anomaloglossus; species Anomaloglossus baeobatrachus. The sequence continues at coordinate 687,236,689 of NC_134354.1, forward strand.
AGTGAGCAGATCGAAAGCTCAGAGGAGTGCAACTTGAGTACCGAGCACTATATAAGTCAATGGGAAAATCGAGCATTTTTTTCAGAAGATCTTCAAGAATTTATCATGAGCATGAAAATTCGGTACTTACCACTGGCCAAATCGTTGGGCATCATGGGACATTACTCCATAGAATTACGTTGGAACTTCTAGGATTTATTTTGAATTAATGAGGTGAATAAGGCAGTGTGATAGTCTTTATTCACAATTGGATTACATCAAAACTTAGAGGATTTATTTTGAAGTAATAAATTGGTAAATGAGGGTATGTGGGGAGTATTCATTCAAATAAACTTTTTTTCTATGTTTCTGTGTTTATGTCATTTAAATTCTATAGGTTATCTATGGGGGTGTCTGATAGACACCTATCCATTACTAACCTCTGGGCTTGATGTCAGCTGTCAATTCACAGCTGAGATCAACTAGATAAGTATTACCTCAATTGCCACTGCACCAGGGCAATCGAGAAGAGCCATGTAAAGAGCCAGAATTGGCACATCTAAAAGATGTGCCACTGCTAGGGTGGCTGTGGGCTGCTATTTTTAGGCTTGGAGGGGCCAAATAACCATGGTCCTTCCCACACTGATAATACCAATTTTCAGCTGTCTACTTTACCTTGGCTGGTGACTAAAAATAGGACAGCGCCTAGGAATAGCCGGTGTCCAGTACCAACCCTGAACTTTACAGTTTAGGTTTGTTCAACCCTAATACTGACCAAATTCTGAATGTGTGACTGTGGCCTGAGATTTTGTTTCTCAGGTGTCATACCTTGTTGCTTCCGTGTTTTTCAGTTGAAAATGGAGAGAACTCTGAAGTACAAAGACAGTCATCAGTATGTCATCCAATTTAGGCTTTACTCAGATGTCTGTGTTGTACATATGTGTTGTATTAATTTTTTTTATCATGGATACAACATGTACCCATTATAGTCTATGGGGCTGTTCTCTTGCTTGTGTCCTTTCAGAACACATGGAAACATATCCATTTTTTTCAGGCAGCACAAATTAAAAGTACTAATGCAAGTCTATGGGTCTGTAAGAAACACGTAGAGCACACAAATGGCATCAGTGTACACTCCATCTGCTTTACATATCTAACATTGAAAACTTTGTCATTTATTTATTGCTTGATCCATCCATGAAAAACCACTGATGACTAATGGTAAAAACACACACACGGACCGTACACTGATGACACACTAATCCAAAAACTGATGACACCACCACTACTAATTTTTTCATGTACATCTTTCAACACATGTGAACTAAGACTTACACGAATTCATAGACGTTAATGTCTGATCTGCAAAACGGGTGATAACGGGTCATCATAAAAGCTAGTCCTAGAAAAGAATGGACAGCACTAAGAAATGTCACAAAAAAGTTGAAATGTAACTTCAATGTAATACAACAGAAGGAAAAGACATTGTGTAGAAGTAGCAACCAGTGCAAAAAAAATAAAAAAAACCCAAAACTTTATTGTATCAAAAAATATAAGAATTTTACAGGACCAAGACAAGACACCCCTGAGTAAGCTGCTGTGAGTGGTGAAACGTGTGGGGATTTTCTTTACATTCATCTTTCTGCTGAGTGATGACAACTTTATTTACTATATTTTTTCCCATGTGCTCATAACTTTTTTCTGTATGCATTAGCCCTGATAATCTCTGTGAATATGGGATTTTTCGTAGGACTCTTGATTATGGTCCAAGTTCTTGCTATGATTTTCTTAGTGATTCATTATAACTGATCACATTGTTTGGAATGAGACATTGCCTGTTATTTTTTAATAAAGGTGGGCAAACATGATCTCTGTATGGTAATAGTTTTGTTGGGGGTGACATTATCATCTTAAGAATGGTGAGACACCGAATTTTGATTGTGTCTTTAAATGTTTTTAAAATGTATGTCTTGGTCATGTAAAAATCTTTTATATTTTGTGATGGAATAAATTTATTTTTCCTTTTATTATGTTTTGCCCAGTCACTGATTATAAAACCTGTCTTTTTCTCTTGTTATCTTATAGCTGCCTTGTAATGTGTAGCACCAGGGTGTCAAATAAGCTATGCCAGCCTTCTTTTTTTCATGGGAATGTGGCCTAACTATATTTACAGAAGACTTTTCAGAAGTCTCATTATCATATCAGACTGTTTTAGCTCTCTGCTTCCTCACTCTTCATAATTACATTTGCACACACTATTTAGATGCTAAAAATGTTTTTGTTTTTTTTTAATGTACATTTAACATTGATATAGTAGTTTTTTTTCTGAATACACATTACCTTTAATATATGTAGCAAATCATAAATCATATACGGTAGTCAATAGTAGAGATGAGTGGACCTGTGGATATTCAGGTTTGCTGAATCCACACAGACTAAAAGGAAAAGTAAGGCTCGGGAACCAAACTTGACCTGAACTTGACTTCAGACAAAGAACGTCATACAAGTCAAAGGGGACGAGAAGTTCTGTACTGCAAAATGACCATAGTAAGGGCTAGGGGGCAACAAAACGAAGCTAAATGGGGGTAAGGACAGGATAGTTATACAAACTATGTTTCCCAGAAGGAAAAACTGGAGTCAGACTTTTTTTCTGGGCCTGCTCATTAAGCTTCATAAATATTCACTGCTTCCCCCGACCACCCAATGAATGTGATTTGTTGCAGACTGTTATATACGCCCCCCACTCTCCATGTTGGCATCTGTGATTAGTTGCAGTCAGTTTGCTGTATGGTAGTGTATAAATAAAGAAATAATTAAAAAAGAAATGGCTTGGGCTCCCTCCCTTTTGTACTAATTAGCGCTGGTAAAACAGACAGCTATGGACTGCGACCCCCAGCGGTCTGCTTTACCGTACTGTGTTATAAAAAGATTAGAGGGGATCCCACTCTTTTTTAATTATTTACATAAATATTTTAAAAAATGGCTTAGGGACCCCCCATTTTTTATATCCAGCCACAGTAAAACTGACTCACGGGGCTGGTATTATGACAGTAGGAAGGGCCATGCCTCCCAGCCTAAAAATACTAGCCCTCAGAAGCCCCAGAAGTGGTACATCTATAAGACGTGTCAATTCTGGCGCTTTTCCCAGCTCATCCAATTGCCCTGGTGCGGTGCAATCGAGGTAATTTATGGGGTTGATGACAGCTGGGATTTGTCAAAATGGGGGTGGGGTGTCCCATTGCAAACCATGTAAGTCAAAAGAAATAAACACAGAAAAAAGCTTTATTTGAAATAAAAAAAATATACACACCCTCTTTCACCCTTTTTATTAAACCCAAATCCAACCTGTAAGTCCAATGTAATCCACACAATGTCCCATGATGATCCTGGCTCTGCTACATCCAGAGGCTGCAATGAAAACGTGCCACTCACTACAACCTACTGGAAACACTGACAGCCGCAGGGTTCCCATGGTACCAAGTGTGATCGCCGGTGAACTCGCTGCCAGATTGCGGGACACGGCAGCACAACAGTTCGGCAATCAGTCAGGTTACCGGAGTTCACACTTTGGGGCTTCCTGCTGCCCTCATTGAAAGTTGAACCCATTGCCGGATTTCCAGACTGCTGTGTGGATGTGTCCTGCAATTAGACTGTACGGCAATCCGGCAGGAGGTTCTACTGAGTTCACTGAGGGTAGCGGAGAGACCACCATTTCTTACAATCGTGCTCCACAAGGCTGTCAGTGTTTCCCAGAAGCTGTAGTGTGCAGTCACATGTTCCATCACTGCAGCCTCTGGATGTAGCAGAGCCGGGATAGTCGTGGAACATCTTGTGGATTACATTGGACCTGCAAGAGTGTTTTTGGGGTTCATAAAGAGGTAGAAGAAGGTGTATGTATTTTTATTTCAAATAAATCTAGGACTTGATGGCAGCTGTTATTTTTGACAAATCACAGCTGTCATCAATCCCATATATTACCCCGATTGCCAATACACCAGGGCAATTGAGATGAGCTGGGCAAAGCACCAGAATTGTTGCATCTAATCAATAGGGGTGACTGCAGGCCGCGATTTGTAGGCTGGGAGGGGCCAATAACCAAGGAAAAGCTTGCTGATATGCTGCTCTGGAACCCTTCAACAAGCTTTATTCGAATGACAAACCCGAACAGGAACCGGACGTGCAGGTAAAAGTCTGTGTTCAGGTTCACTCATCGCAAGTCAATAGTAGTACAAACTATTCTAAATGGTACTAAACTAGTTACTGGCAAACATGCAATAAATGACAATGCATCTGAGCAATTATAGATTCAGGTATATCCATCAGGCTTGCAGTATCATAGCCCATTTTAACAGTAGAATGCTGTTTAATGTCTAATATATATATACTAGCTGAAGAACCCGGCGTTGCCCGGGATAGTAACTGTTTCTCTGTCTCTCTCCCAGTCTCTGTCTGTGTGTCGCTGTCTGTCTGTCTCTCTGTCTGTCTCTTACCTTGTCTGTCTGTCTCTATTTGTTTCTATCTCTGTCCGTCTTTGTATCAGTCTATCTGTCTTTATCTCTGTGTCTGTCTGTCTCTCTCTATCTCTGTCTCGATGTTTGTGCCAGTCTGTCTCTCTCTTTCCCCTTCTGTCTCTTTCCCCGTCTGTCTCTTTCCCCGTCTGTCTCTTTCCCCGTCTGTCTCTTTCCCCGTCTGTCTCTTTCCCCATCTTACTCTTTCCTGGTGTGTCTCTTTCCTGGTGTGTCTCTTTCCTGGTGTGTCTCTTTCCAGGTCTGTCTCTTTCAAGGTTTGTCTCTTTCCCCATCTGTCTCTTTCCAGGTCTGTCTCTTTCCCCATCTGTCCCTTTCTTCATCTGTCTCTTTCCCCGTTTGTCTTTGTCTGTCTCTCTGTCTGTCTCTTTCCCTGTCTGTCTCTTTCCAGGTTGTTTCTTTCCAGGTCTGTCTCTTTCCCTATCTGTCTTTTTCCCTTTCTGTCTCTTTCCCCCATCTGTCTCTTTCCTCATCTGTCTTTCCCCATCTGTCTCTTTCCCCGTCGTTCTCTTTCCAGGTCTGTCTCTTTCCAGGTCTGTCTCTTTCAAGGTCTGTCTCTTTTCCCTTTGTGCCTGTCTCTGTCTGTCTCTTTCTTTGTCTGTCTCTATCTCTCTGTTCCTTTCCCATCTGTCTCTTTCCAGGCCTGTCTCTTTCCCCGTCTGTCTTCCCGTCTCTTTTCCTGTCTCTTTCCCTGTCTGTCTTTGTCCATCTCTTTGTCTGTGTCTTTTCCTGTCTGTCTCTTTCCCTGTCTGCCTGACTCTGTCTGTCTCTTTTCTTGTCTGTCTCTATTTCTCTGTCTCTTTCCCTGTCTGTCTTTGTCTCTTTCCCTGTCAGTCTCTTTCCCTGTCTGTCTCTGTCCCTGTCTGCCTGTCTCTCTCTTTCCCCGTCTGTCTCTTTCCCCGTCTGTCTCTTTCCCCATCTGTCTCTGTCTGTCTCTTTCACCGTCTGTCTCTTTTACCGTCTGTCTCTGTCTGTCTCTCTGTTTGCCTCTATCTCTCTGTCTCTTTCCCTGTCTGTCTCTTTGACTGTCTGTCTCTAACTCTCTGTCTCCTTCTGTCTCTCTTTATCGTCTCCCCACTGACATCATATTACCTCAGACATAAGCTTCTTATACTAACACTGTCCTTTGTTCCTATAGCAACCAATCACAGCTGTTATTGATAAACTGTAGTTCCAGGCTCCATTTACTTTAATGGAGGTATGTTTTTTGGAGAGTAACTGTAAAGCGCAGGGTTAAATTTTCCTGTCAACACATAGTCTACGATGTTCCCTGGGTCACATGAGACGTCTGTGCAAAATTTCGTGATTGTAATGTGACGGTGCGGATTCCTGTAGTGGACATACATACATACACACATACACTCAGCTTTATATATTAGATATATATACAGTATATATATATATATATATATGTAATATATAAAGCTGAATGTGTGTATGTATGTGTGTCTGTATGTATGTATGTCCGGGATTGGCATCTGCATCGTAGCAGCTACAGCCACAAAATTTTGCACACACACTTCTGGACTCCGAGAGCGTCATAGGCTATGTTTTGAGGGGAAACGTTAACCCCGCGCTTTACAGTTATTCACCAAAAAACCTGCCTCCATTAAAGCGAATGGAGCTGGGAGCCACAGTGCAGCCAGAACTTCAGAAGAATGCGTAGCCACGCCCTTAAATGGAATGTTGGCATGTCACAATGCAGCCAGGGAAAGAGACAGACACAAACAGGGTAAGAGACAGACAAAGACAGGGTAAGAGACAGACACAAAGAGACAGACACAGACAAAGAGACAGACTGACAGGGAAAGAGACAGACAGGGAAAGAGAGAGACAGGTTAAGAGACAGACAAAGAGACAGAGAGAGACACAGGGAAACAGACAGACAGGGAAAGAGAGGGAAAGAGACAGACAGGGAAAGAGAGGGAAAGAGACAGACAGGGTAAGAGACAAAGTCAGGTAAAGAGACAAAGAGAAAGACAAAGGGAAAGAGACAGAGGGAGAGAGACAGACAGGGAAAGAGAGGGAAAGAGAGGGAAAGAGACAGACAGGGAAAGAGACAGACAGGGAAAGTGACAGATAGACAGACAGGGAAAGAGATTGAGACAGACGGAGAAAGAGACAGAGACAGTCAGAGACAGACAGGGAAAGAGACAGACAGACAAAGAGATAGAGAGACAGAGAGATATATACAGAGGGGGAGACAGACATATTTATATCTATTTGTTTCGTGTTTTTTGTGTGCAGAATACATTTTTGTTAATACATTCTATTTTGTTAACAGCAGTTACTAACCCAGGCGAAGCCGGGTAGTACAGCTAGTATATATATATATATATATATATATATATATATATATATATATATATATAACATATATATATATATATATATATATATATATATATATATATAACATGTATATATATATATATATACTGTATATATATATATATATATAGTTTCATAGTTTTTAAGGTTGAAGGGAGACTCTAAGTCTATCTAGTTCAACCTGTAGCCTAACATGTTGATCCAGAGGAAGGCAAAAAAACCCCAATGTGTCAAATAAGCTCCAATGGGGAAAAAAATTCCTTCCTGACTCCACATACGGCAATCAGACTAGTTCCCTGGATCAACACCCTGTCATAAAATCTAATATACATAACTGGTAATATTATATTTTTCAAGAAATGCGTTCAGGCTCTGCTTAAATTTTACTAGTGAATCCCTCATTACAACATCATACGGCAGAGAGCTCCATAGTCTCACTGCTCGTACAGTAAAGAATCCTCATCTGTGATTATGATTAAACATTCTTTCCTCAAGACTTAGCGGATGCCCCCTGTTCCAGTCGCAGGCCTAGGTGTAAAGAGATCTATGGAAAGGTCTCTGTACTGTCCCCTCATATATTTATACATTGTGATTAGATCCCCCTAAGCCTTTGTTTTTCCTAACTAACTAACCCCAAGTTTAATAACCTGTCTTGGTATTGCAGCCCCCCCCATTCCTCTAATAATCTAGGTCGCTGTTCTATCTACCTGTAAGATTATGCTATTTATAACCTTCTATACTTTTGCTAACAAGAAATGCATCCATTCCTCTCTTAAATTCATTCAGTGAGTTGGCCATCACCACTTCCTCAGGAAGAGAGTTCCAGAGCCTCACTGCTCTTACCGTGAAGAACCCTCTTCTATGCTGATGTAGGAATTTTCTTTCCTCCAATCGAAAAGAATGCCCCCTTGTTCTTGTCATAGTCCTTGGTACAAACAGATCATGGGAGAGATCTCTATATGGCCCTCTGATATATTTGTACATATTTATTAGGTCTCCCCTAAGTCTTCTCTTTTCTAGAGTAAATAGACCTAATTTTGATAACCTTTCCGTGTATTGTAATGCACCCATTCCATTTATTATTTTAGTAGCCCGCCTCTGAACCCTTTCAAGTTCAGTAATGTCTTTCTTCAGCACCGGCGCCCAAAATTGCACACAATACTCCAAGTGTGGTCTGACTAGTGATTTGTACAGAGGGAGAATGATGTTTTCATCTCGTGCCCCCAGACCTCTTCTAATGCATCCCATCACCCTATTTGCTTTGGTGGCTGCTGCCTGACACTGGGCACTCCAATTTAGATTCTTATTCACTAAGATGCCTAAGTCTTTTTCCATGTCTGATTTCCCCAGCAGTTTCCCATTTAGTAAGTAATCGTAGCATCTGTTTCTCCTTCCCATGTGCATAACCTTACACTTATCTGTGTTAAACCTCATTTGCCATTTTTCAGCCCAATTCTCCAATTTACTCAAATCCATCTGTAGTTGCAAACTGTCCTCCTTTGTGTTAACTACCTTACATAGTTTTGTATCATCTGCAAATACTGATATTTTACTCTGTAAACCATCCACCAGATCATTAATAAATATATTAAATAGTAGGGGGCCCAATACAGACCCCTGTGGCACCCCACTAGTAACCCTGGCCCAATCTGAGTATACACCATTAATAACCACTCTTTGTTTTCTACCACTAAGCCAGCTACCTACCCATCTACACACATTTTCCCCGAGCCCAAGCTTTCTCATTTTACTTAGCAGTCTTTTATGTGGGACAGTGTCAAATGCTTTACCGAAGTCGAGATAAATGACATCCAATGATTCTCCTCTGTCCATGTGAGAGCTTACATCCTCATAGAAGCTGATCAGGTTAGTTTGACAGGAGCGATCCTTCATAAATCCATGTTGATATGGAGTTAAACAGTTATTAACATTGAGACATTCCATAATAGTATCCCTTAAAAACCCTTCAAACATTTTACCCACAACAGATGTTAAGCTTACCGGCCTATAGTTTCCAGGTTCCCTTTTGCACCCTTTTTTGAATATTGGTACCACATTTGCTAGCCGCCAATCCAGTGGAACAGACCCAGTTTCTATAGAGTCTTTAAATAAAAGGAATAGAGGCCTGTCTATCACATTACTTAACTCCCTTAATACCCGAGGGTGAATGCCATCAGGGCCTGGTGATTTGTCAATTTTAATGTTACTAAGTCGGTTCTGCACTTCTTCCTGGGTTAGGCAGGTCATACTTAATGGGGCATTTACATGATCACTCTGCATTTCCCCTGGCATATGCTTTTCCTGTGTGAACACAGTTGAGAAAAAAGTATTTAAAACATTTGCTTTTCCCACATCGCTTTCTATGATTTTACCCTCATTATTCTTTAAAGGGCCAACACCATCAATTTTAATCTTTTTTCTGTTTATATAATTAAAGAATAGTTTGGGATTTGCTTTGCTTTCCTTAGCAATGAGTCTCTCAGTTTCTACTTTTGCTAAATATATTTGTTTTTTACACATTTTATTTTTTTCTCTATATATTTTTAATGCTTCCTCGCTGCCTTCTTGTTTTAGCTTTTTAAATGCCTTTTTCTTATTATTCATTGCCCCTTTTACATCCTTATTTAGCCACATTGGTTTTCTCCTGTTCCTAGCCCTTTTACTTCTGTATGGTATGGCTAGCCCGCAGTGGGTGTTTAATACCGATTTAAAAATGTCCCACTTATTTTCTGTGCTCCCATTTTTGAGGACATTGTCCCAATCAATTTGGCGAAGGTCTTCTCTAAGGCTGGTTTCACACTACGTCTTTTTAACATCCGTTGAAAACGTTATTTTAGCGGAAATACGGATCCTGCTTTTACAGCAAATAACGTATGCAAACGCATCTGTTATTTTGCAGGATCCTGCACTGGATGTTTAGGGGCGGGCATTGGAGTCATGTGATCGGGAGTGAGGGGAACTAGACTGGGAGCCGGCTTCTGACAGCTGCAGACGCTGGTAACCAAGGTAAACATCGGCCTTGGATACCCGATATTTATCTTGGTTACGAGTGTCTGCAGCTGCTAGGAGCAGGGCTGTCTGCACGCGTAACCCACGTAAACATCGGGTAACTAAGATAAGTGGTTACGCGATATTTACCTTGGTTACGAGTGTCCGCAGCTCTCAGGTGGGAGAGAGAGGAAGGGGGAGGAAGGGGGAAAGACAGAGATAGAGAGAGAGGGTGAGGGAGGGAGGAGGAGAGACAGACAGATCACGCGAGACTGGTTCTGGGCATGCTCAGTACTTTCTGGGCATGCTCAGTACAAAAGCAGGATCCTGTCTATCAGCATGCCAGCGTTCACCTGCGTTTGCATGCTGTTTAGTCAGGATCCAGCAATTTGCAGTATTTGGACGCAGCTCAAAAACGCTACAAGTAGCGTTTTTGAAACATGTTAAAAAACTGCAAGTCACTGGATCCTCACTATAACGCACGCAAACGCAGGTGAACGGATGTTAACGCGAGTCCATTGCAAATGCATTGAAATTAAAACGCATTTGCACTGGATCCGTACTTCCGCTAAAATAACGTTTTCAACGGATGTTAAAAAGACGTAGTGTGAAACCAGCCTTAGCTGATCAAACTTTGCTTTGCTGAAATTCAGCGTTTTTGTAACCCCCCTCCAAGGCACCTTACTAAAGGACAAGTGGAATTGTATTATATTGTGGTCACTATTCCCTAAGTGCCCATCCACTCGTACGTCTGTTATTCTATCTGGCCTGTTGCTTAAAATTAAGTCCAGAAGGGCTGCCCCTCTAGTTGAGCCTGGCACAAGTTGGGACAGATAATTATCCTTAGTTACTGACAGAAGCCGGTTTCCTTTCTGAGATACGCAGGTTTCAGTTTCCCAGTCTATATCGGGGTAATTGAAGTCCCCCATAATAATCACCTCATTGTGATTTGCTGCTTTGTCTATTTGTTTCAATAATATATTTTCAGTAGTTTCTGTTATATTTGGTGGCTTATAACAAACCCCTATGAGGATTTTATTAGTTTTCCCTCCTTGTATCTCCACCCATAGAGACTCCACCTCTTCATTTCCCTCTTGAATATCTTCTCTTAGTCTGGGCTTTAAACTGGACTTTATATATAGACAGACTCCACCCCCTTTCCTTTTTTTACGATCCCTCCTAAACAATTCATATCCTTATATATATATATAATTCATATTATATATATATATATATAATTCATATTATATACTGGACCTGTCCTCTGCCTTCGACACAGTAGACCATTCCCTCCTACTACAGATTCTCTCATCTCTGGGCATCACAGACTTGGCCCTATCTTGGATTTCTTCATACCTAACCGACCGAACTTTCAGTGTCTCCCATTCTCACACCACTTCCTCATCTCGCCCCCTATCTGTCGGTGTCGCCCAAGGCTCAGTTCTTGGACCCCTGCTGTTCTCCATCTACACCTTCGGCCTGGGACAGCTCATAGAGTCCCACGGCTTCCAGTATCATCTCTATGCCGATGACACACAGATCTACCTCTCTGGACCTGACATTACCTCTCTACTAACCAAAATTCCACAATGTCTGTCTGCTATTTCATCCTTCTTCTCTGCGCGATTCCTAAAACTTAACATGGACAAAACAAAGTTCATTGTCTTTCCCCCTCCTCACTCATCTCCTCCAACAAGCCTTTCCATCAAACTTGATGGTTTCTCACTCTCCCCAGTCTCACAAGCTTGTTGCCTTGGAGTAACCCTCAACTCTGCTCTATCCTTCAAACCACACATCCAAGCCCTCTTCAACTCATGCCGATTACAACTCAAAAATATCTCCCGGATCCATGCTTTCCTTAACCAAGAATCAGCAAAAACATTAGTGCATGCCCTCATCATCTCCCGCCTCGACTACTGCAACCTCCTGCTCTCTGGCCTCCCTTCCAACACTCTTGCACCCCTCCAATCTATCCTAAACTCTGCGGCCCGCCTAATCCACCTCTCCCCTCGCTACTCCCCAGCCTCGCCACTCTGCCAATCCCTTCACTGGCTTCCCATCACCCAACGACTCCAGTTCAAAACATTAACAATGACATACAAAGCCATGCACAACCTGTCTCCCCCCTACATCTGTGACCTAGTCTCCCGGTACCTACCTGCACGCAACCTCAGATCCTCACAAGATCTCCTTCTCTGCTCCTCTCTTATCTCCTCTTCCCACAATCGCGTACAAGATTTCTCCCGTGCATCCCCCATACTCTGGAATGCTCTACCTCAGCACATCAGACTCTCACCTACCGTGGAAAGCTTCAAGAGGAACCTCAAGACCCACCTCTTCCACCAAGCCTACAACCTACAAAAGCCCTCAGTCCAGTAGACCACTGCGCAACCAGCTCTGTCCTCACCTATTGTACCATCACCCATTCCCTGTAGACTGTGAGCCCTCGCAGGCAGGGTCCTCTCTCCTCCTATACCAGTCTGTTTTGTACTGTTAATAATTGTTGTACGTATACCCTCTTTCACTTGTAAAGCGCCATGGAATAAATGGCGCTATAATAATAAATAATAATAATATATATATATATATATATATATATATAGTTAGGTCCAGAAATATTTGGACAGTGACACAATTTTCGCGAGTTGGGCTCTGTATGCCACCACATTGGATTTGAAATGAAATCTCTACAACAGAATTCAACTGCAGATTGTAACGTTTAATTTGAAGGTTTGAACAAAAATATTTGATAGAAATTGTAGGAATTGTACACATTTCTTTACAAACACTCCACATTTTAGGAGGTCAAAAGTAATTGGACAAATAAACCAAACCCAAACAAAATATTTTTATTTTCAATATTTTGTTGCGAATCCTTTGGAGGCAATCACTGCCTTAAGTCTGGAACCCATGGACATCACCAAACGCTGGGTTTCCTCCTTCTTAATGCTTTGCCAGGCCTTTACAGCCGCAGCCTTCAGGTCTTGCTTGTTTGTGGGTCTTTCCGTCTTAAGTCTGGATTTGAGCAAGTGAAATGCATGCTCAATTGGGTTAAGATCTGGTGATTGACTTGGCCATTGCAGAATGTTCCACTTTTTTGCACTCATGAACTCCTGGGTAGCTTTGGCTGTATGCTTGGGGTCATTGTCCATCTGTACTATGAAGCGCCGTCCGATCAACTTTGCGGCATTTGGCTGAATCTGGGCTGAAAGTATATCCCGGTACACTTCAGAATTCATCCGGCTACTCTTGTCTGCTGTTATGTCATCAATAAACACAAGTGACCCAATGCCATTGAAAGCCATGCATGCCCATGCCATCACGTTGCCTCCACCATGTTTTACAGAGGATGTGGTGTGCCTTGGATCATGTGCCGTTCCCTTTCTTCTCCAAACTTTTTTCTTCCCATCATTCTGGTACAGGTTGATCTTTGTCTCATCTGTCCATAGAATACTTTTCCAGAACTGAGCTGGCTTCATGAGGTGTTTTTCAGCAAATTTAACTCTGGCCTGTCTATTTTTGGAATTGATGAATGGTTTGCATCTAGATGTGAACCCTTTGTATTTACTTTCATGGAGTCTTCTCTTTACTGTTGACTTAGAGACAGATACACCTACTTCACTGAGAGTGTTCTGGACTTCAGTTGATGTTGTGAATGGGTTCTTCTTCACCAAAGAAAGTATGCGGCGATCATCCACCACTGTTGTCATCCGTGGACGCCCAGGCCTTTTTGAGTTCCCAAGCTCACCAGTCAATTCCTTTTTTCTCAGAATTTACCCGACTGTTGATTTTGCTACTCCAAGCATGTCTGCTTTCTCTCTGATGGATTTTTTCTTTTTTTTCAGCCTCAGGATGTTCTGCCTCACCTCAATTGAGAGTTCCTTAGACCGCATGTTGTCTGGTCACAGCAACAACTTCCAAATGCAAAACCACACACCTGTAATCAACCCCAGACCTTTTAACTACTTCATTGATTACAGGTTAACGAGGGAGACGCCTTTAGAGTTAATTGCAGCCCTTAGAGTCCCTTGTCCAATTACTTTTGGTCCCTTGAAAAAGAGGAGGCTATGCATTACAGAGCTATGATTCCTAAACCCTTTCTCCGATTTGGATGTGAAAACTCTCATATTGCAGCTGGGAGTGTGCACTTTCAGCCCATATTATATATATAATTGTATTTCTGAACATGTTTTTGTAAACAGCTAAAATAACAAAACTTGTGTCACTGTCCAAATATTTCTGGACCTAACTGTATATAGTGGGTACGGAAAGTATTCAGACCCCTTTAAATTATTCAAAAAAAGTTCATTTTTTTCCTCATTAATGTACACTTTGCACCCCTTCTTGACAGAAAGAAAACAGAATTGTAGAAATTTTTGCAAATTTATTAAACAAGTATTCAGACGCTTTGCTCAGTTGAGCTAGTACAGCCATTAGTCTTCTTGGGAATGATGCAACAAGTTTTTCACATCTGGATTTTGGATCCTCTGCCATTCTTCCTTGCAGATCCTCTCTACTTCCGTCAGGTTGGATGTTGAACGTTGGTGGACAGCCATTTTCAGGTCTCTCCAGAGATGCTCAATTGGGTTTAGGTCAGGGCTCTAGCTGGGCCAGTCAAGAATGGTCACAGAGCTGTTCTGAAGCCACTCCTTTGTTATTTTAGCTGTGTGCATAGGGTCATTATACTTGTTGGAAGGTGAACCTTTGGCCAAGTCTGAGGTCCAGAGCACTCTGGAAGAGGTTTTCTTCCAGGATATCTCTGTACTTGGCCGCATTCATCTTTCCTTCAATTGCAACCAGTCATCCTGTTTCTGCAAATGAAAAACACCCCCATAGCATGATAGCATAGCCACCACCATGTTTCACTGTTAGGATTGTATTGGGCAGGTGATGAGCAGTTTCTGGTTTTCTCCACACATATCGCTTAGAATTATCACCAAAAAGTTCTATCATCAGACCAGAGAATCGTATTTCTCATAGTCTGGGAGTCCTTCACGTGTTTTTTTTGCAAACTCTATGCAGACGTTCATGGGTCTTGCAATGAGGAGGGGCTTCTAACGGGCCACTCTGTCTTAAAGGCCCGACTGCAGGAGTGCTGCTGTGGCACCCCTGAGGCTTCAGGTGCCACAGGCTACTGCATCTCCATTGGGGTGTAGTACTTATCCTGGGTCCAAGTGTGTTGGGCGGGGGGCACGCAGACCACGGCAGGGGAGGCTACCCGAGACGCTTGGATCCGGGATCGTGGCTGTGGCTCGAGTGGCAGCCGGATCCGGGGCTCGTGCAGCAGCCCGCCGCCCACAACTGTATAAAGGGGGGTTATTTACAGGGGGAAAGTTTGTCAGTGACGCCACCTGTGGGTTGCGGTGATAGTTTGGTGACACCACCACCACTGCCTTGGTATGGGGGCACCCGGGGCTGATGGAGCGGGGCAGCAGGATGGAATCCCCTCCACGGGTAGGGGATGTGTTGTCCCGGGGCCCAGGTGTGGGTGGGTTGCAGGTACTCTCTGTTGTTGAATAAACCACACAAAATCCAATTAGTAAACCAAGTGCCGTATAACGGTAGCCTCCGGAGGGGTGTGCTCGGGTCCCACACACCAGTTGACAGGACATGGGCCCTTCCTCCTACATTTGCTGGTGGGACAAGACGTGGAATTTTGTCCCCTGCTGGCTAATTGACAAGGGGCTTGAAGCTGTCCTCGCCCTAGGGTCCAGGCACCCCGACTGTGCACAGCCTCAGTACCGGATTCCCGCTGTCAGCACCAGCGGGCTACAACCCTGTCCTGGTCCACCAAATGTCTTCCGTGACCAGATCTCCATTGCCTGTGGCCCTGCTCTGACGTCTGCCACCTAGTCGGCTTCATTAGTCTGGTAGTCCGGGAGCTACAACTCCCGACAACCACTTCACTCCTCTCACTTCCACTGTCCAGACTCGACTGTCGTGTTCCCTCCCCTGACACCTCTGAACCCCTAGGTTGGCATCACCATCTGCCTGGCCCCTCCCACTGGTGTGTCCCTATTGTCCTTTGGGGGGGTGACTAGGCTTTGTGGCTGATATTTGTACCTGTGTGTGGGATGAGTTGGTGGTGAGGAGAGAATCCTGCATCTGTAGGATGGATGCAGTCTCCTGTGACAACCTGGTTTTGCCAGAGTGTCACACAAGGAAGGTTGGTAACTGGTTCCACCCACACACACACAGTTACAGTGGGTTGCCCTCCCCGATGGGGAATGGGCCAGGGTCGGGTCACAGTAGGAGGTCAATACAGCGGTTGGGTTTACAGGATGCCACCGCACAAGTGGCTCCCCCGATCCACTGGAACTGCGACTCAGGGTCAGGGGGAAGCAACTACTAGGGGGGAGTGAGCAGCAGGCAGAGGGAAGAGTAGGTTTACCTAGTGAGTGTAGTGAACCGGTTGGTGGCAGCGGCTGGGGGTAACAGCTTGGAACACACAACACAACTACAACAAAGAGAGAACAGCTACAGACACAGAGCAAAGTGGACGTGCCGCAAGGCAGCTCTGTGGGCCAAGGCATTTTCAACACGGTCGCTGGGGAGAAGCAGGCAGCTGCTTCCACAGGACCGGCGGTGTCGTGATACAGAATCCTAGGACAGGCATACTTCACGTTGTGTACCAACTCTGCAAGGGTCGCGGGAATGGCTAGAAAAGTTACCGGACCTGTCTCACCGAGTCTAGAGCAAAATAGCATATAGAATCCGGGGCTGAGGTCCTCAACCAGCCCCACATTGGAACCACGCTATCAGCATACAGAACGGGACACGTTACTGACACTGGGCTCCCCAAGTGCTTCACGCCACGGGGATCCGATACTTAGCGCATAAAAGGAGGAAGGGCCCATAGGCTGACACATACCGGACCTGACCTTCCACAGATCTGGAATCGGCTGGAGCCCATCATGACCGAGATCGGTACTCTGGGGCAGCGCCTGAACTACCTGTGAGTAAAAGACCTGGAACCACAGCCCCTGTCTCTGCCTCTTCTTTACCGGCACCATCACCCAGCGCAGCAGCGCCAACGGAGACTACCACCACCCCCGTCCGTCCTCCGTCATCCTACCTGGGGTAATCCCGCTCTGCCTGTGGGGAGCGATACCATCACGGCTGCGACCATTACCATCAGCCCCGGAGAGCAGCACCCGCAGTGGCGGCCCATTCCTAGCTGCAAACCACAGGTGGAGTCACGATCTAAAAAGACTTTCCTGACAATCACTACCACCCCCATCCTTCCTCCCATACACTGCCTTCCTCTCCCACCTGTACGTCTCGGGGTCATGAAAGAGGGTCAGGCCAGTCCGTGATGACGCAGAGCATCTGCACCCCGGGGTGTTACACTGCAGTGATAGTTGAGTTTATGGAACTTTTTCCCATCTCCCTACTGCATCTCTAGAGCTCAGCCACAGTGATCTTTGGGTTCTTTTTTACCTGTGCCATCAAGGCTCTTCTCCCATGATTGCTCATTTTCGCTGGACAGCCAGGTCTAGGAAGAGTTCTGGTGGTCCCAAACGTCTTCCATTTAAGGATTATTGACTCCACTGCGCTCTTATGAACTTTGAGTACTGCAGAAATTTTTTTGGAGCCTTGACCAAATCTGTGCCTTGCCATAATTCTGTCTCTGAGCTCCTTGGGCAGTTCCTTTGACCTCATGAGTCTCATTTGGTGTGACATGCACTGTAAGCTGTGAGGTCTTATATAGACAGGTGTATGCCTTTTCAAATCAAGTCCTATCAGTTTAATTAAACACAGATGGACTCCAATAAAGGAGTAGAACCATCTCAAGGAGGATCACAAGGAGATGGACAGCATGTGATACATGTCTGAGCAAAGGGTCTGAATACTTATAACCATGTGATATTTAATTTTTTTGTGTGTAATACGTTTTCAAAAATGTCTACATTTTTTTTTCGGTCAAGGTGTAGGTGCAGAGTGTACAGTAATGACAGTAATGAAAAAAGAAATAACTTTTTTGAATTTCCCAAATAGATGCAATGAAACAAAGAGTGAAAAATTTAAATAGGTCTGAATACTTTCCGTACCCATTGTGTATATATATATATATATACTGTATATATATATATATATATATATATATACACACACACACACACACACACACACACACACACAGTATATACAGTATATAGACACATATACAGTATATATATACATATATATGTATATATATATATATATATATATATACAGTCAGATCCAAAGTGATAAAGAAGAAAATAATATATATGCAAAGCCAAGTATTGTCATCGTACCAGCTAAAGAGATCTCAGGGTAAATCCCATTACAATCGATTTCATTCACTTTCACCACTACAATGTGTAGCACCACTGAGGCTCTGGTCGCCACAGGGTACTGCACCTCAATTAAGGTGCGCTATCTATCTCAGGTAAGGGGGGGGTTAATCACCGGTGTTCCACATTACACACTACATACAGCTTAGGAGCCTTCTCACAGGGTGGGATGGCTCAGGGTAGGCAGGGTGGGTGGCCATCACGATACTTGGGACTTCCCCGGTCACTGATGCCAGCCACCTGGGGGGCAGGGTCCACTTGGGGTAGAAGTAGGCGTAACACACACACACAACTCAGATCCGTCGGGACTATAGTTCTGACAATACACCTCTCACAAATTTGGACTTTACTGGACCCGGGGCTTGGAGCAGGAGCTCAGCCAGGGTACCTAACTACTGAGGGGGACACCCTAGAAATAGGACTCTCTTTCTCCTCCTTTCTTAAAACACCAGCGGTGGCCCCTTACCTGCCTGAGATTGACCAGAGCCCATGACGGCAGTAACCAGTGCTACTGGGTTGGCAACTGAAGCTGTGAGTAAACTACACCTTGAACCCGAAGAGACTGTGTTGGCAAGTCCTTACCGGCGTCGCTGCCCAGTTCTTGGGCGCCAACGGCCGGTAAAACCCTCGACTGTGGGGAGCAATACCATCCCGGCTGCCATAACACCTTCCCCGGCGAGGAATTCTGCAGCGACGGCTACTCCCTGGCCGCATACCACAGGTGGCGTAACGACAACTTTCTCCCAAACACCCCGCTTCCCCTCCTCGGGGCAATGGAATCGTCTGACCCGACCCGAAAAGGCCCGGGAACGAGTAGGTTAACCACCTGCCCAATGAGGCGCTACAAATGCATACCCATATATTTACACTACAGTTCAAAAGTTTAGGGTTCTTAGATATTTCCTTGTTTTTTAAAGAAAAGCACATTTTTTTTCAATGAAGCTAACATTAAATTAAACAGAAATACACTCTATACATTGTTAATGTGGTAAATGACTCTTCTAGCTGCAAACTTCTGGTTTTGAATGCAATATCTACATAGGTGTATAGAGGCCCATTTCTAACAACCACCAATGCAGTGTTCTTCTAATAATAATAATAATAATAATAATAATAATACGTTTTATTTCTATAGTGCCAACATATTCCGCAGCGCTTTACAATTAAAAGGGGACATGTACAGACAATATGAGACAATACAAAATAACAAAATTAAGATACCAGGAGGAGTGAGGGCCCTGCTCGTAAGCTTACAGTCTATGAGTTCTAATGGTGCATTGTGTTTGCTAACTGTGTTTTGAAGGCTAATGGATGTTTAGGAATCCTTGAAAACCCTTGTACAAGTATGTTAGCACAGATGAAAACAGTTTTGCTGATTAGAGAAGCTATAAAACTGACCTTCCTTTGAGCTAGTTTAGAATCTGGAGCATTATATTTGTTGGTTCAATTAGGCTCTCAAAATGGCCAGAAAAAGAGAACTTTCAAGTGAAACTCGACAGTCTATTCTTGTTCTTAGAAATGAAGGATATTCCATGCGAGAAATTGCCAAGAAACTAACGATTTCCTACAATGATGTGTACGTCTCTATTCAGATGAGAGCACAAACAGGCTCTAACGAGAGTAGAAAGAGAAGTGGGAGGCCCCGCTGCACAACTGAGCAACAAGACAAGTACATTAGAGTCTCTAGTTTGAGAAATCGACGCCTCACAGATCCTCAACTGGTAGCTTCTTTAAATAGTACCTGCAAAACGCCAGTGTCAACATCTACAGTGAAGAGGTGACTCCGGGATGCTGGCCTTCAGGGCAGAGTGGCAAAGATAAAGCCATATCTGAGACTGGTTAATAAAAGGAAAAGATTAATATGGGCAAAAGAACACAGACATTGGACAGAGGAAGATTGGTAAAAAGTGTTATGGACAGACGAATCGAAGTTTGAGGCGTTTGGATCACACAGAAGAACATTTGTGAGATGCAGAACTACTGAAAAGATGCTGGAAGAGTGCCTGACGCCATCGGTCAAGCATGGAGGAGGTAATATGATGGTCTGGGGTTGCTTTGGTGTTGGTAAAGTGGGAGATTTGTACAATGTAAAAGGGATTTTGAATAAGGAAGGCTATCACTCCATTTTGCAACGCCATGCCATATCCTGTGGACAGTGCTTGATTGGAGGCAATTTCATCCTACAACAGGACAATGACCCAAAGCACACTTCCAAATTATGCATGAACTATTTAGGGAAGAAGCAGGCAGCTGGTATTCTATCTGTAATGGAGTGGCCAGCCCAGTCACCAGATCTCAACCCCTATTAAGCTGTTGTGGGAGAAGCTTGACCGTATGGTATACAAAAAGTGCCCATCAAGCCAATCCAACTTGTGGGAGGGGGAAGCATGGGGTGAAATCTCTCCAGATTACCTCATCAAATTAACAGCTAGAATGCCAAAGGTCTGCAAAGCTGTAATTGCTGCAAAGGGAGCATTCTGTGACGAAAGCAAAGTTTGAAGGAGAAAATTAGTATTTCAAGTAAAAATCATTATTTCTAACCTCGTCAATGTCTGGACTATATTTTCTTTTCATTATGCAACTCATTTAATAAATAAAAGTATGATTTTTCATGGAAAAGACAACATTGTCTGGGTGACCCCAAACGTTTGAACT
This sequence comes from Anomaloglossus baeobatrachus, assembly GCF_048569485.1. Taxonomy (NCBI): domain Eukaryota; kingdom Metazoa; phylum Chordata; class Amphibia; order Anura; family Aromobatidae; genus Anomaloglossus; species Anomaloglossus baeobatrachus. Next base: position 687,257,489 of record NC_134354.1, read on the forward strand.
GTTGTGTATCTCTCGACGTGAATTGTATTTACAACATAAGTATTTGTAGATTACGGTGTACTATCGGGCCATAGCTCATTGTTTAGCATTGTTGCTTTGCAGTGCTGGGGTCCTGGGTAACATCGGTATGTTAGTTTGTATATATTCTCTGTGCTGACTTGGGTTTCCTCCCACATTCCATAGACATACTGAGAGGGAATTTAGATTGAGTCCCAAAGGGAACGGTGATGAAGGTGTCTTTAACTTGCTGTCAAATTAATCTATGGTGTAGCACCCATTCCTAGTGAAACAAAACTATTATTTTATATAGTGAGTCCAGTCCTAGTTCCAACATTGTAGATCTATCATTTTAATCTAGAGCCTTAATGAATCACCTCTGTAGTTTCCAGGAACTGATGACAAGATTGCATTGGCTTGAGTTTCTAATAATTAATGTCATAATATTTGGGAACACCTTTTTTTATTGTATTAAAAATCCAAAGGTAAATGTTCCTCAAAAGCAACTGCATCAAAGTGGTTAGATAAAACGAGGACACTCCTGCTTCTTATCATACTGGGTAGCTGTGGGCATTATCTGATCAGCACTTTCATATGAGAATCCTGCAGGAGCATGGTTAGCTGTCAGGGACAGATCTGATAACTGCATAAAAACTGCAATGAGCTATGCGTTTATGTGTCCATAGTGTGATCAGGACATATTTATCCATTTGAACTAACTCATGCAGATTCCTACTGAACGACTGCAGACTGAGATCTTAACCCCTTCACCCCAGGGCGATTTTCCGAGTTTTTTTTCTCTCCCCTTCTTCTGAGAGACGTACATTTTTTATTTTTCTGTCAATCTTGCCATATAAGGGCTTATTTATTGCGGAACAAGTTCTACTTTTCAATAAAATCATAAGTTTTACCATATAGTGTACTGGAAAATGGCAACAAAAATTCCAAGCGCATAAAAATTGCCAAAAAAGTGCGATTGCATGATTGGTTTTGGGATAGTTTATTCACAGTGTTCATTATACGGTAAAACTGATGTGTCGGTGTGATGCCTCAGGTTGGTGCGAGTTCGTAGATACCAAAGATGTATAGATTTACTTTTATTGAAGGGGTTAAAAAAAAATTCAGAAGTTTGTCCAAACAAAGGCGCACTTTTTGCGTGATCCGTAGCGTTCTGCTTTTTCTGGATCTATGGCTCAGTGATTGCTTATTTCGTGCATATTGAACTGAGGTTTTTAACGGTACCATTTTTGTGCGAAACACCATTTTGATTGCCTGTTTTCGCATTTTGTGCAAAATTCACGGCAACCAAAAAACGTAAGTTTGGAGTTTGGATTTTTTTTTGCCATTTTTTTTTATACCGTTTACCAATCAGATTAACTGATTTTATGTTTTGATAGATCAGGCATTTCTGAAGAGGCAATACCAAATATGTGTATTTTTTATTCTTTTAACCCTTACATTTTCAATGGGGCGAATGGGGGTTGATTTGAAATTTTAGGTTTTTTTATTTTTTTAAAACTTTTTTTAACTTTTTTTTATTTTGCTAGAACCCGTAGGGGACTATAACGATCAGCAATCTGATTGCTCATTCTTTCTTGTAGATCAGAGCAGTATTGCTCTGATCTGCACAAATGCAGCTCTCCTCTCACACACAGCCCTCTGGAACTGACTCATGATAGCTACAGGAGTCATCATATGACCCTGTGCTACCATGACAACCATTGATGCACGTGATCACATCACGTTGGAGCCGGGTAAAGGAATGCTTACCGTGGCCAGCTGTTACATCGCACTGTGACATTTTCACAGCGCGCTGCAAGGCATGAGTGGGTAGTGAATCCACTTGTGCTTGATAACCGCACATGTCAGCTGTTCAACTTAGTTGACATGTGCAGCGATCAGCAGCAGGCAGGAATTAACCTGACACGATCCATGACGCCCCCAGTATGTCATGTGTCTTGAATAGGTTAAAAGCCAAATTAACAAAGCTAAATGATTCAGAAAAAATATTGTTAAGTAGTAGGATTTTTCACCAAATAATTAATAAGGTTTGTGTATTGTATGCTAATGTTTTGAAGCATTTTTGTCTTTTACATATCAATGTATTAGTGCTAGGCAAAGGCTAGGGTTGAACTCGGGGGTGGGGTAAACATCTGAGTGGACCCCTAAGCAAGTAACCATGGTAACAACTATGGTGGCACACTCTAATTGTGGGTACAGGGGAACCTCAGCAGATAACTGGGCTGTTATTGGAAATCAATCTCTATACAAAGGCCAACACTAATATTACCTCCATATGCTGACCGTAGAGTGCTATATATCAATCTGGTGTTATATACTAGTGATGAGCGAGTACTAAAAAGCTCGGGTGCTCGAAGCTCGGGCCGAGCCTCCCAAGATACTCGTGTACTCGGCCCGAGCAACGAGCCCAATGTTATCCTATGGGAGACCCGAGTATTTTTGTGAAATGACCCCCCGGCAGCATGGAGAAACCCTAAAAATGTCAAAAAAGTCTCAGAAGAGTGCTCAAATGACATGGCAACAGCATGGGGAAGACCCCTTGAAGCATTTATCACTGAAAAGTCACAGCTGTGAACAATTTTGTCCGCGTTTTACGCCATTTTTACGGACTCACCAGAAAACCTTCCAAAATGACCCCAAAATGATTTTTCATGGCGGAAATGTTAAGGGCACATACCCAATAGTGAGATAGAGCTGGTGTATGTTACTTTTTGAGATTAATACATGAAAGATTTTACGTGAAAACATTGTGTGGCACTCCGATGTCCCTGAGAAGAGACGTACATGAAGGCCTCTTGAGTCTAATGTGCCCATTTTGAGGAAGTGAGTCTTTGTAGTATTTTCCTTTGCCAGGGCAGTCCAAAATTGTGAGGTTCACCAATGCCCCTGCATACAGACGTGCATGATGGCCTGTAAACCTGAAGTGCCCATTGTAAGGAAGTGGGTCTATTGTAGTATAGCCCTTAGGCAGGGCAGCCAAAAATTGGGAGGCTCCACGTTGTCCCTGGGTAGAGACGTGCATGAGGGCCTCAAAACATTAAGTGTCCATTGTCAGGAAGTGGGTGTATTATAGTATAGCCCTTAGGCAGGGCAGCCAACAATTGGGAGGCTCCACGTTGTCCCTGGGTAGAGACATGCATGAGGGCCTGTAAACCTGAAGTGCCCATTGGAAGGAAGTGGGTCTATTGTAGTATAGCCCTTAGGCAGGGCAGCCAAAAATTGGGAGGCTCCACGTTGTCCCTGGGTAGAGACGTGCATGAGGGCCTCAAAACATTAAGTGTCCATTGTCAGGAAGTGGGTGTATTATAGTATAGCCCTTAGGCAGGGCAGCCAAAAATTGGGAGGCTCCACATTGTCCCTGGATAGAGACGTGCATGAGGGCCTGTAAACCTGAAGTGCCCATTGGAAGGAAGTGGGTCTATTGTAGTATAGCCCTTAGGCAGGGCAGCCAAAAATTGGGAGGCTCCACGTTGTCCCTGGATAGAGACGTGCATGAGGGCCTGTAAACCTGAAGTGCCCATTGGAAGGAAGTGGGTCTATTGTAGTATAGCCCTTAGGCAGGGCAGCCAAAAATTGGGAGGCTCCACATTGTCCCTGGATAGAGACGTGCATGATGGCCTGTAAACCTGAAGTGCCCATTGTAAGTAAGTGGGTCTATTGTAGTATAGCCCTTAGGCAGGGCAGCCAAAAATTGGGAGGCTCCACGTTGTCCCTGGATAGAGACGTTCATGATGGCCTGTAAACCTGAAGTGCCCATTGGAAGGAAGTGGGTCTATTGTAGTATAGCCCTTAGGCAGGGCAGCCAAAAATTGGGAGGCTCCACGTTGTCCCTGGATAGAGACCTGTTAGGTTCTTAGTGCCTCCGTGCTTGCATTTAAAAACCGCACGTGTGTGCCTGTTGGTGGCAGCTTTCCGCTGCATTTGTGTGAGTTTTGCAAAAACTTGGATATAACGCACAAGTCTAGTGAATACACATCAGCACAGCATTCCAAAATGCGCAAGGGCGTTGTCAACGAACAAGGAAGTGGACGTGATGGTGGTGCAGGCAGAGACCGAGGTTGTGTGCAAGCTCTAATTTCGCCACAACAAAGGGCCACATCTAGTCGCTCGCACGTCCTGTCCCAAATTCTTGGGGACCGCAGCAGTACACCGCTCTTGAACCAAGACCAGTGTCAACAGGTTGTTAGTTGGATAGCGGATAATGCTTCCAGTCAGATTGGCACCACCACAAACACTCTGTCTTCCACACGGTCAAGTGTCAGTAGTCGTGATACTGCACCGCACATTTCAGAACCTGATCCTCCTTCCTACCACCAAGCCGAGTACACGTCCACGGACATTACTGATCCCACACTTGGACACTCGGAAGAGCTGTTCGTTCACGTTTCCATTCACAAATTCTGGCCTCTCGCCAGCTCCTGTTGAAGTGGGCCATGACGAGATCGTATGTACAGATGCCCAAATATTTGAGCAGCCACGTTCTCACGAAGTTGGCAACGTGTCTCAACAAGGGGTGGACGATGATGAGACACAATTGTCAGGAAGTCAGGAGGAGGAGCAGGGTGCGGAAGAGGAAGACGACGTGGTGGATGATCCAGTAACTGACCCAACCTGGCAGGAGGATATGCAGAGCGAGGACAGCAGTGCACAGGGGGAGGGAGGCGTAGCATCCCAACAGGCAGTAAGAAGCAGAGTGGTGGCCCCAGGCAGACGTCAGGCAACTGTTCCCCGGAACAACACGACACAAGGTGCCTGTACAAATGTTAGGTCTTCCCGAGTCTGGCTGTAATACTATTGTATGTATTGAGGATTTCGATTGCGTTAGGGCAATGACAACCAGAGACGAGTTCTTGGTGCAAGACGTTTATAATATGCAACCAGCAAATATGTACATAAACGGAACAAAAACACAGTAGAACATAAATACAGGAAATACCTTCCAGGGACGGAGCGAAAGGGAATTCCCGGGACCGCGCACCGGACTCCCCCAGGGAGACCACCAAGAGCGAACCCCTATACAGGGACTGTCTGGCAATCACCCCAGAAGCCCTAAATGCGCAGCAGCCGGGACACAAAAGGGCAATAGGTAAGTCCAAAAATGTCCGTACGTGATGTGAGTCCAGAGTGGTATTAAACGGAAGGAACCGGGCAGAAGTGCCGACCAAAGACGGCAAACGGAGTCCGGGCACAGCTAGATGATACCAGATGAAGTCCAGAGTCGGTGTCGGTTGTTTTCCAAGAGGATCCGAATAACAATCAGGAACCAAAAGCAGCAGGGCAGGAGCACACAGGAAGCAGTATACTCAGGCACTGGACTAAGCTTTAGGGGCGGCTTTTAAACAGATGGACAGGAAGTAGGGCAACAGAACAGAAAACTCCATGTTAACAAAGGGCAAGCTCTTTCAAAAGAAAACTGGAAAACCCGGAACTCTGACACTGGCAGTTTTTTAAGTTGGCTCCAGATGATTCTAAAAAGGCCATTTGCAACACCTGCCATGCCAGCATCAGCAGGGGTACCAAAACTAGCAGCCTGACCACCACCAGCATGATCAGGCACATGTCAGCCAAGCACCCGACTTTGTGGGAAGTACAACAGAGTCGAGGAGCAGTGCTTGCTGATGTCACTGCTACGTCTTCGCTGGTTGTGCATGCGAGCCAATCCCCTGTCCATGCTGCCTGCGAACAAGCCTCCTCCACTCCTGCACCTGCAGTTGCCTACGCAGAAAGAACACCATCATCAAGCACGTCCTTGTCCCAGCGCAGCGTTCAGTTATCCATTCAGCAAACCTTTGAACGCAGGCGCAAATACACTGCCAACACCCCACATGCCACAGTTCTAAATGCTAACATTTCGCGACTGCTTGCGCTGGAAATGTTGCCTTTTAGGCTGGTTGAGACAGAAGCATTCCGCGACATGATGGTGGCAGCTGTCCCACGTTACTCGGTCCACAGCCGCCACTATTTCTCCCGGTGTGCCGTCCCCGCATTGCATAACCACGTGTCACAAAACATCACACGTGCCCTGAACAACGCTGTTTCAGCCAAAGTCCACCTAACCACAGACACGTGGACAAGTGCATGTGGGCAAGGCCGCTACATCTCGTTGACGTCACACTGGGTTAATATTGTGCAAGCTGGGACCCAGTCTGAGCGAGGGACGGAACACGTCCTTCACACACCAAGTTTTGCAGGCCCTACCTCAGTCAGGGTTTCACACACACTCTACAGCTCCGGAATGTCATGCTCCTCAGCCTCCTCCTCCTCCTGCGCATCCTGATCCACTTTACCCTCCACACCAGTCCCAAGCTGGAAGTGTCGCGGGCGGAGGAGGGGACGGTGCGCTCTCCCACTGCTCGGCTGACGCTGCTCTACGGCTGCTGCTGCTCGTTGGCTCGAGCGATGGCCGGATCCCGGGGACTCGAGCGGCGCTACTCGCCCGTGAGTGAAAAGGGGTGGTTTGGGTTTTGGGGATATTGTCCGTGACGCCACCCACGGTTGTGGTGATTGTGTGGACACCACCGCTGCTCTGGACGGGGATCTCGGGAGCCTGTGACAGGGAGCAGCTTTGTTGTTATTTCTCCCCTCCGTGGGTAGGGGGGTTGGTTGTCCCGGGGCCTGGTGATGGATGACAGGCGGGTTGCGGGGCCTGATGAGGTGCAGGGTCGCAGGGGCAGCGCTGTGCCGCACGGCACGGAGGTACTCACTCAGCCCAATGATGATGACACAGTTCACGGTAAAACAAGTGGCTGGATGGACGGGTCACTCGGACGGCTGCGGTTGTTCCTCCCTGCAGGTTAGTGATGACTGTCTCTCCCTGCACCTAAGTTAAGTGTTGGTAGTGATGGTTTCCCAACGGTAACCCGCTCCCCGACCTGGATATGGGCCGGAGGAGCCCCTTTTGCCCACAGGCGCTGGCCCTGGGAGACGGTTGCCCTTAGCGGTGGCGGTGTCTCCCCTTCACGGTTGTACGGTTGCCTTCTATCTGGACTTGGCTGTTTGGAAACCCTGAGGTTCCCTTCACTAACGGATTTGGCAAATTCACGGCGACACCAAGCCTTGCCGGGATCCGAAAGTCCTCTGCCAATGGTGCTGGCTTCTCTTTGTATACCGGTCCGGTACGGCCGGGTCACCACCCGTCCACGGTCCTTACGGCAGACTCCAATCGGCCTCCACTGCAGACGGTCACCACATCCTGCCAACCTTGCTGTCCTGTCCGGGCCACACACCCGGACCAACTTCAGGCTCTTTGCTGTCACTTTTCTCCTCTCTACTACTTTCCTCCTTCCACTTCCTTAGCTTAACTCTCACTGCCTGTGTTTTCCCTCCTCCTCGGTGGGTGGAGACCAACCGCCTGGCTCCACACCCTGGTGTGGACAACAGCCCCTGGGGAAGGCAACAAGGATTTTGTGTTTTGACTATGATATGCCTGCAGGGAGTGTGGGGTGTTTAAGTGTTGTGCTCTGTGGCCCCTGGCTTGTCCAGGGCGACACAGAAGCACTGCAGCACTGCCTCGGCGAAGCGGCAACAGGCAGTGCTGAAGCTAATCTGCATAGGTGACAAACCCCACAATGCAGAAGAGGTGTGGACAGCTCTGAAACAGCAGGCAGATCACTGGCTCACAACTCTGAACCTAAAGCCAGGAAAGGTCGTGTGTGACAATGGCCGGAACCTGGTGGCGGCTTTGAGGCGAGGCCAGCTGACACATGTTCCATGCGTGGCCCATGTGCTCAACCTCGTGGTTCAGCGGTTTCTAAAGTCATACTCAGAGCTGTCTGATCTGCTGGTAAAAGTTCGCCGCCTGTCTGCACATTTTCGAAAGTCACCTACTGCTTCAGCCGGCCTTGCCGGCTTAAGACGCCGTTTGCATCTTCCGGCACACAGACTGGTGTGTGATGTCCCCACGCGTTGGAATTCAACTCTGCACAAGTTGGTCAGGATATGTGAGCAGAAGAGGGCAGTTGTTGAGTACCTGCATCACCTAAGCCGTCGGGAAATGGGTCAAACTCCACACATAACACCTGAGGAGTGGAGATGGATGTCCGACCTATGCACCATCCGCCAAAACTTTGAGGACTCCACCAAGATGGTGAGCGGCGATGACGACATTATTAGCATCACCATACCGCTTCTCTGCCTTCTAAAATGGTCTCTGCTCAAAAAACAACCATGATGCATTGCAGGCGGAGCGCGATGAGTTTGAGCAAGAAACAGTAGTGGGTGTGGGTGATGATAACACACAGCCCAGCCTCGTCTCATCACAACGTGCAGTGGAGGACTATGACGAGGGGGAGGATGAAGACATGGAGCAACTCTCTGGCCAAATTGAGGATATGACATGCAGTCATATCCTCGGTTCAGCGTGGCTGGCCAGAGGACAGGGTAGATGATGAGGAGGAGGAGGAGGAGGACAGCATGTTCAGTCATCGTGTTGGTCAGGATACTGAAGTGATGGCTGTTAAGAGTCTGGCACACATGGCTGACTTTATGGTAAGCTGCCTGTCTCGTGACCCTCGCGTTAAGAACATCTTGGCCGACAATCATTACTGGTTGGTAACACTGTTAGACCCACGCTAAAAGGAGAACTTTATGTCTCTTATTCCCGAGGCGGAGAGGTCAGGCAAAATGCAGCAGTTCCAGAAGGCCATAGTCACGGAAGTAGGCAAAGCATTCCCCTCAAAAAACGCTAGCGGCATAGGTCAGGAATCACTGGACAACCAAGGCGTACAGCCGAGAGGGGCACAAGTCCAATCCGCCAGAGGTAGGGGAACAGTCTTTAAGATGTGGGACAGTTTTCTCAGCCCCTCACATACCACAGCCCCTGAGGTGAGGGGTAGTGACACAAGAAATCCTAAGTTTGGCCAGATGCTCAAGGAGTACCTTGCAGATCAAACAACTGTACTCCGACATTCCTCTGTGCCTTACAATTAATGTGTATCCAAGCTGGACACGTGGCATGAATTGGCTCTCTACGCCTTGGAAGTCCTGGCCTGCCCTGCCGCTAGCGTTTTGTCAGAGCGTGTTTTTAGTGCCGCAGGTGGAATCATTACAGATAAACGCACCCGCCTGTCAACTGTAAATGCTGACAGGCTGACTCTGATCAAGATGAACAAGGGTTGGATTTGGCCAGACTTCACCACACACACCAACAGCAAATTACAGCGGAATTTAAAGTTTGTAACGGGAATTTGCCATGTACCTCCACTCACCCATGGTAACACACTTCTGGACTTTGGCTAATCGCTGGACTGCTCCTCCTTCTCCTCATGCGCCATCATGGTGACCGTTACAATAGTTAAGCCGTTGTTTCAGGTATACCCCCAGTGGTAAATTTTTTCGCCCATTCTTTCTGAATGGGCATTACAACGACAGGAGACCCGCTCCTTTGCAATGGGAACAATGTTTTGAGGCCCTCATGCACATCTCTATCCAGGGACAATGTGGAGCCTCCCAATTTTTGGCTGCCCTGCCTAAGGGCTATACTACAATAGACCCACTTCCTTACAATGGGCACTTCATGTTTACAGGCCATCATGCACGTCTCTATCCAGGGACAATATGGAGCCTGACGCTGCCACCGACTGCCACACACATGCTGTTTTTAAATGCAAGCACGGACGCAATAAGAACCTAACTGGTTTTTAGGAGCGACAATTACTGAGAAGTCTGACACTATCAGACACTGCTGACTGACGTGTATTATACACTAGACTTGTGCGTTATATAATAGTTTGTGCAAAACACGCACCTGTACGCTGCCACCGACAGACACACACGTGCTGTTTTTAAATGCAAGCACAGACGCAATAAGAACCTAACTGGTTTTTAGGAGCGACAATTACTGAGAAGTCTGACACTATCAGACACTGCTGACTGACGTGTATTATACACTAGACTTGTGCGTTATATAATAGTTTGTGCAAAACGCGCACCTGTACGCTGCCACCGACAGACACACACGTGCTGTTTTTAAATGCAAGCACGGACGCAATAAGAACCTAACTGGTTTTTAGGAGCGACAATTACTGAGAAGTCTGACACTATCAGACACTGCTGACTGACGTGTATTATACACTAGACTTGTGCGTTATATAATTGTTTGTGCAAAACGCGAACCTGTACGCTGCCACCGACAGACACACACGTGCTGTTTTTAAATGCAAGCACGGACGCAATAAGAACCTAACTGGTTTTTAGGAGCGACAATTACTGAGAAGTCTGACACTATCAGACACTGCTGACTGACGTGTATTATACACTAGACTTGTGCGTTATATAATAGTTTGTGCAAAACGCGCACCTGTACGCTGCCACCGACAGACACACACGTGCTGTTTTTAAATGCAAGCACGGACGCAATAAGAACCTAACTGGTTTTTAGGAGCGACAATTACTGAGAAGTCTGACACTATCAGACACTGCTGACTGACGTGTATTATACACTAGACTTGTGCGTTATATAATTGTTTGTGCAAAACGCGCACCTGTACGCTGCCACCGACAGACACACACGTGCTGTTTTTAAATGCAAGCACGGACGCAATAAGAACCTAACTGGTTTTTAGGAGCGACAATTACTGAGAAGTCTGACACTATCAGACACTGCTGACTGACGTGTATTATACACTAGACTTGTGCGTTATATAATTGTTTGTGCAAAACGCGCACCTGTACGCTGCCACCGACAGACACACACGTGCTGTTTTTAAATGCAAGCACGGACGCAATAAGAACCTAACTGGTTTTTAGGAGCGACAATAACTGAGAAGTCTGACACTATCAGACACTGCTGACTGACGTGTATTATACACTAGACTTGTGCGTTATATAATAGTTTGTGCAAAACGCGCACCTGTACGCTGCCACCGACAGACACACACGTGCTGTTTTTAAATGCAAGCACGGACGCAATAAGAACCTAACTGGTTTTTAGGAGCGACAATTACTGAGAAGTCTGACACTATCTGGACTGTTTTACACTGTGTACACCAGCCCCAGATATGATGAAGGCTGGTATACGGTCACCACTAGGAATGGCTATATACCCTGCCTGCCTGCCTGCCTGCCTGTATACTGCTACAATAGTCCTGAAAAGGACTCTTCTGGTCACTAGCCTGTATTCTGACCTGGCTATACCCTGCCTGTATATAGCAACAATAGTCCTGAGAAGGACTCTGCTACTGTACTCCGACCTGGCTATACCCTGCCTGCCTGTATACAACTAGAATAGTCCTGAGAAGGACTTTTGGTCACACTGTTTGCAGCCCTGCAACTGAAAAAGCTATAAAGGGCCGCAAAGCTTTCCCTGAATCAGCGACACTCTCACTGCACTGACTGTCTGGATAGCTGTGAGCAGAGCACAGCGCGCCGGCCGGTATAAAGGCTCGGTCACGCTGTGCAGGCCGGCCAATCACTGCAATTCCACAACTAACAGGGCTGTGGCATTGCAGTGGTCTGCCAGCCAATCCCTGCATGAGGGCTGGCTCTCAAAAGAGCGCCAACATGCAGAAATGAAGACCACGAGTACAGCACGAGTATCGCGAGATTACTCGGTCCCCGCCGAGCAGCCAGAGTACAGCGATACTCGTGCGAGTACCGAGTAGTTACAAGCATGCTCGCTCATCACTATTATATACATGTGATTACAGTACAGTTGTAGATGGTCACTTACAGCTATCGTTCTTTCGGATGGAATTGTTCACTCTTCCCGTTTTTTGCATCTGGCCCGGACCGACATAACAACTTCTTCACAGTCACAACTCGTCTGCAGAGATTGCAACAGAAACACATCTGACTTCTCACATTTCCAGCACCGTTCGCATCTATTCCCAACTTGCACAAACTCCTCATCCTGCTGACACCCAACACTGAGCCGCTGCTGCCGTATGTGGCCCTATTACTGCATCTGCTGTGTGGCACAAAACACTGCTCCTCATACTGCCCCACATAATAATTTGTGCCGTCTAGAAAAAATTACCCCCTAGAATATACTAATGCTCTGTGTAAGTGCTCTATAAAAGTGTTCACATTTTGCACTTCGAAAATAATAGTGCCCCGGTGCACCTTTGACAGTCACAATACTCTAAGTGGCCCTATAACAATAATGGTTCTTCAGCGTCCACTTAAAATTTAATAATGTTCCCTGAGTCCTCTCATGTACAGCTCCTCTATACACAGTATGATACCCTACACTTTCCCTATACACAGTATGTTGGGCCCACAGCTCCCCCAAAACAATGGTCCACACACTGTATAATAGCCGCCACAGTAGCTGGCACATAATTTATTGTTCCCCACAGTAGACCACACATTTTATGATGACCTCCATAGTAGCCCCCACACTGTATGAGGGCCCCTAAAGCTGTATAATGATGCCAAAATACTTCCCACAATTTATGACAACCCACCCATATTAGCTCTCACGCTGTATAATGACCCCCATATTAGCTCCCATGCTGTATAATGACCCCTGCATTAGCTCCCGCAATGTATAATGGCCTTCACGGTATATAATGATCCACACATTTGATTCCACACTGTATAATCACCCGCATATTAGCTCCTATGCTGTATAATGGCCCCCACACCAGTGGCATAACTAGAGTCCGATGTGCCCCGGTGCAAGATTTGGATCTGGCCCCCACCACCATTGCAAGTTGGTCAGATATATGGGCCCTTGTTGCATTCTAAATCCTATAAAAAGATATGAGTTGCCCCCCCTCCTTCATTATGGAGTAATGTCCCCATCCTGTACTAATGTCCCTTATCTTGGGTACCTTTCTGATATGTCCCCATCCTAGTATATATTTCCCCATGCTGGAATATGTGTCTATGTGGTATATTTGTCCCATACTGGTATACAGTATATGTCTCCCATCCTAATGTATCTGTCCCCATTCTGGTATGTCTGTTCCCGTCCTGGTATATATGTCTTCCATTCTGGTATATATGTTACCCATTATGGTATATATGGCTCCCTTCCTTGGATGCATGTCTTGCATCATCCATCCTGGCTCCATCCTGGGCTATATGTCCACAATCCTGGCCCCACCCTGGTATATATGTACCCCATCATGGCCCATATACTCCCATCCTGGTATATATGTCCCCCATCCTGGTATATCTGTCTCTCATCCTGGTATATCTCTTCCCCATCCTAGTTTATCTGTCTCTTATCCTGGAAAATATGTCCCCCATTCTGGCATACATGCCTTACATCCTAATATATATATCCCCCATCCCGCTATATATCCCTCATTCTGGTATATCTGTCCCCATCCTGGTATATACGTCTCCCATCCTAGTATGCATGTCTCCCATACTGGTATATCTGTCCCCTATCCTGACATTTCTGTCCCCCATCCTGGTATATCGGTTCCCCATCCTGTTAAATATGTCCTCCACTCTGCTATATATGTCTCCCATCCTGGTATATTTGTCCCTGTTGTAGCTGTTCTGTTTTGTCACAAGTCAGCTTATGGGATCACCAGTGAGGTCCTCTGAATTAGGCCTCTTCAGAGGACCTAATCAAGATCGAGCGCTCGGAGAAAAAGACCTGCATCCATGTGAGCATGATCAATTTTCTGTTTATTTAGCTAAGGTACAGTTTATTTATACCATTTACAGATCAATGTGATATTGAAAATAAGGCTTCTAGCTGGACTTTACAAGTTGCTCATATGACCTTTTAAGTTTTAGCAAAACAAAAATGTAGAGTCATGCATATGAGATAAGAAGAAGATAAGAAGAACATTTAGAGACAATAATAATCCTTGAGCTTGTCTCTTATTCCGAAGGCTCCATAATGACTATGAACTACCACCAGATATACTTACTAATGAAATAAAATATCTTTAATAAAGAAATAGAGAAACTATTTAACCCTTCTATATCAATTTCCCCCAGCTCTGATTGGAGAGACTGGCCTTGTGACCGATCTCTCCAATCACTGTGGATCTGGGACCGCAGACCACTCCCCTCAGCTTCACTCCGGGGTCTGTGGAAGGTGAGGGGAGCTGCTGACCCATTACTACAGGATGGGGACAAAGTGCGCACATTACTATGAGATGGGGATAAGGCTGGGGACATTACTATAGGATTGGGACATTATTACTACGGTATAGTATGGGGACATTACAACAGGATAGGGACAAGGTGGGCACATTACTGTAGGATAGGGACAATACTACAAGGGGACAAGGATGGGAAACATTACTATAGAATAGGGATAATGCTGGGGACATTACTATAGGGTGGGGACAAGGTTGGCACATTACTAAAGGATGGGCACATTACTATAGAATGGGGACAGTACTATAGGATGGGGACATTGCTACAAGGGGACAAGGATGCGGAACATTACTATAGGATGGGGACAAGGATGAACACATTACTACAAAATGGGGACAAGGATGGGGAACATTACTGTGGGATGGGGACTAGGATGGGATACAATACTACAAGGGGACAAGGATGAGCACATTACTGTGAGATGGGGACTAGGATTGGGCACAATACTACAAGGGGACAAGGATGAGCACATTACTGTGGGATGGGGACTAGGATGGGATACAATACTACAAGGGGACAAGGATGAGCACATTACTATGAGATGGGGACTAGGATGGGGCACAATACTACAAGGGGACAAGGATGAGCACATTACTGTGGGATGGGGACTAGGATGGGATACAATACTACAAGGGGACAAGGATGAGCACATTACTATGAGATGGGGACTAGGATGGGGCACAATACTACAAGGGGACAAGGATGAGCACATTACTGTGGGATGGGGCACAATACTACAAGGGGACAAGGATGGGCACGTTACAACAATATGGGGAACATTACTAAAAGATGTTGGCCAAAATTTCTATATAGTGCTAATTGTAAGACTGTTACAAGAAAGGAATAAAATGTAAAAAAAAAATAAAATGTTTATATTTAAACAAAGAATGTGCATGTTTGCTATAATGAACAAGTGAAAATATTCAAAATCAGTGATCCCAAGGTGTGTAAAAAAAATAAAATATATATATTATATATGGTACCAATAAAAATGTCACTTTGTCCTGCAGAAAATGTGGCCCCCCAAATTATTTTTTTCCCTCTGTGCGGCCCATACACCCAGCCGAGTTTGAGACCCCTGGTTTAGTCTAACCACTAAATTAATTATAATTTATTTAGACTGCGCAGAGTCGGAGAAACATCCAAGTTATGTGAGAATATCAAGAAATTATGGCCTATAATTGGAAAAATCGCAAAAATAAATGGGTTTTACAGCCTGCTTTAACTTTGTTTTTTCACCAAAACGTTGCAAGAACTGATAGCAGCGTTGATATGCTACAGTTTTAAAAAAGGCTGCAGTTTTCCAAATCAGTCAGGAAAAAAAATACAAGTGTGTGCAGAAGATTTCTGAATTCTCATAGATCCTGTGGTATGATGGTAGATGGTACTGTAAAAAGCAGCACTTCATTTGCATAAAAAACGCAGCAAATACCTCAACATTTGAACATACCATAGAGCAGCACTCAATCATTTTTTTCTTTTCATTTCATTGCTATTGTGGTGCTTTAAATGTAAGTCCCCTGCCCCCTGTTTTTATCCGTTTCCAGTATTGCTACCATCTGTCTCTGGCGATTTGTGACCTGACGGTAACTCCAGTCTTTCATGAAGTGCGTCTGGAGGCATAAATCAATACAAGTCTATGAGAGACTCGTTCTGGATCCCATGAAGTTGCATTGAGAGCCTGTGTTGTAACTTCTGACTTCCAACCAGTCAGAAGTTACCAGCAAAAAATGGTGCCACAGGACTAGACTGATGCCGAAAAAGGATGAAAATGCCGAACGGTAGCTATAAGAAAGGGGGCAGGGAACTTGGGTTTAAAACACCACTCCAATGCTGAAATAAAAAAACTTAGAGTGGTGTTTTAAGATTTTTATGTTAGAGAATTAAGAGAGATGTTCTAAATCAGTGAAGATTTTTCCTTGTTAGAAGTAAAATACATTATAATTTCATTAATGTAATTGATTTAGGACATGTAGACATAGTCAATTTATTGTCTAAGAACCCAAAAAACCTTCAGAATCTCAAGAAACGCACATATACAGTAAACACATGTTTCTCGAATCAATTTTTTGTTTTCACTCTGGGTAAATCAAGAAAAAAAGAAATAAAAAAGAAACTAAAACGTCACAGACTTTTAGTTATTTGAATATAAAAGGTCATATAAAATTCAAGTAAATAATGTCTACATTTTTTTTTAATTTTTTGGAATATTTATTTTGCTACATTAATTAATCAATAACAGTAAAACACACACACACATATATATATATATATATATATATATATATATATATATATATATGATAATTCTTTTTTCCCCACATGTAAATGTTACACTAGCCATCTAGTAAATGTATAAAACTTGCCTGGAATTGGGGTTTTATTTCAATATAGAGTAACCTGGACTGTAAAGGCTACATTCCCGCGATGAGCTTTTGGTAAGTTTTTCATGTTGCAGCATTTTTGCATCTATTTAGTAAATTAGGTTACTTGCATATTTTTAAAGAGTTTTTTTACATGCGTTTTTATTGTGTTTTTGATGCTGCGGTTTTTGTCTTGTGTTATTGTGTCATGCTTTAAATTATGCTGCCTGGTATTTGGCTTTGAAAAATTAATTGATTACGTAGGTGCGAATTTGATGGGTTTCCGCTGAGGAAAAGCCCTAAGAATGCATGTGCGTTTTTTACCTGCAGATTTTCCGCATCTAATCCTCGCTTATGGAGAAAATTTGGACTTAAAACTTATCGTACCCGCAAGAGAAACTGATGTTGTGGATTTGAAACACGCGCCGCAGATCAGTTTACGCTGAATAAGAAAGACGCTCAATGGGCAGGAGATTTCTGTAATCCCGTACACTTTGTTGGAATTGTAAGATGCTGCGTTTTTGAAGCAGCAAAAACACGCAACATTAAAAACTCTACAAAAAGTTCTCGCGATCACACAGCCTTAAATTGAAGAAAAATATATAGCCAATACGTATTTAACTATTTTAAAATTTGGGGAAATTTATTTTAATCAGAGCAACCTAAGATTTTCGTCATAGTTCTGTCATCCAAAAACTAAACAACAAATCAAGTTTTTTTTTTATTATTTAAATAAATAATTTAATATTTTTGTTGAATATACAACATTCTTCAGCGATTAAATTTGAGGCCGCCTATCATAGCATATATCTGCGTGAAAATATGATTGATTCTTGTTTCCATGTAAAGCATTTTGACATAATTTATTCGCTCTATAAAATTTGATTTCTTGATGTTGTAATTATCATTCCATTTTTTACATGATCACTTAAAGTATTCACGGTATAGAGCATGCAGTATTAATTTTGATAATAATTGATTAAAATAATAATAATAATAATAAATAAAATATTACAATGATATTTACAGGCTTTAAAAAAACAAAATAGTAGTTATAACAGTGTATAATATTTTTTTATATATTGCAGCAGTGTATATCTGATGGGTCCAGGTAATTTGTACTTTTTGGCAATGATCTGTTTTAGTACATCTGTTGCATTATAAATATGGTCTAGTTTTTCTTTTTTATTATTATTTTTTTTTATTATTATAGCGCCATTTATTCCATGCTTATACTTTTTCACTCTGAAATGTTTGTGTTTCTTTTTGGTCAGCGTGGAATTGTTTAATATGAGAGAGCATTGTGATTTATTTAATAAATATCAATATTTAAAAATTTATTGTAACACTTTCAGCAATATAATTCCAATCAGCAAAAGAAAAAAAAACACCTTCCACGCCGAGTCCTCGTTACATAGATCTCTTTCATATACCTACGAGTGTCACCATTCTCCATTGTGTTTCCTTCACCATATATGATGTCAAATATAAGTATATAATGCTGAACACAACAAGTAGATTCCTGTCCTATAATGAAGGGTTCAAGCTGTTATTTTCTGACGGCAACAGAATTTGACAACCTATTAACTTGCGCCTTGTAATGTGTTCAGAAAGCGCTTTTTAATTTCTATACATATAATTTTCTCAGCAGTCTCCTGATTAGAAGCATAGTTTTTGGACAGTTTGATTCCCTCGATATTAAATACCTGACATTTGACTTTGCAATATCTACACTATTTAATCTCATTATCTTTTTACTCACTGGCAGGGATGAGTATAAAGAAGCTGCAATACATAGAATTTTATCATTCACATTTTTTATACTTGTTCGTATTTTTTCTTTTATTAAATGTGTTTGGATTCAACGGTCTGGATAAGATATTGTTTGTAATATCCATGTTTTGAGTTCTCACGATTATATAGAATATTGGCTCCTTCTATGGGACATAATTTGATATTGTTTTTTTGGAAAAAGTTTGTAAATTATCATGTAACAGCGAAAAAAGTTATTTTGTGCATAAGGCCTCCTTCATTGTTTTATAATACGAACCATTTATCATCAGTGTGCCACATCTAATTTTTAGCCATTTTTGCTCCTTTTTTTTCTCCATTTTTCTTGTATGGAAAGAAAAAAAAAATGCACTAGCACAAATGGCATCCAAGAGACAGATGTCATCATGATATCTGTATGATCAGAGTTTGATATTTGCTTTTTGATGGACTCGATCATTTGGATGGGTGAGTTTGATCTACAATCAGAGGGTATCTGAAAAACACTGGTAGAACACATACAACAAAAACAGACATTTTAATCAAGCCAATTAGAGAAGTAAAAAAAATGTTTTTTCTCCAGTTTTTTTTTTATAAAAAATGCAATTATGTAAAAAATGCAAAGACAAGTTAATCAAATAGAATAAAAATAATCACTTGGTACTCTCAAACAACCAACTTGTTGTCCCAGGTGATATAACAGGGTTGTCAACTTTGCACATTGTTATAATAATAATAATGATAATTAATATTTATTCACTTATATACCACTATTAATTCCATAGTGCTTTACGTACATCATCATCACTGTCCCCTTTGGTGCTCACAATCTAAATTCTCTATCAGGGTGTCATTGGCGTGTGGGAGGAAACCGGAGAACCCGGAGGAAACCCACGCAAACACAGGGAGAACATACAAACTCCTTCCAGATGTTGTCCTTGCTATCAATCTGTGTGTTGCCTTGTGTTGTTCAATAGAGTAAAAATATCAACATTTCATAAGAGAAAAGACCGGCAACACTTAGTGATTGTAAATCTGTCCCTTTTTTATTCACATCAAATACTGTATGTACAAAAACAAAGAGCAGTGCTGGCAACATCCATGTATCAGTGCCAACAAAAGGAATTCATATCTATAAAGATAATGTAAAGGAATATTTCTAGCTGTGAATTTTTTAGAAGATGATTTGTATAAATTTGGTATTTTTTCCTAATCTTGTAAATGACATATAGGACGTAGGCTGAGTTCACATATCCAGTCAGTTAGAATGGATCCTGCAGAGATCCTTTAGCAAAAAAGTTGTTGAGACAAAACTTTTTTGTCCATTTTTAAATAATTAATCTATAGAAAATGGATCCGTTTTGTTTTTTGTTGTGTAAAGGTTCCATTTTTTGTTTACTGGATCAGTTTCAAATGGAAGATAAATAGCGATCAGTTAATGAATCCGTTTTCTATAGCCTCCAATGTTAAAAAAATGGATCCAGCTAAAATCGATTATTTAAAAAGAGACAAAAAGTTGTTTCTGCACAACTTTTTTGCCAATGGATCTTTGTAGGATCCGTTCTAATGGATCATTAATGGTCATGTGAACTCAGCCTTTGGCTGGATTCACACGAGCATATGGCATTCAATGTGAGTGAATTGGATCTGATATGCTAATGACCCTCGGCTCCCGCTGTGCTGCCAGGGTGAGCCGAGTGTCATGCAACTGTGATCCGATCTTGTGATCAGATCACAGCTGTGGAGGAGAGGGAGAGATTAATCTCCCGATCTCCTCCATTGTGAGCTGATGCAATTATCGCACTGCATTGGATGACATAGACTTGCATGGGTGCGAGTGACACGTCTCTCGCTGACAATCGCAGCATGCAGCGACTTTTTGCTAATCCAGAATCTAGATGAGAAAAAAGCTGACCATCTGCTCTTCCTCATTGAGTAACATTGGTTCGAGTGCAATGTGAGATCTTCTTGCATTGGACTCATCCGATTCATATGCCCTTGTGAGTATACCCTTACGCTTACACTACAGTTGAGTTCATCCCGTAGGGCTCAATAGTCTGTAACTTGATAACCGCTATAGACATTAATGGACAGAACGAGGCACATGCACAGATGTCTTTTCATTTCATAGGATCATAGAATGGTAGAGTTTGAAGGGACCTCAAAGGCCATCGGGTCTAACCCCATGCGAGTGCAGGTTTTCCTAAATCATTCCAGCTATATGTTTATCCAGTTTCCGCTTGAAGATTTCCAGATATAAGTGAGTAATAATTATTCACTCTCTATATCACCACAATTGAAGGCTTTCGCTTAAACAAGGGACTCATTTTCTAGAAACAGGGGGGTCTCCAGACTTGGGATTCCACATCTTAGTCATATCCCATAGATTTAACTCTTTGAAAACAAGTGGAGAACAATATTTTAACATATTTAATTAATATAACATTGTTTTGTATTTGCTGTCTAAGGGAATCAAAGGACATATGAGACTTGTACCAAACTGTACTTAGAAAGTCTCCTAATTCATATTTTTGACTATTTTTTGCTCAGCCCTAGAGCAACCCATGATTTTTTTGCTGTACGTGAAATCCTCCATTGTACCACCTCTGGCTATTCCTGTTACAATACTGCATTCTCCTCCTGCAAATACACAGCTCTTGCCAAACTTTCATAACACTACAGCATCAAAATTGTTAGCTCAGACTTTTTTGTGTGTCTGAACGGCATTAAATCAGGTTCTTGTTTTTTGTTTTGACAGTAATTATATGAAGCATTAACATGTGGAACCAACTGTCACAGATAAATTACCCGGATAAATGACAGATCCCCGTCTTGTTGATTCTCCTGTCAGCGCTCTTTCCTCTCACATTTTCGTTTCTGTGAATTAAGTAAATTTTGTGGTGTTGAAAGGTGCGCTTCAGGGCTGTTCTGGAAACCAGCTAAACTATAGGATATCAAGCTGAATTACTACCAATGTTAATAGCATCTTATTTACAGAAAACGTCTTTTTTCTTGTGCTGATACGTACACTAATATTAGGGATTTTCCTATGTAATTTTATCTCTTCTTCTTTTAAGATGAACTGTCGTAGATCTTCAAATGTCAGTATTACTTATCATGGAAACAATATATATGGAAAGCTAAAAATTAGCTTTCACTGTTATAAATTTCAAGTCTAAGGAATTGCCTAAACCAGAAATTTATTAAAGAGGCTGTCTAGTTTAAAAAATATATATACTTTAAGACGCCGGCAATTTAGAGTAAGAGGGGGAGCAACCAATTAATGCAAACATCTCTTAATAGGGTTTTCCCAAGAATAAAGTACATTTTAATCAATAGATCTTGGAATAAAATTAAGTTTCACAATTGGATATGTAAAAAAAAAAATATTCCTGTGCTGAGATAATCTTATATACAGTATGTGTCCCTGCTGTGTACTGTTTAATGGCTGTGTCTGACCGTACAGGAACATTGTCTGATCATACCACATCTCCTGGGCAGGAGACGTTGCAAAGAGTATACAGATATGTGTCACGGCCGGGCGGTCGGGTAGACCCAGGAGGTGGATCCACTGGACCGGACTCTAAGATGGTGGTAAGGAGTCCGGCAGCTGAAGCACTGAAGGGCGGCAGAACAGTCCGTGCAAGTGAGGGCAGCGGAGGAGTCCCTGGGACCACGGAGTCACAGATGGTGGTACTGGTGACGTAGCTCAGGTTCGGAAGCCGAGATGATAGTAGGCGGGGTCCGGAACCTCTGGAGCGGGATGACGGGTCACCGCAGGGATCCGAGATGGTACGGACTGTCAGCTGGCAGACGGACAGCGTGCGGGGTTCAGGACACGGCAGACCGGATGGCGCGGCAGGTACGGCTCTACAAAGAGAGATAGGTGAGTATAGGCACATAAACACCAGGAGACCTGACTCCTAGCTCAGGGAACACGAAGATCAGGCCCCGCCCCCTTGGACAATGACCCCCTATATACCCTGTACCTGTGCAACCTCATTTCCTGTTAATGGACGCTGGCCCTTTAAGAAAGGGTCAGTGACCGCGCGCGCGCCCTAATGCGCATGCGCGCCGCCCGAGTGCCAGAAGCCAGGGAAGGAGGCTGCGAGGAGGACGCAGGGGAGCCGGCCAGGCCCAGGGAAGCTGTCGGGCGCCGGGATCGGGGTCCAGGGACCCTGGGACGGACGGGATCCGGTGGCTGGAGAGCGGGGAGCGTGGCAGGTGAGCCGGGGAGCGGGGGTGAGGACCCGGGGAGCGTGACAGTACCCCCCCCCCCACGCCCCCCTCCCCGCAACCGGGACATGAAGGCACGGATAAGAGGAGTGCCCACGTTTTCCCTGGGCTCCCAAGACCTATCCTCAGGACCATACCCCTCCCAGTCCACCAGGAAGAACTGCCGACCTCGTACGGTCTTCATGGCCACGATATCCCTTACCGCATAGATGTCATCATCGGCAATAGGTGGAGGAGCCGGACTGGCAGCAGCGGAGAAAGGACCAAGGACAACCGGCTTGAGCAGGGAGACGTGGAATGAGTTGGGTATCCTCATCGTGGCCGGGAGCTGTAGCTTGTAGGATACCTCATTGATCTTGCGGAGGACCTTAAACGGCCCGATGTAGCGAGGACCCAGCTTGTAGGACGGTATCTTCAATCGGATGTACTGGGAAGCAAGCCAGACCAGGTCACCAGGAGAGAAACACGGAGGATCCAGACGTCTCTTGTCAGCGTGTTTCTTCATCCGCTGGGAAGCGCGCCCAAGGGACGCCTTGACAGAGTCCCAAATGGTAGCAAAGTCACGGACAGCAGTATCAGCAGCCGGGACATCCGATGAAGGGGATATAGGCAGCGGGACGGCGGGCTGAAGTCCGTAAACAACATGGAAGGGTGATTTGGAGGATGACTCACTGACGTGGTGGTTATGGGCGAATTCAGCCCAAGGCAGAAGCGAGGACCAGTCGTCGTGATGGGCGTTGACATAGTGACGTAGGTATGAGGTCAAGATTTGATTGACCCTCTCCACTTGGCCATTAGACTGAGGATGGTAAGCAGAGGAAAAGTCCAGAGTCACTCCCAGATGTTTGCATAGAGCCCTCCAGAAGCGGGAGGTGAACTGGGTTCCTCTGTCGGACACGATGTGGGATGGAAAGCCATGCAAGCGAAAGATGTGATGTATATAGGCTTCCGCGAGTTCCTGAGCAGAGGGCAGTCCGGCCATAGGAACGAAGTGGGCCATTTTGGAGAATCGATCAACCACGACCCATATGACTGTGTGCCCGGAGGATAATGGCAAGTCCGTAATAAAGTCCATAGCTATGTGTTGCCACGGGACTGAGGGTATCGGCAGAGGCAGAAGACGGCCATGGGGCAAGTGGTTGGGCGTCTTGTTCCTGGCACAGGAGGAGCAGGCAGAGACAAAAGCAGCGACGTCCGTGCGAAGGGATGGCCACCAGTAATGGCGTACAATCGCACCCCATGTTCTCTTCTGGCCTGCATGGCCGGCTGTTTTTGAGGCATGACCCCAGTGTAACACTTTTTGCCTGTCGGTCTCAGAGACATAGGTCTTCCCGGGCGGTATCTGGGCTAGAGTGACAGGGGCCACCGGAATGATGTTGCTAGGACAGATGATGGGTTGGGTAGTCTCTTCCTCCTGCTCCATGGGCATGAAAGACCTGGACAAGGCATCAGCGCGTACATTCTTGTCCGCGGGTCGGAAGTGAAGCTGAAAGTCAAACCTGGCAAAGAATAAAGACCACCTGGCTTGCCGTGGGTTCAGTCGCTGAGCGGACCGCAGGTATTCCAAGTTCTTGTGGTCAGTGTAAATTATCACGGGATACACTGCACCTTCCAGGAGGTAGCGCCATTCCTCCAGTGCCAGTTTGACTGCCAAGAGCTCTCGGTCCCCGATGGTGTAGTTGCGTTCAGACGCTGAGAAGCCCTTGGAGAAGAATCCGCAAGTCACCATCTTCCCGGAGGAGGATTTCTGCATGAGCACTGCTCCGGCTCCTGAGGAGGAGGCATCCACCTCCAAGGTGAACTGGCGGTTTAACTCCGGACGGTGGAGTACAGGAGAGGAAGCAAAAGCCCGCTTCAATGAGCCAAACGCGGCGTCGGCCGCAGGAGACCAGTCCTTTGGATTTGCCTCTTTCTTAGTCAAAGCGGAAAGTGGAGCAGTCAGAGCAGAGAAGTGAGGGATGAATTGGCGGTAGTAGTTGGCGAATCCCAGGAAGCGTTGGATTGCTTTCAGTCCAGAAGGGGGAGGCCAGTTGAGAATGGCGGAGACCTTCTTGGGATCCATCTGCAGTCCAGTCTCAGAGATGACGTACCCCAAAAAGGGGAGTGTAGACTGCTCAAAGACACACTTCTCATACTTTGCGTACAGGCGATTCTCTCTCAATCTTCGTAGAACCAGCTGTACGTGCTCTCTGTGGGTTGAGAGGTCCGGAGAGAAGACAAGGATGTCATCTAGATATACTACCACACAGGTGTAGAGGAGGTCTCGGAACACGTCGTTCACCAGTTCTTGGAAGACGGCAGGAGCATTACACAGGCCGAAGGGCATCACGCAGTACTCATAATGTCCATCGCGCGTATTGAACGCGGTCTTCCATTCGTCACCAGAGCGGATGCGCACCAGATTGTAAGCACCCCGAAGGTCCAGCTTGGTGAACACACGAGCCCCCCTAAGTCGGTCAAACAATTCGGGGATGAGCGGCAGAGGGTACTTGTTTTTGACTGTGATCTGATTCAGACCCCGGTAGTCGATGCAGGGGCGTAAATCGCCCTCTTTTTTCTTGACAAAGAAGAAACCTGCTCCAGCAGGAGAGGAGGACCTCCGAATGAATCCCCTTGCCAGGCTCTCTGAGATGTAAGCAGACATAGCCCTTGTTTCGGCTGGAGATAAAGGATATATCCGTCCTCGTGGTGGCGTTGTTCCAGGGAGCAGGTCGATGGCACAATCGTATGGACGATGTGGCGGCAGTACCTCGGATTCCTTTTTATCAAAGACATCCGCAAAGGTCCAATAGGCCGAGGGCAGCCCCGGTAGGTTCTCAGGAACCAGAGGTTGTCGGATGGGTTGTGTGGATTTTAGACATCTCTCATGACACGAAGAACCCCAGCGGGTGATGTCGCCTGTACCCCAGCTGACTGATGGTTCGTGGGCCCGTAACCATGGAAGACCCAGCAGGATCTGATGGGACATGTGAGGAAGGACGTAGAAGGCGATGGTCTCGGTGTGAAGAGCACCGATCCGCAGTTCAACCGGCCTGGTGGTCCAGGAGATGGTGTCAGAAAGGGGTCTCCCATCTACAGAAGCAATCACCAGGGGCTTGTTGAGTGGAATAACAGGCACTTGGTATTTGTCCACGGTGGCTTGCTGGATGAAATTGCCTGCTGCCCCGGAATCGAGGTAGGCCTCAGCCGTGAACCGCGTCTCTCCCGTTGTCACTTGCACGGTCCATGTGACCGGATCAGAGAGAGTCCCAGCACCTAGGGTGGCCTCTCCTACCAACCCTAGGCTTTGGAGTTTCCCGGCCTTTCCGGGCAGGAACGGAGGAGGTGTGTGTCCTTACCGCAGTAAAAGCAGAGGCCCTTAGCGAGCCGCTCTGCTCGTCGTTGTTCGGACTGCCGTATCCGGTCAATCTGCATGGGCTCGTGGACGGGAATCCCAGCGGTAGAAGACTGAGGTACGGAGGTCTTCTGTGGAGGAGAGGGATGCCGGACTGGACGTCTCTCCCGAGACAGCTCTTTGGAGCGCTCCTGAAAACGGATGTCTACTCGAGTTGCTAGGGCAATCAGGGCATCTAGGGTGGAGGGCACGTCACGGCCCGCCAACTCGTCTTTGATGCGGCTTGAGAGACCCTCCCAGAAGGCGGCTGTTAGGGCCTCATTATTCCAGCTGAGTTCTGAAGCCAACGTGCGGAAACGAATGGCGTATTGGCCCACCGTCAGTGTTCCTTGACGCAAGCGGAGAAGGGATGAAGCAGACGCAGAGGCGCGTCCCGGCTCGTCAAAAGTGCTGCGAAAGGCCTGCAGGAACTCTTGAAGATCCTTGGTCATAGGGTCCTCCTTTTCCCACAAGGGGTTCATCCACGCCAGCGCCTCGCCCTCCAGGTGAGACATTATAAAGGCGACCTTGGCTTGGTCAGAGGCGAACAGATGTGGCAGCTGCGTGAAATGAAGGGAACACTGGTTAATGAAGCCCCTGCAGGTCTTGGGATCTCCAGCATAACGAGGTGGTGAAGCCAACCGGAGTTGGGAAGCACCCGACGAGGCTGCCACTGGTGCGGGAGCCGTGGATTGTCCATTGGAGGACCTGGGTGCCGCAGGCGTCATGGATGCTTGTAACGTGTACAGGCGGGTGTCCACGGAGGTCATAAATTGCAGCATGCGGGTCTGGACTTCACGCTGGCGTTGGAGTTCCTCTTGCAGGGCCAATAGTGCTGCAGCGGGATCCATGGCCTGATCTTTCTGTCACGGCCGGGCGGTCGGGTAGACCCAGGAGGTGGATCCACTGGACCGGACTCTAAGATGGTGGTAAGGAGTCCGGCAGCTGAAGCACTGAAGGGCGGCAGAACAGTCCGTGCAAGTGAGGGCAGCGGAGGAGTCCCTGGGACCACGGAGTCACAGATGGTGGTACTGGTGACGTAGCTCAGGTTCGGAAGCCGAGATGATAGTAGGCGGGGTCCGGAACCTCTGGAGCGGGATGACGGGTCACCGCAGGGATCCGAGATGGTACGGACTGTCAGCTGGCAGACGGACAGCGTGCGGGGTTCAGGACACGGCAGACCGGATGGCGCGGCAGGTACGGCTCTACAAAGAGAGATAGGTGAGTATAGGCACATAAACACCAGGAGACCTGACTCCTAGCTCAGGGAACACGAAGATCAGGCCCCGCCCCCTTGGACAATGACCCCCTATATACCCTGTACCTGTGCAACCTCATTTCCTGTTAATGGACGCTGGCCCTTTAAGAAAGGGTCAGTGACCGCGCGCGCGCCCTAATGCGCATGCGCGCCGCCCGAGTGCCAGAAGCCAGGGAAGGAGGCTGCGAGGAGGACGCAGGGGAGCCGGCCAGGCCCAGGGAAGCTGTCGGGCGCCGGGATCGGGGTCCAGGGACCCTGGGACGGACGGGATCCGGTGGCTGGAGAGCGGGGAGCGTGGCAGGTGAGCCGGGGAGCGGGGGTGAGGACCCGGGGAGCGTGACAGTATGACAGTATGGTACTGCTATTGATTCTTTCTATGAGGTAAAACAGTTTTTAAACAGTGAGGTAAATGTTGTACCTCACAGAAAGCAGCAACTGTGATCCCATGCAGTCCTCTCCGTATATATATATATATATATATATATATATATATTTTACTTCTTCCCTGGAACAGGAGATGTGGTATGATCAGACCATGTCCCTGTACGGTCAGATACGGCCATTACACAGCACATAGCAGGGACACATATATAAGATTATCTCAGCAGACGAACATTTTTGTAACACATCCAATTGTGGAAATTATTATTATTATTATTATTACTATTATTATTATTATTATTATTATTATTATTATTCCAAGATCTATTGATTAAAATGTACTTTGTTCATGGGACAACCCCTTTAAGTAGAAATGAGAAAATCTGCAAAAAAGTAAAATTAAGCATGGAGATTTGATTTAAATGTATTACGTGATTGATGGTAAAAGAGTGAAAAAAATTACACTCACTTTGCCACTCACCTGTATCACCACCACAGCCTTGCACTCGCACCCATTCCTCTCCCTATTTCTGAATCATTAGTTACTAGGCCTCGTTCTTGTTAGTGCCAGAGTTGCCAAAGAGTAAATACGGAGCGATGCTGAAGGCATATAATATAATGAAGTTACATGAGGCCTAGTCACTAGGCCTTACATGATGCCATCATATGAGTCACTCTTCAACATATTCACATCTCATTAGACCTAGCCAGAATCCAGAAGCACGAAAGATTGAAGAGAGGGAGACTGGAACCAAAGGGAGGGAGGATGGGATCCAGAGGAAGACCGGGCAGAGACCTGCAATAAGACAGGTGAGGGATGAGGTGAGTATAATACATTTATTTATTGTTTATCCACTCCTCAGCTACACAAGAATTCAGAAAAATGGTGGCCTGCTCAGTCACCATTCTGCTGGATTTGAGTTAATCAAATCACAAAACGTTTGGATTTTGGCACATTCAATTTTTTGGGTGTAAATTGTGGTGAACTTTAATCATTTTGAAATAATTTGCTCTTTTCAACTCCAAAGATGTCTCCACACTAGTACAACCAAAGGCTATCTCTCCTGTACACCCCATCCTCATGTACAATGACTTTAATAGAGTGTGCCTGTGTTTAGTATGGGGGAGAAATATAAGCTGTTGCCAGACATCTCCAGGAAGAACATAAGCAGAGAGGATTTAAAGTGAACATGACATCTGATACATGCTGGCCAATCTACATGTGCCTATAGGCAGGGACCTGTCCATCCAGGGCAGTAGGTGAGGAGAATCTGCCGGGAACCCGCCTGCCTGACTAGCCTATAGAGTGGTTTCATTCTCGGTGGCTATTGTATATATATTTTTCTCTGAAATAATGCAGTGTATCAGAGGCAACTGGGTTCATACATTCAGCGCCCGATACATGGTGCCAAGATTAGATGTCAAGTTCACTTTAAATTCAACATATCCAGCCTTCATTCCCCCCAACATCATCTGTCTGAAGAAAGTGTGGAAGCAGACTTTACTAGTGATGGGTGGACTCGCAGATAACCGTGACTGCTGGACCTAACCAGATTAAAAACAATATCCGATTCTGGACACTGGCCCCAATATAAGTCTATGAGGATCAGAATATGGCTATTAGAAATGCTGGTAGAAGGGATATTTGGATAGGAGCAAGCGCTTCATACTTATTGAGTCTTCGCCACGGCTGTAACTGCTCCTGCGACCACTCATTCACTTCGGGGGCCATGCATTAGCTTTCATCCATATACACTGTTTTCCCTGCCCACCGGCGTCCGGCGTCTGTGATTGGTTGCAGTCAGACGTGCCCCCACCCTGAGTGACATTGTCTGACTGCTTCTAATTACAGACACTGTGCGCGTCAATCATGGTAGAAAAATAAATAAAATATTTGCCATAGGGTCCCCCCGTATAATGATACCCAGAATAGATAAAGCGTATGGCTACAGGCTGCAACCCCCAGCCATGCGCTTATCTTGGCTGTGTATGAAAATAAGAGGACCTGCATGAGGCTCTTATTTTTAAATTACTTAAATAAATAATTTTTTAAAAACATGTGCGGTCCCCCACAATTTTGATACCCAGCCATGATAAAGCCCAACATGGGGGTAGGTATTCTCAGGCTGGCAAAACCCATGCTTAATTGGGCCCCCTCAGACTAAAAATAGCAGCTGGCAGCCACCAAGGAATGTAGCTTGAAATCAGGAGTAGGCTGCGGGGCAGGAATGGGGTGCATGAGGCCGCCAGACAGGTGAGGAGAATGATGCCCCCACCGAGGCATGAAAGTGGGAGCATGCGGGGGCGGAGCGATCGGGCGCTGCAGTATCCATGGCTATGAGCAAGCATATAGTCACAGTTGCTTGTGGTTGTAACCAGGAATACCTAAGGTCCTGCAATGCCCTAAACATCAGATAAGCAGCATATTGAATCAGAAGCGCTATACTACTTTTCTAACTGAAGATATTTGCTAATATTATTATTACTTCTACTACATGTTGGGATAGGATCTTTGAGATGGGAATACCTCTTTAATCTCTAAGGGAAGTTTGAAAATAAAAGTTTCCTACTAAGGAAACTTCATATCTAAAGAAATAACCTGAGTAAGTATGAAACTTTTTAAACATATAAATATACTAATATCCCTTTTGAAGAACCAGGTATATGATGTCATATATGTTTGTGTATTTCATTTATTTATGGGGGTTTAGTCATTTAATAATTTATGTTTTCATTGGATAAGCATGTCAGAAAATGTCAGACAAGTGACAATACAGGTGTTTTCACAGACTGATCCTAGCATGTGGCGTGGATAGGGTGAATTTAGATATAATGAAACACCACCCCCATCGAAACATAGACCCAGACGAGTCCCGCCTGTCTCCAACAGTCCCAGAATAAAAAAAAAAAATGTGATTAAAAAAACTCATCAGTCAGTCCAACTAGATATTCCACATTGCATAGCTAGGCCTGAAGGATGCCGACGGCACTGACAAATGACAGAGCCAGCTTTATTTGTGTAACAACAAAACGATTGTTAGGATAATACATATAATTAGTGTTATAAAATTAGAATAATGATAGTGTGCCTGTCTCTCAATCTCACTCTGGGTGCCATTTTTCATCAGGAGACACGGCTTTCCCAATTACTTGAAAGACCACTGACTGAGGTAAAAATTACCTGGCAGAGGATCAACTGGGCAGCTGGATTCAGGTCACTGTTAGATTTAGGATTCAGATGGGATACTTTACCAAAGTACTTACATTGATAAATCAATTGGATATCTCTGAGCTGCTTTTCTTAAGACATTTGTGATTGTGCCAGGAAAAGTGGGCTGAGCATCAAGTTTGTGTCAGTCGAAACTTAGTTATCAACATGTTCATGCTGTTATTCTATGGCCAAGTGCACACTTTGAGTATTTGATGAGTTTTTACCTCAGTATCTGTAATCCAAAACCAGGAGTGGGTGATATATACAGAAGTGGTGATCGTGTTGCTTTTATACGTTTCCTCTGATTGTTCTACTCCTGGTTTTGACTTACAAATACTGAGGGAAAATACTCACCAAATACGCAACGTGAGCACAAGGCCCAAGTTTACATAGATTCATTAAGGGCAGAGTCACACTTGTGTATCGCTTATGATGCGAGAGCATCTGATGCAATATCCTAATGACCTTCGGCTCAGGCTGATCCGAGTGTCATGCGACTGTGACCTGGTCATGCGATCGGATGACAGCTGCGGAGGAGAGGGAAAGATTAATCCCCCCATCTCTTCCATTGTCAGCCTGTGCGTGTATCGCACTGCACTTGGATGACCTGTAAGTCAAAGGAAAAAAATGCACAGAAAATCCTTTATTTGAAATAAAAAATACACACACACACACTCTTTCACCCATTTATTAATCCCCAAAACACCCCTTGTCACAAACCACCGGGGGGGTCACTCAGAAATCCCCCGCGCTGGCTACCAGTACGTCACAATCGGGGGGTAACAAGTGGGGGTCACCCCTCCTTTATACCTCCCGACCGACAGACAGAGCACGTGACGCGCTCTCTAGCGCCCCTCTTATAGTCAGGCCAATTATGGAATTGCCCGACCATAAGCAAGGAGGCCGCTATACTACTTATGCCGATTATTGAAGGGTCCCCGGTGAGAGTAAGGTATATATTCCCCCGACCTCCGCGGGCGGAATATATAAAATCTCCCCGAATCTCACTGGCCTCCCCACAATAATCCTTGGCACAATTCGCTGCCACCAACCGATTTACGGTAACTATTAGCCGAACACACAGACGTGGGATTCAAGATCGAGATAACAGAACAGCCCAAGATTAATTATATAATTTAATCAGCCTAAAGCACACTAGAAACTACAATATATACAATAGGGAATCTACAGAATATACATATGTCAGAGTACAGTTACAGTCAAAGCATGGGTTACAAACAGGCATACACAGTTCCAGCAGTTACCTTGTTGCGTCTGGCCACAGGGGGGCGCTGTAGGCCAGGTTTCTAGGATCCTTCCCACAGATGTTTCCTACACGTGACCCCCAGCGAAAGAACACTGGAAAATGGCCGAAGTAGGGTTATCAACCTGGGCCAATCCAGGTCCCCTCCTACCTTAGTGACCTCAGAGGGAGCACTGCTCCACCCCTGGCTTGAGTTATGGACAAAATCCACAACATGGAATATGGCCATAACTTGGCCTGGGAGCGTCGTAGGCGGACGCCAACGCTCTCATTGTGACAGCTATGAATTTAGCTACAGAATGAGAGGACTCATGACCTGTCTGCCAGTTCCCCATTGGCTGATATCACGCCTGGGGCATTTCCCAATGTCCTGCTCCCATAAAAAGGGTGTGCCGGCATCGTCCGCATGCGGAGACACCATTTTTATGGTTGCCGTATTTATCGGAAATATGGCTTGCGAGATATGAACCATTTTTTACTGGAGTCGTTCTGTCTAGCTAGTTCCATAGCCTTGCTAATGAGATACAACTCTTGTTACAGGGTGACGGCAGGGAGTCATCCTGTGTCCATTGTTCCCACACCACCTCATCTCCATATCACAGGAGATGGCCATGGGATTTGTTGCTAAACCAGTTGTGTGAAGGAAAGGGGGGGTGACACCAGGAGAGGGCTTCCTGACATACTTGAATATCATGATTTATCGTCATATCTCCGGATTTACCTCACACCTCCCCCCTTTTGAGGGCGCTAGGGGGCAGCACACTCCGGTGTTCCCCCGTGCGCCCGTCCGCGACCTCTCCTTGTCGGGACAGCCCGTCTGCGTTACCGTGGTCACGGCCCCTTTTGTGGCGAATGGTGAAGTTGTATTGCTGGAGCGCAAGGCTCCATCGCAACAATCGCCCATTCGTCCCAGAGACGGTGTGCAACCAGCTGAGGGGATTGTGGTCCGTCTCCACGATGAAGTGGCGCCCGTATAGATAGGGTTGCAGACGCTGCAGGGCCCACACTATGGCCAGGCACTCCTTCTCCATCGTGGAATAGGCAACTTCCCTTGGTAACAGCTTCCTGCTCAGGTACAAGACTGGGTGCTCTTGGCTCGCAGAGTCCACCTGGCTGAGCACCGCACCGAGGCCGAAGTCACTGGCGTCGGTCTGTACTACAAACGGCCGCGTGAAGTCGGCTGCCTGTAGCACGGGCGGGCTGGACAGGGCGTCCTTTAGGGCCCGGAAGGCTGTCTCGCAGTCCATTGTCCAATCGACTGCAGAGGGCAGCTTCTTCTTGGTGAGGTCCGTCAAGGGCTTTGCCAGGCTACTATAGCATGGAACAAACCTCCTATAGTACCCAGCGGTCCCCAAGAAGGACATCACCTGCTTCTTGGTCCTGGGGGTGGGCCAGGATGCGATGGCTTCCACTTTCTCAGGCTCGGGCTTCAGTGTTCTCCCACCTACCCGGTGACCGAGGTACTGGACCTCGCTCATGGCCAGCTGACACTTTCCCGGCTTGATGGTCAAACCTGCCCGGTGGATCCGCCTGAGCACCTGTGCTAGATGCTCTAGGTGGTCCTCCCAGGTGGGACTGAAGACGGCAATGTCATCCAGGTACGCGGCCGCGTACCCTTCAAGTCCCTTGAGCAGGGTGTTGACCATCCGCTGGAAAGTGGCAGGGGCATTCCTCATCCCGAATGGCATCACCGTGGACTCGTACAGTCCAAATGGGGTAATAAAGGCAGAGCGTTCCCTGGCCTTGCGAGTCAGGGGGATCTGCCAATATCCCCGGCTCAGATCCATGATGGTCAGGTACTGAGCCCCGGCCAACTGATCGAGCAGGTCATCGATGCGTGGCATTGGGTACGCATCGGCGACCGTGACCGCATTGAGCCCCCTGTAGTCCACGCAGAACCGAGTGGTTCGGTCCTTCTTAGGGACGAGGACTACAGGCGAGGCCCAAGCGCTGTTGGATGCCTGGATCACCCCCAGCTTCAGCATCTCGTCAATCTCCTGGCGCATGTGTTGCTGCACCTCCAGGGAGACCCGATATGCTGAACGCCGGATCGGGGGATGATCCCCAGTGTCCACGTGATGGACAGCCAAGTCAGTCCTTCCGGGCTGGTTGGTAAACAACCCCCGGAAGGGGAGGAGGGTGGCCCACAGCTGGGACCGTTGGTCTTCCAAGAGCTGGTGGCCAACCTCCACATCCTCAATGGATCCGCCTGCCCTAACCTGGGCTAGCATATCCAAGAGGGTTTCCGCTTCTCCCTCCTCGGGCAGGTTGCACACGGGGAGCGCACATGCCTCCCGCTCATGATGTGCCTTCATCATGTTCACATGGAAGGGCTTCCGCCTTCCACGGGCAGGGTCCAGGGTGACCAGGTACGTTACAGGGTTGAGCTGCTGGTACACGAGGTATGGGCCTTCCCAGGCTGCCTGAAGCTTGTCCTGTGGTACGGGGACCAGTACCCACACCTTTTGACCCACTTGGTAGGTCCTCTCACAAGCGTTCTGGTCGTACCAACGCTTCTGATCGGCCTGGGCTTGAGCCATATTGTCGTGTACCAGTTGCGTCAAGGCCTGCATTTTGTCCCGGAAGCGCATGACATACTCGATAACCGACACTCCAGGGGTGGCCAAATCCCCTTCCCAAGCCTCTTTCACCAGAGCCAGGGGGCCCCGCACACGTCGCCCGTACAGGAGCTCAAACGGTGAGAATCCTGTTGAGGCCTGTGGAACCTCCCGGTAAGCAAATAACAGGTGTGGGAGATACCGCTCCCAGTCACGCCCATGGGAGTCGACCAACATCTTAAGCATCTGCTTTAAGGTGCCATTGAACCGCTCGCACAGGCCATTAGTCTGTGGATGGTACGGGCTGGCCACCAGATGTCGCACCTGGACTTGCTTACAGAGGGCCTCCATCAGCTGGGACATGAATTGGGTCCCCCGGTCAGTGAGCATTTCCTGGGGAAAACCCACTCGGGAGAAAATCTCCAGCAATGCGGTGGCCACCTTGTCAGCCCGAATGGACGACAAGGCCACTGCTTCTGGGTACCGGGTGGCATAGTCCACTACCGTCAGTATGAAGCGTTTCCCGGAGCTGCTGGGGATGGCCAGCGGGCCGACCAGATCCACAGCCACCCTCCTGAAAGGCTCATCGATGATGGGCAGAGATACCAGTGGGGCTTTGGGGTGTGGCCCCGCCTTCCCCACTCTCTGACAGGTTTCACACGAACGGCAGTAGGCAGCCACATCGGCCCCCCATTTTTGGCCAGTAGAAATGCTGGTTTAACCTGGCCTTGGTCTTAGCGATCCCTAGGTGTCCGGCCATCGGAATCTCATGTGCGATCCGCAACAACTCCGTCCGGAACGGATAGGGTACCACCAACTGTCGGTCCCTGGGCCACGCCTCCGGTGAACCCTGCTGGACCGTGGCCCGGTACAGCCGTCCTTGGTCCCAGACCACTCGCTCCGGGTCCGAGTCCGAGGGAGGCTGTGCCGCCTGCTCCTTAAGAGCTTTCAGGCTGTCGTCAGCTTCTAACGCTGCCTGAAACCCCTGACTAGATGTGGCCAGAATCGACGAGACTGTCACATCTTCAGTCAGTACCCCGGGACCTGTGTCCTGGCCTCCACCTGACTCGGCTGCCACTTGGTCAGAAGGGGAAGAGCTATCGGACCTCCGGGAGGCCCCTTGGCTTCCAGCACTCCCACTGCGGGTGACAGCGGCCACAGCCGCTGCGACCGTGGGTCGTGCCTGCTCCTCCTCCGTTCCTGACCAAGTCGCCGGTTCAGGCAGACCTACCTGGCTTCCTGACACCCCGGTTGTGGGGGAACCATGCACCGAGATCTTACCTGGGAGCACTTCCGCTCCTGGACCGGCCCCAATCTCACCTGCCTGTTCCCCTCCTGCAGCAACAGAACCCCGCTGTGAAATCTCTGGGGACCCCACATTTGCTGTGGTAGCCCCCACCCCACACACTGGTCCTCCCCCTGCAGCACCCTGCTCTCTGCTTATCCCTGCAGAGGGCAACAGATCCCAGCTCACAGGCTGGTTACTTGTAGAGGCATTGTCACACCTTTCTCTGACCCCCTCCCCTGTCACAGCTGCAGCTGAGTGTGTGTCTATGGTGTCTATGCAAGCAGAAATATCAGAGTTCACTCCCTCCTCCCTTACATCATTCATAGATAACACATTAACATTGTTAGGAGTCATGTCAGTACGGGCTGAAGGTTCAGCCCTTGGGGGGGGCCCAAACTGGGAGGTTATCTGCCCCAAATCTGTCCCAAGTAGCACGTTTGCAGGGATCCGATCAGTTACCCCCACCTCCCTCACCCCCCGCCCTGCGCCCCAGTCCACATAAATGTCAGCAACAGGCAGCGCCGGGTCAGTGCCTCCAATCCCGGAGACAGCGAGGGTTTTTCCAGGGATCAAGTCTTGGGGGGACACCATCTCAGGCCGCACCAGAGTCACCTCCGAGGCGCTGTCTCGCAGTCCTATGGTCACAGACCGGCCGACGGTGACAGGTTGGAAGCTGTCCAGGGACCTACCACCACCCCCACCCACACAATACACCTTGGGCGGCCCTTGGGACGGGGACGGAGCCGGGGCCTTGGGACGCTGAGGGCACATGGCCTTGAAGTGTCCAGGTAGGTTGCACTGGTGGCACCGTCTTGGTTCCGCCACGGGCCTGGAGAGGGGAGTTGAGGGGGACACCCCCTGCAGTCTAGGGGCAGGTGGGGCAGTCGCAGAATTCATCTTACCCCCTCTCCAGGTGCTGCTGGTGGCCGCTCTCCTGGCCTCAGGGGCCCGGTTGTTGGTGTAGTCATCGGCAAGGGCAGCTGTAGCCGTGGACCCCTTTGGCTTCTGGTCTCGGATGAACTGGCGGAGATCCTCAGGGCAGTTCCACAAGAGTTGCTCCGTGATGAACAAGTCCAGGATCTCCGGTCCGGTGGAAAGCTGCAGGCCTTGGGTCCAGTGGTCGGCAGCTCGGGCAAGTGCCCGCCGGTGGTCAGCCCAGGAGTCCTTTGGTCCCTTCTGTAGGCTCCGGAACTTCTTGCGGTAGGACTCTGGGGTGAGGTTGTACTGTTGGATCAGGGCCCGCTTGATGGTGTCGTAGCCCTGATCTGCCTCAGCAGGCAAGTCCCCAAGGATATCCAGGGCCTTACCCCTTAAACGGGGGGTCAGGTATTTGGCCCACTGCTCCTTGTCCAGATGGTGCTGCAAGCAAGTCCGTTCAAAAGCAGTCAAGAAAGAGTCCAAGTCTCCATCCTTCTCCAGCACTGGGAAGTCCTCAACACGGACCTTTGGAAGTTTGGTGTCTCGAAGGTCACATGTGGCTGATGAGGGCCGGAGCTGAGCTAGCTGCAGCTGGTAGTCACGGTCTGCCTGTCGCTCTCGCTCTTCACGCGCTGCCTGCCGCTCTCGCTCCGCAGCCTCACGCTCTGCGTGCCGCTCCGCAGCCTCAGCGTCACGCGCTGCCTGCCGCTCTGCCCTGCGCTCTGCCAGGAGTTCCTTGTAGCCCTTCTGGTCTCCAGCCTGGAGAAGGGCCATAGCCATTTGAAGAAGGCTATCCGAGCCTCCCAGGCTCGGTGGAATGGCACGTGGTGATCTGCGGCACGCTGCAGAGCTAGGCGATTCACTGTCCCTTTCAGAGCGGAGGGCTGGCATCTGGCTCGTTGAGGAACCTTGGGTGAGCTCCTCCTCATCTTGTCCAGCAGTGCCAGGTTGCGCAATGTCCTCGGCAGAACGGTTTTCTGGCGTCGAGCTCCTGGAGGACTCGTGGGCAACCTCCTCATTGCTGTCCACAGCACCGTCCTCCCTCTCTTCGGCTCCTGCCTTAGCATTGGCCAGTTGCATAGCTCTGCTCCTGGTGCCATCAGCCATTCTTGCAGACTTTTGGTCACTGACACAGAACTGACACCTGATGCCTCCACACACCTTACAGTATCTGCACTCTGACACTCTAGTGTTGAGCTAGTCTGAAGACCCCAGCAGCCACAGCTGCTGCAGGCAGTCTTTAGTGTCTGGGAGTATGGGTCTCACACTCACACACACTATTATCTCGATCCCACCGCTATGCCACCAATATGTCACAAACCACCGGGGGGGTCACTCAGAAATCCCCCGCGCTGGCTACCAGTACGTCACAATCGGGGGGTAACAAGTGGGGGTCACCCCTCCTTTATACCTCCCGACCGACAGACAGAGCACGTGACGCGCTCTCTAGCGCCCCTCTTATAGTCAGGCCAATTATGGAATTGCCCGACCATAAGCAAGGAGGCCGCTATACTACTTATGCCGATTATTGAAGGGTCCCCGGTGAGAGTAAGGTATATATTCCCCCGACCTCCGCGGGCGGAATATATAAAATCTCCCCGAATCTCACTGGCCTCCCCACAATAATCCTTGGCACAATTCGCTGCCACCAACCGATTTACGGTAACTATTAGCCGAACACACAGACGTGGGATTCAAGATCGAGATAACAGAACAGCCCAAGATTAATTATATAATTTAATCAGCCTAAAGCACACTAGAAACTACAATATATACAATAGGGAATCTACAGAATATACATATGTCAGAGTACAGTTACAGTCAAAGCATGGGTTACAAACAGGCATACACAGTTCCAGCAGTTACCTTGTTGCGTCTGGCCACAGGGGGGCGCTGTAGGCCAGGTTTCTAGGATCCTTCCCACAGATGTTTCCTACACGTGACCCCCAGCGAAAGAACACTGGAAAATGGCCGAAGTAGGGTTATCAACCTGGGCCAATCCAGGTCCCCTCCTACCTTAGTGACCTCAGAGGGAGCACTGCTCCACCCCTGGCTTGAGTTATGGACAAAATCCACAACATGGAATATGGCCATAACTTGGCCTGGGAGCGTCGTAGGCGGACGCCAACGCTCTCATTGTGACAGCTATGAATTTAGCTACAGAATGAGAGGACTCATGACCTGTCTGCCAGTTCCCCATTGGCTGATATCACGCCTGGGGCATTTCCCAATGTCCTGCTCCCATAAAAAGGGTGTGCCGGCATCGTCCGCATGCGGAGACACCATTTTTATGGTTGCCGTATTTATCGGAAATATGGCTTGCGAGATATGAACCATTTTTTACTGGAGTCGTTCTGTCTAGCTAGTTCCATAGCCTTGCTAATGAGATACAACTCTTGTTACAGGGTGACGGCAGGGAGTCATCCTGTGTCCATTGTTCCCACACCACCTCATCTCCATATCACAGGAGATGGCCATGGGATTTGTTGCTAAACCAGTTGTGTGAAGGAAAGGGGGGGTGACACCAGGAGAGGGCTTCCTGACATACTTGAATATCATGATTTATCGTCATATCTCCGGATTTACCTCACACCCCCGTAGGTCCGACATAAACCACACGATGTTCCATGACGATCCCGGCTCTGCTACATCCAGAGTCTGCAATGATGGAAATTTTACTGGTCACTACAGCCTCCGAGACACACTGATGGCAGCGGGGAGCTTTCAGCTGTGAGAATTGATGATGTCACCAAGTTCACCGAAGTTCGTAGCTGAGGGTTTCCCTGCTGCTGTCAGTGAACTCAGTTGAACCCGCTGCCAGATTGCTGTATTGCGGGACATGGTGGTAATGAACTCAACTGAATTCAGACTGTGGGAACTTCCAGCTGTGAACTCAGTTGAACTATTGCCAGATTGTCGTATTGCCTGACAGGACAGTACAGCAGTCCAGCAATCCAGCAGCAGTTTAACTGAGTTCACTGCTGTATGTTCCCAACTGAGTTCCCTGAGGCCAGTGGGGAGCCCACGAGCGTGAACTCCGATGACCTTACTCCAGACTGTCGGACTACTGTGACGCCATAATCTGCAATCCGACAATCTGGGAGTCAGTTCACCAAAGTTCACACTGAGGGCTACTTGTTGCACTTAATGAACTCAGTTGAACCCGCTGCTGGATTGTCCAATGATCTACTAAATATTTTACAGTGAGGCTCCGGAGCTTTAAGGGATATCTTTGCCCTTATGTAACAAACAGGAAAAATTCTGGTCAATGGCCAGTGTTTTTCCATATATGAGACATGTGTATGTATTTAGTAGGGATATTAAGCCTCTGTTTGTCACCAACCCCTCATCTACAGTTACCTTTCATCAATTCTAGACTAATCTTTACAGTCACTTTTC
The DNA here is from genome assembly GCF_048569485.1 of Anomaloglossus baeobatrachus. Lineage (NCBI taxonomy): Eukaryota > Metazoa > Chordata > Amphibia > Anura > Aromobatidae > Anomaloglossus > Anomaloglossus baeobatrachus. Next base: position 687,297,593 of record NC_134354.1, read on the forward strand.
AGTGGGGCCATTTGACACATTCTGCGGAATGAATGCTAATACAACTGCATGCCTGTAGAGTTGAATATGTGTGCTATTAACTCCTATTAAAAATTATAGCATGTAGTAAACATTTTTATATATAGTTGTTTTGAAAAACCTGGTTCACTTTTTCATACAGTTGTCATTTAACATACGCTACTCACAAAAAGTTAGGGATATTTGGCTTTCAGGTGAAATTTAAGGGTAATCCTAAAATGCATTCTAGCCTTCAGGTGAGCTACACAGCCAAGTCACTGCATAAACTGCCTGGCAGACTGCGTGGCATGCTAAGGCTCAGGGTAATTACTTTGTTTTGCTTTAATAAGCTCAGGCCTTAGTCACAACCACAGCTACTTACATTACATGGCCGCAGCAGAGGGGTCGGCTGCGTCTGACATCAATGACATCAGATGCTGCCAACCCGCCCTCTGTTCCTAAGCAGCTGGCGCCCCCCTGGCCCGTGTGGCACATTACCTATTTTTTCGGACTATGAGACACACTTCTATCCCTAAAAATTGGGAGGAAAATGGAAGGGTGCATCTTATAGTCTGAATGTATTGGCTTCCTGTGGGGAGGTGGTGGTAGCAGTGGAGTGGGTCACGGGAGGCAGGAGCAGAGTCGTCACTACAGGAAGCTGGCAGCTGGGGTTAACATGTGTGTCTGCTATTAAAGAAAATGAATACTAACTGCTCTCCATGCCCATAAATGAGCATGAGATGCAGTGAATATTCATTTTGGATTAGCCAGGAAGCTGACATCAGAGTGTGACTGGGGGCTTGTGGCAGTAACATAATGCGCTGCCTGTCGCTTAGATGCCGAAGTCAGGTGCCAGCATAAGAAGAGAACGCTGCACACACTGGAAGTGGAGGGAAGGTAAGAAGAATAGTTTATATTTTTGTGTTAAAAAACAGCGGCACAACGGGAGGTATATATACCAAGATGGGCCCATGATGGGGGACCTATATACCAGGCTGGCAAAAATATATACCAGGACAAGGGACACATATAGCAAGATGAGCCTAGGATGGGGATCATATATACAAGGATGGGGGACATACGGTATATACCTGGATGGGCTCATGATGGGGATCTTATATACCAGGATTGAGGACATATATACCAGGATGGCCACATATATATGAGGATAGGCAATATGTTTACGAGGATCTGCCACATATATACCAGGATGGAGGATATACTGTATATCTGAAAGGGGCCCAGGATGAGGAACATTTGTACACAATTTGGGGGACATTACCCCATAACAGAGTCAGCAGCAGATCCCACCGATAGCAGTGTGTCATGACCACATTTGCTTCAAAATATTTTTAAAGGGAACCTGTCAGGTCCAATATGCACCGAGAACCACAAGCAGTTCTGGGTGCATATTGCTAATCCCTGCCTAACTGTCCCTGTATACACTAGCATAGATAAAGAGATCTTTAGAAAAAAGTATTTCTAAAGATCTTTTACCTTATGCTAATGAGCGAGGGCACTAATCCCCTGGGTGTTAGTCACCCTTGCCAGTCGGCCCCATTAGCATGTTAGTGTAGCGCCCCTGAAGCCATCAGGACCTACAAGGTACTGCATCCTGTCAAAGATGCAGGTCCTACCCCCAGGGACCCAGAAGACCAGTGCTGATAAAAGCACATTTTAATCCCTGTTTTTCCCTTCCCAAAGACTGGTGACAGACTAGGGTTGGACCCAATAGATGGCCACCTAGGGGTGGAGTCGATCTAGTCCACTAGATGACAGCCAGGGAGGAGGGGTCAGACAATCAGTGGAACTTAAGTGAGAGGAGACCGACGTAACCGCAGTGACAGGAGAGTGTAACGGTGACCTGAGGGCCCAGGCGTGTGGTTGCCGGTGGAGTACAGTGGAGTACTCCCAGAACCATAGCACCAATGGGGTACAGAATCCTAGGTCAGGCAAACGCTCCAAGCAGACCTGATAAAATCTGCACAGTGAGGGGAATATCCAGGACCTCACTGACCGTTAAGTTCAGGACACAGTAGCAACGGGAGAACCGGGGAACAGGATCAGAGATACCATCCCCACAGAGATCAATCTACCTGTTATACGGACTAAGACTGAAGGAGAACCAGGAGGGGACCCTCAGACTCTTCAAGCCACGGGGACCCACCAACCAGAGACAGGTGCAGGGGAAAGAAGCCACCAGGTTACCAAACCAGCACTGGAACTAAGGGAACCAGTGGTGAGGACCAGCCTTCCTCAGGTTCGCAGCCATAACAACGCTGTGAGTAAAGCAACCAGTTACACTGCAATCCCTTGTGTGGCCTTCCTTCTTTCCGCGCCCAACAACATCATCTATCCCCTGGGACCTGTCCGTACTTGCGGAGGGCCCAACATCCAGGCTGTCACCAACACCAGCGCCAGTAGTGAGAACTGTGTAGCGGCGGCTCCACTTAAATAGCCACAACCCGCAAGTAGCGCCACGACAAAAACTTTTATTTAATCTCCACTTTAAATAACCCCCTTTTTGGAATGACCCCAGGGTCACGGAACCTGGCAACGGCCACCCAGTGACATCTTCGTAAATATACGGCCCGGGATCGAATACCCAATAGCCCTGGGGTGACACATTAGTACGCCCCTGTGGGCATGCTATCAGGCTACTAAATGGGCAGCATCAGAGGATGATCTCACGCACCTCTCCGCCGCCATCATGTCTGACGGGGGATTTTGGCTCAGTGCGCACGACCCCGGAGTTTGAGTCATGCGCACTATGAAGCCGGGTGTACGCATCCTGGCTTCAAACTGAAGTAGTGCACATAACCCAAACTCCGGGGTCATGCGCACTGAGCCAAAATCCAGCATCGGGCGCGATGGTGGCGGAGAGGTGAGTGAGATCATCCTCTGACGCTGCATATTCATTAGCATGTTAGCACGCCCACTGGGGCCCACAGTGGCGTACTTACATGCTAATGGAGCCAACTGGCAAGGGGAACTAACTGCTCGTGGTTCTGGGTGCATATTGGACCTGACAAGTTCCCATTAAATATTTACCTCCTCTAAATCCTAGGTTCGTCTGATGCGTCTTATAATCTGAAAAATACTGTAAATGCAGGAGTTGAGAGCATGAAAGTGATGAGGTGAGGGTGCCCGCTGCCCACTCGCCCATCAAATTTGACCTCCCATTCCCCTTTCTGATTTCCCATTCGCCCACCTGCTGGCCCACCCACCCACTACTCTTCTTGTGCTCCTCTCCCTCCTTGTGCAGTGTGAAGCTGGAGGCTTTCTTTGTCTGCTGCCTGCAAATTACTAAGTTACTACTATAAGTTCAACCCTGCTGACTGCTGCCTACCTATCTACAATAAAGTACAGTTGCCTGTCTTAAAGGGGATATTCTAGTAACCTAATATTTATCCCCAATACACAACATATGGCATACTTATTAGGGGCAGTTTACATGGCGGATCTTCAAGCAGAAGTTTAGCAAGGACTGTCCTGTCGTCTTCTGCTGAATACCCACAACGGCAGCTTCCTTCATGCCTCCCATTCATCTCTATGGGAGACTGCGATGGGGATTGTAGAACAATGTGTTTTAGGGATTGTGGAAGGTTTGAGGGGTGGAGGCAGAGCTAGGGTGGAGCTTGGGCTGAGTTTCAAGGCTTGAAAACTTTTCCAGTATGGGGCTCTGAATTTCCTGTTAGCAGGCCTGATACCTACCAGTGTTGACTTTTGTTTCAATAAATTGTTTGAGATGAAGAAATCACCATTGCATGCGTCTAATTAAATGTCCGACTTTTATGATAAAATATCACTGTTGCATGAAATATCAAATATATCCAAATATCATATATATATAGCCAAATATCCCTATATTTTTATAAGTAGTGTATACTGGCCAAATACATACTGAAAGGACGCCCTTTTTGCATATGTTAGAGCAATAATAGTCTAGGGAAATATATCACGTATATGTTGGTGGAATTTCATGTGAACCTAACCTGAGGTTCTAGCATAATTCTGATGAAGAATATATGTTATGTCTACAGGGAATGTATTTGGAAGAAATATCTGACAATTTTTACATACCAAATGAATGAGTGAATAAAACTCATTCTTAAGGAATCCAGTTTGTCTACATAACAAATTTTACTTTTTGTCACTTGGAAAACTTAATGCAATTTCAAGAATCTAAGGCTAAGGTGATCTATAGAAAATAATGTATGGTACTGTGGCTACAAATAAACATGACAATATAGAAGTGTCCTTCCTTGACTGGAAACTAAACTAAACATAGCGCAAGAGCGATGTATCCAGCAAGATTTTAAAGCCTTCACCCCTTGGCAATTTTTCATTTTCGTTATTTTTCTCCCCTTCTTCCAAGACCCATAACTTTTTCTTTTTCCTTCAATATTGTCATATGAGGGCTTTTTTTTTTGCGGTACGAGTTGTACTTTTTTATATTAAGCCATTAGTTTTACCAAATAGTGTACTGGAAAATGGTTGAAAGTGGAAAAGTGAGGTGAAATTGCAAAAAAAGTGCAATTAAACAATAGTTCTGGGGGTATTTTATTTACCACATTCACTATATGGTAAAACTGATGTGTCAGTATTATGCCTCATGTCGGTACAAGTTTGTAGATACCAAACATGTATACTTGTACTTTTATCTAAGGGGTGAAAAAAAATACAGATGTTTGCCCAAAAAAAGTATAGCGTTTTTGTCCCTACTTTCCGAGACCCGTAGCGTTCTCATTTTTTGGGATCTTGGACTCAGTGACAGCTAATTTTTTATGTATTGAGTTGGCGTTTTTAATTATATCATTTCTGAGTATATGCAACATTTTGAAAGCCTGTTATTGTATTTTAATGCAATTTTGTGACAACCAAAAAAGGAATTTTGGACTTTGGAATTTTTTTTTATTGCTACGCTGTGTGCCAAACAGAATAATTGATTTTATGTTTTGATAGATCGGGAATTTCTGAATGCAGCAATACCAAATATGTGTATATTATTTTTTTATGGTTTTATTTTAAATGGGGTGAAAGGGGGAGGATTTGAACGTTTAGGTATTTTTATTTTTTTCATCACTTTTTTTTTTACTTTTGTTATTGATTTTATTAGTTCCCCTAGGGGACTTTATCTCTGTACACTGCAATACCTTGTGCTGATCAGATCAGCGAAAATTCAGAGTTTTTATGAGTGACAGCGCTCTGTCGGCTCTCACAGGAAATCCGTCATGGTAGCATCAGGGGTTATGAACTGACCCCGTGCTACAATGGCAACAACATTGCGCCTCGAGATCGCTTCACAGGCCGCCAATGGCGGCAGGGAATGGCACAATCCCCGCTGCAGCCATTTAAATTGCGCTGTCAGAATTTGACAGGGTGATCTAAGTGATAAGCAGGCTCGAGTAGATCTCTGAGCCACCTGCGCCTGTTAGCCGCACATGTTTGCTGATCAGATCCAGGGGGGACACGACCTAGGATGTATATGTATATATCCAAGATCATGAAAGAGTTAAAGCAGAAATCCGGTATTTTGGTATTTTTAGTACTGGAGTGATGCTTTTAATCTCAGGTCCCGACCCCCAGTAATATACTCACCTCCCGGTGTGTTAACTTTTTAGCTATGATGCCAGTACCACAGCGCCATTTTGTGACCTCTGTAGAGACGCAAGGGTCACTGGGTGCTCTTGTCTGCTGGCCTGGCTGTTTTCAGAAAGACTGCACGGACCAAGTCTCATTCCACTAAATGCCCGTGTCGCGGGCGGCGGGGCGCTACGCTCGCTAACGCTTGGGTACGGCGCTGCTGCTGCTCGGTGGCTTGAGCGGTGGGCCGGATCCGGGGACTCGAGCGGCGCTCCTTGCCCGTGAGTGAAAAGAGGTTTTGGTTTGTTTGTGGGAATTTAGTCCGTGACGCCACCCACGGGTTGTAGTGAAGATGGGCACCACCGCTGCTGGTGATGGGGATCCCAAGAGCGATGGTAGGGAGCAGCTGGGATGTTGTTTTCCCCCTCCGTGGGTAGGGGTTGGTGGTCCCGGGGCCTGGCTGGTGTAACGGGGAGGCAGGGTAGGTGAGGTGCAGGGTCGCGGGGACAGCTCGGCGCGGTGCCGTATAGCACGGGTGTACTCACTCAGCAAGAGATGCACAAAGTCCTCGGTAAACCAAACGGCTGGATGGACGGGTTCCGCAGCCGGCTGCAGTATCTCTACCCGGACAGGTGATGGCCGCTGTCTTTCCCTGCACCTTTGTGTACTGTCTTGACTACGATGGGTCCCCAACGGTAGTCCGCTCCCCAGTGTATGGGTGCTGGAGGAGCCCGTTTGCCCGCAGGTGCTTTCCCTTAGGTCTCTAGCCTTAGGCGGTAGCTGTATACCCTCACGGTGCGGACGGTTGCCTTCTAACAGGTCTTTGGCTGTTAGGAAACCCCTGGGGTTCCTGTCACACTCGGATTTGACTGTTGACGGCGACTCCAAGCCTAGTCGGGGTCCGATGGCCCTGCTTGTGTGTGCTGGCTTCACTTCGCTCCCTGGTCGGTACCGGCGGGCCACTGCCCGACCCCGGTCCTACGGTTCCGCGTCGATCCACCACTCCTGCAGACGGCCACCACCGTCTGCCAACCTTGTTGTCAGTGCCTGGGCCACAAACCCCGACACTCTCCACTCTACTCCTCTCACTTCAACCTCCTGAACTGTTCTGTCACTTTTCCCACCTCCAGGCCTGTGAACTCCTCGGTGGGTGGGGCCAACCGCTTGGCTCCGCCCCACTTGGTGTGGACATCAGACCCTGGAGGGAGGCAACACGGGTTTTGTGTTTGGCTAATGTAACTGTCTAGTGGGGGTGGGGGTGTGTGTGTGTTGCCTGTGACGACCTGGCTAGTCCAGGGCGCCACACCCGCACTCCATCCCCATGGGCAAAACACTACACAGGCAACACAGGGTGAGGGAACCACACATTGGTAAGACTTTATTAGTTCACCAACAAGCAAAAACAGATTGTACATTTCCAACAAGAATACAAGACGGTACAAGCAACAGTCCCACCCTTCTGCTGGCTCACCAGGGATTGAAAACTTTGTGACTTTGGGGCTTCCAGGGCCAACTATCCCAGCAAGACCTGTGTGCCTCCCTGGTTGGTGAGGCCTTGGATGTTGTCTACTAACATCAGTCCCCTGCAGCTCCCCTGAATCAGAGTGACTGAGTAGTATCCCACTGCTGCCATCAGTTGTGAAGATATGAGGGTTAATGGGTGCTCTCATCCATTGGCCTGGCTCTTCAAAAAGCCATCACGGACCATGATCATCCCACTGAACACCCGCACTGCTTCCCCATGGACAATACACTACTCAAACAACACAGGGTGAGGGAACCACGCATTGGTAAAACTGTATCGGTTCACCAACATGCAAAAAGATATTGTACATTCCCAGCAAGAACACAAGATGGTACAAGCAACAGTCCCACCCTTCCGCTGGCTCACCAGGGATTGAAAACATCGTGACTTTGGGGCTTCCAGGGCCAACTATCCCAGCCAGCAACATTTAGTTGAACCTCATCACATTTCCAAAATTTACCCTCAACCGAAAAAAGATTCACATGACTCACTGACACCTCTCCATTCCTAACCATAAACTGAACGACAGATCTGTTCACTTTTATTCTGGCTCTGTACACTCCCTTCAAAGACCGAACCCCATGCCACACTTTCCTCAGAATAATATCCAACTAGCTAACAACCAACTAAGCTGTGATTACCCTGGGAAACATTGCCCATAACCTCAACAAATCAAATTTGATTTCTTTTATCAATTTGCAACATGGCCTCCTACCCAAATTGTTACCCCCAATATGTAGCACCAGTACATCCGTTGCCCAGTTCAGCCTAACAAAATAATGGAATTTCGGGAGAAACTGCTTCCACATGATGTGCCATTTACCAATCCACCGGTGTACAGATTCTAATTTTGGAATTACTGATGCCCCATTGGCCTCACCGTGGCACGCAACGCCACCCAGAACATCAATGAATGGCCCATAAAACACACTAGTTGAGGTCCAATATCTGTGAAAATTAAACAGTTACTTAAACTCATAACCCTTAAGGAAAACGTTTTACCATTTACACCAAAGCAAGACTACTTCTTCGTCCAACCCCAATTTCGTAGCCTCAGTAGCTGCCCAGATACTAAAGAATGGCCACAATAATCTGCTGAACCCCCCCCCCGAATTCCAAACAGCACCTCAAATTGGATTTAGAGCAGAAACTCTCCATCTGAATGTACCAACTAAGGAGCATTAGGCCACCACAGCCTGCCTCAAACTGTCTTAAACAATGTATTTGACCCATTGCAGAGCCTGGTTTCTTAAAATCACCTCTTTTCAACCCTTTCCCATCTGATTGGTCTTAAGGCCCTGTCACACACAGAGATAGATCTGTGGCAGATCTGTGGCAGATCTGTGGCAGATCTGTGGCAGATCTGTGGCAGATCTGTGGCAGATCTGTGGCAGATCTGTGGCAGATCAGTGGTTGCAGTGAAATTGTGGACAATCAGTGCCAGGTTTGTGGCTGTGTACAAATGGAACAATATGTCCATGATTTCACTGCAACCACAGATCTGCCAAAGATTTATCTCTGTGTGTGACAGGGCCTTTAGACGAGCAAATAAATACTTTGACTCTGTCATCATACAAATCCACATCTTCTCTCACTAAACCACCATTTCTTGACCTGGAAGGGCTAACCAGTTCCCCCATTCATAATGCTAGAAACAAAGCCAAAGAGAAAGCAAATTTAAGCAGGAGAAATTCACAAAGGGAGTTACACAAAAAGTCGACTTGAGTACCCAACGGTAGTAATAACTCATAAAAAAACAGGCGTCTCCTATTAATCACTTTCCATCCTCTTAGCTGCTCTTTCAAAGCCATCCTTTTGTGGAGAACCTATTTTTTCATCAATGAACAGGTTTCTAAAACCCTCTCTAAAACCATTCGCTAACAAAACAGCTGCTGCCCTATGTGGCTATCTACTTAGAAAATGCTCCATCTCTCTATATTAACACTTTGTCTGCCTTGCATACCCCTTTTCTCATTAAATTCCCACCCCAACCCTGTCATGATGTCCTTCCTTTTAAGCCAGCAGCCCAGTATGGCCTCTTTTCACTGTCAGTCATCTGGTCCTTACTGCATCTTCAGTTCGCCACCACACATCCTGAAATACCCTCTCACGCTGGGTCAGGACTTCTGGCTTTGATGGAATTCGGGAGGGTTCTGTGCTTGCATGTGTGACACCCTGGCCGGGCCAGGTAGTCACAAATAGGCCCCTACACAACATCTTCCCTCTCAGGTGACATCAGCTGACCTTCAAAACCCTAGTCACCCCCTCAGGACTAGATAGACACACCAGGGGGCGGAACCAGGCGGTTGGAAGACGCCCACCGAGGAGTCTAGACAGCCCGGGGCGGGAAAGTAGAGAGTTCACTTTTAGAGTTGAAGGAGAGTGGAGGTCAGGCCTGTGTGTCAGGCCTGAAGCAAACTGACAGGTATCAGGGTAGGAGCCCTGGTACCTTTGGCTAGGAGGCAGACGGCGGTCTCCATCTGCAGGAGCCAGGAAGACAGCTCGGTGGAACCGAGGTGGACGAGGACAGGGTTGTAGCCCACCGGTACTGACCCGGGGAACCGACTCAGAAACCGGAGCACACAGTGGGGTACTCGGACCCTGAAGCCGGGACCAGAAGCGACTGGAACCAGCTAATTAACCAATTGACGCCAGGACTAGAGGTCCTGTCCCACCCAAAGTCCCGACTGAAGGCAACAGCCCACCGAGGGGGATAAAAGGCCACCGCCAGGGCTCAGAGATCCCACGGGCCAGCGTCTGTAGGCAAGGGCTCCTAAGGCTACAACCAGCCAGGAGCGGACTCCTGAAGTTGCAAGCACAGGCAGTCCACCGTTCTAAAAAGTGCAGTAGAAAGACAGAGACCACCAGCCGGGTGGGGGACCAGAATGCAGCCGGCTGCGGGCACCGACCACCATCACCTTGGTTTACCAGAGACTTGTGTGTTTCCTTCAATAGTGAGTACACCAGCACCCTGTGGTCGCCCATCTCCCTGCACCAACAAATCCCCAACGGTTCCCTGGGGCCACCATCCTTGCCCACGGAGGGGTTAACAACTTGCTGCACAACATCTCCCCCGAGTGCCCCGTAACTGCTGCGGTGGTGTCCAAACTCACCACATACCGTGGGTGGCGTCACGAACCTAGTACGGCCCAGCCCGACATATCCGTCCTACATCCACCACCCCCCAACCCTATTCATTCGGAGTGTCCGCGGGATCCCCTGGGTCCGGAGACCCTTGAGCCACCCACCGGAAGGCCCAGACCCGAGGAGCGGCAGGCTGACGGCACGGGAGCAGCACACATGCATGCTGTGATGTCATGACGCTCACTGTGACTTATCTTGCACTTGTGCAGAACCTTCCCAGGTCCTCATCAAAGCAAGAAGTACCAGCTGTGTGTGACACGTAAAGGGATGTCAGAGTAAGCGATGGCGATCTGATGATGCGGTGATGACCAGATGGGTGACGCAGAGCAGCCAAAGTGGTGAATGTAAGGAATTTTATTTTACAATTTGATGGCCTTTTACATTTGAGAAAAAAATGTGGCCAGAGCCACATTACAAAAAATGTTTGAATTTTGGTGAATGTGGAGTTTTGTAAAATTCAAATTGAATTGAATTCCACTCTAATTTATTCACTCATCTGTAATCATTACACATTAACATGAGAATTCACATAAGCTAAAATTCCTGGCTTTATAACAAGATCAAGATTGCAACTCTAGTTGTGATGGAGCATGAGATCCAGCCAGTTGTAATGATCCTCCTCTTCTGTCAGCTCTCGCTTCAGCCAGTATGGAGAGGGGGAGAGAAGCTGCTGGCAAAGAGAGGAGGAGAATCTGTGATACGTGATCCACTTACTGCCGCTTTACAGTATAGGCTGGGTGCAGAAATTGCCATGGTTTTGCAATATGGTTTAAAAAAATGTGTTTCAACTATAAGAATAATGTAATTTTTCACTTACATAAAGCAACATAGGCTGAAAAAAACTGAAAAAAATCTGTATTACCTGAGGTGGACATATCATTGGTACAACCTGCGCAGCCGCACAAGGGCTCAAAAGGTAAGGCTGGTTTCACATCAGCGTTTTTCTGCCGCACTGCCGGATCCGGCAGAAGTGCAGTACATTTCAATACAATTCACTGGCAAGCTCTGGTCACATGCGGTCATGTGACCAGAGCATTTGACAGCATGTGACCGGAGCGTGCTGCGATGCCTGTGAACTGTATTGAACTGTACTGTAATTGTGCCGGATCCGGCAGTACCGCAGAAAAACACTGATGTGAATCCAGCATAAGGGGCCCCTCTTCTACGTCTAAAGCAGGTGGAATCGTGGAGTATGTGTGACACCCCTGGACTATCAGGTCATCACAGGGTACTGCACAAGCTGCCCTTCTGTGCAGTATTCTGCCTCCCTCTTGGTTCTGGGTCCCTAACTAAATGGTGTTGCTTCCAACAGCAAATCAAATCCTAGATACACCCTGCACCACACCCACCAGACATACCAGTGGACGGCTTGAGTGGAATAAAGTCACTCACCTGGGGAGTCAAGGAGGGGAGATGAGGAGTGTAGTCAATCTGTGAAGAGTGGAGTCTGAGAGTGGAAGGAGAGGAAGTCGGGAGTGGTGACTCCTGAAGGAACTGTCTAGGTTGCAGACGATGGTCTGGGCCTAGAAGAGTCGGAGCCCCGGTCGCAGGGGATTGTGGCAAGGGGCTTGGAACTGTTGAGGAGGACAGCCAGCAGCCTAGCACTATCACCGGTCCGGGACCGAAGGCACGATGGGGTACACGGACCCTAGGTCGGGGAGTAGCTTCAGGCAACCCGACAATTCACCTGAGGAGAACGGAGCCTTTATGATCTATTCCCACCCGCTCCAGAATCGGGGCACTAGTGCAACGAGGGGGATAGGACTTTCCAAATCCAAAACGGTCCAGAAAATCCCAAGCGTGAGCCCTGAGAGCAAGCTCCCATACTTAGCCATAGTATGGGATTGATTTATACATGAGAGATTTGAGCCTCTGTTTGTAGGGAGTCGGTTCACATATGAAATAGGCGCTGTTTGAGTGCATATCTAGCCTCAATAGACATACTTATGTGACGCCCTGGACTAGTCAGGTCATCCCAGGTAGTCCCATGCACACACACACCCTCCCTAAAAAGGTGACAGCAGCCAAACTTAAAAAACCTTGTCACCACCCTCCAGGTTTGATGTCCACACCAGGGCGGTGGAGCCAGGTGGTTGGCTCCACCCACCGAGGAGTTCACAGGCCTGGAGGCGGGAAAAGACACAAGTTCAGAGTGTGTAGTAGTCTAGTCTTGACAGTGAAGGAGAGAGGTCGAGTTCAAAGGCAGACCTGTGACCAGGCCTGCCAATAGTCTACTCAGGTGCCTGGGTTGGAGCCCAGTCACCTCCGGCAAGGAGGCAGATGGTGGTGGCCACCTGCAGGAGCTGGGATTACAGCCGGTGGAACCGTAGGGACCGCCGGTACCGAACCGGGAAACCGATTGGAAACCGGAGCACAAGGAGGGGTACTCAGACCCAGTACGAACACCCAGAACCGACAGGGCCGAGTCAAATCAACTGATTGAGGACTGGACTTAAGGACCTTTCCCACACAAGACCCGTTAGACAACAGCCCAACGATACAGGGTAAAGCCACCGCCAAGGCATAGAGACCCAAAGGGCCAGCGTCTGCGCGCAAACAGGGCTCTACCGGCAACCAGCAAGCCGGGGAGCGGACTACCGTTGCTTAGGCATAGGAGTCAAACATTCACACAAAGAGGTGCAGGAGAAAGGCGGAAACCACCAACCTGTTGAGGGAGAAACTGCAGCCGGCTGCGGGCCCCATTCATCATCCCGTTTGGTTTACCAGAGACTCCAGTATATTGTGTCATAGTGAGTACATCAGTGCCTTCGTGCCGCACACCGCGCCGCACCACACCAGCATCCAGCCCGCGCCTGTCCCCTCGCCTCAGCACCTCCCTCGGGCCTCCGGGACCATTACTCCCCTACCCACAGAGGGGTCAACACCAAGCTGCGCAACACTGTCCCCGGGAGGCCTAGTTAACGGCAGCGGTGGTGTCCATCTATTCACCACAACCCGTGGGTGGTGTCACGGAACATAGACTACCAAAATCTCCCCTGTATATAATCACCATTTTGTTGTGATGCCTGGGATAACAGACCGGGTCACGCCACGGTGATACCCTCAGAAGTGACATCTTGGCCCGGATCTGAGTACCCTCCATCCCTGGGCGACACACTTATATTACCTATTTTACATCTATAGGGTATTTATTCCAATTGTTTAAATAGTCACTATATATATTAACCGGCTGAGTCTCCTATAAATTTATAGTCATTCATTTTTGTTTGAATATTTATTCCCTTATATATTATTACTAGAATATTTTAGAAAATATATTTATATTTGTATTCATGTAATTGGATGTTTTTGTGAATATTTATGGAAAGGTGGAGTAGGATTTATATAGTAATTGAATATTTGGGGACTTAATAAATCTATACAGTAGTCTTACATATATCGTTTCCATTAGTGCAATATATTTAAATATTGGGGTGTTGCTCGATTTATACAGTTTTTGATATATTTTATAATCCTACAATTTTGAGAAAGGCACATTGTAAGAACAGAAACCTCACTATATTTATGGGCTATATAAAGTTTGTTTCGACTTTTAATTTTCTTTATATTGCTGTTTTTAGAATTTTTCATCTTCTCTTATTTTTCTTTCTGTTTCACACCTATGTCTTGCCTGTCCTGTCTATCATGTATTGCTATCTTTACGAGTAAAAATTGCTACTGTTCTATGTACATACAAATTATTTTCCTATTTGTGAAAGTAGTTATCTTTAACCTACATCACGTATTAGTGATTGTTTAATTGCCATGAAAAACTGGAATAGCAATTTACATTTTAGCACGTACTTATATACTCCCCATTTAATTATACTACTAATTTGTAGGAGGCCAAAAATGTGTTATACATTATCACTTGAATGTGCTGTAACATTGGGTTCATGTCCACACATTCTAAATATCTTATGACTCATTAACCCCACCTAACATTTCTAATTACCTGTATTCTCTCTATCAGGGTTCGCTCACATCTGCATATAAAAAATTGGTCCGATTTTCATCCAGAAAAATTGGTTGAGTGAAATCCATCTGATTACATTTGTCATTTGAGTGCTATGTGAGTGCGTGACTTTTTTCTCTCCTAGCATTGATATGGCATGCGTATGCGATCTGTATGATGTGTTTTTATTCTCAGCAACTATTATTCTACAATCTTTTAAAGGACCATTTCTATGCCACAGAATTGTAATGTATCCGTAAAAAATGAATATACAGATTGTCCATTCTCCATCCGTTTTTTTTTCTCACACCCATAAACTGGCGTTGGCGAGTCTCGTCTATTTTAAGGGACCTTGTGCAGCATGCAGAAATTTATTCCTCAGTTGAGGAAAAAAATCGCAGATCAGCACTTCCTCATTGAATAAAATTGGTCCGAGTGCAATCCGATTGCACACTCTGGATTTATATGCAGATGTAAGCAAACCCTTATTTGAATCAGTTTTATGGTACTTTGGTGCCTTGGTTCATTACTGTGGTAGAACTATGTTTTTAACTCCTTTAACCCCAGGCGATTTTCTCTTTTTAATTTTCATTTTTTTCTCCCAAGAGTCATAAGCTTTTTAGTTTTCCGTCAATTTTGCCATTTGAGGGCTTATTTTTCGTGGGACAAGTTGTACTTTTGAATGATATCATTAGTTTTACCATATAGTGTACTGGAACATGGGAAAAATATTCCAAGTGTGATGAAATTGCAAAAAAAGTGCAATTGCAAAAAAGATTTTAGGGTCTTTTATGAATCACGTTCACTATATGGTAGAAATGGTACAAATAATGTGTCAGTATGTTACCTCTCATCAGTACGAGTTCGTAGATACAAAACATCTATACTTTTACTTTTATATAAGGGGTGAAAAAAACCCCACAAGTTTGTCCAAAAAAAGAATGGCGTTTTTGTTGCCATTTTACGATACTCGTAGTGTTCTCATTTTTCGGGATCTGGGGCTCAGTGATGGCTTATTTTTGTGTCTTGAGCTGGATTTTTTGATTATACAATTTTTGTGTATATACGCTGTTTTGATGGTCTGTTATTGCATTTTAAAAAAACGTTGCAGTTAAAAAAATACGTAATTTTGGCGTTTGGAATTTTTTTCTCACTATGCCATTTACCAATCAGATTAATTGATTTTGTTTTGATAGATCAGGGATTTCTGAATGTGGCGATACCAAATATGTGTAGTTTTTATATTTTAACTGTTTTGTTTTGAATATATTTTAAAACATTTTTTTTACATTTTTTTATTTAGTTTACTAGTCCCGCTAGGGGATTTTATGCCTTCACAGTATGATCGTCTGTGTATTTCTGCAAATCAGAGCAGCATTGCTCTGATCAGCAGAAATGCTCATCTCCTGTAGTTGCAGTGCTCTGTCAGCTCTCACACAAAGGGAGTCATGGCAGCATCAGGAGTCATCATTACCCCACACTATCATGACAACACATTGGTGCCCTGTGATTATCTTACGGGGCTGCCAATGGTGGTGGGGAATGACGCAATTCCTATGGACATTTAAATCACACTGTCAATATTTAAGAGTGCGATCTAAGGGGTTAACAGGCACGAGTGGATCTCCAATCCACCTGCGCCTGTAAGCTACACATGTCTGCTAATCAGATCGGCAGACATGTGTGGTGAATATGGCGGGCTCGCCGCCGGGGCCCCGCGGTAACTGAAAGCAGGCAACCAAGGACGTACCAGTATGTCTTTGGTTGTAAAGGAGTTAAAGAGGTTGTCCAGGTTTGCATGAAATTTTGTAGACTTGTGAATCCTCACATCACTGATAGCGTGTGCTGTCAGTCAGCTTGGCAGGACACTGCGCGAAAATCATGTTATCATGCCCACAGGGGATGATGCTGAGTGGGACGACTCGTCTGCAGAAACTAATGCCCTGTTGACTAGTTAAAAGATTATTTGTATATTAAAAATGTATTTTAAAAATCCTTTTTGTTACCCATTTGTTAATGTGTTATCCAGTATAAAGGGCCAGGGATTTTTTAAAGGAGTATATAAATGCTGGTGGTTTGGAGGCCATGGGGAGCCAGTCAGATTCCCTTTAAGTAGTGAATAAAAAGTTCAGAAATTCGTATAAAAACTAAAATTAGCTTTACTCGGCACTTTCTTAAACCCATAACATTTAAATTTTTACATCAATGGGGCTGTGTGAGGGTATTCTTTTGCATGGTTACTAATGATCGGCATACCCGGACTGTAAAAGTCCGGACCTGCATGGGTTTAAAGGTATTGAAATACCGGGTCTGTGGGTTTTGATCCGGATCCAACACTCGGGTAATAAAAAAAATAAAGGGATAATAAAGAAAAAAATAAAGAAAAAAAATAAAGCAAGTGCACTATACTATTGAGTCTCAGGCGTGGTTGTAATTGCTTCCAGGTCCGCTCATTCTACTTCCGGGCCACGCATTGTCCTTCATGTATATGCACTGCTTCCCCCACTCACCGGCATCTGTGATTGGTTGCAGTCAGACAGTGCCCCTACGCTGAGTGACAGCGCATCTGATGCTTCTAATCACAGGCCCTGTCTGCGGGTCACTGTTGTACAGTAAAAATAAATAAAATAAAAAAATTGGTGTAAGGTCCCCCCATATTATGATCTCCAGTACAGATAAAGGATACGGCTAGAGGCTGCAGTCCCCAGGCATGCGCTTGTATTGGCTATCAAAATAAGAAGAACCTATGCAGCTTTTTTTTTTTTTTTTTAATAAATTAAATAAATAATTTAAAAAAAACAATGTGCAGTCTCCCACAATTTTGATACCCAGCCAAGATAAAGCCCGACAGCTGGGGGCTGGTATTCTCTGGCTGGGTAGAGCCATAGTTATTGGCCCCCCAGCCTAAAAATAGCAGCCTATAGCCGCCCAGAGTAATAAGGGGTTAATTGCAGGTCATAGCTTCCACAAAGCCCTAGATTAGAAATGGGGAGGGTCTATGAGACCCTCCCCATTACTAATCTGTAAGTGAAAAAGATAAACACAAACATTGAAAAAAAGCTTAATTTGACATAAAATACAAAAGTATTATTTTTATCAATACTATTTTGGGATAGGTAGCTTTCACCTCTGCACTTTTTGTGGCATTTCGATTTTTTTTTCTTGTTACAGTTTTTACAGTTTGGGTTTATTAATTTCATATGTACATAGATTGGACTTTTCTGAACATGTTGATATCAAATATGTGTATCTTTTACATAACTTTATTGTTAACTGGGAAAATGTGGGGTGATTTGAATTTTTATATATTTTAAAAACTTTTTTCTTTACTTTGTAAGTCCCTTTAAGGGACTTGAATGTGAGATTGTCTGATCTGTTATGATCCGGTAACCGTGGAAGATTACAAAAAATCCCATTGGTGAAAAAACACCAAGAAAAAAGGAGTAGTTGGAACCTGGGCTGACCACAATCCCCTAACTATCAGACCACACTAGAATTAGCCGTGGAGTGTTCCTAAAAACCTAGATGCCTCGTCACAGCCTGAGAAACTAGCTAAGCCTCACAGAAAGAAATGAGGAAATCTACCTTGCCTCAGAGAGTAGTCCCCAAAGGAGTAGATAGCCCCCCACATACAAAGATTACGGTGATGTAGGAAAACACAATACACAGATAGGAAAAATAGATTTAGCAAAGGCGAGGCCCAACTAACTTGATACAAAGAACAGGAAAGGAAACTAATTGTGGTCAGTACAAAATTCC
The DNA here is from genome assembly GCF_048569485.1 of Anomaloglossus baeobatrachus. Lineage (NCBI taxonomy): Eukaryota > Metazoa > Chordata > Amphibia > Anura > Aromobatidae > Anomaloglossus > Anomaloglossus baeobatrachus. The sequence goes on from NC_134354.1 coordinate 687,315,559, forward strand.
TGTAGAAAAATAACAAACTCCTGATAGTAAAAATGACCCTGGAGGCCAAACGACCTCACCCCCACTATATCAGGTACTCCTGTAGATAATGGGAGAACAAAATACAAAAAACAACACAAAATACAGAAGAGCAAATAATCAAATTAGACAGGGAGAATATCCCTTTTCCTACAGGAGAGCTAGCAAAGGAGAACCCCCATGCTCACCACACAAGAGAAACCAAACTCCACATGCAAGAAAACAGATACAAAGCAAAACAAATTAAAAAAAACACCATAAGGTGTGAACCAGGAAGCAAGGGAAATGCTAGCAATCTTATCTGCAGAAGTCTTACTCAGGGAAACAGGGAAGGACAAAACTCCAAGCCATGAACAGAGACTGAGGAATATACAACTATAACCGGTGCCAGCAAGGCAAAAAGTGCTCTCCTATATAGACCAGACTTGTCTGCAATAGGACTTCCCTAATTCCCAATTAACGTCGACACCTGTCTGAGTCACGGGCTCAGATTCAGCTCCACTACCATTCCTGGCCACCAGAGGGAGCTTAAAAACAACACCCACACAGACGACATTCACAACACTGATCCCTGGTACTATATACAGCAGTACCACAGTCTTCTACTCCACCAGCTACAGGCTGTATGTCATAGAGGAGATAACATGACAGGCATGGGTTGTTCAGCCGCCACTCCGGCTGACATAGCAATCATTTGGCACCCTGAAACTGCATCACAAGGAAGCTGATGGCCGCCCAATCTAACGTCCGGACCAGATCATGATGCTTAAATGCCGCTGTCAACAATTGACAGCTCTGTTTAAGAGATTGACAGCAGCGATTGGCGGGCATCCTACCAATCACTGCTGTAAGAGGCAGATGTATAGAAAAGCAAAATTGCCTAGAGGCAACAAGGTGCAACCCAAATCCTGATATGAGCAACAATATAGCAAGGATTAAAATGTAACTTTTAATGTTTTCTGTCTAAAAACAATAGACCTTAATAGAATAATAGATAAAGTGCAGTGCATAAACAATAGTGATAATAAAAGGATGGATCTCACCGAAATGTCTCTCCCGAGCAGATCACACACCACCGGAACGAACCACAGGCGGAAGAGGGCAAAATCAGACAAAAGGGGAGGGACCAGCAATTTAAATAATTCCTACCCCTGTCATGCCCATGCAAAATGCTTCCGCCCTTACAAGGGCAGCACCCAAGTCAGGTCAAGCTACCCCAATGGAGATATACCCCTCCCAACGCGTTTCCCTCTCCGCGTTACCAGAGAGTTCATCAGGGAAGATTAATATGTACAACCTGCAATGGCAGGAATATACAACACAAAGCACATTGGTCGCATATGTGTTCACACACAGCTCAATTTCTGTGTGTGCTAGTAGCCAGTGGCCTCTGTAAGAGGCAGATGCCAGCTATATAGTATGTATTCCCAATCTACTGCAGCCAGACAATAGGGAAATGGGGGTAAACGCCTTCATGAAATGGCTAGTTTCCATTTTTTTCCTTCCCTTCTTCCAAGAGCCATAACTTTATTTTTCCATTCACATAGATGTACTGGGGCTCGTTTTTTATAGGACAAGTTGCACTTTTGAGTGACACAATTCATTTTATCATGTGGTGCATGGGAAAGTGTGAGAAAAAATTCCAAGTGCTTTGAAATTGCAAAAAAAGTGAAATTTCACAATTGTTTTTTGGGGATTTTATTCACCGTGTTTACTATACAGTAAAACTGACATGGTATTATGATTCTCCAGGTCAGTTCAAGTACACAAATACCAAACACCTTTTTTTTTTTTTTTTTTTTTTTTTTAAGTGGTGAAAAAAAGTATGGAAATTAGTAATAACAAAATGTTTTAATGTTATGTCAACATTTTTTGAGGCTCGTAATGTTTTACATTTTAGGGATATTAGCCTGTTTGAGGGCCTGTTTCTACGCCCTGAGCCGATGTTTTACTGATATTTTTGGGTATATACAATTTTCATGATTGCCTCTTATTGCCTTTGATTACAAAACAATACTTGATTCTGGATTTTTTATTTTTTTTCTCTGTACATTTACATATTGGACTAATTTCTTTTATGTTTTGATAGATCAGACTGTTAGAAATGCTGAGATACCAAATATATGTGTTTTTTAATGTATATTGTTATTGAGGCAACAGGGGGAAGATTTTAACTTTTTTAATTTTTTTCCATATTTTTAAAAACATTTTTACAACTTTTTACTGTATTTGTTAGTTCCCTTTAGGTGATTTGAAACTGTGATCATCCAATCTCCCAGGCTGTGCCTAGCAATGTTACAGCATTATTATGTATAGTCAAATTCAGTCTCCTATGAACGTCGATCACTGGCCTTCACAGGAGAATCATAATCACAGGCACGGAGGTGTAAGTCATATGTCATGAAAGGGTTAAAGGAATTGTATGGTCTAAAATGACAAATCTGCAGTCCCCATATGTGACTGCAGTCTTATATTCTCCATGTGTTTTTGTAGTTTTCTTCCTGGTTCTCCAGTTTCCTCTCACACTCCAAAGACATACTAATAGGGAATTTCGCCCCGATGGGGCTGTAAAGTGCTGTGGAATTAATAGCACTATGTAAAAACGTAAAATAAATAAAATATGGCTCAGTGGTTAGCACTGCAGTCTTGCAGCGCTGGGGTCCTGGCTTCAAATCCCACCAACGGCAACATCTGCAAAGACTTTGTATGTTCTGGCTTCCTCTGGGTTCCTCTGATAAGGAACTTAGATTGACGATGAAGCCTATAAAATTCTGTGGAATATAATGGTGTTATATAAGCAAAGCATAATAATTAAATGATAAGTGATACGTTGTGATTGTAGGACAACCCGTTTAATGGAAACTCCTAAAATGTTCAACATCCAGTAGAGTATTTATAGGTCAAAATACCTTGACCTGCCCATCAAAGGCTTCAAGGGAGTTCAACACTCTCCAAAATATATGGAAAATATACCCTTTGGAATTCAAAATAAAAAAAACAACTTTTTAATTTTATAGCCTAACACATCATATACTACATATTATCTTTGTATTCTGGTCAAGGTAAACTATAGAATTAATGATTAATACTGTTTTATGAATTATGTGACCCTTGGTCGATGTTCTGCAGAAATAGTCACATTCATGTTGCCACTTAGTCCAGTTGGGGCACAATACTTTTCCGGGCACTGTTGTAACGGATTTAAATTGTGACATTATTTTTTTTTTTCTAATTTAAAACTACCTTTTGGTCCCTTAATCATATAACCATCAATTCAATGAAAAGATTTATACATTTTTAACTGATAATGGCATTACCTAAATTGTACAAGTTGCACTCTTCTTCTAACTTACTAAGAATTGTACTTTTGTTTGCTTAGACGATGGGAAAATAAGTATTTGCTTAGCTAGGCAAGTATAGATATTGTTCCAAGTCCTATTAAAATAAATATACACGGGTATATCATGAGCAAATAACACGCAGTTCTGTCTTCCCTACGTGATCCATGCACTATTATCTTATATTCATGTTCAACTTGAATCACCTGAGATTTTACAATTCTTAGTAACGCCAAGATGTGCAGGAAAGAACGTATTCTGAATTTCTGAATCATCAAATTAAATCTGATAAATATAGACCTTGCGTGTTTCTAGTATCTTCTAACAGCATGAGTCTCACACGCAGACAGAAACACAGAGACTGAAATATGATCTACCTGCTACTATTTTCCATTTCTAGTTATTATTATTATTACTAGCTATAGTACTCAACGTTGCCCAGGATAGTAACTTAGTGTCTCTCCCACTCTCACTCTCCTTCTCACTGCCTCTTTGTGTGTCTCTGTCTGCCTCTGTGTGTGTCTCTGTCTGCCTCTGTGTGTGTCTCTGTCTGCCTCTGCGTGTGTCTCTGCCTGCCTCTGTGTGTCTCTGTCTCTGTGTGTGTCTGTGTGTGTCTTTGTCTCTGTGTCTGTTTCTCTGTGTGTCTCTGTCTCTCTGTGTGTGTCACTGGGTGTGTTTCTGTCTCTGTTTGTCTCTGTGTGTCTCTGTCTCTGCCGATATATTAACTGACATTTTAGGGTGCTTTACACGCTGCGACATCGCTAGCGATTGCTAGCGATGTCGACCGCGATAGCACCCGTCCCCGTCGTACATGTGAGATTTGGTGATCGCTGCCGTAGCAAACATTATCGCTACGGCAGCGTCACACGCACATACGTTGTCAGCGACGTCGCTGTGACCGCCGAACAATCCCTCCTTCAAGGGGGAGGTGCGTTCGGCGTCATAGCGACGTCACTGCGGCGTCACTAAGCGGCCGCCCAATAGCAGAGGAGAGGCGGAGATGAGCGGCCGGAACATGCCGCCCACCTCCTTCCTTTTTCATTGCTGGTGGACGCATCTAAGGAGATGTTTGTCGTTCCTGCGGTGTCACACATAACGATCGTACCTGTGGCAGCAGCGATATTAAGGAAAGAAGCGACGTGTCAACGATCACCGTTTTTGAATGATTTTGCTGATCGTCGCTCCTTGGTGTCACACGCTGCGATGTCGCTACCGGCGCCGGATGTGAGTCACTAACGACGTGACCCCGACGTGTCGGTAGCAATGTCGCAGGGTGTAAAGCACCCTTTAAGCTATCTTATAACAACCAATCAGAGCTCCTATTAATAACCTGTAGCTCCCAGCTCCATTGATTTTAATGTAAGCAGGTTTTTTGGCAAATAACTGTAAAATGCAGGCTTACATTTTCCCCTCAAAACATAGTCTATGACGTTCTCTGAGTAAAATGAGATATCTGTGCAAAATTTCATGATTGTAAATGCGACAGTGCGGATTCCTTTAGCGGACATACACATACACACACATACATACACTCAGCTTTATATATTAGACTAGCTGTAGTACCTGGACATTGCCTGGGATAGTAACTGTCTCTTTGTCTCTCTCACAGTCTGTCTGTCTGTCTGTGTCTGTCTGTCTCTTTCTGTCTGTGTGTATGTCTCTGTCTGTGTGTGTGGCTCTTTCCCTGTCTGTCTGTGTGTCAGTCTCTATCCATGTCTGTCTGTCTGTCTTTGTGTATCTCTCTGTCTGTCTCTGTATCAGTCTCTCTGTCTGTCTCATTCCAGGTCTGTCTCTTTTCCCCCTCTGTCTCTTTTCCCCCTCTGTCTCTTTCCCCCTCTGTCACTTTCCCCCTCTGTCTATCTCTTTCCCTGTCTGTCTATGTCTGTCTCTCTGTCTCTTTGACTGTCTCTCTCTTTGTCTCTTTCCCTTTCTGTCAGTCTCTGTCTGTCTCTCTCTGTCTCTTTCTGTCTGTCTCTTTTTGTCTCACCACTGACATCTTATCTCACACGTAAGCTTCTTATACTAACATTTTATTTTGTTCCTATAGCAACCAATCACAGCTGCTATTAATAAGCTGTAGCTCCTATCTCCATTGACTTTAATGGAGACAGAATTTTTGGAGAGTAACTGTAAAGTGCGGGGTTAAATTTTCCTGTCAAAACATAGTCTATGATGTTCCCTGAGTCATGGGGTGTCTGTGCAAAATTTTGTGATTGTAAATGCGACGGTGCGGATTCCTTTACACACATACATACACACATACTGTACATACATTCAACTTTATATATTAGATTATTATTATTAATAATTATTATAACACAATTTATTTGATGCCACTCTACTTGTGACAAAGGGGTATACAGTACATAGACAAGTGCAATAATAGTGAACATTTCAAGGCACAGATTCATACAGGAGGAGAGAAGACCCAGCCTGTGAGGGCTCACAGTCTACAGGGGATGGGTGAGGATACAGCAGGTGAGGGTAGAGCGAGTCTAGTTCTACTAAGGGGTTAGTCCCACCATTGCAAGTTATTATTTATCAAGAGGATAACATAACTTGCTGATTGGTGGGGTCTGACTAATGAGACCCTCAAGATCCTGATAATGGCACTCTAAAATTAACTTTTGTGGCATTCACATATATGGGACGGCTGTTCGTCCTACTATTTAAAACGTTATTACCTAACCCATTTATTTTAAAAAACACAAGTCTGTAAGGGCAAAATTATTTGAAATGTAAAAGGTGATTTTTATATACTTTTGATTACTGAACTCCGTAAAAATATTTTAAAAATTCCATCACGTAGAGTTTTTTCACAAACTCTGGCTCCATAGGCTTTTTTCTTGCACCATACTTTGACCTCTTTGTGTGACCTTTAGTGGATGATTTTGGTGTCATTAGATTGATTAGAAATTAATGGATGCTGTGCTGCGATTGGCTGCTGTGGGCAGAAAGGTTTTTCTTAAGCCAGATTTCAAAGAGTGTGGTGATGCTCAGAGCATCCAATCATAGCACAGCTATGTCGTGGCCTCCACATGTAGTTTGTTCTGTTTGTGTAGAAGACTTACAACAGTGGTCTAAAGGGAATAAAGAGTGCTATCATTTAGGCGTGCCTATGATCTGGAGGGAACCGCAAAATTACAGAGATTACTGCTACTATTGTACATGCATTGTGGAGGGATTCAACCCTAAAAATAAGAAAATTAAATACCCAGACCTCCAGTCAGCGATTCGCCCTCTGCCGGTCCAGGAACACCTGACTCTTCACCTCCAGAGAAACTTAAAGATACACCTGATTCAGGAGATGATATAAGAAGAGAAACGTGAGCAAAATGCTGAATAATAATCAATATTTATTGAGAAAATATTAAGGTGCATAGTGCAGGAGATTTAGAACATGAACAGCAGGATTCTGACATTGAGGTGCAGGTAGTCCACCATCACAAAACAGGTGCGGGAGAATGACAGAGACCACCAACCGGGTGGGGGACCAGACTGCAGCCGGCTGCGGGCACGACCATCATCACCTTGGTTTACCAGAGACTCCTGTGTTTACTAATAGTGAGTACATCAGTGCCCTCCGGCCACCCATCTCCCTGCACCGCCCAACTCCCCCAACGAGTCCCGGGGCCACCCTCCGTACCCACGAAGGGGTTAACAACTTGCTGCGCAACATCTCCCCCGGGTGCCCCGTAACTGCAGCAGTGGTGTCCACCTTCACCACAACCCGTGGGTGGCATCACAAACTTAAACACGGCTCCGGCCGTACACTTATATCCCCAAACCGCCAACCCCTTTTAGATCAGAGTGACCGCAGGACCCCCGAGTACAGAGACCCTCGAGCCACCCACTGAAGGGCCGGACCCAAGCGGCTCGGCTGCCGAGCACGGGGCGGCACACATTCAGTACCCTCAGCAGCAGGTTTAGCAGGCCAAGTTAATGGGTTCCTGTTCTAGGGACCTGTTTCCCCATGCGGGCTTGGTCAACCGGTAGTCTCCTTACTCAGCCACCTCTGCACTAGGAGGATTTCAGGCAGCACCACTGGGTAGCCTCTCTCCCCCACCAGCAGCCACTATAGGTGCAGGGTCTGAGCGTGTCCTGATCTTCTACTCCACACCTCAGGCGCAGCTCCTCCACTCCTACTCCTCTGGCTGCCACTGCACAACTCTCTGTCTCCATTCCCACTACCCACCACTAGCTGGGATGTGAGGGCCACGCCCCCTCCCTGGGACTGCCCAGGGGTCCCCTCTAAGCTGTGTGTGTGTCCTGGTTACTTCGTGTCTGTGTGTCCACATCCTAGTTAGCCTCTGGGATTACCTGTTTTGTACTCACTCAGCCTGAGTGCAGTACTCAGTGGTGCCTGACCAGGTCAGGGGCGCCACATTACCTGTTTTTCATGGTACAGAAACAGACAAAAGGAATTAATTCGATTATTTTCTCTAGACAGTGCTCTAGTGTATTCCAGTGATGTTCCTGGGCTAACGAAAAAATTTAAAGGGGTAGTTCACCCATTTTTTTTATTTTCTATATGAGTGTAACTTTAACCATTTTAGGTGTTTTCTTCATTGGCCTCTATTTGCACTTCTGACACTGAGTGGCGCTATCCTGCATGCTCAGTGTCGGACACATGACCCCCTGGTGCTGTGGGCGCTAATATCCTCTTACGTCCCGTCAAGTTCCGGGCTCTCAAACTGGACGGGTACGTCAGAGGATGCTGGCGCCACTCACAGTGATTGACAGGGCTGTGGGTGGTGACTATCGCACGTCACAGCCCAGCATCAAGGGGAGGATCCGGAGGGCACCAGTGTGGAGCGGTGAAGGGGGCTGAGCGTCGGCAGATTCGTGAGGCACGGGGCATCAGTGTGGAGTACAGGGGGGGTTCTTCAGCTGAAACCCCCCCTGTCACATAAGTATCTGATCTCACTCTCCACCCGCCCACTCTGCTCCAATGTCAGGAGAGCGGGCGGTGTGATCATGTGCTCCCACCAGCACTACAGGACGCAGCAAGACACTGACAAGCTGGTGACATGCAGCACCGCATGTGTCAGAGCACAATATGTCACTGCTCTGCTCTTTCACCTGTCTGCTGCACGGGACCAACTGTCTCCACTCTGTCACCTGCAACACAAGTCACAGAGTGGAGCAAGTTGGTGACTGAGCACCTCTCTCCCCCTATCCCCCCTCTCTTCTCCCCCCTCTTCTCCCCCCTCTCTTCTCCCCCTCTCTTCTCCCCCCTTCTCCCCCTCCCCTCTTTCGCCCCCACCTCTCCTCTTCCCCCTCTCTTTTCCCTCTCTCTCTCTTTTCCCTCTCTCTTTTCCCTCTCTCTCTTCCCTCTCTCTTCCCTCTCTCTCTTCTCTCTCGTTTCCCTCTCTCTCTTTTCCCCCTCTCTCTTTTCCCTCTCTCTCTTTTCCCTCTCTCGCTTTTCCCTCTCTCTTTTCCCTCTCTCTTTTCCCTCTTTCTCTCTTTTCCCTCTCTCTCTCTTTTCCCTCTCTCTCCCCCCTCTCTCTCTCCCCTCTCTCTCTCTCTTCCCTCTCTCTCTTCTCTCTCTGATCCCTCTCTCTCTTTTCCCTCTCTCTCTCTTTTCCCTCTCTCTTTTCCCTCTCACTCTTTTCCCTCTCTCTCTTTTCCCTCTCTCTCTTTTTCCTCCCTATCTTTTCCCTCCCTCTCTTTTCCCTTCCTCTCTTTTCCCTCCCTCTCTTTTCCCTCTCCCTTTTCCCTCTCTCTTTCCCCCCTCTCTTTTCCCTCCCTCTCTCTTTTCCCTCCCTCTCTCTTTTCCCTCTCTCTCTCTTCCCTCTCTCTCTTTTCCCTCTCTCTCCTCCCTCTCTCTCTTCTCTCTCTCTCTTTTCCCTCTCTCTCTTTTTTCCCTCTCTCTTTTCCCTCTCTTTTGCCTCTGTCTCTTTTCCCACTCTCTCTCTCTTTTCCCGCTCTCTCTTTTCCCTCTTTCTCTTTCTCTCTTCCCGCCCTCTCTCTCTCTTTTCCCTCTTTCTCTCTTTTCCCTCTCTCTCTCTTTTCCCTCTGTCTCTTTTCTCCCTCTCTCTTTCTCTTTTCTCCCTCTCTCTCTCTTTTCTCCCTCTCTCTCTCTTTTCCCTCTCTCTTTCTTTTCTCCCTCTCTCTTTACTCCCCCTCTCTCTCTTTTCCCTCTCTCTCTTTGCACACTCTCTCGTTTCCCTCTCTCTCTTTCCCCTCTCTCTCTTTTCCCTCTCTCTCTCTTCCCTCTCTTTCTCTCTTTTCCCTCTCTTTCTCTCTTTTCCCTCTCTCTCTCTTTTCCCTCTCTCTCTTTTCCCTCTCTCTTTCTCTTTTCTCTCTCTATCTTTTCCCTTGCTCTCTCTCTTTTCCCTCTCTCTCTTTTCCCTCGCCCTGTCTCTCTCTTTTCCCTCGCTCTCTCTCTCTTTTCCCTTCCTCTCTCTTGCTCTCTTTTCCCTCGCGCTCTCTTTTCCCTTGTTCTCTCTCTTTTACCTCACTCTCTCTCTCTTTTCCCTCACTCTCTCTCTTTTCCCTTGCTCTCTCTCTCTTTTCCCTCGCTCTCTCTCTTTTCCCTCGCGCTCTCTCTTTTCCCTCGCTCTCTCTCTTTTCCCTCGCTTTCTCTCTTTTCCTTCCCTCTCTCTCCTTTCCCTTGCTCTCTCTCTTTTCCCTCGCTCTCTCTTTTTTCCCTCGCTCTCTCTCTCTTTTTTCTCACTCTCTCCTGGCATGGTCAGTACAGAAATCTCTTGATCGTGGAGGGGTGAGAGGGAGTAATAAACATGGAGTCCCTAATGTGTCTGTATATTTATTTCTAATAAAGTATTTTTCTCTGTATGATGTCTTTTTTTTTTTTTTTAACTGTATTGGAGATTCTTAATGGCTGGGTCAAACTTGGCCTGACATTAAGAATCTCGGGCTTTATACCAGCTGGTAAAACATAGCTGGTATTAAGCACTTACTACCCAGCGTGCCACCTGGCACCAGGGCTACTGGAAGAGTTGGATACAGCGCCAGAAGATGGCGCTTCTATGAAAGCGCCATTTTTTGGGGCGGCTGCAATTCGCAATTTTGGGCTGCAATTCGCAGCGGGGGGAGGCAGAAAGCTTGGGCCACCCTGCGCTGCGGATTCCAATCCCCAGCTGCCTAGTTGTATCTGGTTGGACACAAAAAAATGAGCGAAGCCCACGTAATTTTTTTTTAATTATTTCATGAAATTCATGAAATATTTTAAAAAATAGGACTTCCTTATATTTTTAGTTCCCAGCCGGGTACAAATAGGCAGCTGGGGGTTGGGGGCAGCTCGTACCTGCCTGCTGTGCCTGGCTAGGGTACAAAAAATATGGCAAAGCCCACGTCATTTTTTTTTTTTTTAAGTTTTTAGGCAAAAACCTTTTTAAAAAAAAAAAAAAAGGCTTCCCTGGATTTTCCATTGCCAGTGAAGGTAACACCAAACAGCGGGGGTTAGCAGCCAGTAGCTGCTTGGGTTACCCTTAGCAATTGAAAATGCAGCGGGAGCCCACACTGTTAGGGTTATGTGTTTGTTTTTTTTTTATTTTTAATGAATTTTTTAAAAAAAAAAAAAATCGACATGGGCTTCGCCCATCGAGCACCAGAGCATTTTACTGCTCACTCATGCCTACTCCTGACCACAGCGCCAGCAGAACAAGTAATCAGATGACTCCAGTATCATCGGTGCGAGTGGAGTGCGATAAAACATCGCATTCCATTCGGACCAATATTATCCTGTATATCAGCGCAGTAGCGCACATGAGCGATTATTTTCTCAGCCCTAATCAGACCGAGAAAACAATCGCAGCATGCTGCAATTGTAATGCAAGACTCTTTCTCTTTTACCCATTCAAGTGTATGGGGTGAGAGAAAAATCGCACTGCACTCATGGGACATCGGTGTACCGCGAGTGCAGAGCGAGAATCGCAATAGCCGACTACGGAGGAGAGAGGGAGATAAATCCCTCCCACCCCTCCTTAGTGCCGGCCCGCCCGCCCCTCCGCAGCGCTGGCCCACCCTTCCTGAGTTCCGGACCGCCCCCCGCAGCTGAGGTCCGCTCGCACAGTCGGACCTCAGTCGCAGGGACACACGTATGACACTCGGCTCTGCTCTACTGCCAGTGTGAGCCGAGTGTCATGCGAGGGGATCGCAGTAATCCCTGTGTGTCCCAGCCTGATTGGCCGACACTGGAGTCTGCTGATTTGAACTCAGCTAAACTCCTGACCACACAGCCCGCACACGGTCACATGTTATCGGCAGCAGGCAGTGACTGCTGTTAACCTGCATCCATTGCAGCGTGTGCAGGCTGTGAGATCAGGAGTTCAGCTGACTCCAGTGCCAGCCGATAAATTCTGTGTCCCACTGCAGAAGGATCCGGTGAAATAACGGTTGCATGCATTGCACATTTAATCCACAGGATCCGGTCATATGCGGTTTGCGGTTTTTTGCCTACAGGCAATAAAACGCTGATCTGAAAGTAGCCTGCAAAATGCATGCCACATGGATGATACGGACGACACACAGAGACTATGCAAGAGGGAAAAAAAGCAATCTCATGACCCCTTCATTTTTTTTTTCCCCAATTATTTTTTTCACATGTTCACCGGCTAATAATCATAATTTCTGTACACACACACACACACACACACGCACACACACACACAGACTATGAACTATATGAGAACAAGCAGAAGATAGAAGCTTTCTTCCCCTGGTTGTGCAGAGCTGGGAGCTTCGGCTGTCTCTGCTGTGTTTGCTCTCAATGCATCCACAGGGAAGAGGCAGGGAGGAGTCTTTGAGTGGAGAGGAGAGCTGAGTGGGTGTGTTAGATACGTTAGATACAGCCCTAGAGCCACAAAGAATTATGGGAGTTGTAGTAACTGAACCCAGGAAGTCAGAAGAGAGATTAACCCCATCAGAGCTGGAGACAGCAATGAGGATGTGCTGCTAGAGCACAATAAAAGGTAATATTGCTGAAAAAACATAATAGATGTGTGGAGAGGCACATATTAGCAAGATTTATGAGAAAAAAAATCAGTTTTGAGTACAATGTGAGCCAGACTTTTTATTGATTCATTCCCAAAAATGTCTGAAAACTGCTACTACACAATGACAGCAAGTATTCTTTAGTGCCTGTAGGGCATTCTGTATACTTGAAAGAAAACTATGAGAATTTAGACTTGATTCCTAAGAAACTTAACTAGGAGGATCAAGGATGGTCAATATGTGGTGATCTGAAAGTTCTCTCTTTGCTCCTTGGGCAGCAAGGAGGATACACAAAGTACCCAAGATTTTGTGTGAATGGGACAGGCGGAATAGGACTCATCACTGCCAAAAAAGTTGGACAATGGGAACAACTTTGCAACCTGTAAGAATTTAGTTGCGGAAAGTTTAGTTGATCCCTCTAAAATTCTCCTGGCTCCACTGCACATTAAGCTTCGACTAATAAAGCAGTTTTTGAAAGCTTTATGAAAGAAGGAGAGACTTTAAAGTACCTGTGTACCAAGTTTCAGGAACTATCCGAAACTGAAGAAAGGCATTTTTGTGGGTCTGGATATTTAGAAACTTATGAAAGATGATGTTTCAAAATAAAAATGAAAGCTGATGAGAAAAAGCTTGGGATTCTTTTGAAGAAATCATGATAAAATTTCTATATATATCAACAAATTTTTTGGTTGTCTGATGAATTTGAAGTTACAATTTTTACATTCCCATTTGGATTACTTTCCTGAAAACCTTTGTGCTGTTAGTGACCAGCAAGGAGTAAAGCGGGGTTTACACGTTACGATATCGTTAATGAATTATCGTCGGGGTCACGTTGTTTGTGACGCACATCCGGCGTCATTAACGATATTGCAGTGTGTGACACTTATGAGCGACCTTAAGTGATCGCAAAAGCGGTCAAAATCGTTTGTTGCATAGAGGTCGTCCTTTAACAAAAAATAATTTTCTTTTTTTAGCAATGTTGTTCCTCGTTCCTGCGGCAGCACACATCGCTATGTGTGACACCGCAGGAGCGATGAACATCTCTTTATCTGCCTCCACCGGCAATGTGTAAGGAAGGAGGTGGGCGGGATGTTACGTCCCACTCATCTCCGCCCCTTCGCTTCTATTGGACGCCTGCCGTGTGACGTCGCTGTGACGCCGCACGAATCGCCCACTTAGAAAGGAGGTGGTTTGCCGGCCAGAGCGACGTCGCAGAGCAGGTATGTGCGTGTGACGCTGCTGTAGCGATAATGTTCGCTACGGCAGCGATCACACAATATCGCACGTACGACGGGGGTGGGTGCTATCGCGCTCGACATCGCTAGCCGATGCTAGCGATGTCACAGCATGTAAACCCCGTTTTAGGGCGGCGTCACATGCTACGATATATCGGGCGATAGATTCCGTGACGCACATCCGGCATCGTTAGACATATCGTAGCATGTGACAGCTACGAATGACTGTGAACGAGCAAAAATACTCACCTTATCGTTGCTCGTTGACACGTCGTTCATTTTCAAAATGTCGGTCCTCCTTCTGTGGTGCGGTTGTTCATCGTTCCCGAGGCAGCACACATCGCTCCGTGTGACACCCCGGGAACGACGAACACAGCTTACCTGCGTCCCGCCGGCAATGCAGAAGGAAGCGACGAACATCTCTTTACCTGCCTCCACCGGCAATGTGGAAGGAAGGAGGTGGGCGGGATGTTACATCCCGGTCATCTCCGCCCCTCCGCTTCTATTGGCCGGCCGCTGTGTGACGTCATACGGGAGGTATGTGCGTGTGACAGGGGGTTGACGACTTTGTGCGCCTCGGGCAACTAATTGCCCGTGACGCACAAACGATGGGGGGCGGGTACGCCGGCCTAAGAATTCATCAGTATATCAAGGAGATGGAGCAATGATACCAAGGTAGATGCAACGTGAACAAGATGGGGGAGGACTGCTGGATGCTTCACAGAGAAGATCAACAGACCTTCTATAAGAGAAAAGGGATCAAGAGAAGCATTGAAGAGAAAAGAAAAAGGCATAAGAATTAATTTCCAATAAAGCTGCAGAATAAATGTTCAATACATATATATATATATATATATATATAATATTTTGCACATTTTTGGCTGCAATAAAGGTTTTTCTCGCTTTATCATAATTTCACTCACGTACGTGAATGTTAAACATAGAAATGTTTTTTCAAATCAGGGCATAAGAAAACATAAGAATTAGTAATTGGATTTGAAAACATTTTCATAAACCCAAATTTTGCATACCTATATTATTAATGCTAGAAGGCTTGGACTGGCACACAGAGGAGCAGACGAGCCCCCACACCATTTACGGTCATTAGTTGGCTCAATAAACTCGTTTCACTATGTAAAGACAAAAGCAGCATCTAATAATTTAATTAACAAACTACCCAGGTGACTATTATATAGAAACAGTGATACATTTGTGAATGAGGGTCAGGTAATATTGGCATTTGAAGAACAGTGCCCCACCACCCAGAGTCAATGTTACTACCAATGGCCCTTTGGAACATTTATAAAGCACTAAATCAGGTTGCTGGAAGGTGAAGGAGATGTTATTGTATCCAAATAAGCTGTATTATAAACACTAATATTATAAATATAAGTTAAAAAAATGTTAAAATAAAGCATGTATCATGTATACACTTTTTGGAGGCACAGTCCCAACTTTAGACCTATATGAGTCTGTCCTCTTCTAAATGTCAGCTTTTTGTCCTAATACAGTATAGAAACTTGCATTAACACATGTACGATATTGCTTCCTGCATCTAAGTCATTCCTAAAAAGCACTCTGTATGTATTTATAGTGTTTCATGTTTTACATCCTCATCATTTTTATGATAATGAACAATACACACCGTATTTCCCCAAAAATAAACACAGCCTTATATTTTTTTCTTTGCCCTGGAAAATGTGTTAGGGCTTATTTTCAGGGTAGGGCTTACTCTCAGGTAAACACGGTTGGGGGAAAGTTTGCCCCTCAAAAAATGCAGATCCCCCTTCCCAGGAGAGTCATACTTATCAGACCCCGGGGGTCTGTGACGCTCCCAGGTCCTTCTGTGATCTTCGGCTGACACACTCACACACATCAGATTGCACACACTACTCATACAGACACACTTACTCATACAGACACACTTATGCACACTCACACACACATCAGATAGCACACACAATTGCACGCACACACTCACTAAATGCAGCAATACCAATTGCTTCTGGCCGGTCGAGTATCCTGGGATGCAGTGCACTGGGGCGTGAGGACCTGTGGGTGGAACACATAGAGGACATGCGGGTGGAATGCAGAAGCAGAAGCAATCGGTATTGCTGGATGTGGTGAGTGTGTGTGCGATCTGATGTGTGTGGGTGTGCGATATGATGTGTGGGTGAGCGATCTGATGTGTGTGGGTGTGCGATATGATGTGTGTAGGTGTGCATATTCCACTGCAGGTCCCCCTGATTGATGTCTGGTGAGTATGATTGCGGGGTCTTCTCTCTTCTGTCTTCTTTCTTCTCTCTTTTGGGGGTGTCCGCTGTCTATAATGAAGTGTATTGCAGTATTCTTTAACTTTTTCCACTACATGTACACTATATTATTGAACCACGACTAGGGTTTATTTTCAGGGTAGGGCTTATATTTAAGCCTTGTTCCAAAAATGCTGAAAACTCCTGTTATCGCTTATTTTTGAGGCACATGTGAAAAAGTGGATCTATGTACATAATGTACTACAAATGACCCTCTTTGACTATCCAAAAGTTTAGTTAACTTCAAAGCAATTCTCTTGTAAAAATTGCCTTATCTTGAATAGAAGCTTTTTCCCTTGAGAGCATTGTATCATAAAGGGGTTATCTCAAGATCACAATCAGGAGCGAAGCACTCTCCAGTCTAAAGGCCACGTCTCACTATGCAACATAGCTAGCAACATCGCTGCTGAGGCACGACTTTTGTGACGCAACAGCGATGTTGCTAGCAATGTTGCTGTGTGTGACATTGTCGTGGGCGGAGGGGCCGTGCTCGCTACTCTCGGGTCCGGGGCTGCTGCTGCTCGGTGGCTCGAGGGGTGGGCCGGACCCGGGGACTAGAGCAGCGCTCCTCGCCCACGAGTGAAAAGGGAAGGATTGTTTGGGGAGATAGTTCGTGTCGCCACCCACGGGTCGTAGTGATAATGGGCACCACCGCTGCTGGTGATGGGGATCCCGGGAGTGGTGGCAGGGAGCAGCTAGGATGTTGGTTCCCCCTCCGTGGGTAGGGGTTGGTGATCCCGGGGCCCAGTGGTGGTACGGGGAGGCAGGAAGGCCGGGATGCAGGGTTGCGGGGCAGCGCGGCGCGGTGCCGGATGGCACTGTTGTACTCACTCAGGCACAGATTCACAGAGTCTCTGGTAAACCAAACGACTGGATGGACGGGTCCCGCAGCCGGCTGCAGTGTCTTTGCTTTCCCCGGACAGGTTGATGGTGGCTGTCTTTCCCTGCACCATTATAGAATGTATTGACTCCGATGGTTTCCCACTGGTAGTCCGCTCCCCGGCGTGTATGTACCGAAAGAGCCCATTTTGCCCGCAGGCACTGGCCCTTGGATCTCTAGCCTATGGCGATGGCTTTTTATCCTCACTGTGTGGACGGTTGCCTTCTATCGGATCTTGGGTGTGAGGGAACCCCTGGGGTCCCGGTCACTATCGGATTTGACCGTTGTCGGTGGCTCCTAGCCTGGTCGGGGTCTGATGGCCCTGCCTTTGTGCTTGGTACAGATCTGCTCCCCGGCTCGGTACCGGCGGGCCACCGCCCGTCCCCGGTCCTACGGTTCCACTGACTTGCACCACCTCTGTGGCGCCCTGGACAAGCCAGGACGTCAAAAGTACTACACCAATACACCCCACACCCCGGCTAGGCACACCTAAGTCAAACACAAATCCTTGTTGCCTTCCTCCAGGGGCTGATGTCCACACCAGGGGGTGGGCCAGGCAGTTGGTCCCGCCCACCGAGGAGTACACAGTCCTGGAGGCGGGAAAAGGAGGCAGAGTAGTTTTGGAGTTTAGAGAGTGTAGTGGTAGAGGAGCAGCCTGATGGTATCCGGGTGTGTGGCCCGGGCACATACAGCAAGGTTGGCAGACGGTGGTGACCGTCTGCAGGAGAGGCTGATTGGAGTGAACCGTAGGGACCGGGGACGGGCGGTAGCCCGCTGGTACCAGATCGGGGAGTGAAGAGAAGCCAGCACCATTCGGCAGGGCCTACGGACCCCGACCAGGCTAGGAGTCGCCGTAAAACTGGTCAAATCCATTAGCGAAGGGAACCTCCGGGGTTTCCCAGCAGTCAAGACCCGATTGAAGGCAACAGCTCAAACCGTGAAGGGAAACACAGTCACCGCCAAGGCTACAGTTCCCAGGGCCAGAGCCTGCAGGCAAAAGGGGCTCCCTCAGCATCCATCCAAGCTGGGGAGCGGGTTACCGGTGGGAAGCCATTGGAACTGTAAACACAACACAGGTGCAGGGAAAGGCAGTCACCATCAACCTACCGGGAGGAGAACAACCGCAGCCGTCTGTGGGACCCGTCCATTCAGCCGTTTGTTTGACTAGAGACTCCGTGTAAATTACTGGCTGAGTGAGTACCACCGTGCCGTGCGGCACAGCGCTGCCCCCGCGACCCTGCACCTTACCAGGCCCTGTAACCCGCCTGCATCCCTACCCCTCACCGGGCCCCGGGACAACCAACCCCCTACCCACGGAGGGGAGAACCAACATCCAAGCTGCTCCCTGTCATCGCTCCCGGTATCCCCGTCAAGAGCAGCGGTGGTGTCACAACTTCACCACAACCATGGGTGGCGTCACGGACAATATCCCCAAACCACACACCAACCCCGCTTTCACTCACGGGCGAGGAACGCCGCTCGAGTCCCTGGGATCCGGCCCACCGCTTGAGCCACCACCGAGCAGCAGCAGCCAGACCCGAGCAGTGGGTGAGCGCAGCGTCCCCTCCTCCGCCCGCGACACCTCCTGCAGATGGCCACCACCGTCTGCTGACCTTGCTGACAGTGCCTGGGCTCCGACCCAGACACTCACAGTTTCTCTCCTGTCACTTTCAACTCCAAAACTCAACTAACTGCTTTTTCCCACCTCCAGGCCTGTGAACGCCTCAGTGGGTGGGGCCAACCACCTGGCTCCGCCCCACCTGGTGTGGACATCAAGCTTGGAGGACGGCAACAAGGATTTTGTTTGACTGTTGTTGACTATCCAGGGGAGGGGGTGTGTGTGATGATGTGTTTGTGACTACCTGGCTAGTCCAGGGCATCACAACATTCAGCAACAACCTGGCCCCTGCTGTGAGGTTGCTGGTTGTTGCTGAATGTCCTGGACCATTTTTTAGTTGTTGCTCTCCCGCTGTGAAGCACACATCGCTGTGTGTGACAGCGACAGAGCAACAACTGAATATGCAGTGAGCAGGGAGCTGGCTTCTGTGGACGCTGGTAACCAATGTAAATATCGGGTAACCAAGAAGCCCTTTCCTTTGGTACCCGATATTTACCTTTGTTACCAGCGTCCGCCGCTCTCACGCTGTCAGTGCCGGCTCCCTGCTCCCTGCAAACATAGCCAGACTACACATCGGGTAATTAACCCGATGTGTACTCTGGCTAGGAGTGCAGGGAGCCAGCGCTAAACGGTGTGCGCTGGTAACCAAGGTAAATATCGGGTTGGTTACCCGATATTTACCTTAGTTACCAAGCGCAGCATCGCTTCCACGCGTCGCTGCTGGCTGGGGGCTGGTCACTGGTTGCTGGTGAGATCTGCCTGTGTGAAAGCTCACCAGCAACCTGTGCAGTGACGCTCCAGCGATCCCTGCCAGGTCAGGTTGCTGGTGGGATCGCTGGAGCGTCGCTTAGTGTGACGGTACCTTAAAGGCATCCTGCTTACTAAGGGGGTTATGTGTTTCTGATTGACAGTTTGGGCCAGCAGCCTCATTGTGCCGCATACTCGCACTGTGCATTCTATTATGCTGCTTTATGAGGTGCATTGCCTATGTATGATGCCCCTGCACTAGTCAGGGTGTCACAGGGAACTGCACTCCTGTCCTTATAGTGCAGAACCCACCCTCCATGGTTCTGGAATCCTAACCTTTGGTGTTGCTTCTATCAGCGTTCAAATCCTGGTCACCTTACACCACACCCTGTCAGGCACACCAGTGGGTGGTCTAGCTAGAATAGGGCCACCCGCCTAGGGGTTCAGACAGACTGGTGGGAGGGACTTAGGTCAGTTCAGTGTCAGCTTTCAGTGAGAGAGGAGCTGAAGTGGCAGCTCATGGGGAGCTGGAGGAAGAGTTGAGTAGTAGCCCTCAGAGAGTGAGGAGCTAGGGGAGTTGGAGCTCCATGGGAGACATTGGCTAGGTCGCAGATGATGGTCTGGGACCGGGGGAGTCGGAGAACCAGTCGCATGGTCGGCACCGGAATATCTAGTAACCAGACTGGTACTGAGCACGGCGGGGTACTGGACCCTAGATCAGGGAGTAGCTTCACGCAACCTGATAATTAACCTCTGAATTATAGTCTTTGTATGAACTGTCCCCAAGATCTCAGAGATCGGAGACACCAACACAACGAGGGGGATAGGGCTTTCCAACCCATACTGCTCCCTGAAATCCCAAGTGTCAGCCATCGAGAGCACAGCTCCCCTATCCGAGTATAGGGAGCGGGACCCTGAAAGCTTCAAGCCGAGGAGTCACTCAAAACCATCTACAATTAAGTGCAAGGAGGCAGGTCAAGACCACCAGCAACATCAAAGGGAGCGGATTCCCAGACGAGCTCCCCCCAGAGAGGCAGCGGTGCTCAGAGACTTCGACTTTGAGGGGTCACTCAAAACCATCTACAATTAAGTGCAAGGAGGCAAGTCAAGACCACCAGCAACATCAAAGGGAGCGGATTCCCGGACGAGCTCCCCCCAGAGAGGCAGCGGTGCTCAGAGACTTCGTTTACTTATGTGTCAGAGTCTGTTTGATGGTCGCACCAATACCCACACGGCCTGAGTGAGTACACTGCATTTTCACCACTGCATCTGGCCTGCTGCACGGCCTGCACCCCGCATCCCTGCACCACCACCATCTAGAGTCCCGGGGCCTACCCTATCCATGGAGGGAAATGTCATCTGGCTGCCCCGCTCCATCTCCCCCGGGTACTCCCATTAGCAGCGGCGGTACTCCCATTTACCGTGTACCACGGGTGGCGTCACGAACAATAACCTTCCCTGTAAATAGCCCCCTTTTTATTTTCGAGTGTCCGCGAGCCCCTGGGTCCGGAGACCCTCGAGCCACGGCAAACCCCGGATCCGAGCAATCCGACTGCTGCAGGGGTGGTACATATGCATCATCAGAGGAGTACAGTAGTAGTGAAGCTGATTGGATCCACTAATCTTTCCAGCTTCAGAGTAGTGATTACAAGTACAATAAAACAGCGCTTGTGAGCACTGTGCTCTGTGCCTAAAGGGAGCTTTACACGCTATGACATCGCTAATGCGAAGTCGTTGGGGTCACGGAATTGGTGACGCACATCCAGCCGCATTAGCGATGCCGTTGCGTGTGACACCTATGAGCGATTTTGCATCGTCGCAAAAACATGCAAAATCGCTCATCGGTGACATGGGGTCCATTCTCAAATATCGTTACTGCAGCAGTAACGAAGTTGTTCCTCGTTCCTGTGGCAGCACACATCGCTCCGTGTGACACCGCAGGAACGAGGAAGCTCTCCTTACCTGCCTCCCGGCCGCTATGCGGAAAGAAGGAGGTGGGCGAAATGTTACGTCCCGCTCATCTACGCCCCTCCGCTTCTATTGGGCGGCGGTTCAATGACGCAGCTGTGAGTTCGCTGTGACGCTGAACGAACCGCCCCCTTAAAAAGGAGGCGGTTCGCCGGTCACAGCGACGTCGCTGGGCAGGTAAGTACGTGTGACGGGTCTGGGCGATGTTGTGCGGCACAGGCAGAGATTTGCCCGTGTCGCACAACAGATGGGGGCGGGTACCCACGCTAGCGATATCGGTACCGATATCGCAGCGTGTAAAGCCCGCTTTAGAGACTGGCCACGTTGATAAACTGCAGTGGTGGTGGAAAACATATATAACAAGTCCCAAACGATATAATAAAAAAAATCTCTATTCTTTAAAATATAGAACATTTTTAATAAAAAGTAAAATTGTAAAGTTACTTTTACACATACTGTAGTTAACAATTTCATCCATTTATGTTGATGTGAAAACTTTCTTAAGACTGTGATTGTGCAGTTTTGCAGGTGAAACAGCTTTTCTCAGAAATAGGGCTCGCTCACACTAGGGTATAGCTCAAAAAAAGATTGCACTCAGAACCATCTTATTCAATGAGTCAGTGCAGATCTAAGATTTTTGTCTCAGCTGTATTTGGCCTGAAGAAAAAAAATTACAACATACAGCGACTGGACAAGTAGATTAGACAAGACTCATCCATTCGAAAAAATCAGATGCCACATGGACCATCCGAGTGGCATCTGTTTTTATACATATATCACTATTCTATAGAATATAAAGGCCCCGTTACACGCAATGACGTATCTAAGGATATATCACCGGAGTCACGGATTCCGTGACGCACATCCAGCGTCGTTAGCGACGTCATTGTGTGTAACAGCTCCGAATGAGTGTTAGCGATCAAAAATACTCACCTTATTGTTGATCGTTGACACGTCGTTCATTTTCATAAAATCGTTGCTGTTGCAGGATGCTGGTTATTCGTAGTTCCTGCGGCAGCACACATCGCTACGTATGACACCGCAGGAACATCACCGTACCTGCGGCCGCCCACAATGAGGAAGGAAGGAGGTGGGCGGGACGTTACGCCCGCTCATCTCCGCCCCTCCGCTTATATTGGGCGGCCGCTTAGTGACGCCGCTGTGACACCGCATGAACCGCCCCCTTAGAAAGGAGGCGGTTCGCTGGCAACAGTGACATCGCTAGGCTGGTAAGTATGTGTGACGGCTCCTACCGATATTGTGCGCCACGGGCAGCGATTTGCCTGTGGCGCACAAACGACGGGGGCGGGTGCTGCGTGTAAAGCCCCCTTAAGAGTGGCAAATACAAGGTCCTTTCTCACTCTCTCACTTGGAAAAAGACTACACGTCGAAACGCGCGTAGGGTTCTTGGACTGAGCACACGTTTCCCAGGTAATGTTTACTATTCTTTACTAATTTGGCGTCTGTTCCCCCTTGTGACTGACCAGACAGTCATGGCAGTGGCACATATTGGTTAAATGGGCACTGAGTGGCTGTCTTTATGGGTCCTTGTATTGAGCACATGTTTGACCTGGAAATGTTTAATGTGTTTAATTACTAAGCTGATGTCTGCTCCCCTTTGTGATTAACCACGCTGCCATGGTAGCTGTACACTTTGTTTAAAAGGGCATTTAGTGGCTGTCTTTATTTTGAGACATATTAATTGTTTGCTCTCAGCTACTATTGTCATATGTTACTTTGCTGGGTAATAGTACTAATCTTTCTCAGTATTGTTTTCACGTGTACAGCTCAGGCGGGTATATGAATATATGTCTTTTTGCAGTATTCCCCAATTGTTATTCCCACTTGGTGATCTATTTTTTATATTTTGTTTTTTTTTCTGTTATATTATTGACATTATTCAATTTGTAAGGATTCCATTGTGATTCTTAGTTATTCTTAATAGATAATTCTAATTGTTACCAACTTTGCCTGCATATAAGTGTGTCTTTTTGTCTTTACTTTTTCTATTGCTAATATCATGTTCACCCAGTTTTAATCATGTTAATATAAAGTCATTATCTTTATTTACAATATGTTTTTTGCACATTTTTTATATGAATTCTAATTGGACACTGTAAATTATCGTATATTAATAATTGCTGCTGTGAAAAAACGGCTTTCATATGGACAACACGGAGATGACAAGTGAGAATAAAATAGTTCTAATTTTTTGGATGAAAATAGGACCAATTTTTTTATATGCTTGTGTGAGCGGAGCGGTTGTCCATGAACAAAGTGCATTTTAATCAACAGATCTTGGAATAATAATAAGTTCCACAATTGAATGTTTTAAAAAAATGTTCCTGTGCTGAGATAATCTCAACAATGTTTTACCTCACAGCAGCTGCAATGTCGCGCTGTCCAGTTTTTTTTACTCTCTTTTGCTTCCTCCCCGACCCTGGTGCTGTTGTATAATCAGACCATGTCCCTGTACGGTCAGACACGGCCATTACACAGTACATAGCAGCGGCACATATATAAGATTATCTCCCACAGGAACATTCTTTTTAAATACATCAAAGTGTGGATCTTATTATTATTTCAAGATCAATTGCTTAAAATATACTTTGTGGGTCATCCCTTTTGTGTGATTGTTTAAGGAGCTGTTAAAGGACCTCAGTGGTTCAATGCTGTCACTGTTTTTAGTTGACATGAAGCTACAGCATGGCTGTCACTTGTGAACATAACCATGTTGCTAACAAATTCTAATTGTGATTTTTAAATAAAAAATAAAATTTAAAAAATATGACACATCCTTGGAGCAAAGTTGGCTTAGGACATAAAAGTTGAAATTGAAATTGCTGCTTTTCATAATCCTGAATTTTTCCACTTAGTTTGTCAAATATACACTGATTTTGTTAATAGATTATACATTTTTGTCCAGTTTTTACTTCTAATGATTTATCTTCTATGTGGACAAGTCTATACTATTATCATTTGTTATTTATTTAAGTACTAACTGCTGTGTTACCCGGCATTGCCTGGGATAGTAACAAAGTGTCTTTCTATTTCTCTCCCACTTTCTCACTCTCACTGTCTGTCTCCCTCTCTGTCTGCCTCTGTCAGATTCTGCCTATCTCTTAAGGTCCAGTCACACTAAGCAACTTACCAGCGATCCCAACAACGATAGGGATCGCTGGTAAGTTGCTAGGAGGTTGCTGGTGAGATGTCACACTGCGACGCTCCAGCGATCCCACCAGCAACCTGACCTGGCAGGGATCGCTGGAGCGTCGCTACACAAGTTGCTGGTGAGCTCACCAGCAACCAGTGACCAGCCCCCAGCACCGCGTGGAAGATGCTGCGCTTGGTAACTAAGGTAAATATCGGGTAACCAACCCGATATTTACCTTGGTTACCACTGCACGAAGCTACACGTGCAGAGAACAGGGAGCAGCGCACACTGAGAGCTGGCTCCCTGCTCTCCTAGTTACAGCACACATCGGGTTAATTAACCCGATGTGTGCTGCAGCTAAATGTGCACAGAGCAGGGAGCAGCGCACAATGCTTAGCGCTGGCTCCTTGCTCTCCTAGTTACAGCACACATTGGGTTAATTAACCCGATGTGTGCTGCAGCTAAATGTGCAGAGAGCAGGGAGCAGGGCACAATGCTTAGCGCTGGCTCCTTGCTCTCCTAGTTACAGCACACATTGGGTTAATTAACCCGATGTGTGCTGCAGCTAAATGTGCACAGAGCAGGGAGCAGCGCACAATGCTTAGCGCTGGCTCCCTGCTCTCCTAGTTACAGCACACATCGGGTTAATTAACCCGATGTGTGCTGCAGCTACATGTGCACAGAGCAGGAGCCGGCACTGACAGTGAGAGCGGAGGAGGCTGGTAACAAAGGTAAATATCGGGTAACCAAGGACAGGGCTTCTTGGTTACCCGATGTTTACATTGGTTACCAGCCTCCGCAGAAGCCGGCTCCTGCTGCCTGCACATTTAGTTGTTGCTGTCTCGCTGTCACACACAGCGATCTGTGCTTCACAGCGGGACAGCAACAACTAAAAAATGGCCCAGGACATTCAGCAACAACCAACGACCTCACAGCAGGGGCCAGGTTGTTGCTGGATGTCACACTAAGCAACATCGCTAGCAACGTCACAAAAGTTGTTCGTTAGCAGCGATGTTGCTAGCGATGTTGCTTAGTGTGACGGGGCCTTTACTGTCTGTCTGTGTTTGTCTGTCTCTGTCTGTCTGTCTCTGTCTGTCTCTCTCTCTCTCTGTCTGTCTCTCTCTGACTGCCTGTCTATCTGTCTGTCTGCATTTGTCTGTCTCTCTGTCTCTATCTGTCAATGTAGGTCTGTCTCTCTCTGTCTATCTCTCTCTGTCTTTCTCTGTCTGTCTGTCTCTCTCTGTTGATGTCTTTCTCTCTCTGACTGTCTGTCTGTCTGTCTCTGTCTGCATTTGTCTGTTTCTCTGTCTGTCTCTGTCTCTGTCTATTTGTCTCTCTCTGTCTGTCTCGCTCTCTGTCTGTCTGTCTGCCTGTCTCTCTCTGTCTGTCTCTCTCTCTGTCTATCTGTTTCTCTCTCTTTCTATGTCTGTCTGTCTCTCTGTCTATCTCTGTCTCTCTCTTTCTGTCTGTGTTTGTCTCTCTATGTCTGTCTCTCTCTCTGTGTCTGTCTGTCTGTGTTTGTCTATCTCTCTGTCTGTCTGTCTATGTCTGTCTGTCTCTATCTGTGTGTGTCTCTCTCTGTCTCTCTATTTGTCTCTCTCTGTCTGTCTCTCTCTGTCTTTGTCTGTCTTTGTCTCTCTGTCTGTCTTTTCTCTGTCTGTCTATGTCTGTCTGTCTCTTCTCTGTATGTCTGTCTCTGTCTGCGTTTGTCTCTCTGTCTGTCTTTTCTCTGTCTGTCTATGTCTGATTGTCTCTCTCTGTCGGTCTGTCTGACTCTCGGTTTCTCTCTTTGTCTGCGTTTTTCTCTCTGTCTGTCTGAAATAATATTACGGCACACATAAATAAGGAACGTCAAGACCTACCTCTTCCACCAAGCCTACAACCTACAATAGCCCTTAGTCCAGTAGACCACTGCGCAACCAGCTTTCTCCTCACCTATTGTACTATCACCCATTCCCTGTAGACTGTGAGCCCTCGCGGGCAGGGTCCTCTCTCCTCCTATACCAGTCTGTTTTGTACTGTTAATGATTGTTGTACGTATACCCCCTTTCACTTGTAAAGCGCCATGGAATAAATGGCGCTATAATAATAAATAATAATAATAATAAAAATAATGAATAATGAAAAGAGCAAATACAGCATGGGAGGAATAGAGCTAGCCAACAGCATGTGTGAAAAAGACTTAGGTATACTAATAGACCACAGACTGAATATGAGTCAACAGTGTGATGCAGCAGCAAAAAAGGCAAACACCATTCTAGGATGTATTAACAGAAGCATACATTCTAGATCACGTGAAGTCATTATCCCCCTTTACTCCTCTTTGGTCAGACCTCATCTGGAATATTGTGTCCAGTTCTGGGCACCACATTTTAAAAAAGATATCAACAAACTGGAGCAAGTTCAGAGAAGAGTGACCAGAATGGTGACTGGTCTGAAAACCATGTCCTATGAGGGACGGTTACAGAATGTAGGATTATTTAGCTTGTAAAAGAGAAGACTGAGATGAGACATAATAGCTTTCTATAAATATCTTAAAGGCTGTCACACTGTAGAGCAGGGGTGGGCAATTAATTTTCCCATGGGGCCGCATGAGAAATTGGGATTGGTTTAGAGCAGGGGTGGGCAATTAATTTTCCCATGGGGCCGCATGAGAAATTGGGATTGGTTTAGAGGGCCGGACTAATATAATTACCTCAGTTCTACCCAATATACTACATCACTACACCCCCTCCATATACTACACCTGTAATAAACTACACCACTACACCCCTATATACTACACCTGTATTATACTACACTCCCTCCATATACCTGTAATATACTACACCCCCATATACACCTGTATTATACTACACCACTATATAATACACCTCCGATATACTACATCATTACACCCCTATATACTACACCTGTAAAATACTACATCACTACACCCCATATACTACACCTGTAATATAGTACACCTCCATATAGCATACCTGTAATATACTACAACTCCATATAGTACACCTGTAATATACTACATCACTACACCCCTATATATACCTGTAATATACATCACTACACCCCATATACTACACCTGTAATATACTACACCTCCATATAGCACACCTGTAATATACTACATCACTACACCACTATATAGCACACCTGTAATATACTACACCTCCATATAGCACACCTTTAATATACTACATCACTACACCCCTATATAGCACACCTGTAATATACTACACCTCCATATAGCACACCTGTAATATACTACATCACTACACCCCTATATACACCTGTAATATACAACATCACTACACCCCATATACTACACCTGTAATATACTACACCTCCATATAGCACACCTGTAATATACTACATCACTACACCACTATATAGCACACCTGTAATATACTACACCTCCATATAGCACACCTGTAATATACTACATCACTACACCCTTATATAGCACACCTGTAATATACTACACCTCCATATAGCACACCTGTAATATACTACATCACTACACCCCTATATACACCTGTAATATACAACATCACTACACCCCATATACTACACCTGTAATATACTACACCTCCATATAGCACACCTGTAATATACTACATCACTACACCCCTATATAGCACACCTGTAATATACTACACCTCCATAGAGCACACCTGTAATATACACCTCCATATAGCACACCTGTAATATACTACGCCTCCATATCGTACACCTGTAATATACTACACCTCCATATAGTACACCTGTAATATACTACACCTCCATATACTACACCTCCATATAGCACACCTGTAATATACTACACCTCCATATAGTACACCTGTAATATACTACATCACTACACCCCATATACTACACCTGTAATATAGTACACCCCCATATAGCACACCTGTAATATACTACAACTCCATATAGTACACCTGTAATATACTACACCTCCATATAGCACACCTGTAATATACTACACCTCCATATAGCACACCTGTAATATACTACATCACTATACCCCCATATACTACACCACTATATACACCTCCATATAGCACACCTGTAATATACTACACCCCCATATGTCACACACCCTGCTCCCCATACAGCCTGCACCCCCATATCACACACACTACACCCCATACAGCCTGCACCCCCATATCACACACACTACACCCCCATATGTCACACACCATGCCCACATATCTCACCCTGCCTGTACCCCAACTTACCCCTCTCAAACACTCTGCACCCCTTCACATCCTTCTGTCAGTCTGCAGCCCTCATATGCCACTCACCCTGCAACTCCATCTTTCCACATATGCCACTCACCCTGCAACTCCATCTTTCCACATATGCCACTCACCCTGCAACTCCATCTTCCCACATATGCCACTCACCCTGCAACTCCATCTTCCCTCATATGCACTCACCCTGCAGCCCCCCTCCCCCTCATGTCCCCTCTTTTCTCATTACCAGTCATCATGTGTCCACATCTCCTTCAGGATTCAGTATCTTTGCTTCTGCCCGGCATCATGTGTCTCCTCTCACACAGTCACATGGGCGTGACATCATCGCAGGTCCTGCAAGATGAATTATTCCGTCTGCTGTGCTGCTCCTTCTCCTGCAGGGCGGGCGGGAACTTTTGAAATGACACACGCAGCGCATTACTGACAACGTCAGAGTGCGCGCGTGTGTCACTGACAATTAGTGCCGGCAGGGAACAGAGGAAAGACTCCTGCGTTCCGCTGCCTGCACTGACTGTGCGGACCTGCACAGGATCTCTCCCTGCTCGGCACGCTGCAGCCCGGCTCCACTGCACCGGCTGAAGACGGGCGGGCCGGTCACAGAGAGCAGGCGGGCCGGATGTGGTCCGCGGGCCGCCCCTTGCCCAGGTCTGCTGTAGAGGGATCAGTTTTATTCTCATTTTCACAAAGAAAGACTACAAGCAATGGGATGAAACTGATGGGGAGGAGACACAGATTAGATATTAGAGAAAACTTTTTGACAGTGAGGGTGATCAACGAGTTGAACAGGTTACCACAAGAGGCGGTGAGTTCTCCTTCAATGCCTTCAATGGAAGTCTTTAAAAAGAGGTTGGACGGACATCTGTCTGGGATGATTTAGTGAATCCTGCTTTGAGCAGGGGGTTGGACTAGATGACCCAGGAGGTCCATTCCAACTCTACCATTCCATGATTCTGATACTAAGAATGTCCTTCGTTGTCTATAGCAACCAATCACAGCTCCAATTAATGACCTGTAGCTCCCAGCTCCATTGACTTTAATGTAAGCAGGTTTTTTGGCAAATAACTGTAAAACGCAGGGTTAAATTTCCCCTTCAAAACATAGGCTATGATGTTCCTTGAGTCACAAGACTCGTCTGTGTAAAATTTCGTGATTGTAAATGCGACGGTGCAGATTCCTTTAGCGGACATACATACACACACACATACATACATACACTCAACTTTTACGTTAGATATTATTTGGATGTTTGTATAAGGCTTCTGCTAGCTGTAAATTAAAATTGTACATTTTTTTTTCTGACTACTACTGTATGTCCCACTATGCAACCCAGGCAAGTCCATAGTGTCAGAAGGGTTAATTTACTTTATAGCCTTGGGCACTTGCAGTCAAGTGTAGTCTGAGCTCTTGTGGTGGAGACACATACCTATATCATGACAGGAATAATGGCAATTACAGCTTTTGTGCTAGCAATTAAATAAACAACTCCTATGGCTGAATCCAGCTTCTGCATAAAGAACAAGCCTTGCCCTGGGCAGACTTCATCAGTCACATTTAACTTCCTTAATGCATCATTTTCAAGTTTTTATTCTCGTATACTAAGTTTGCAATGAAAATACCTTATGGTATTGCTTCAGTAAAAAAATAAAAGTCAAATTACAAATATAATAAAATGACATAAAATAAAATCTATTTACCAAATCTACAGCGTGCTCTGTATAGAACTTACCCCCTTCAGAGCCAATTATTAAATATTTCGCATTTTGAATTATTTAAACTATTAGGACAAAATGTAATGTTAGATATAAGAAACTTTAAAAAAGCAAACAAAAAAACATCATGTAGTTTATATTGAGTCCCCAAATGTTTAGATTCCCACAGGACTGTCTCATTTTTTTTAGTAATAAAAGATAAACATGTCATTAAAAGGGAATTAATCTAATTGATAATGGATACAACGTAAGAAAAAGGCTAAATATATGTATATTCTATCATTTTGTATTGATTATATCTTTTTGTAAAAAATGCATAATGAAAATGTCATAAAATTAACCCTAGAACGCATACCTGGGGCCTCGCAGGCCTGCTAGGTCATTTGTTTTCTATGGTAGATTGAATTGCTTGCGCGTTCTAGGGTTAAAAAAAAAAAACAACAACTTGGAAGTGTGGGCAGTAATTGTCCCCGACATACAGTATATGCCCAATTGACCACAGACTTTAATTTAATCGAACTATTACCAAACAAGTGTCATTTTAGAATAAGGCAGTTTGAAAAGGCAGTTGGGTGTGATTTTCAATAAAATTGGACACCTGAATATTGCACTGTATTGTAAAGTTTTTTTGGGCCAAAGTATGCAAATGTATTGGACTATAAGAATACCTTTTCAGAGATAAGCAAGCCTCTGAGTCAATAAAAAAATCTATTCTTTATTAAATAACATAATTAAAAATATAAAAATAGACATACAAAAGTCAGACATATAAAATACTAAAGTTAGGTAAGTGATATCAAAACACCCTTGTGAATACAAATCAATACAGGGTTATAGTAGGTGCAATCACAGAATTGAGGATGGATACTCAAAGGGTACAAATCAAAATAGCAAGTGCTGTGTACCATAATTAAAGGGGTTTTCCCCCACTTACAAAGTTAATTTTACAATTTATTTTAATCAATAGATCTTGGAATAATAATAAGTCCCACAATTGGAACTGTATAAAAGAAATGTTTCTGTGCTGAGATCATTTTATAAATGTGTCCTTGCTATGTACTGTGTAATGGCCCGTGTCTGACCGTACAGGAACATGGTCTGATCATACCACATCTCCTGGGCCAGGGAGAAAGTAAGAGGTATACAAACATTACAGCACAGGATCAAAACTAATTATTTTTGTGAGATAAAACATTCCTCTGCCTGTTTTTAAAAAATGTTTTACAGTACAAAATGAAGAAGGGCCATCTTAGAGTGCAGATTTAGATGAATGGTGTGAGCATGCCATGTCACATTGGCAGAGCCCCTGAGGTGCTAGAACAGTATAAACTCCCAACAAGTGACCCCATTTTACAAACTTCACCCTTCAATGAATTCATCCAGGGGTGCAGTGAGCATATTGACACTACAGGTGTGTCACAAAATGTTATACTATTAGGGAAGGTGAACAAAAAATAATTGAACAGTGGCATACAATACACTTTACCTATCAAAGAAAATGTTTTATTTGATAGGTAAGACTTAGCTGAAACTATTTGAAGCACCTTAAGCTGGCCTCATAGATTAAAAGCTGCTTTACACGCAGCAACATCTCTAGCGATGTCACTGGTGAAAGCACCCGCCCCCTTCGGTTGTGCGTTACGGGCAAATCACTGCCCGTGGTGCACAACATCGCTGGGACCCGTCACACAGACTTACCTGTCTAGGGACGTCGCTGTGGCCGGCGAACCGCCTCATTT
The DNA here is from genome assembly GCF_048569485.1 of Anomaloglossus baeobatrachus. Classification (NCBI taxonomy): domain Eukaryota; kingdom Metazoa; phylum Chordata; class Amphibia; order Anura; family Aromobatidae; genus Anomaloglossus; species Anomaloglossus baeobatrachus. The sequence goes on from NC_134354.1 coordinate 687,347,494, forward strand.
CTAAGGGGGCAGTTCGTGCGGCGTCACAGCGACATCAAACAGCAGCCGTCCAATAGAAGTGGAGGGGCGGAGAGCAGCCGAAAGAAAGTGACGCCCACCTCGTTGCCGGAGGACGCAGGTAAGGTGTTGTTTCTCGTTCCCGGGGTGTCACACGTAGCGATGTGTGCTGCCTTAGGAACGACGAACAACCTGCGTCCTGCAACAGCAACGATATTTGGGATAAGAATGACGTGTCAACGATCAACGATTAGGTGAGTAATTTTGATCGTTAGCGGTCGTTCGTACATTTCAAACACAACGACGTCCCTAACGAGGCCGGATGTGCATCACGAATTCCGTGACCCCAACAACATCCCGTTAACGATGTTGTTGCGTGTAAAGCCCCCTTTAGGCTTCACAGTCCACGTGTAGGGGGGGTTAAGGCTACACCACCCCTCTTCAGAAGTATCCGGCATATAGAAGGATTGTTGTAACATAATCTAATGTATAGTGTATCTTGTAAAATGGCCACCAGGTGGCAGTGTGGTAGTGACGGCTATCCTGGCATCTGGATAGGCAGATAAAGGGTTAAGAGAAAGGAGGAGGAGGATAGGGTATATATATATATATATATATATATACAGTATATATATATATATATATATATATATATATATATATATATATATATAATATATATATATATGGGACAGGCTATAGAAGGAGAGTAGGAGAGTCACCAGGAGGAGATAGAGACAAGAGGCCATAATAGATTATCAACTGAAGATCCTAAGGGTCAGCTCTCTGATCCTAGACATGCGGCGTCCTGCTCTTAAGAGGACTGTGGAACTGCGCCCCAAGAAGAGGGGTTTTAGTCCAGTCGGTCGGGGTGGCGTCCGTTCTTTCCTGGATAAGAAAAGCCCAAAGAAATCCTCTGCAGGACTGAAGGTTAGTGGGCCCTTAACAGTAGGTCCTGGCCAAAAGCACGAACGGAGGACTGCCATCACACGTAGCCTTTCCAAAGCACAAGCTTATCCCTGTGGGTTGGGCAGATAGGCTTTAGGATTATTTCAATTGGTTTGTGCAGCGTGACGGGAGAATGAGAGACCTAGTGGTGTCCTATGGAGCCCAGGTGCCAGGTAAGCAGACGGCAGTCAAATTATTTGTTGGAGTGGAGTTTGGAGGGAACCCCTTTGGGACCAAAAGTGGTGCCCGTGTTATGCGAATGGAAAACGTCCCTATGTTGAAGTTCAGTAAAGATCAGTTGTTTGAAAGAAATATAGCGGTGTCTGCTTCATTGACTCAGAGAACGAATGGACTGTGGCGAAAGCATCCCTGCAATGGAGAAGGTGACCGGGAGGCAAAGGGTTACCGAGCGGCTCTGCTGCGGCCTGGCAACCGCTGCACTCACGACTACGACTGCCTTCCCTGTCCCCTCCACACATGTACAGACCATTTTCCTGAATCCTTCCATATTGAAGCATATAAGGTGGAAAAAAATGAGTGTACCTGTCTGACCTAAAAAGGAGACATTACCTTAAAGATGAACAAGAGAAGTGGAAAAATCCAGCAACCATCTTGGAAAAACTCTGAAGCTTTATTGTGAAAAATCCATAAAAAACATACAGTGGATAAAAAGCTCAGCGTATAGACAAGAGTCTACGCGTTTCAGGCCTAACATAGAACTGGCCCTTAATCATGACAATCATGATTAAGGGCCAGTTCTATGTTAGGCCTGAAACGCGTAGACCCTTGTCTACATGCTGAGCTTTTTATCCACTGAATGTTTTTTATAGATTTTTCACAATAAAGCTATAAAGCTTCAGAGTTTTTCCAAGATGGTTGCTGGCTTTTTCCACTTCTCTTGTTCATCGCTAGTACACGAGGATCCAAACTGATGTGCATGGCACCATCCACCATTTGGGATACATATAGGTCTAGGTGAGCTATGATTACATTATTCTTTTTGATTACCTTAAAGATCCCATGTGTCGATCAGACTGGATCAACATTCAGAAGAATTGTATACATTTCCATGGGCGTTTTCTAGTAAATCTTTCTGAAGGTAAGAACTATTCCCAATGGGACCAACTCTTATTCCATAGATTCCATGTATTCACAGCTTCTACCTTGTCATCTCTGATAAATAAGACTTTTTTTTTCTCTGGGAGGATTGCTCTGTTCTCTTTTGAGATTTTACATGGAATAATTTCTTCACATATTTTGTATGGCAATTTATGTACAAATTATCATGTGCCTCATTTTTTTAAGACTAAATAAACTTGTCAGTGATTTTGCTGAAAGTCAAGAAAAATAATACACAATAAAAATCCACCTAAAAAATGCTTTTAAGAAAAATGCTTTATACAAATTCCAGAATCTTCACAGATGACCATATTTGTGCTGTTTTTATTACTGATGAAAGATCTGTATAATAAGGTTGGACGCAATGTCAACACTTTTATTTAACATGCTAAAAAATAATGAAAATTTATTGTTTCATCAATTTGTACTAATGAAGCAGAACAAGCAGTTGTAGGCCTCACACACGCGGGAGGAGACATATGCATGGAGCCTCCGGTTTAGTAGACAAGCAGTAATAGTTTCCCTGTTTGTGCCCGTCATGTAGTGCCATACTGTTTCCTTCGAGTGATGCATATAGAGACAGTGCTGCTATATTATTCATAGGGTTGACTAGATTGATGCTTAGGGGAAAAAACTTCAGTTCACAACAATACTATGAAAAAAACAGGAATAAAAGACGTTTGTGTGATCCAGCATCAAAATTAGTAAAATTCCAACTTTTTAAAAACTCTTAAAAATACATGGAAGAAAAAACTCAAGAGGTCCAGGACAATTTTCGGACATTAGTGCTCTTTCTCATAGGTACATATCTACAAGTGCATCTCAATAAATTAGAATGTCATCAAAAACTTAATTTATTTCAGTAATTCAATACAAAAATGGAATCACATATATTATAAAAATCATTACAAACAGAGTGATCTATTTCACGTGTTTATTTCTGTTAATGTTGATGATTATGGCTTACAGCCAATGAAAACTCAAAAGTCATTATCTCAGAAAACTTGAATAATTGCCACAAAACACCTTCAAAGGCTTCCTAAGCATTTAAAATGGTCCCTTAGTTGATCTTATATAAAATTCAAATTCTCTGAGATAATGACTTTTGGGTTTTGATTGTCTGTAAGCCATAATCATCAACAGTCGTCCCCATGATTGTGTAGCCTAGCGAACCAGACTAAGGGACCATTTTAAATGCTTAGGAAGCCTTTTCAAGTGTTTTGTGGTAATTATTCTAATTTTCTGAGATAATAACTTTTGGGGTTTTCATTGGCTGTAAGCCATAATCATCAACATTAACAGAAATAAACACGCAAAATAGATCACTCTGTGTGTAATGACTTTATATGCCTTTCCCTTTTTGTATTGAATTACTAAAATAAATTAGCTTTTTGCTGATATTCTAATTTGTTGAGATGCAGTTGTATAAGTAGAGAGGAGCGAATCGGAACAGTAAAGTTCGGTGTTCATACCAAATACGGATTTTACAAAAAAATTAGTGTTTGAGTTCAGAGTTCGGGTGCTTTACATATACTGATCATTCAATCAAGCATCACTGTGCTCGGGTATGCTCGGTGCTTGGCCCAGAGTGAGCCGTTTGCAGTCCCTGATTGTCTCTGACTGGGTGTAAAAACAATATTTTAGGATGTAAAGTGTACAAAAATATAAATGAAAAGATGCCGCCCTCCCTTGGAAATGCTCTGCTTATGGCTGGCTGCATGTGGGTGGAGATCCGAACTGCCCAATCAGTGAATTCCAATGTGGTTTACGTCAAAGTTGCATTCTGGACTCGGACTTATCTAAAGTTTGTCTGAACTCAGCAAACCTGAACTTCCACATGTCTGCTCATCTCTACCTATATGCTCAATCAAGTGGTTAGCATATGTAAAACACCAGAACTCGAAACACGAAGACTAATTTATTTTTGTAAAGGCTATGTCAGGTATGAACACTGAACTGTACTGTTTAAGTTTGCTCATCTCTACCTATAAGTATCCTTTTTTCTGAAAAGTCTTTTACTGCAACTAAGAGCTGGATTCACTTCCAGACAACGCACTGATGCTTTATAATTTTGCCAAGACTACAGCAGTTTAACAAAACAGGTTTAACTCAGAATAGGCCTCGCCATGGTCGACTGAAGAAGTTGAGTGCACGTGCTCAGTGTCAGATCCAGAGGTTGTCTTTTCAAAATAGACATATCAGTGCTGCCAGCATTTCTACAGAGTTTAAATGGATTAGTGTCAGCCTGTCAGTGCTCAGACCATATGCTGCACACTGCATCAAATTAGGCTATATGGCTGTCATCCCAGAAGGAAGCCTCTTCTAAAGATAATGCACAAGGAAGCCTGCAAACAATTTGCTGAAGACAAGCAGACTATGGATATGGATTACTGGAACCATGTCCTGTGGTCTGATGAAGCCAAGATAAACTTATTTGGTTCAGCTGGTATCAAGCATGTTTGGTGGCAACCGGGTGAGGGGTGAGGGGTACAAAGACAAATGTATTTTGCCTACAGTCAAGCATGGTAGTGGGAGTGTCATGGTTTAGGACTGCTTGAGTACTGCTGGCTGTGGGGAGCTACAGTTCATTGAATTATTATTATTTATTATAGCACCATCAATTCCATAGCGCTTTACATGTGAAAGGGGTATACATAATAGGGACAAGTACAATAATCATAAACAATATAAGGCACAGACTGGTACAGGAGGATAAAGGTCCCTGCCTGTGAGGGCTCAAGGGATAGGTGAGGATACAGTAGGTTAGGGTAGAGCTGGTTGTGCGGCGCTATATCAGACTGAGGGTTACTGCAGGTTTTAGGCTTGTCGGAAGAGGTGGGACTTCAGGTTCACTTTGAAGCTTGTCAAGGTAGGCGAGAGTTGGATATGTTGTGGCAGAGCATTCCAGAGTATGAGGGAGGCACGGGAGAAATCTTGGATGTGATGGTAGGAAGAGGAGATGAGAGGGGAGTAGAGAAGAAGATCTTGTGAGGATCGGAGGTTGCAATAATCCAGGTGGGAGATAATAACGGCATGTACTAGGGTTTTTGCAGCTTCTTGGGAAAGGAATGTACGGATCCGGGAAATATTTTTGAGTTGGAGGTGGCAGAAGGTGAAGAGGGCTTAGATGTGTGGCTTAAAAGAGAGATCAGAGTCTAGGATTACTCCCAGGCAGCGAGCACGTGAGACTTGGGAAAGTAGGCAGCCATTGACATTGATGGATATGTCAGGTGGGGGGGTTGAGTGAGGAGGAGGAAAGACAATGAATTCTGTTTTGTCCATGTTCAGTTTTAGGAATCGAGCAGAGAAAAAGGATGAAATAGCAGACAGACATTGTGGGATTCTGGTTAGTAGGGAGGTGATGTCAGGTAGATCTGAGTATCATCAGCGTAGAGATAATACTGAAAGACGTGGGTCTCTATGAGCTGTCCCAGGCCAAAGGTGTAGATGGAGAAAAACAGGGGTCCAAGAACTGAACCTTGGGGGACACCGACAGATAGGGGACAAGATGAGGAAGTGGTGTGAGAGTGGGAGACGCTGAAAGTTTGATTGGTTAACTATGAGGAGATCCAAGATAGCGCCAAGTCTGTGATGCCCAGAGACGAGAGAATTTGTAGTAGAAGGGAGTGTTCTACGGTGTAAAAGGCAGATGACAGGTCCAGGAGGAGGACTTAGTAATGTCGCTTGGCTTTTGCGGTTTGTAGGTCATTAGTGACTTTGGTTAGGGCAGTTTCAGTGGAATGATGAGGTCGGAAGCCAGATTGTAACTGGTCAAAGAGGGAGCAGAAAGAGAGTTATGAGGACAGTTCAAGATGGACATGCTGTTCCAGTAGTTTTGAGGCATAGGGGTGAAGTGATATGGGGCGATAGTTTGACACAGAGGAAGGGTCAAGGGAAGGCTTTTTGAGCATGGGTGTGATGGAGGCATGTTTAAAGCATGAAGGGAATACACCAGTTGTTAGTGATAGGTTGAAGAGATGAGTTAGGGTCGGGATGAAGACTGTGGTGAGATTGGGGATGAGGTGGGATGGGAGTGGATCAAGCAGGCAGGTTGTGAGATGTGATCCTGAGAGTAGAGTGGAAAGATGATTTTTCGTCATGGTGGTGAAGCTGGTTTTGGAAGGCGGAGTAGTTTTGAGGAGTGGCTGGGTGATTCTTGCTCTGATGTTGTAAATCTTCTGCTTGAAGAAAGAGGCAAAGTCTTCAGCTGAGATGAGAGGAGAGGGACGTGGTGCTAGGGGACAGAGTAGAGAGTTGAAAGTGTTGAATAGCTGTTTAGGTGTTACGGCCCCTGCGTCTATTGCTCCACGTTCCCGTTCTTCCCCTTCTGCTTCTCGTTTACGTCGTTCTAGTCGTTTGGGAACTTCTTAGCTTCCTGAGTCTAAGTCCCAATTTTGAGCTACTGAGCATGCTCACGGACTTAGTCATTTCTGAGGCTGTGTACTCTGTTCTGAGCATTTCTGCGATGTGGCATTACATGATTGGCCATGGTTGACGTCACAGATGATGCGGGGATCACATGGTCCTCGGCATGTGACGTGGCTTTACATGATTGGCCGTGGGTGATGTCACAGATGATGCGGGGATCACATGGTCCTCGGCATGTGACGTGGCATTACATGATTGGCCGAGGGTGACGTCACTTCTGTCGTTGCTCGTTACTATTGGCCCAGGGTCGTTCCTGTTAATTATCCTCCATCTTGTGGGCGGAGCCAAGTTTATAAAGGGCCCTGGAGCCTACCACTCAGCACTCAGTCGTTACATGCATACATGCACTTGTGTGGGAGTAGACGCTTCATGCGAGTCTGCATAATATCCCCGCTACCAATCTCTATAGTGGTACCGGGTTAGGCAGGGACCTAGTACCGATTTGGGCGTCGTTATACCCGCTTCCCATGCTTTAGGGGAGTCGGGCTAGGTAGGAACGTCTCCCCCTTCGTTCCTGTTTACTCTCTTCGGATAGCATAGAGAGTTCCCTGGCTCCTTATAGTGCGGTTAGCACACGGGGCTTGGACAGGAACTTGCACTTGAGCCATTTCAGAGAAAGCCATTGCTCTCTGTTATCAGCTGTCATATTACACTTCCTCTATGAGCATAATAGAGGGTTGTTCTTAGGTTTGCCTGTGACCATTAACAGGAGACCTGTGCATTCTCTCCTTACCTATGAGCATTGTGTATGCTTTGTTAATTTACTAGCTTACTTCTGTGAACTAACAGAGGTATTTCCTATACGTATGGGGTAGTCGCCCTAACTTATTTATTTGCCACCACATATTAGTTTATGCTAATACGGTACTCGCTGTGAGTTAAACAGGGTGTGTCGTACTAGTCCTTGTGTTGCTGTGAAGTAACAGAAACAAGTATTACTCCTGTGGTACAGACACCCTTTTCTGCTGTCACTAGCAGCAGTTGCACGGTGGGCCCTGACTGCCGGTTACTCATAATTAGTTATAATACCAGGCAGCCCCGTAACATTAGGTTTGTGGGATAGAGAAGATATGAGAGATGAGAAGTAGGTTTGTTTTGCAGCAGTGAGTGCAGACTTGAAAGTGGTGAGAGCCTGTTTGTATGTGGCGAAGTGCTCGGTGGAATGAGACCTCTTCCATCTGCGCTCAGCGATTCTGGAAGCCCGTCTCAATTCTTTAGTCTGACTCGTGTGCCAGGGTTGCCTGTTGATTTTGCGGGTTTTGGTGTGTGTGAGGGGGGCAGCTGATTCGAGAGCTGCAGAGATCGTGGTGTTATATAAAGTGGCAGCAGCATCTGCATCGTGTGAAGAGGCAATGTCTGCAAGAGGGGAAAGAGACTGAGAAAGTGAGTGTAAGTCAAGGTGATTGCGATTTCTGCGGGGGTGTGAAATTTTGTGGAGGGGGGGTTGTGTACTTGGAGAAGAGAGGGAAGAGAATGTGAGTAGGTTGTGGTCAGACAGGGGGAGAGGTGCGTTAGAGAGGTTAGATAGGGAATAGAGGCGAGTGAAGATGAGATCCAGTGTGTGGCCATTTTTGTGAGCAGCTGTAGAGGACCATTGGGTGAGGCCGAAGGAGGAAGCGAGTGTTAGATGTTTAGAGACAGATGAGTGAGAAGTGCCAATAGGGATGTTGAAGTCACCCATGATGATGGTGGGGATGTCGGTGGAAAGGAAATGTAGTAGCCAGGTGGTGAAATGGTCAAAAAGGCAGTGGCTGGCCCTGGGGTGATAAATGACAGCCAGTTGGAGGTTGGAAGGGGTGTAGATGCGGAGTGCACCTCAAAAGAGGGAAGAGTAACAGAGGGTGGTAGTGGAATTGGTGCAAAGGAGCATTGGTTGGACCGGAGCAAACCAACTCCTCCACCATGCTTGTTACAAGGGCGGGGGGTTTGAGAGAGTTGGAGACTACCATAAGAAAGTGCAGCAGGAGAGGTAGTGTCAGAGGGCGTGAGCCAGGTTTCTGTGATTCCAAGAATGGAAAGTTTATTAGTGATGAAAAGATCATGAATGTAGTAAAGTTTACTGCAGACAGAGCGAGCGTTCCACAGAACTCCTGTTAGTGGGACTGGGGGAGTGGGGGGCCGGGTGAATGGGTATAAAGTTAGAAGGGTTGCGGAAATTTGTGTTAGAGTGTGGATGGCAGTTAGATGTGACAATGGGGATGTGGTGAGGAGGACCAGGATTAGGAGGGGATATCCCCAACATTGAGGAGAAGCAGAGAGAGTTTAAGTAGGTGGGAGCAGGAGAGGCCATGGGATGGCCTTGTGTGTCTGGAGACACAGGGTGTAAAGTGGAGGAACAGATCTGAGGGTGAAATGGGTGGGGAGGATGGAGTGAGAGATGAATAGGTCATTACTGGGTGCAGGGATCAGAGGAGATATTAGAAAGTGATGTATTATAGGGGTAAAAGTAAAATGACACACAAACATTGTTTACTGTGACTATGTATCCAGTTACCTTCCAGTCACTTCCGGCCCAATTCGGGCCTAATACATTTTCTGCACACTTATAGATCCACACTTAAGGTGGCTTTACACTGCAACATCGCAAACGACATCGCTGTAACGTCACCGGTTTTGTGACGTAATAGCGACCTCCCCAGCGACATTGCAGTGTGTGAAACACATCAGCGACCTGGCCCCTGCTGTGAAGTTGCTGATCGCTACAAATCGTTCAGGACCATTCTTTGGTCCTTTGTTTCTCGCTGTGCAGCAAGATCGCTAGAAAGTCTCAGTGTGTAAAGGGGACTTAAATGTGCAGGCAGCAGGAGCCGGCTTCTGCGGACACTGGTAACCACGGTAAACATCGGGTAACCAAGAAGCCCTGTCCTTGGTTACCCGATATTTACCTTCGTAACCAGCCTCTGCCGCTCTCACTGTCAATGCCGGCTCCTGCTCCTTGCACGTGTAGCAGAGTACACATCGGGTAATTAACCCCATGTGTGCTGTAACTAGGAGAGCAGGGAGCCAGCGCTAAGCAGTGTGCGCTGCTCCCTGCTCTCTGCACGTGTAGCTACAGCACACATCGGGTAATTAACCCGATGTGTACTGTAGCTAGGAGAGCAGGGTGCCAGCGCTAAGCAGTGTGCGCTGCTCCCTGCTCTCTGCACGTGTAGCTGCGTGCGCTGGTAACCGCTGGTAAATATCAGATTGGTTACCCAATATTTACCTTAGTTACCAAGCGCAGCATCGCTTCAGTGCGTCGCTGCTGGCTGGGGGCTGGTCACTGGTTGCTGGTGAGATCTGCCTGTGTGACAGCTCACCAGCAACCCATGTAGCGATGCTCCAGCGATCCCTGCCAGGTCAGGTTGCTGGTGGGATCGCTGGAGCGTCTGACTGTGTGACCTCTCACCAGCAACCTCCTAGCAACTTACCAGCGATCCCTATCAGGTTGTATCGTTGTTGGGATCGCTGGTAAGTTGTTTAGTGTGACGGTACCTTTAAGGATGCACACGCCGACAATGTCGAAGCCGACAATCAATGAACCAAGATTGCCAACATGTACTGTGACATACTGAAACAAAGCATGATCCCCTCTCTTTGGAAAGTGGGCTGCAGGGCAGTATTCCAACATGATAAAACACACCTCCAAGATGAACATTGCCTTGCTAAAGAAAATAGAGTAAAGCTGCTGGACTAGCCAAGCACCTCTCCATACCTAAACGCTATTCAGTATCTGTGGGGCATCCTCAAATGGAATGTGGAAGAGCACAAGGCCACTAATATCCACCAGCTCTGTGATGTTGGCATTGAGGAGTGGAAGAGGACTTCAGTGGCTCCTGTGAAGCTCTAGTGAACTCCATGTCCAAGACACTTAAGGCAGTACTTGAAAATAATGGTAGCTATTGGCAAAATATTGACCCTTTGGGCACAATTTGGCCATTTTCACTTAGGAGTATACTCACTTTTGTTGCCTACGATTTAGACATTAATGGCTGTGTGTTGAGTTATTTAGAGGGAACACCAAATTTACACTGTTAGACATGCTGTACACTGACTACTTTACATTGTGTCAAAGTGTCATATCTTCAGTACTGTCCCATGAAAATATATAAGGAAAAATGTACAAAAATGCGAGAAGTGTACACACTTTTGTGATGTACTTCTTATGCCTGTACTGTATGTGTGTGTTGCTATATATATATATATATATATATATATATATATATATATGCAGTATATAATGTACATAAAGTATAATCCAACTGAAACATGCATTTCGAAAGCTAACTGCTATTTACCCCCCTGTGTTAGTGAGTTTTATTGAGGATCAGAGAACAGATTTCAGTTGAATTTCTGCAGCATTTAATAGATCATTGAATTCTTCAGATCCTTTGCCACAAATGAGAAACAATTTTGGTTAGTGTTTTATATAAATCCCTGACAAGGATCTGTTAAAAGTCACACTAAATCATTATGCAATGTTATTCTAACATAACTTGTATATCAATTCATAAACTAAGCTTTAAGAAGAGTAATCTCTTAAAATAAGAGCCCCATAAAAATTAAAGCTCCATTAGTCACATTAAAAAATATAGAGGTCAAATAGGCATTCATAAAACCGACCTGAAAATCTGAATGATAGAAATGTTTTTAGTCTGTGCACAAATTTACAAGCATTTAACACAATGACATATGGAGATTTTACATACGGAGTTGCTTAACGTCACATTAATAGGGACTGTATCGTTAGAAAGCGAAAGCTAATAAAAATGCTACCAAGAACAAAAATAAAGATGTACGAAACAGTTTTTTCTCTCTACTTTAAAGCCAAATTAAATGGCCAGAAATGGTCCACTCTGGAGCTGGTCTGTCTTCAGATAGTGGCTGCTTCCGGGTAATGCACAACTGCCGCCTAATCAAATCAATAAGGATAGGCCACCAATGTTAAAGTAATGAACAACGTCTTTAAGATAAAAAAAAAATAAATTAGGACAGGCTAAAACACTTCAAAAATGCCATAGTGTGTGAAATATTCAGTCCTCCAGGAAAGAAGCAAATATGAAAAAGAATAGTAAGATACATTGTGAAATGGCCATACAAAAAGTTCTATGATGTAAAAATCAGTGTCAAAAAATTTCAGAAGTTGATACCTTTTAATGGCTAACTGAAAAGATGGTAATAATAGCAAGCTTTCCAGACTACTCAGGTCTCTTCATCAGGCATGGAATCTATATCTGGTATATGAAGAGACCTGAGTAGTCTCGAAAGCTTGTTATTATTACCATCTTTTCAGTTAGCCATTAAAAGGTATCAACCATTGAGGACTTCAGTTCTTTTAAACGATTTTTTATCTCTACTGGCTAACACAGTACAAAGATATATTTTACCTGTATCAAAAAATTTCAGAGCATTAAATTTTCCTAGTCCAATGGTAATGTCACAGAAATCTCATGAATCTGACAAAAAAAAATCTCAAAAGGGTTGTGTGTCATAATGGTAACCTTTATCAAACTGACAGCTCAGTGAACAGGCAGCTCAACTACATACAGCAACCTGGTGATATCTCAAGAGGGACCCATGTTTGACCATACATTTCTCCTGCAGTTGTTGTTGTATGGGTAATATAGTATTACATGCAGCCCATTCAAATAATAATATGAAATACATCAACAAGTGTACCAGAGTTATAAATGGTCTTTGAGAGAAGATTTCCACTCATTACATAAAGGAGAAAGGAAGAATGTCATTAACATATCCAAGAACACTTAATGTTCATAAGCATAGATTAAAGCGGTGTTCCAATACCTATAATGCCCTTAATTATTAACTATTTTTACGACTTAACTACTTTTTTAATTTGCTTTATTATAAATTAATTACCTATCAGTCTCCCTATACAGCTAATCCCTATATCTGTATTTTTTACTTTCTCTGCAGCTACTATCAGCCCCCCCTAGACTAGCACAGGGCATCATAAAGGGGGCGGCACTGCAGTCATTTCCACAGCTTTATCACTGCCACCCCTGATGGTGTCCTCTTTCAGGGGGTGATAGAGAAGTGACCGCCGCTTCAGTGTTCGCCGCTCGCAGCTTCAATGGCTTCCCTGTTTCTATCACCACCTTTCTTTCTCTGAAATGAAAAATCATCAGATAGAGGTGATAGACGTAGAGGGAGTGACAGCAGTGCTGCCTCACAGCTTCTATCACTACCATCAAAAGAATCTGGCAGGCGCAGATGAAATGTGTCGGCAACCACTGAAGCTGCGGTCACTTTTTCATTACCCCCTGAAACAGGACATCATCAGGGATGGTAGTGACAAAGCTATGGTAAGTGACCACATCGCTGTACCCTGAAGAAGTGCTGTTTCAGAGGCGTTGATTGAAGTCGGAGAGAATTGACTGCAGTGCCAGCCTCCTGTGTCATTCTGTTTGATACTCCCCTAACACGAAACATAATAGAAAATAAAATTGGAATTAGACATACAGATAATTCCTTTTCTAGGAATCCTCCATGATAGCACCACAGGCCAGCACCAAAGAGGTTGCCTCCCTGCCATAATAGGGACAGAAAACACAAAGATGTTAAACTGCCCCTCCCCACCTCCAATCCTCAGTGTTTTTCTCAAGGACCACACAGTATAAATGCTCACAATATTTATTTAACCCCAAGTAATAAAAGAACATATCATGAATAGAAGGGTGGGAATTACCAGTGTTGTTGTGGACGCTTCCTAGAAAAGGATTTACCAGTAAGTCTAATTCCATTTTCTCCCCTCACCCTCCATGACAGCATCACAGGAGAAATACCAAACAACATTTTTTATAAAATGATGATTGCCTGAAGGACTTTCCTTACAAAGGCTAAGGGGTACTTTGCACGCTGCGACATCGCTAGCCGATGCTAGTGATGCCGAGCGCGATAGTACCCGCCCCCGTCGCACATGCGATATCTTGTGATAGCTGCCGTAGCGAACATTATCGCTACGGCAGCTTCACAGGCACTTACCTGCCCTGCGACGTCGCTCTGGCCGGCAACCCGCCTCCTTCCTAAGGGGGCGGGTCATGCGGCGTCACACGGCAGCCGTCCAATAGAAGCGGAGGGGCGGAGATGAGCGGGACGTAAACATCCTGCCCACCTCCTTCTTCCGCATAACCGGTGGAGGCAGGTAAGGAGATGTTCCTCGCTCCTGCGGCTTCACACACAGCGATGTGTGCTGCCGCAGGAACGAGGAACAACATCGTATCTCCTATAGGTGTGACATTATGAAAATGTCCGACACTACGCAGATCACCGATTTACGACGGTTTTGCGATCGTTTATCGGCGCATCTAGGTTTTACACGTTGCAACGTCGTTACCGACGCCGGATGTGCGCACTTTTGATTTGACCCCGACGATATCGCAGTAGCGATGTCGCAACGTGCAAAGTACCCCTAAATCCTTGTTGTACATTAAATTTAGTCTATAATGTGGCTCTGCGGATCTGTTCGATGGAGGTGCTGGCCATTTCGGCCTCGAAGACCAATATGGCTCTTGTGGAGTGAGCTCTCAACTTTTCCAGATGAATTACTCTCTGACGTCTATAGGCTTCACAAAATGCTTCCTTAATCCAGTTGGCTATGATAATTCTAGAAGTTGTCTTTCCCTTGTTTTGGATATTGAACAAAAAAATTCTGTTTTGTGTCTGTTGGAGATAATGAAAAATGGTTCTCTGTACATCTAAAGAGTGAAATTCCTTTTCTCTGTTGTTTCATGGTGTCACGCTCCCCGGTCCCCGTGCTGCGCTCCCCCGGTCCCCGTGCTGCACTCCCCAGTTCCCGACGGCGCGCTCCGTTCACCACTCCCGCTCCCGGTTCTCCTGCTCCCTCTCTCCCGCCGGTATCCTCCAGGCATTCCCGCTCAGGCGCCCCTCTGCATCGCAGGACACTCTGCCCGGCACTCCTGCTTCCTCGGCGCCGCTTCCTTCCCTGGTCTCAGGCACTCAGGCCTCGCGCATGCGCGTTAGGGCGCGCGCGCGGTCATTGACCCTTTCTTAAAGGGCCAGAGTCCAGAAACAGGATTTTGGCTTGCAGGTACAGGGTATAAGAGGATTCTTATTCCAGGTGGGCGGGGCCTGTTCTACGTGTTTAGTAAGCTAGGAGTTCAGGTCCCCCTTTGCCTTGTCCGGTATTAACCCTTGTCTGTCTCGCAGAGCCCGTCCTGCCACGCCATCCGGTCCTAACCACGACTGCTGCGTAATTCCTGTCGGGGGTTGTCGGCTGAGGACGCCACCATCTTCTTCAGTCCGGACCCGGCTCTGATCCCCAATGCCACGTGGTGACCTCCGTCCTCTCGTCCAGCTGGATACAGTTCCACCTGTCATCTCCACCGGAACCAGAGCCTTGTTATTGGGATTACCATCTGGACCCTTGTGACCTCAGGGACATCTTCCTTCCTCCTTCCGGAACGGACTGTGTCCACACAGCTAGTGCTTCGTCTACCGTGCCATCAAGGCCCTCTGACGGGGTGACCGGACAGTCCCTGTATAGGGGTTAGCTCCAGGTTGCTCCGCTGGAGGAGTCCGGTGCACGGTCCAGCGGTTCCACCACCAGAACCTTACAGCTAGAACAGGCCATGTATCCTGCCGAAGCACTGGCGTCCCAGCTGGCCGGATTGCAGCAGGAACTGGGACGTCAACGCGAAACCCAATCCCGCATGCTGGTTTTTATGACGTCTGTGGACACCCGCCTGAATACGCTACAAGCGACAGCCACGTCCCTGGCTTCTCAGTCCACGTCTGCAGCTCCAGTGGGGGCTTCCTCGGAGACCTCTAAACTCCGCCTGGCATCTCCGCCCCGGTATGCTGGGGATCCTAAGGCTTGCAGGGGATTTGTGAATCAGTGCTCCCTCCATTTCAAGCTTCTTCCGCATCTTTTTGCCTCGGACCAAGCCAAGGTTGCATTTATAATGTCTCATCTAGAGGGTGAAGCACTGGCCTGGATGAATCCCTTGTGGGAAAAGGAGGATCCCGTGACCACCAACATCCAGGACTTCCTGCAAGCTTTTCGTTCCACGTTTGACGAACCCGGACGTGCCGCCGCATCCGCCTCATCACTCCTCAAGTTACGTCAGGGGACCTTGACGGTGGGCCAGTACGCCATCCGCTTCCGCTCCTTGTCTCAGAATTAGGATGGGATAATGAGGCTTTAACGGCCGCTTTCTGGGAAGGACTATCAGGTCGTATCAAGGACGAGCTGGCCGGCCGCGACGTGCCCTCCACCTTGGATGCCCTGATTGCTCTTGCAACCCGAGTGGACCTCCGCTTTCAGGAGCTATACAAAGAACTGTCCCGTGAGAGACGTCCAGTACGGCACTCCTCCCCTCTGTTGAAACCCGCCACTCCCCAGGCGGCATCATCTGGCCTTCCCGTCCACGAGCCTATGCAAATCGACCGTCTGAGGCAGTCTGAGCAATGCCGAGCAGAACGTCTCACCAAGGGTCTCTGCCTCTACTGCGGAGATGGCACACACCTGCTACGGTCCTGTCCAGAAAGGCCGGGAAACTCCAAAGCCTAGGGTTGGTAGGAGAGGCCACCCTAGGTACTGGGACTCTCTCAGATCCTATTACATGAACTGTTCAGGTGACAACTGAAGAGTCCCAGTTCATGGCAGAAGCGTATCTCGACTCTGGGGCCGCAGGCAACTTCATCCAGCAGGCTACGGTGGACAAATACCGAGTGCCTGTTACTCCACTAGACAAACCCCTAGTGATTGCTTCGGTGGATGGAAGGCCCCTCTCGGACACCATCTTGTTTAGCACCAAGCCTGTGGAGCTCCGCATCGGTGCCCTGCACACCGAGAGAATCACTCTCTATGTTCTTCCACACATGTCCCATCAGATCCTGCTGGGTCTCCCCTGGTTACGGGCACACGAACCTTCGGTCAGCTGGTGTACTGGAGAAATCACCCGATGGGCCCCGTTCTGTCACGAGAATTGTCTGAAGTCCACACAGCCGATCCGACGACCTCCGGTCCCAGAGTCTCTACCTGGTCTATCTTCCGCATATTGGTCATTCGCGGACGTGTTTGATAAAAAGGAGTCGGAGGTGCTTCCGCCACATCGTCCCTATGACTGTGCCATCGACCTGCTGCCAGGGACCACGCCTCCTATGGGACGAATATATCCCTTGTCCCCTGCTGAAACACGGGCCATGTCCACCTACATCACCGAGAATCTGGCTAGGGGATTCATTCGGAGATCCTCGTCTCCTGCTGGCGCAGGCTTTTTCTTCGTTAAGAAGAAAGAAGGTGACCTGCGTCCCTGTATTGACTACCGTGGACTTAATCAGATCATGCTAAAAAATAAATATCCTCTGCCGCTCATTCCCGAATTGTTCGATCGGCTTAGAGGAGCCCGTGTGTTCACCAAGTTGGATCTCCGCGGTGCCTACAACCTAGTTCGCATCCGCTCCGGGGACGAATGGAAGACCGCGTTCAATACTCGTGATGGGCACTACGAGTATTGCGTGATGCCCTTTGGTCTGTGTAACGCCCCGGCAGTCTTCCAAGAACTAGTGAACGACGTATTCAGTGATCTCCTCTACGTCTGTGTGGTCGTGTATCTGGACGACATCCTGGTCTTCTCTCCGGACCTACCGACCCACAGAGAAAATGTGCAGCTGGTCCTACAAAGACTGAGAGAGAACCGCCTGTACGCCAAGTACGAGAAATGTATGTTCGAACAGTAATCTCTTCCCTTCCTGGGTTACGTGATCTCCAACATCGGTCTGCAGATGGACCCAGAGAAGGTCTCTTCCATCCTCAACTGGCCTCCTCCTTCCGGGCTGAAGGCTATCCAACGCTTCCTCGGTTTCGCCAACTACTACCGTCAGTTTATTCCTCACTTTTCTGCTCTGACCGCGCCGCTCTCGGCCTTGACCAAGAAGGGGGCTAACCCGAAGGACTGGTCACCGGCGGCAGTCGCTGCATTCCGCTCCCTGAAGCAGGCCTTTGCTTCCTCTCCAGTTCTCCATCGTCCAGAGTTGAATCGACAGTTCACCTTGGAGGTGGATGCCTCCTCCTCAGGGGCCGGGGCAGTACTCATGCAGAAGACCGCCACCGGGAGAATGGTCACTTGCAGATTCTTCTCCAAGAGCTTCTTGGCACCTGAGCGCAACTACACCATCAGTGATCGAGAACTACTGGCCGTCAAACTGGCGTTGGAAGAATGGTGTTACTTCCTGGAGGGTGCAGTATACCCCGTGATCATCTACACGGATCACAAGAACTTGGAATACCTGCTATCGGCTCAAAGACTGAACCCATGACAAGCCCGATGGTCCCTGTTCTTTGCCCGGTTCGATTTCCAACTCCATTTCCGGCCCGTGGATAAGAACGTGCAAGCAGATGCCTTGTCCAGGTCCTTTGTGCCAGAGCAGGAGGAGGAGGCGTTCCAGCCCATCATTTGTCCCAGCAAGGTCATTCCGGTGGCTCCTGTCACTCAGGTTCAGATACCTCCTGGGAAGACCTATGTCTCGGAGACCGACAGGCAGAGAGTCTTACACTGGGGTCATGCCTCAAAAACAGCCGGCCATGCTGGCCAGAAGAAGACATGGAGTACGATTGTCCGTCACTATTGGTGGCCATCTCTTCGCGAGGATGTCGTCTCCTTCGTCTCAGCCTGCCCATCCTGTGCCCGGAACAAAACGCCCAAGCACCTTCCCTATGGCCGTCTTCTGCCTTTGCCAATTCCCTCCGTACCGTGGCGACACATTGCCATGGACTTCATAACGGACTTGCCCTTGTCCTCCGAGCATACGGTCATATGGGTCGTGGTGGACCGTTTCTCTAAAATGGCTCATTTCATTCCCATGGTCGGATTGCCCTCCGCTCCGGAGCTCGCTGATGCCTTCATACAGCACGCCTTCCGGTTACATGGCTTTCCCACACACATTGTGTCTGACAGGGCAACCCAGTTTACCTCACGCTTCTGGAGGGCCCTCTGCAAGCATCTGGGAGTGACTCTGGACTTTTCTTCAGCCTACCATCCTCAGTCAAATGGCCAAGTGGAACGAGTCAATCAGATCCTGACTTCATTCCTGCGCCACTACGTCAACGCTCATCATGATGATTGGTCTACGCTTCTTCCCTGGGCTGAATTCTCCTACAACCATCATGTCAGCGAGTCTACTTCCAGTTCTCCTTTCCATGTTGTTTACGGACTTCAGCCTTCCGTTCCTTTACCAATATCCGCGGCTTCTGATGTCCCCACTGCTGACGCCCTGACCCGAGACTTCTCTGCCATATGGAACACTGTTAAGGCCTCTCTTGAACGCGCCTCCCTGCGGATGAAGAGACACGCCGACAAGAGGCGCCTGGATCCACCGAACGTCTCACCAGGCGATCTGGTCTGGTTGGCTTCCAAATACATCCGATTGAAGCTGCCTTCATACAAGTTGGGTCCTCGATACATCGGGCCGTTCAAGATTCTTGGTAAGATCAATGAGGTTTCCTACAAACTGCAGCTCCCGGCCACGATGTGGATACCCAACTCCTTCCATGTCTCCTTACTCAAGCCGGTGGTTCTTGGTTCCCTCTCCGATGACGCCTCTGCGGCTCCTCCTCCTATTGCTGGTGATGACGTTTATGCAGTAAGGGATATCGTGGCCATGAAGACCGTGCGGGGCCGGCAGTTCTTCCTGGTGGACTGGGTGGGTTATGGCCCCGAGGACCGGTCCTGGGAACCCCGAGAGAATGTTGGCACTCCTCTGATTCGTGCCTTCCTGTCCCGCTTGCGGGGAGGGGGGCGTGGGGGAGGGGGTACTGTCACGCTCCCCGGTCCCCGTGCTGCGCTCCCCGGTCCCCGTGCTGTTCTCCCTGGTCCCCGTGCTGCGCTCCCCGGTTCCCGTGCTGCGCTCCCCGGTTCCCGACGGCGCGCTCCGCTCACCCCTCCCGCTCCCGGTTCTCCTGCTCCCTCTCTCCCGCCAGTATCCTCCAGGCGTTCCCGCTCCAGGCGCCCCTCTGCATCGCAGGACACTCTGCCCGGCACTCCTGCTTCCTCGGCGCCGCTTCCTTCCCTGGTCTCAGGCACTCAGGCCTCGCGCATGCACGTTAGGGCACGCGCGCGGTCATTGACCCTTTCTTAAAGGGCCAGCGTCCAGAAACAGGATATTGGCTTGCAGGTACAGGGTATAAGAGGAATCTTATTCCAGGTGGGCGGGGCCTGTTCTACGTGTTTAGTAAGCTAGAAGTTCAGGTCCCCCTTTGCCTTGTCCGGTATTAACCCTTGTCTGTCTTGCAGAGCCCTTCCTGCCATGCCATCCGGTCCTAACCACGACTGCTGCGTAATTCCTGTCGGGGGTTGTCGGCTGAGGACTCCACCATCTTCTTCAGTCCGGACCCGGCTCTGATCCCCAACACCATGTGGTGACCTTCGTCCTCTCGTCCAGCTGGATACGGTTCCACCTGTCATCTCCACCTGGCACCGGAATCAGAGCTTTGTTGTTTGGATTACCATCTGGACCCTTGTGACCTCAGGGACATCTTCCTTCCTCCTTCCGGAACGGACTGTGCCCACACAGCTAGTGATTCGGCTACCGTGCATCAAGGCCCTCTGACGGGGTGACCGGACAGTCCCTGTATAGGGGTTAGCTCCGGGTTGCTCCGCTGGAGAAGTCCGGTGCACGGCCCAGCGGTTCCACCACCAGAACCTTACACATGGCAGGACAGGGAAATTATCTCCCTATACATGTGCAATTCTGATGTCACTTTTGGTAGAAAAGATGGGTCCAGACGGAACACAATCCTATAATCTAACATCCTCAGATAGGGTTCCCTGATTGATAGAGCTGGTAGTTCACCAACTATTCTTGCCATTATTATGGCTACAAGGAATACAGCCTTCCAGGACAGTGTATTTAAAGCTACTGAAGCTAATGGTTCAAAAGAAGAGACATAGTTAGACCCTTAAGTTCAATATTAAGGTCCAAACATGGGGACAAGTTGGACCTTCTTTGGTGTACCTGTAAAACTGTGGTCATGAATCTTCTTATCCACCAATGCTTTGCTAGAGCCTAGTAAAAAAAAAAAAAAGACGGCTGTGGACTGGAGGGAAGATAAGAGGGTTGTCCGACTTTAGGTTGTTTAATGTCCCAAATCAGTTCCTTTGAAGTCGCCAGGACAGAGGACATAGAGCTCACGATGGGCATATTATTACAAGAAGGGGCTAGGATGAGTGCCATAATTACTGTATGGGGATGCAGAAAGAGGAACATACATTTTAAGTTTATGGTGGCAATTAGGGAAAATGATTACTGTAGGGGCCTGGCAGCAGCCTGGATTGGAGTCGCTGCTGTGACCGGTTCTTGGCGGGCCGGGCCTAGCATGGCAGCGGCCTGGGTCAGCGTCACTCCTGCGGCATGGATTAACGTCGCTGCTGCGGCGGGATTTTGCTTGGCCGTACGGGGCATCGCTGCTGCGGCCTGAGCTGGACAGGCCGGGCTGGGCGTCGCTGCTGCGGTGTGGATGGGCGTTGCTGCTGCGGCGGGTTCTTGGCGGGCCGCACCTGGCGCGGCTGCGGCCTGGGTCAGCGTTGCTCCTATGGTGTGGATTGGCGTCGCTCCGGTGGCGTGAATGGGCATCACGGCTGCGGCGGGATCTTGGCGGGCCGAGCCTGGCGTGGCTACGGCCTGGGCTTGGCGGACTGCACCTGATGTGGCTGCGGCCTGGTTCAGCGTCGCCGCGCCGGGGGTCTCTCCAGGGACCGCGGGCATGGCTGCGGAGGTCGGGGCACTCGCGCCGGCAGGGGCATTAGATGACTCACCCCTCTGCAACATCTCCGGTGTTCGGGTGGCCGCTGCTCCACGCGCCACTTGCCTCGCCGTCCACTTCTCATGGGCCCAGGAGACTCCTGCCATCTCGCTGAGCTCTGCGCCTGCCTCCTGGATCTGCTGCATCACCTTCGCCTCCAGTCTCTCACACCACTGGTCCAGCTCCCAGTTCCACCAGGCAGTGGAGCCCATCTCTGGATGGCTGCGTATGAACGCCATTTTCTCTGCGTCGTCGCTGCTCTCCAGATCTTCTCTCAGTAGCAGGCTTGTCACTTCCTGTAGACTTGTGGCTTCCTTTCCTTCCCGCCGTCTCTGCACACCTCCGCTCTCACCACTTGCAAGGTCAGGACTCTGCAGGGTTTCTCTGGGTAGCCACACCTCTTCGTGGGCGGTATCTTCTTCCATCGTGGGTTTCTGTTGTTTTTCAGCGCGCTTTTCATGGTGGCAATATGGCGGCGCTTCAAACTTTTTAAGCGGACCGCCCAGGCACATGGTCACCTGTCTGTACAGGTCTAGTCCTTATCCTGTTCGTGACGCCAGATGTGAAGCCCCACAGTTGTTGTTGTGTCAGTGCATTACTTTCAGGGATTCCACGTGGATGGAACAGTCTGGTCACAGGTAGGGAACCTTCTCTTAGGATTGTCGTGACGCCACTCTTGGTACTGCGGTCAGTAGGGACTGCCACTGCAGGTTAAAGGGTGCCTGGGGCTGATGGTGGGTGCAGTCAGTTGTAGTGGCCTCCCGAGAGTGAGGCAAGCCCCAGGGCCCTGTGTAAGGGCGGCTTTGCACGTTGCAACATCGCACGTGCGATGTCGGTGGGGTCAAATCGAAAGTGATGCACATCCGGCGTCACTTTCAACATCATTGTGTGTAAATTCTAGATTATACGATTAACGAGTGCAAAAGCATCGTTATCGTATCATCAGTGCAGGCTCCAACTTTTTCATAATTACGCTGCCGCGACAGGTACGATGTTGTTCCTCGTTCCTGCGGCAGCACACATCGCTGTGTATGAAGTCGCAGGGGCGAGGAACATCTCCTTACCTGCCGCCGGTGGCTATACGGAAGGAAGGAGGTGGGCGGGATGTTTACATCCTGCTCATCTCCGCCCCTCCGCCGCTATTGGCTGCCTGCCGTGTGACATCGCTATGACGCCGCACGACCCGCCCCCTTAGGAAGGAGGTGGGTCGCCGCCAGAGCAATGGTCGCAGGACAGGTGAGTGCATGTGAAGCTGGCGTAGCGATAATTTTCGCTACGCCAGCTATCACAAGATATCGTACCTGCGACGGGGCGGGGACTATCGCGTGCGACATCGCGGCATCGGCTTGCGATGTCGCAACGTGCAAAGCCCGCCTAAGTGTGTGGCACCACAAGTCGCAGAATGACTCACACGCACAAGCAGAATGTCTTTCAGGGGTTTTACTCACATTAGGTGGCAGGGTGAGTAACCCGGGCGTAGCTGGGATGAACCAGGCTGGAACCAGGAATCCTTCTGGCTGGCTGATGAGGGTAACTACCAACTCGCCTTCCTTAGCACTTTTTTTGTTTTTGCGGTGACTTGAAGTCCCTACGGGGGTCAACCAGGGAAGTTGCTGCTGCCTGTTCTCCCCTCGCTTAAGCCCGTTTGCTTGTAGCTTGGACCAGGTCACTCCGGCTGCTTGCCTCCTGTGAACTATGGGCCCTCTCTTTGCTACGTGGCTGCGGACTCTGTGGTGGTATGGTGTGGGTCTGGAGTACCCCCACCGGCAGGTTTGGCAGAAGAAAGGTGACTCTATCTCTCCACGGGGACCTGTTACCCCTCAGGGCCTGGTACCTCCCTGGCAGTCCCTTTACTCTGCCACCCCTTTGCTCTCTCTAGCCTTAGGTGGATTTCGGGTGGCACTACCAAGTGACCGATCTCCCCCGCCGGTAGTCACTGCGCGTACGCTGTCAGATTGTGCCAGACTCCAGGGTCTGCTGCATGCGTCTGCTCTCCCTGAGCTGCACTCACTAACTGGCTCACTACTTCCTCCTCTCCTGTTCTTGCCTATGCAACCTAGCAACCAGGCTCTCTACCACACCCCTTGAGTGGACATGGAGGCTACGCCCCCCTCCTGGAATCTCTCAGGAGTCCCTTCAAAGGTCAATGTGTGAGACCTGATTACTATGCGCCTGTGTAGTCACACCTCGGTCAGCCTTCTGGATTACCTGTATTGTACTGCCCCCAGCATGGGTGGAGTACTCAGTGGTGCCTGACCAGGTCAGGGGCGCCACACTCTTTTCACACATGCGTTCGAGTATCTAGGGAAGCCGCGAGTTGGAGCTCCTAGATACAGATGCCAGCTCCTTACCGCACACCGTTCATCCTACGGGGTAAGATTAGCACTCACTCCTTGAAGCCCGCCTCGCAGAACACCTCCATACTCTGCACTTGCTGCCAGTCCCGAGATGAATTTCTTCAACTTCAACACAGGCATCCACGCCACGTGTAACCTCTGCAGCCTACTACGAACCTCCAGATGAGGACACGTATTCATCTACTCACCTAGTCTGGTGCATCTCCCAAGCAAGTCAATTGATCTCCATTTTACCCCGCACATGTTAATTATTACTAGTATGTACTACGTTGGTTTGTGAGCGCTACAGTCTTCTGGTATTATTATATCTGTCTCCTTGATCCACTCTCACGCGGAGTGTATTTACTATTAGCTGCCCCAAAATTAGCCTTAGCTCACTATTTAACCACTGCACCTGACACATCCAGCCTACAGGCTTCATCATTTTCAGCTTCAGCCCTCTAATCCATTTGCCTCTGAGCGCTGGTATATTCTATTCTTTATTATACTCACCTAGGGGGTGGTTGGGTCCAATGGGTGTCGATCTCGGCTCCATGTAGATGACGCATCCTACGTCATCTACACAGAGGTGTCAATGGTGCTCCTGGTAAGCGCACTTTTATCTGCAATGCTGAGGGCAGATCAAAGTATTGTAGTGAGCCTTAAGGGTGCTTTACATGCTGTGACATCGCTAGCGATAGCTAGCGATGTCCTGCGCGATAGCACCCACCCCCATCACTCGTGCGAAATTTGGTGATCGCTGCCGTAGCGAACATTATCGCTACGGCAGCGTCACACGCACATACCTCGACAGCGACGTCGCTGTAACCGCCGAACAATCCCTCCCTCAAGGGGGAGGTGCGTTTGGCGTCATAGTGACATCACTGCGGCGTCACTAAGCGGCCAGCCAATAGAAGCGGAGGGGCGGAGATGAACAGGACGTAACATCCTGCCCACCTCCTTCCTTCCGCATTGCCGGTGGACGGCAGGTAAGCAGATGTTCGTCGTTCCTGCGGTGTCACACACAGCGATGTTTGCTGCCGCAGGAACGACAAACAACATCGTACCTGTGGCAGCAGCGATATTAAGGAAAGGAGCAACGTGTCAACGATCCCTGTTTTTGTGTCACATGCTGCAATGTCGCTACCGGCGCCGGATGTGCGTCACTAACGACGTGACCAGGACAATATATCGGTAGCGATGTCGCAGCATGTAAAGCACCCTTTAGACCTTACCTCATGCCTGCGCATTACATTGCTTTGCTCTGCCTTCAGCATGGTAGATCAAAGTGCGAATGCGCAGGAGTGCCATCGAGGCATTATGTGGATGACGTAGGACGCATAATTCCACACGGAGCTGGGAAGAAGGACGGCAATGGACGGAAGAGAGGACCCGAGACCAGTGACGTCCATTGGACCTGACTACCCCCCTTGGTGAGTATAATAAAGGTGTTTTTTATGTTATACAGAGCGGCCTGGGATCTTCTTTTCTGCATTCTAGAGTTCTGCATATAAGAGCAGGTGGTAGTGGTGGTGGCTGCAATTTATAAAGAAAAATTGTGGTGACAGGTTCCCTTTAATGAAACACAAATAAAAAAAATGGACTTTTTATTCTACAATCTTCTCTGATAACTGCATTGAAAAAGAATTATAAATGATTTTTTTTTGTATTTTACCAGCTCCAGTCTAAATTTTGGAGACAAGTAAGAATGAGTTGCTGCCATCCCTGTACAATGTGGTGCTGAGAAAAGTACTTGCTTGTCTCTAGTGAAGCTAGATATGCTACAAAATGTTCTGTGTAAAAATGTATGACTTATGAATGAACCGGGAAATAATAAGATGAAGGTATTGTGCCAACAGGCATTGTAAAATGTCTGCTGAGTTTTTTTTAATTATATTAGTTGGGAATTAAATTTTAGAGTCTGTAAGGCTGTGATCATAAAACAAAAGCAATTATTCAGTTCATATAGATTTCTAAGTCCAACTTCACATCCGTAAGAAAGTAGAAATTAAAGAAGAAAGAACATCTAGTGCAGAACCCACTGTTATATTTTTTCTGAACATAGTTTATGAACATTTTGTAGGGTGAAGTTGAGTTGAACCAGATACAAAATAATGTTAAATAAATGTTATATTGTATTCTCAAGTCAATGAGTGACCCTTATGATAAGACATCAAGATATGATTCATTTATGGAAATCTTGTCTTACAAAATCCTTCACAATTTATATTTGACAAGTAGAATTCCCTCCATGGATTCACACTGTTAAGAGTCAAGAGAAATGTTATGTACGAGCTGCCTTAAATTAATGTATCAATGGAATACCGTATTTTTTGGTTTATAAGATGCAGTGGATTATAAGACACACGCCAAATTTAGAGGGGAAAAAAGGTAAAAAAAAGTGGAATAGGGCGATGCTGCAGGTGCTGTGCTGGAACTGCGGGCGATGTGCTGGAGCTGCGGGATGATGTGCTAGAGCTGCGCTGTGCTGAGGCTGCAGGCCGAGGGAGTTGCGCTGTGCTGGGGCTGCGGGACGAGGGCACCGTGCTGTGCTGGTGCTGGGGGCGTCATTCTGAAAATCTCGGCAGTGCGGACTTCAAATAATGGCGCCTCGAGTCGACTCGTGCACAGATGGAGTCAACTTGGAAGAGTGACGTATGGTAAAGGTGCATCTGCATCTGTCTTAATTTTGAAACAGTAAGAAGGATCCATAGTTGGCCTTAGTTTGCTAAGAAAAGTTGAATCTGAGATCTGATGGAATGATTGTTAACCACTGTCTGCACCAAGAAGCTGATCTAAAAAGCTAGAAATGAGTGCTGTGTGGATAGCCGTAGCCATGAATGTTGCAAGTGGTTTTGGATCCCTTATAGCTTAAATCAAGAGAACCTGGTTTATGAGGATAACTTGAGATACTAAATGAGCTAGCCTGTAAAGCTGCACAAATGACTACTGTGAGTTATTTGCTGAACTTTGCTAAAAGACTGTTCCTGCTCTCATAATGTAACCTCAAAGCTTTGTGCCTCAACCTTCACTTGCAACCACCAAGTTTTGTATCTCAACTTTGATTTGTAATTAAAAATGCAAATTCAGTGTACAATCGCAATAGGGTCTTATTCAAAATATAAAGGCAAATGCTATGTTAGCAAGGTGCTCACCTTGTGTGATTCTGTCCCCCACAACCAGTAGTACAGGTAAAAACAGTTGCTGCAAGGTCCACAAGCTCAGAGGCTGGAGCAGTATGTAGGAACCAGGGTGTGGATTAAAACTGCACTGCTGTAGATGAAAAGAAAATCAAAATTGCTGTATAATAAATTGTGATTTTTCAACGCGTTTCAAATTGAAACCCCACTTTGGCACATTTCATGATTAAGAAGTGGGGTTTCAATTCAAAATGTGTTGAATAAAGCACCATTATCTACTGCCAAGCGATTTGGATCTTCTTTTCATCTACGGCAGTTCAGTTTTAATTCACATTTTTCAAGGTTCCTACATACTTGATTTTTAAGTGGCACTCTATGTACATTAATTATGTTTTTTAAATTTCAACATTGTGCCCTAACTGAGAGACTGTAACTGCTGTGTTATTTACATCATGCTGTGCAAAAGTCGGTTGCTGAGACTGTGTAACTCAATGCACTGTCTTTGAATGGGTTGTAGACCGCGCACATAAACTGATCATCTTATATACTTCTTGTCAGCCACATTATTTTATTGGGATCATTGGGTTCCAATTTTGCACACTGTTGTTAACTCACTCTTACAACCAACCAACCAACGAACAAACAAACCAACCAACCAGCCAGCCAACCAACTAACCAACAAACCAACCAGCCAGCCCACCAACCAACCAACCAACCAACCAGCCAGCCAACCAACTAAGCAACAAACCAACCAGCCAGCCCACCAACCAACCAACCAACCAACCAACCAACCAACCAGCCAGCCAGCCAGCCAGCCCACCAACCAACCAACCAGCCAGCCAGCCAGCCAGCCTTTCTTCTTTCATTTATATCAGTGTGAAAAAATAGTAGAGGGTACATGACTTTTACGTCAGTGGTTTGCAGCCTGATCCTTTCTAGCTGCCTTGACCTGCTTGGGCTTGTAGTTTTGGCAGGAGAACCATATGCTGTAGACCAATGATATAAAGACAACATAGAAGCAGATATAAAAGACACATAAATAATACATCTGAGCATTAAATAATATTTAGACAGGCATTCATAGTTCAGACAAGGAAATAAAAAAAAACACAACCTAGACAAAGCTAGGCTTTCTTTCACTCGGTGGAAAAATTCAGTTTGGCAACCATCCCCCACAAAGTAATATACACAAATTCTATTATGCTAGTGTTCCTAGAAGTGTAGTTCAGTGGCCATATGCCCCACCAACTATCACTGGTTACATCGCTGACACATGCCCACAATAGAAGGTGCCATATTATATGTAAATTATAATTCTTGCTGAGGACCGAGTATTTGTCTGCTCTGGCGCCTTCCTGCTTGGCATGATTATGCCCGGCTCTTGCCTAATAATTGCAGAATGTAGAATTACTCATCACTATATATCTGGCAGACTAGCAGGTTACACAAATGCAGAAGTGTCGACGATGCAATTCTAATGTGATTCCAATTTGCCTTTACATGAAGAACTATTTTGCTCTTGTTACATGATGCTCAGAACTAATGATGTGAAAAATTGGACTATTGTTCCTTTTGTTGAGAATCCTCGCGTATATGTGATTGTAATGTTATTATTGGATAGTATTAGAGCTCTCAAAAGCTTATGTTAGCGCTTACTTCAGTAAACAAATTGAAATCATGTCTCACCTAATACTTAAGTGTGCACATATTTAGACACGTCCGTCACTGGCAGATAATCGTGCAGACTTACGTCTGGTTGTATCTCAGATACTATTATGATTTTCTTTTTTTACCTAAGATACAATTAATGTTTAGGCTGAACACTGTGCTCTTCTCTCCGTTAATCTCCTACTGACAGATTGGACAGTGTGCTTCCTCATGTTAAGTCGGGAAGAAGCTTATTAGGCAATTCATAGAGCCTGGAGAGGAAAAGATGTCAGAGATGTAGAGCCGGTGGGTAGGGCCAAGAAATGGCAGCCGCTGTCAGTCTGTCTGTCATTAGCACCTTATTAATAATTGATTTTTTTAAATGCAAGAAAACAAGGATTCTTCATAAACTAACTACTGTCTGCAGAGGAATTATACAGTCTATGAATTACAGAGACTGATCCTCTGTCAAATAATGGTGACGTTTTCATTTATTACACGTGAAAGTTTTTGGTTTACTACTAGTTAGTATGTGGACTGGGTTTTATGTTCTTGTGAACAAAAATGTTGTAAAGTTAATAGATGTAGCAGGTGTTTGTGGCAAACTGTCCTTGTTTTACCACATGTAATTTAATCCATTGTAAAGTTTTTGGCAAAGGTTCCAGAAAGAAAGTGTTATCCTTTTACTAAATGTCAGAATTTTAATCTGATCAAATATACTTATGCTCTTTGCACACAGTTCTGCTCAATCTATCCCAGAGGGAGAATATCTCATTAAACTGAACCTGTCAGGTGCAATATGTACCCAGAACCACGAGCAGTTCTGGGTGTATATTGCTAATCCTGGCCTAACCATCCCTGTACACACTAGCATAGATAAAGGGATTTATAGAAAAAGTATTTCTAAAGATCCTCTACCGTATGCTAATGAGCACAGAGACTAGTCCCCTGGGTGTTAGTTCCTCGGCCAGTCGTGCCCATTAGTATGTTAGTACGCCCCTGTGGGTGTGCTATCATGCTAATGAATACGTAGCGTCACAGGAAGATCTCACTCACCTCACCGCCGCCATTGCGTCTGACGGGGGATTTCGGCTCAGTGCGAATGACCCCGGAGTTTGGATCATGCGCACTACTTTAGTTTGAAGCCAGGACGCGTACACCCGGCTTCATAGTGCGCATGACCCAAACTCCGGGGTCATGTGCACTGAGCCGAAATCCAGTGTCAAGAAGAGGCGATGGCGGCGGAGAGGTGAGATTATCCTGTGACGCTGCGTACTCATTAGCATGTTAGCACACCCACAGGGACGTAATAACATGCTAATGGGGGCAACTGGTCGGGGAACTAACACCCAGGGGGCTAGTGCCCTCGCACGTTAGCATACGGCAAAAGATCTTTAGAAATACTTTTTCTAAAAATCCCTTTATCAATGCTAGTGTATACAGGGATGGTTAGGCCAGGATTAGCAATATGCACCCAGAACTGCTCGTGGTTCTGGGTGCATATTGCACCAGACAGGTTCACTTTAAGGTAGCTGTATCCCTTGCCGGGAAGGAGAGTGGGGGACCCACTGGACCACAGGGGGGGACCCTGGCTTACCCCAATGTGGCTGGGGCTTAACTAAGCACCTACTGGGTATTCACCAGAGCCTTTGATGCTGAGAATGGGCTTGGCTGCCAGTAGACACCAGGTGCCACTCC
Organism: Anomaloglossus baeobatrachus; assembly: GCF_048569485.1. Lineage (NCBI taxonomy): Eukaryota > Metazoa > Chordata > Amphibia > Anura > Aromobatidae > Anomaloglossus > Anomaloglossus baeobatrachus. The sequence continues at coordinate 687,377,571 of NC_134354.1, forward strand.
CAGGGCAGTGTCCGGGACTGTGGTAACTGACCTCTGGGGCTGAGAAAGCAGGGATGGGCTCAGGTGCAGATAGGTACAGTCTCTGGTGCAGACAGGTGCAGGAGAGATGGCTGATGAAGACTGGATGGCTGGTTTAAGTATGTAATGAGGGTACAACAGATATAGGAGGTGAAGCAACTGGTAATAGGAAACAGGAACAAGTTAGCAAGTGCAGGTAACAGGCTCAGGATACATGGGACCTGACAACTAGCAAGCAAGTAAACTAACTAAACACATTGCTCAGGCACCTCCCCCAGGGGGAGAATGCCTTAAGTACATACTTCTTCTCAGACGTAAGCCCTTTAAGAGGAAAGGAGTGCGTGCACACCCTAAGCACGCTCCTGGGGGACCTGTGCAGCATGTGGAGGCACCAAGAGGAGCAAAAGGCAGCAAGGGAGTGTACCGCCCCGGGGCTCGGCCGCAGCCGAGCCGCTCGGATCCGTGCTCGTCGGTGGGTTGCTCGAGCGCCTCCGGACCTGGGGGTCACGTCGCTCTGAAGGGAGGCTGGCGCTACATGAGGGGGTTTCGGTGGGGAGGTTCACGGCCGGAGCCGTGGTTTTGGGTTTAATTTTGTGACGCCACCCACGGGTCGTGGTGAGTGTGGACACCCCCGCTGCCGTTGACTAGGCTCCCGGGGACGGTGTTGCGCAGCCAGGTGTTGACCCCTCTGTGGGTAGGGGGGTGATGGTCCCGGGGCCCGGTTGTTGGGGTTAGGATGTGGGGGGGGGTGTGGGCGTGTTGGCGTGATGCGGGGCGGTGCGCGGCCCGAGAGCGCTGTTGTAATCACTGACAGATACACTGGAGTCTTTGGTAAACCAAAAAGATGGTGGTCGGTGTCCGCAGCCGGCTGCGTCTGGTCCCCCACCCGGTTTGGTGGTTCCTGCCTTTCTCCTGCACCTCGTTTTGTAGATTTTGACTGCCTGTGCTTCCGCGACGGGAGTCCGCTCCCCGGCTTTGTGTGTGTGTCAGGAGAGCTCGTTTGCCCGCAGACGCTGGCCCGTGGGATCTCTCTGCCTGAGCAGTGGCTTTCTATCCCCCTCGTTGGGCTGTTGTCTTTAGTCGGGACTTGGGTGGGAAAGAACCTAAGGTCCAGACCCCAATCAGTGAATTTGACTCGGTCCAGTGGTTTCTGGGCCTCGTTCTGGGTCTGAGTACCCCTCCTGGTGCTCCGGTTTCCAGTTGGTTCCCCGGTTCGGTATCGGCAGGCCACTACCCTGTTCCGGTCCCTTACGGTTCCACTAGCCGTCTTCCTGACCTGCAGGCGGCAACCACCATCTGCCTCCTGGCCACAGGGTATCCGGGCTACGACCCAGATCCCAGACAGGCATTTCTCCTACTCGACTGCTCTCCTCTCCTCCCTAACTTCAACTTTCTTGTTTTTCCAGCCTCAGGCTATCCGAACTCCTCGATAGGCGTGGCCAACCATCTGGCTCCGCCCCCGGCTGTGAACTTCAAAACCTGAGAGGGGTGACTCAGGGTTTTTAGGTTGGCTGCTGTTACCTTTTTAGGGGACTGGTGTTTGTGCAAGGGCCTGTCTGTGACTTCCTGGCTAGTCCAGGGTGTCACAGGAGCACATGTGTAGTCCGGCTGCTGTCATCTTCCCTGCTGAAGAGAAAAGGTGGGACAGTACAGGGGTGCCGGCATTACAGTAGCAACCAATGAAACATTATGTATGGACCCCCCAAAAATGTATGTATGGACACAAATGCATATCCTGAGATAAACGCATTTTTTAGTAATTCTTAAACAAATACAAATGTATCTGCTATTATTTACATTGGGTAATTTTATTATGTTTATTTATATCTGATTAAACCTGAATCATATTCCGTTTGTGTGAAATTGATATCTTAGAAAAGAAGTGTAATCAGATGAATACCATTAGTGTCCATCTATACTTTGTCTCCTGCAAGGGGACTTGTGACTTTGTGCCAGCATTGAGTGTTATTAAACCATAATAGGTCCCATAGAGGTATAAATGGATAAACCTCAGGCAAATATGCCTTGGATTTATACCAAAATTTGTATTACTGAGTCTCGCTAACCGAAAATAATGGCATGCTGCATTAGATTGCATTGGCTCTAGTGATGTAATACCCTGACATATGAAGACACTACTAAAGACGTAGCTAGGGGTTCAGAACAGAGCGGTGATTCAGCAACTGATTCAGCCCCTAACCCAGATACTGCAAGTCATTTTTACAATTAGAGACCCAACCTAATCCTATTTTATTATTATTTGGTTCAATGGTGCTATACATGAGAAGGGTTACTTACAAAATACAGATAGCAGATACAATAGACAAACTAACAATGACAGACTGGTACAGAGGGGAGAGGGCCCTGTCCTCGTGGGCTTACCTTCTTCAGGATAATTGGGAGGAGACAGTAGGTCGGGGGGTTGCGGCAGCTGTGGTGGTGGTGTGGAGGCAGTAGGGTCATTGCAGTCTGTTAGTTTTCTTGAAGAGATGGGTTTCAAGTTGTGTTTGAAGCTTCCAAATGTAGCAGATAATTCAATGTATTGGGGTAGAGAATTCCAGAGGATGGCGGATCCTACCAATCCTAGTGTATATAATAGGCACCCAAGCAAATGCTGTCACTTAATAAAAAAAACTATATAAAAAGACCAAGACCAATATTAGTGTGACACCCTGGACTAGCCAGGTCGTCCCAGGTAGTCCCATGCACCCCCCCCCCTTAGTAAGGTGACAGCAACCAAACTTCAAAACCTTTGTCACCACCCTCCGGGTTTAATGTTCACACCAGGAGGCGGAGCCAGGTGGTTGGCTCCGCCCACCAAGGAGTTCACAGGCTTGGAGATGGGAAAACAGTTAGTGAGCGTTGAGCTCTGACAGTGGAGTGAAGTGAAGTCAAGTTCAAGGGCAGACCTGTGCTCAGGCCTGCCAAAGTCTACCCCAGGTGTCTGGGTTGGAGCCCAGTCACCTCTGCCAAAGAGGCAGACGGTGGTGGCCGCCTGCAGGAACAGGGATTACAGCCGGTGGAACCGTAGGGACCGCGGACGGGCGGTGGCCCGCCAGTACCGAACCGGGGAACTGATTGGAAACTGGAGCACCAGGAGGGGTACTCAGATCCAGTACGAAGCCCAGAAACAACCGTGCTGAGGCAAATCAACTGATTGAGGACTGGACTTTAGGACCTTTCCCACATAAGATCCGACTGAAGACAACAGCCCAACCATTGGGGTAAAGCCACTGCCCAGGCATAGAGACCCAAGGGGCCAGCGTCTGCAGGCAAAGAGGGCTCTCCCGACACATAGCAAGCCGGGGAGCGGACTACCGTTGCTTAGGCTTAAGAGTCATAACTTTTACACAAGAGAGGTGCAGGAGAAAGGCGGAAACCACCAACCTGTTAAGAGGAAACTGCAGCCGGCTGCGGGCACCATTCACCATCTTGTTTGGTTTACCAGAGACTCCAGCGTGTTTATCATAGTGAGTACACCAGTGCCTTTGGGCCGCACACCGCGCCACACCGCACCGGCACCCCAGCACGCATCTATCCCTGCACCTCAGCACCTCCCTCGGGCTCCCGGGACCATCATTCCCCTACCCACGGAGGGGGTCAACACCAAGCTGCGCAACACCGTCCCCGGGAGCCTAGTCAACGGCAGCGGTGGTGTCTATCCATTCACCACAACCCGTGGGTGGCGTCACGAACTTAAATCCCCTGCAAACCACTGCGGCTCCGGCCGTGGACCTGTTAGCAGCGGGTTAATCAGCGTGATGTCCACAATGAGCAACAGAGAATGTTCATTTATTGAGAATTAAGAACATCCAGCTTACAACATGAGAATCGGATCAGTCTGGTTTCTGGGAGAGAAAGAGAAAAATCTGCTGTGACCTTCAGCTTCAGCTACACACTAGAAAGAACACACTGGGAGAAGAAGGAGGATCATCCTGTCTGTGAATGAGGACCTTTTTTTTTTTTTTAACTTTGTTAACATCTGAACAATATGCATGCAGACATAAAATCACATCATATTAAACAAACAATAGTTGTTGCAATACATACAGATCAATATGCATTAGGCCAACAGGACCTCCCCACCGAAGTCCCTACGTGTAGCGCCAACACCCCCTTTCAGAGCGATGTGACCCCCGGGTCTGTGGAGAGCTTGAGCCACCCACCGACGAGCACGGATCCGAGTGGCTCGGCAGCCGTCCGAGCCCCGGGGCGGTACATTAGCACCATATAGTGGTTGATACCAAGTTCCACAGACAATATAAAGTATTACTGTTCAGCTATACATGACGACTCACACGTCATGCGCTTTCTGATGAGAGTTATTCACTTTTACCGTCATTTTCACCTGGTGTTGACCGCCATTACCAAATATTCCAACCACAACTTGAATGCAGAGTTTCCAAAACAGTCTCAATTAATTTCTCACATTTCCTGCACACTCCCCACCTTTAACCAATCTACAAAAACTCCCTCTCCTGCCATAACCTTTCTGAGCCTGTTGCTGCCCCGTTAGTCCCTATGACTGCACCTGTGTTATGGAACAGTGTGCCCTCAAATACTGTACTTTGCAAATATTGGAGTCAATAATATAATCAACCTGCAAAAAAATGTGAATGCAATAAAACCAAATAGACTGTGCCATAAAAATAGCAGTACCAAATTATGTGCTACACTGTGCCCGCATGGTAGCACACGTTGTAATGGCCCCTGTGAGCCGGTTTGAAGGCTATAATTCCCCTAATGCCCTCTTAAAAAGTAATCATGCCCTGAATGCCACTTACAAAGTAATAATGATTCTTGAGTGCACCCTATAAAGTAATAATGCCATTTAAGTGCCCCTTAACATGCAACATCTTCTGAATGCCCCAAGTAATAATGCTCACTGCATGTGTGGCGCCCTGGACAAGCCAGGACGTCACAGGTACTGCAACAACACACCCCACACCTCGGTTAGGCACATCAGTCACACACACAAATACTTGTTGCCTCCCTCCAGGGGCTGATGTCCACACCAGGTGGGGTGGAGCCAGGCGGTTGGCCCCACCCACCAAGAAGTTCACAGGCCTGGAGGCGGGAAAAGTGCAGTTCAGTTTTGGAAGTGAAGTGAGGGAGGGTGAAGGAGAAGGAAGTGGTAGTTGAGGGGCAGACTGACCGTGTCCGGGTACGTGGCCCGGGCACATACAGCAAGGTTGGCAGACGGTGGTGACCGTCTGCAGGAGAGGCCGATTGATGCATAACCGTAAGGACCGGGGACGGGCGGTGGCCCGCCGGTACCGAACCGGGGAGCGAAGAGAAGCCAGCACCATTCGGCAGGGCCTACGGACCCCGACCAGGCTAGGAGTCGCCGTCAAACAGGTCAAATCCGTCAGCGACGGGAACCTCCGGGGTTTCCCAGCAGCAAAGACCCGACTGAAGGCAACCGCTCAACCGTGAAGGGAAATACAGCTACCACCACAGCTAGAGTTCCCAGGGCCAAAGCCTGCGGGCAAAAAGGGGCTCCTCTGGCAAATACACCGCTGGGGAGCGGGCTACCGGTGGGAAGCCATCGGGGCCGAAAACACATCACAGGTGCAGGGAGAGACAGTCACCGCCAACCTACCGGGAGTGACCACGGCAGCCGCCTGCGGGACCCGTCCATCCAGCCGCTTGTTTTACAAGAGACTCCATGTACGTTATTGGCTGAGTGAGTACTACCATGCCGCCTGGCACTGCGCTGCCCCCGCGACCCTGCACTTCGCCAAACCCCGTCATCCACTTTTCAGTCACCATCACCGGTCCCCGGGACCACCAAAAACCCCCTACCCACAGAGGGGAGAGAAACATCTCGGCTGCTCCCTGTCATCGCTCCCGGGATCCCCGTCCAGAGCAGCGGTGGTGTCCCAACCTTACCACAACCGTGGGTGGCATCACGGACTGACTTCCCAAACCCCAGAAACTATTCCCCTTTCACTCACGGGCGAGGAGCGCAGCTCGAGTCCCCAGATCCGGCCCACCGCTCGAGCCACCGAGCAGCAGCCCCCGCCCGCGACACATGCCACATTAAAAACAAAAATGATGCCCTTTAAGTGTCTACTTAGTTCATAATACTCCAAGTGCCCCCCAAAAAGTAATGCCTTTATAATGCCACCGGAGAGTCCCACAAATAGTAAAAATGCCTCCCATGTTCTAAAAATGATAATGGCTTGAATGACTGCTTAAAATAAAAAAGAAAAAAATATAAATACAACTGAACATGGAACTTCTCTTTAGTAGGATCGTAGGGGACTGTGCACCATTGTGATGTGATGCCCTGGCCTATCAGGTCGTCACAGGGTATTGTGCAATCTGCCCTTCTGCACAGTATCCGCATCTCTCGCGGGCGGAGGGGCCGCGCTCGCTACGCTCGGGTCCGGGGCTTCTGCTGCTGCTCGGTGGCTCGAGCGGTGGGCCGGACCCGGGGACTCGAGCAGCACTCCTCGTCCACGAGTGAAAAGGGGGTGGTTTGTTTTAGGAGATAGTTTGTGACGCCACCCACGGGTCGTGGTGATAATGGGCACCACCGCTGCTGGTGACGGGGATCCCAGGAGCGATGGCAGGGAGAAGCTAGGATGTTGATTCCCCCTCCGTGGGTAGGGGTTGGTGATCCCGGGGCCCGGTGGTGGTACGGGGAGGCAGGGTATCTGGGGTGCAGGGTTGCGAAGGCAGCGCGGCGCGGAGGCGGATGGCACTGTTGTACTCACTTAGGCACAGATTCACAGAGTCTCTGGTAAACCAAACGGCTGGATGGACGGGTCCCGCAGCCGGCTACAGTGTCTTTGCTCTCCCCGGACAGGTTGATGGTGACTGTCTTTCCCTGCACCTTTGTAGAATGTATTGACTCCGATGGTTTCCCAACGGTAGTCCGCTCCCCGGCGTGTATTTACCGAAGGAACCCGTTTTGCCCGCAGGTGCTGGCCCTTGGATCTCAAGCCTATGGCGGTGGCTTTTTATCCTCACTGTGTGGACTGTTGCCTTCTATCGGGTCTTGGGTGTTAGGGAACCCCTGGGGTTCCAGTCACTCTCGGATTTCACCATTGTCGGCGGCTCCTTGCCTGGTCGGGGTCTGATGGCCCTGTCTTTGTGCTTGGTACAGATCTGCTCCCCGGCTCGGTACCGGCGGGCCACCGCCCGTCCCCGGTCCTACGGTTACGCTGATTTGCACCACCTCATGCAGACGGCCACCACCATCTGCCGACCTTGCTGGCAGAGCCTGGGCTCCTACCTAGACACTAACAGTTTATGTCCTCTCACTTTCAACTCCAAAACTGAACTAACTGCTTTTTCCCGCCTCCAGGCCTGTGAACTCCTCGGTGGGTGGGGCCAACCACCTGGCTCCGCCCCACCTGGTGTGGACATCAGACCCTGGAGGGAGGCAACAAGGATTTTGTTTGACTGGTGTTGCCTAACCAGGGGTGGGGGTGTGTGTGATGTTATATCTGTGACTACCTGGCTAGTCCAGTGCATCACACATCCTCCTTGGTTACGGATCCCTGTTCTTTGGTGTGGCTAAGATCAGAGCCAGTCAAAATCCTAGGAACACTTTGCACCACACCCACCAGACACACCATTGGGGGGCCTGAAAGGAATAGGGCCGCCCACTTGGCGAAAGTGAAAAGTGACAAGAGAAGTGAAAAAGGAGTGGAAGGAGTAGGAGTGTGGAGTGGTGACTCTCAGAGGGAGAGGTCACCGTGTTTGAGCAGGGCTCCTCTAGACTACTAGGTGGCAGACGTTTGTCTGGGCCTAGTAGGAGCTGGAACCCCGGTCGCAGGGGATTGTGTCAAGGGGCACGGATTTGTCGAGGAGGGCAGCCGGCGGCCTTGAGCCATCTCTGGGCAGGGGCTAGGGCACGACGGGGTACGTGGACCTTAGGCCGGGAAGTAGCTTCAAGCGTCCTGGTAATTTACCCGACGGGGGTGAAGTCTTCAAGATTCATCCCTCACCCGCTTCAAAATTGGGGTACTAGCGCAACGAGGGGATAGGACTTTTTCCCAAAACACTGTCCATCAAATCCCAAGCGTGAACCCTGAGAGCAAGCTCACTCTGTTAGCCATACGGGTGAGCGGGATCCGATTAGTTCCACACTATAGGGTCCAAACAGTGACGAAGGTGCCACGGAAAAGGTCACAGGCTAACAAGCAACACCAAGGGCACGGATCCAAGCGTGCTCCCTCCTTGCTGCATCGCTATATGTGACACCGCAGGAAGGACGAACATCTCCTTACCTGCGTTCACCGGCAATGAGGAAGGAAGGAGGTGGGCGGGATGTTACATCCCGCTCATCTCCGCCCCTCCACTTCTATTGGCCAGCCGCTTAGTGATGCCGCAGTGACGTCAGTGACTTGAAGAAGGGATTGTTCGTCGGTCACAGCGACGTCGCTGACAAGTATGTGCGTGTGACTCTGCCGTAGCGATAATGTTCGCTATGGCAGCGAGCACCAAATGTCGCAGGAACGACGGGGGGTGGGTGCTATCGCGCGCGACATCGCTAGCAATTGCTAGCGATGTCGCAGCGTGTAAAGCACCCTTAAGAGAGTAAACCAAGGAGAAAAACAATTAGCAAATATCCTGCAGTAAGTCAGTAAATAAATAATAATTAATACTAGTAATACTAGTGCATGTAAATAACATTGGGTACTTAATTGACACTGTTGTAATCAAAAGAGCATAGTAGTTATCCCAACATGACAAGGTGTACTCAGTGAGGATGGTCACTAATGCAAGGATCCCATCTCACTACTGTGTCGGTGGGCCTCAAGATAGCTGGGAACAGAGCAGGATGGATGGAGATGTAGGAGGGTGCAGCAGTGTGGATACCTTTGCAGGTGTGTATATTACAAAATCAATGTACAAAATTTACTGTATATCATAGAACTGGACAGATAAATCACTATTTGCATGAGAATCTCCTGATGCCCTAGCATTGGCCAGAAACATGAGATCATTCATAAGTAGAAACAAAACTATAGTAGTTTTGGTGCTTAAAAACCTTATAATACACACACTATGACCTAACTTCATGATTATTGTTCTCTAGTTGACTGGAGTAATTTTTACTTTATTAATGGATCTAGTATTTACACCTTATTTGCTTTACATTTTGGTTTTTATTAGGAGTATCTGACTCATGTTAACTCATGGAGTAAGATTTCTGGAGTTTTCAGTTTGCTGCATTTTTAGACAAACATGCAACATTTTAAAAATGTTGTGACCTTTTATGCTGTAAAGTTGCAAAAACCAGCTACAGAAAAAAATAGAGAACACATCTGATTTTGAGCAAAACTAATCAACCGTGTGTGCCGTTTTGAAGACAGTTGGGCTCACATAAAACTGGCCATTTTTGTGTGCTAAGTATCTCAATTTTTACATGTTTTTCATAGCAGCAATGCATGTCTATATTCTTATATTCATTGTTTACCTATCTTAGTACTACAGAATGCAACTGTCTCTTTTTTGTTAATATATTTCATGCTCAGTTTGCACCTGTTCACACTAGAATGTTAGTAAGTGCCATCAGTCTTTTTCTTAATTTTGAAGAATATGGTACAAAAAATGTCGCTAAACACTACAAGACATTAAGAAAAGTAATTAATAGGGTAATTGGCACACTCTTATAGTAAGGCTGGATCCACACGGGGATTACTGCGATCCCCTCGCATTACACTCGGCTCACGCTGGCAGCACAGCGTGTCATGCAAGTGTCCCTGCGACTAAGGTCGGATCGTGCGAGCGGACCTCAGCTGCGGGGGGGGGGGGGGCAGGCCGGCACTGAGGAGGGGCGGACCACACTGCGGAGGGGCGGGAGGGATTTATCTCCCTCTCTCCTCCGTAGCTGGCTATTGCCATTCTCACTCTGCACTGTCACTCTTCACTCGCATTACATCGGTGTACCGCGAGTGCAGTGCGATTTTTCCCTCGCCCCATAGATTTGAATGGGGGCGAGAGAAACAATGATCGCACTGCAATCGCAGAATGCTGCGATTGTTTTCTCGGTCCGATTAGGGCTGACAAAATAATCACTCATGTGTGCTGACACACAGGCTAATATTGGTCCGAGCGGAATGCAATTTTTTATCGTGCTCCACTAGCACCGATTTTCATGCCGTGTGGCTTAGGCCTAATGGACACTATCATTTTGTTTATGCTGCCAATGCCTTTGGGACAACCACTGAGTTCCTGTAGATCCGTAGTGATTGGAAGGAATGAACTGCACACCATAATGCATGTGTAGATGCTTCGGTAATTAGGATATATTCAGAAAATCTCATATCCTTGTACCCATTACATCGCAGCCAATATAAACAAAAGTAATGTTTTGGGTAAATACTCTTCATCAGACTTGTCTGTTGTGGTAACTTTTCTCAAAAGTAGAAAGTTACAGGATTTGGGGTGGGCTTCACCAAAACCAAAAAGGCAAACCAGGACCAAGTATAGGGTAGAGCACTGGAGGATCCCTACACCGTGCGCTGTGTCCTTAAGGTGGTGTCACACATAGCGACGGCGACAACGACATCGCTGCTAAGTCACCATTTTCTGTGACGTAGCAGCGACGTCCCGTCGCTGTCGCTGTGTGTGACATCCAGCAACGACTTGGCCCCTGCTGTGAGGTTGCCGGTTGTTGCTGAATGTCCTGCTTCATTTTTTGGACGTTGCTCTCCCGCTGTGAAGCACACATCGCTGTGTGTGACAGCGAGAGAGCGACGAACTGAAGCGAGCAGGGAGCAGGGAGACGGCTTCTGGCAGCCTGCGGTAAGCTGTAACCAAGGTACACATCGGGTAACCAAGCGAAGTGCTTCACTGGTTACCTGATATTTACCTTAGTTACTAGCGTCCGCCGCTCTCAGGCTGCCAGTGCCGACTCCCTGCTCCCTGCACGTGTAGCCAGAGTACACATCGGGTAAATAAGCAAAGGTTTGCTTATTAACCCAATGTGTACTCTGGCTAGGAGTGCAGGGAGCCAGCGCTAAGCGGTGTGCGCTGGTAGCCAAGGTAAATATCGGATAACCAGCGAATCATTTTGCTTGGTTACCCGATATTTACCTTAGTTACCAAGTGCAGCATCGCTTCCACGCGTCGCTGCTAGCTGGGGGCTGGTCACTGTTCGCTGGTGAGATCTGCCTGTTTGACAGCTCACCAGCGACCATGTAACAACGCAGCAGCGATCCTGATAAGGTCATGGTCGTCAGTCGTGATCGCTGCTGCGTCGCTACGTGTGACCCTAGCTTTAGTCTGCAATCACACAGAGTGACTACAGACTTTTGTAAAAATCCTGGAACCCTATAATCAATTTATGTAAAAATTCCTGAGAACTCATTTATTTCTAAAGATCTAAAGGAGTTAATAGGTCGTATTGACATTTAGACTATGGTATCTGCAGGTATTCCCAGCGCCATCGTCTGGCTCCCTTATGGCTTTCTTCAGAGCTTAAGCTGGAGATTAAGAAAACAGCCTTTGTTTCGTGACAAAGCAGAGACACGCCAGGGATCCACCCTGCTCTGCCTTTTCTTAGCTGGCTACAATAATTATACTGTAGAAAGCCAGCTAATAGCTCCGATTCTGCCACCTACTACAGCGTGAATCATCTAATTGAACACTATTGTCTTTTATGCAACAAGTGAATATTATGTTCTTCTGATATAAGGGTGCAATTGGTAAAAGGGGGAGAGTTATTGACATTTCTTCTAATAGAATGGATGTTTAGACAGATGATTACTTAAAGAAATAAGCTGAACACGCGCAATGACAAATTAGATCATAATGCTTTAGTTTAGAAACATTGACACATAATATACACAATGTTGAAGGGGTTGCAAGTTGTTGAAAAAAAAGAGTCGCAATCGTTAATGTTATAGAATTTAAAAAGGAACTACTTCCCTGATTAATCCCCTGCAGATCCAGCACAGAGGAAGATGTCTTAGTTTACAAGTCTCCAATCTGCCAGCAATGGTGTACCTAAACTGCACTTGAGCACTGGAACCAATGAGTTGATGCTCCGCATTAGTGGCATACCCATGGTGGAGAGTTTGAAAGGACCACCAGAGTAGCTGCAGGTATAAAATAGTTATAACTAATCACACATATTTAGTCTGCTAATTGGACTTCAACTAAAGGCCGCTTTACACACTGCGATATCAGTACCGATATCGCCAGCGTGCGTACCCGCCCCCATCGGTGTGCGACACGGGCCAATCGCTGCCCGTGTCGCACAACATCGCCTGGACTCGTCACACGGAGTTACCTTCCCTGTGACGTCGCTGTGACCGGCGAACCACCTCCTTTCTAAGGGGGCGGTTCGTTCAGCGTCACAGCGACGTCACAGCAGCGTCACTGAACTGCCGCCCAATAGAAGCGGAGGGGCGGAGATGAGCGGGACATAACATCCCGCCCACCTCCTTCCTTCCGCATTATGGCCGGGAGGCAGGTAAGGAGAGGTTCCTCGTTCCTGCGGTGTCACACGGAGCGATGTGTGCTGCCGCAGGAACGAGGAACAACTTCGTTACTGCTGCAGTAACGATATTCGAGAATGGACCCCCATGTCACTGATGAGCGATTTTGCACGTTTTTGCGACAATGCAAAATTGCTCATAGGTGTCACACGCAACGGCATCACTAAAGCGACCGGATGTGCGTCACAAAATCCGTGACCCCAACGAGATCACTTGAGCGATGTCGTAGCGTGTAAAGCCCGCTTTAGTCCAATCGACCACAAACAAGCTGTGACAGCTAAGCAGACCTCTTCAGCATGTAAGATTGAATATACAAGCAGGATTACACTTAAAGGGAGTTCATCAGCAGATTTTTGCTACCTCATCTGAGAGCAGCATAATGTAGGCAAAGAGATCCTGAATTCATTGATGTAGCACTTAGATTACTGGGTCTACCTGTTCTGACACAATCAGCACCAGGAGGGGGCAGTCATGTGATCATGTGACATTTTTACTAGGCATGTTCAGCCTTGCCCAATTTACTTGCATTGAGTGAGGCCGCGCACGCCTAGCCAGCACATGCACACATGTATACATACCACATACTCGCAGTCACACTCCATGGACTGGAGAATGCTGACAGTGCACAATGTGCGCGCTTTAATGTTTCACAAGTCTGTAGTCAAATAAAGGAGTTATCCAGTTTTTTTGTTAAAATCTGCAGTTACTTTAAGTTGAGTGTGTGGTGCTCAGAAAATAGCAACAAGTAATTCATATAATCTAAAATAGAAAAAGGTGGCACTCAGCAGCTACAGCTATATCTATAATAAAAAATGTAATAAAGCTACCTTGCTGTCTTTTAATAGAATTCTTTATTTTTTCAGGCAAAAACAAAATATATTATTAAAGGCTCATGAGGTTAAAAGCAAGAAGGTTACGACAGGCAATGGCTTTGTCTGAACATTCTGTCCTGCTTGATTTTAACCTAATGGTCTCCTAATAATCTTTTTTTTTTTTTTCTTCAGAAAAAATAAAGAATTCTGTTAAAAGACAGCAAGAAAGTGTATCAAAAACTGAGAGACATTAATATATTACATGTTTAGGAAAATTTTGTGAGATTGTAAAAACAAAAAATATATACTGTATTTTTCTGATTATAAGATGCACTTTTCCTCCCAAACAATTTGGGAGGAAAATGAGGGGTGCGTCTTACAATGCAAATGTAGCTTATCAGGAGGTGGGCACTGTGCTGGCTACAGTTGGGGCTTGCTGGCTGCGTGGGGGCTATGCTGGCTGTGGTGGGGACTGTGCTGGCTGTAGCGGGGGCTGTGCTGGCTGTGGTGGGAGCTGTGTGAAGCAGGGCGGTGTGGTGGGTGAGATGCTTTGTTGGCGGTGCGGACTTCAAATAATCGCGCCTTGAGTAGGAACGTGTGCAGATGGAGCTCTCGACACAAGATGTCATCTGTGCACGCGTTGCCTCTGGCCCACTGATCTCCCAGCAGTGGACTTAAAAAAACTGACGCCCAGAAGTGGTGCATGCGCAGATGAGATCTTGGCTTGTCATTGAGCCGAGAGCTCAATCTGCGCACGCCCAGACTCCAAGCACCATTTCTTTGAAGCCCACACTGCCAACAGAGCATTGATGAAACCCGCCACACTGCCCTGTTCTACACAGCCAGCACAGCCCCCACTGAAGCCAGCACAGCCCCACTGTAGCACCTTCAGCATAATCCTACTCCAGTACCCCCTGCCTTCTGTGATCCCGCTCCACCACCGCTGCTACCGGCCACCAGAGTATGAGATGGACCCAATTTTTTTTTTTACCTTTTTTGTTTACCTTCACCTTTTTTTTTAACTTATCTCTAAATTTGGGGCGCGTCCTATAATCCGGTGCATTTTATAAAACAAAAAATACGGTATATTGATCATGAGGAACTGAATTACCCCTGTAAACGCAGATATAAGCTGCAAAAGGTAAGAACACGTGTACTAAAACGTGTGGATGATTTCATAAAAAAATACAATTCAGTTTAATTTATATTAATACATTTGAGCTTAATTCTATTAATTTGCTTTAGCACCTGCATTTGTTAGGTAAGTGACCACCATGTAAGATATTAAACGGTTATATTCAGATTGTAAGCACGGCCTTCATATTGGCCGGGACCCCTCCTTTATCATTTATATTTTTAATTAGATTGCTAGGTCAATATTATTTGGAGACTGGCAAATATAAAGTTCAAAGGTCAAAGAAAACAGTGAGTCCCCTAATTATAAGGTCCCATCTGAGGTCAAGGAGGTGTTATTAGATGGGCTCACTGTGTTTGAAATCCTTGATAAAATTGGTGCGCCCTATATTCACAGATACTGTATATCACAATGTCAGTAATATGTCAGTTTTCAAAGCAATCACATTTGTAATTTGTCTACCAGAAAAATGTTTGTAAAATACAGTAAAAAACATTTTTTATCAAATGATGGAAGATAAGATACTATAGAAAATTTGCAAATCGAATATGCCGAATTGCAGAACTAAGGAGCAAGTTGCAAATTTAATACTTAAGGTTGTCATGAAACAAGCAGTAATAACAAGGCAAACCTTCCAAGCCAGTCACATCAGTTTGTAAATCTTCTTTTTACTACATCCTCATTAAATGCTTTTAAAAAAGAAAGGCTACTGTGGAAATACAATAGTGGAACGTGGGTGGATGCAGAAAGGCAATCCATAAAGATTCTTCAAAAGCTAAAAAGTTATGACTTATACTGCTTAATATTGCCAAGCTGGAGGAAGCATAAATAAGTGTAAAAGTTATACCTTGGGGCTAAAAATAGATTGCAAACATTGTGCACCTAGCGACCGTTAGGTAAGTATTATGAAGTGTTTTTTTTTATGTTGTCACAACGGCCTGGGCTCTTATATACAGCATGTTAGAATGCTGTATATAAGAGACCGGTGGTGTTGGCCGCAGCTTATAGTCCAAAAAAGTGGTGACAGGTTCCCTTTAAAGGGGGCACTGCAGATCTGCTTTTTATGTTGGCTGCATTCGTCATGAGAAAAAAAAAAAATCACAGCAGTGTGAGAAAGTGAGAAAAAAATTGGATGCCATATGGACCATCAGTATCGGCATCTGATATTTACAGATGCCTTCCAATTCTGTAAGAAGGGAAACTGTAAATGGTCCTGCAAAATATTAAAGGGAACCTGTCACCAGATTTGGCAACTATAAATTATAGCCACCACCAGTGATCCCTTATATACAGTATTCCAGGTAATGGACCCTCCGGGTAAAACTCAAGCGCAAGAGATGCCCTTTCAATCACGAGATCAGGTTCTGTTCCAGGCTAAACATCCCAAGAACAAGTTGGACTATTGGTGGG
Organism: Anomaloglossus baeobatrachus; assembly: GCF_048569485.1. NCBI lineage: Eukaryota > Metazoa > Chordata > Amphibia > Anura > Aromobatidae > Anomaloglossus > Anomaloglossus baeobatrachus. The sequence continues at coordinate 687,393,410 of NC_134354.1, forward strand.
AGGTGATCCCCCACAGGGTGACAAGAAGAGTTGATCCAGGCTATGGAGTCCAACCTGAGGCACAGTAGGAGGCACCAGATCGGGTGCTGCATCGTAACATGCATATTTGAATGGGAGAACCCTGCAGTTGAGCTCCCAAAGGAACAGAGATACCGTACGTAGAAGATGTACAGGTGAGGAAGATGAATGGTTTGCAGTGCCCAATGAGCCTCAAGAAGTTGTGCCCGTATTTCCCGCTGAGTCTGAAGGTGTCACCAAATATGAGCCTTCACATGAAACACCCGAAGCTTTGCAAAAAACATTGAAGTGCAAAAGGAGTCTCTTCACCCGAATATTGGCTAATTAAAAAAGGGAGGAATGTACGGGAGTGGCCAGAAGAAGATACTGATACTCAGTGCTCCACAGCATTGGTACACCAACATAGCCATCTATCAGTAGACCAGGGTAGCCAGGAACTGAAATGTAAGAAGTGTGTTGAGGGAAGAGTTAGAAGAGTTAGAAGGGGATGCCAAGTTACTTGACAGCTGTGGCGCAGCTACAAAATATAAAAGGCTGACCTGTGATAAGAAGACAGAGTTGTGGCCAAGACTACTAGAGAGCAGGCTTGTGCGCAGCAGAGCAGGTCCATATCATCTGCACTGGAATCATCTGGAAGTGTAGTGAGCCCATAGGAACTTGAATGTAAGAAGAGATCCAGCGCAGAAAGGAAGGCACTCTTCAATATAAATATCCATATGATTTATTCCATGTGCACACATGTGAAAGGTAGGTACAGACCCTAAGCAGGGAAAAAAATAACTAGTGACGCGTTTCGATCGTATTACACGGTCTTAGTCATCTTGAAGACCAAATTCTGTCATCAGAGGAACCCGAAGACTGATTACCGTCGCCAGAGGAACCCGAAGACCAAATACCATCAAATGAGGAACGTTACTAGAAGAGGATCAGATTACACAATGAAACACTGAAGCCAGACCACCAAACACCATCTCCAGAGAGAAGGACCAGACAACGTGATCAAACACTGAAGGTTGAACATCGAGAACCAAAGACTGGGAAACGAACATTTGTTCCAGTGCAGCATCCAAGTGAGCCTTGCTGTTACTTCCCACCTTGATGTACTGTACTGAGAGATAAGAGATAATAGCTAGTTACCAGAGTATATCAGTATAGTGATTTGTTAGGTAACTGAGCCAAGTTTTGTGTACCATTAATATAGATAGATTTATGTAAAGCTTAAGTTCTTTTGTTAATTATATAACATGACTACAAGTAGGGTAACACCGACGCTCCCCTAACAGAAGGATTGGGATTGAGTTAATGTTAAAGGAATTTGTTCATAATCTCCAGTGATTGTATGCACCTGATCAGTTACGTGAAATGGGCTAACTGTGATTTGATTTGATTTGTTTGTTTTAGGCTATGTGTACACAGTGTGCTGTTATTGTGTTTTTTATGAGTTTTTTTAGTTCAGTTTTACAAAACTGCATACAAATCCTTATGAGAATTCTGAAGTTTTGTGCTTTTTTTCCCTTACAGAGTTGCAGTAGAAAATAAACTGCAGCATGACAATTCTTGTAGCATTTTTGACAGTGTTTTATTACCCCAAATGGATGAAAAATGTATTGAAAAAAGTCATCAAAATCATGGCAAAACGCCAGAGATGCAGAATTGGTGCAGACATTTCTGAAACCAAATACTTAGCTTGCACACAGTCTTAAGCCCGCTTTACACGCTACTACATATCTTACGATGTGTCAGCGGGGTCACGTCGTAAGTGACGCACATCCGGCATCGTAAGTTACATTGTAGCATGTAACAGCCACGTGCGATTGCGATTGAACGGTAAAACGTTCATTGCATACACGTCGTTCATTTCCTAAAAATTGAACGTCAGGTTGTTCATTGTACCCGGGGTAGCACACATCGCAGTGTGTGACACCCCGTGAATGATGAACAGATCTTACCTGCGTCCTGTGGCTCCCGCTGGCAATGCGGAAGGAGGTGGGCGGGATGTTTACGTCCCGCTCATCTCCGACCCTCCGCTTCTATTGGCCGGCTGCCGCGTGACGTCGCTGTGACGCCGAACGTCACTCCCACTCCAGGAAGTGGATGTTCGCCGCCCACAGCGAGGTCGTATGGACGGGTAAGTACGTGTGACGGGGGGTTATTAGATTGTGCGACACATTCAACAAATTGACCGTGTCACACAAACGATGGGGGCGGGTGCGATCGCATATGATATCGTATGCTTAATTGCAAGGTGTAAAGCAGGCTTTAGGCTATGTGCGCACTTTGCGTTTTCACCTGCGTTTCCGCAGCGTTTTGAACTGCAGCGTATTCATGCCAAAATGCATGCGTTTTGATTTTCCAGCAAAGTCTATGGAAAATGGGGATTTCTTGTGCGCACCATGCAGTTCAAAACGCAGCGTTTAATTTACATAATTTGTGGCAAAAACCATGGGTTCAAAGAAGCAGCATGTCAATTGTTTTTGGCATTTCTGCAGCGTTTTATTAACATTGAAGTCAATGAGAAGTTGCAAAAAACAAGCAACTTCAAAATTCCAGCGTTTTACATGCTTTTTAGGTGCAGAAGACATGCGTTTTGGACTACCAAAACGCATGCTTTTCTGACTTCAAAATAATGGAATAATATGTCCCTTTACACACACACACATAGTCCGACAATTAAAATAAAGAAAATTATTAAATTATTGATAATTTTGGCAAAAATAGTATAAATCAGCTATAATTTCATTAAATATAACTATTTTCGTTCTGATTTAAATAATTATATTTCCTTTCAATTTTTCCCCTTTTTTCATAGTGTTTGTATGTTAAATCTTTATTTTGTTGTGTCTTAGTGTTCAAAACGCATCTGACTTTAGGCAATGAAAAAGCAAGTAAAAAGCTCTAAAAACGCAGCTAAAACGCGGTAAATACGCACGCGTATTTACCGCATTTTGATGGTGAAAAGCAACTTTGGCAAAAGCAATTTCTGCCAAAATATGCGTTTTGAACTGCAACTAGAACGACGCAAAGTGCGGACATAGCCTTAACCTTCTGTATTGCCTTCTGCTTACCCAGTCCTCTTCCAACTGTTTCCAACCCAATAACCACTTGTTGCCGTCACTCCGGAGTCGTCTTTGCTGCGTGTTGTATTTCTGGCACTTGTGTTACACTATAATCAATTTTTAATAGGTACATTTGTGGTTTCAATTATTGTAACAAATCCACATTTCAAAAAGATTTTCTTTAATTTCTTTATTTTTATTCAGTAAATAGGATTTATTTCGGATGGCTGTAATATTTCCAGTTAGAAATTTCTATTTTATAATATTCAGATGTTTAGTGTCTTTACTAAATGAGAATTGTTTTATAGGTAATGAAAAACATGGCCTTGCTTACTGAGCATCATTACATTGCCTGTGCACACTGCAGCTACACTGACACATTATGGAGTAGGTTTATTGCTATAGCGGAATAAATGTTATGTTTTCTCTTCTGTGTCTCTTGTAACAATAATGGGAGCAGTAAAGGTCTATTACAGGAACAAACCACAAATGATTCTATCTCTTGACCATTCACTATAGTACATCATTCAGTCTAAAAACATCCAGTTTCAGACTTGTCTACCATATGTCACACAGTGTTTAGCTCTAAACTTACCAGGTGTCATGGCAACTTCTGACCCTGTTCACACTGCAAAGTCTCACACGCCACTGGTACTTTTGAGTTGCTGGGTCAGACTCAGGCATCAACCAGTTGTGTGCTTATCAGTGTTCAGTCTAGCAGGAGTTAATTTCTGCAGGCCTGTAAATTGCTGCTAAGGTCACAGGTTACTAGAGGTCTATCACAGCTGCCTACACCCTTAAAAAGATGGTGGAGCATGTTCCTCCATGCTGATTATAGCTTCATATGCGAATACCAGACCTTGTACGGTGGTGAACCTGTTTTGGTGATCTTCTGCACGTTATTTGGTGTGTTGTGAAAATATCCTCGTTGTTCATGTATTTCCTCACTGATTCTTTATTTCCTCCTGAGCACATATTGTTTTACCTCTGCGCGTGTGTGCGTAGGGGAGTGCGGACTCTACTAAGGATGTTGTGTTACTGTGGTTTTAAGACTGTGTTGCACTGTGGCCTTAGTAGACTTGCTCCCTTCCAGAGCACAATGGAGTCTCTTAGATCTCCCCTGCTGCTATGGGCATGTGTGGTCTGCCCTGAGTAAAGGTACCGTCACACTAATCGACGCTCCAGCGATCCCGCCAGCAACCTGACCTGGCAGGGATTGCTGGAGCGTCGCTACACAGGTTGCTGGTGAGCTGTCACACAGGCAGATCTCACCAGCAACCAGTGACCAGCCCCCAGCCAGCAGAGACGCGTGGAAGCGATGCTGCGCTTGGTAACTAAGGTAAATATCGGGTAACCAACACGATATTTACCTTGGTTACCAGCGCACACCGCTTAGCGCTGGCTCCCTGCACTCCTAGCCAGAGTACACATCGGGTTAATTAACCCGATGTGTACTCTGCTACGTGTGCAGGCAGCAGGGAGCCGACTTCTTCGGACGCTGGTAACCACGGTAAACCACGGAACCAAGAAGCCCTTACCTTGGCTCCCTGTTCCCTGCACTCCTAGCCACAGTACACATCAGGTTAATTACCCAATGTGTAGTCTGGCTACGTGTGCAGGGAGCAGGGAGCCGGCACTGACAGCGTGAGAGCGGCAGACGCTGGTAACGAAGGTAAATATTGGGTAACAAAGGTAAGGGCTTCTTGGTTACCCGATGTTTACCGTGGTTACCAGCGTCCGCAGAAGCCGGCTCCTGCTGCCTGCACATTTAGTTGTTGCTCTGTCGCTGTCACACACAGCGATGTGTGCTTCACAGCGGGAGAGCAACAACTAAAAAATGGTCCAGGACATTCAGCAACAACCAACGACCTCACAGCAGGGGCCAGGTTGTTGCTGGATCTCACACACAGCGACATCACTAGCAACATCGCTGCTACGTCACAAAAGTCGTGCCTCAGCAGCGATGTTGCTAGCGATGTTGCTTAGTGTGACGTGGCCTTAAGAGTGTAGAATAGTGATAACAGGGTCAACAAAGATATCTAGACTGATAGGCCTATAGAATTATGCCCCTCATACATATTAGGTGGTAATAAACACAAGCATGTGTATTGAATGTAAAGAACACCAATTAATATGAAGACATATGACAAAATATCAAGATCTGAAATTAGAAGAATTTTGTTTCATCAATCCACAGGTTCCCCTCTGCAATTTCCAAACAGGTGTCGTTTTCACTTGATTTCATAGTTAGTAAGGTTGAAAAAAGCCCTAGGTCCATCTAGTTCAAGCTTCCTCCACCAGTTCTACATTTGGTCACTAAGTCATTTATAACCAATAATGTTGTGTGTACTGAGGAAATCATCCAGCCCTTTTTTAAAAGCTGTTATAGTATCTGCCATTACTACCTCTTGTGGTCGGCATTCCACAGTCTGACTGCTCGAACTATAAAGAGCCCTTTCCTATTTAGCTGCTGGAATCGCTTTTCTTCCACTCGCAGTGAGTGCCCCCTGGTCCTTAGTATTGTCTTTGGAAGAAATAAGTCATGTGTCAGTCCTTTATATTGACCACACATGTATTTATACATATAAATGAGATCTCCTCTGAGATGTCTTTTTTGCTAAGCTAAACATATCTAACTTTTTCAACCTGTCATCATATGCGCAGCCTCTATTCCTTGCAATAATCTAGTTGCCCGCCTTTGAACTGACTCTAACTTCTGAATGTCCTTTTTAAAATGTGGAGCCCAAAACTAGATTCCATATTCCAGATATGGCCTTACAAGTGATATATAGAGGGGTAACAATACGTTGGGATCACGCAATCTAATATCTCTTTTTATACACCCTAAAATCTTGTTTGCTTTAGCAGCTGCTGCTTGACATTGAGTGCTGCTGCTCAGCTTATTTGTAATAAGAATACCCAAGTCCTTCTCCTGTTCTGTAGTTCCGAGTTTACTTCCATTTAATGTATATGCAGTTATAGGATTACTCCGTCCTAGGTGCATTACTTTACATTTATCAACATTAAATCTCATTTGCCAAGTATCTGCCCATTCTGACATCTTATCCAGATCTTTTTGTAATATTGTACTATCAAGGTCAGTTTTTAATATCCTACATAGTTTGGTATCATCAGCAAAGACTGACACTTTACTATCAATCCCATCCACAAGGTCATTAATAAAGAGATTCAACTGGATTCTGGCTGACAGGTAACTCATAGCGTCATAGTCTGATCTAACAAGAAAAATGTAAACACAGTCAATATTCTGAACGAAAATTATGCGCCAAAGATGAAAGACGCCAAGATCCAAAATGGAAATATTCTCCAAGAAATAAAAAGCAATAAAAATTTATCAAATACATGATGCAAAGAATGGAACCGTGCAGAACTTTACAAAAATGAGGGGAAACTAATAGTTTCGTTGAGACCTTTAGGGACAAGCATGTCCAGAATGGTGATCTACCTGGCCTCAATTTGTGCCAGGCGTTTTTTAAGATCACCACCTCTGGACCCACCACGGACAATGTCAATCCCCCGCACATTCAGAGATGTTGGATCACAGGTATGGTATCTCTTAAAGTGGCGGGGGAGAGTTTTTAGCAACGAGACATCTGTGATGTCCTTGGATGCCGCAATGTCTCCAACATGCTCCCTGAAACGTACGCGCAACTCACGTGAGATGAGTCCAACGTAAATCAAGGAGCATGGGCAAGTCGCATAATAGACAACGTAGGTACTATTACAAGCAATATACCTACGTATGTCCATCGTCCGAATGCCATCAGATGTCTTAAAGGTATTAGTGCGCAAGACATTGGGACACGCCAAACATCGTCCGCAGGGAAAGCATCACTGCAAAGGACCACAAGTTCCAAAAGGGTTGGAAGGAAGAAGTATGTAGTGACTCCTTGCCAAAATGTCACGGAGATTGCGGGCACGTTGGGAAGTCATGAGAGGAGCGGGAGAGAGTGCATCAGCCAAGGCAGGATCAGACCAAAGAACAGGCCAGTATCTATCCAGGATGCTTCACATAGTGTTCCAATTATGGTTATAGGTGCCTATAAAGCGAACAGGTGGGTCAGATTGTTCTTTTTTCGGGATATAATTGAATAGCTGTATACGGGGGGGGTCCTCTTTGCCCGCAAATATCCCTTTGCAAATATCCCTTTTTGATACAGCGCTTGCTGTATCCACGGTACTGAAAGCGGGACATGATATCAGCCGATATCTTAAAAGACAGATCAGAGCAGATCCACCTTGTCCTCAAAAACTGACAGGTCGGGATGGCGCGTATTGTTGCTGTTGTATGGGACGATGAAGCATGCAGCAGGGCATTGAATGATGTAGATTTCTGATCAAAGCTAGTTTGAATAATGGAATACCTCAATATTTATATCAAGAAAGTCAATGCACCTGCTGCTATGTTTATAAGTAAGTTTGATGTTGTAATTATTAACATTTAATTGATCCATAAATATCTCCAACTGCTCCGCCATGCACTGCCGCAAAAACAAAATATCATCAATGTATCTGAGCCAGCACTGCACATGGGAGCTGGCTGCTGCGCCCCCATCGCCAAAAACCAACCTCTCCCACATACCGAGGAAGAGGTTGGCATATGAGGGGGCACAAGCCGCCCCCAAGGCAGTGCCGCACTGCTGCAGATAAAATTGGTCTTTAAAAACGAAAAAATTATGGGTGAGGGCAAAGCGGAGCAATTCGAGGATAAGTTGGTTAAGTTCACTATTCCGAACATTCATGTCAAGAAAAAAAAAAGTACCCCTATCAGGCCTACCGGCTACCTCCAGCCATGGACATAAGGAGAGCCCCGCCTCTAACGTTCCGTACCAGCTTCCACAGTACTCCTATCAGACTTATCCACCACTTCCAGCCATGGGGCCATATCAACCAGGCTCCATATGGTCATATGGGTCCTACCAACCCCTCATGGAGACCGTACAATGCAATCAGAATAGGGTATGGAGGAGTGAAGATGAAGTGAAGAGGGGACCCACAGCCAAACCAGACCCACTGTTAAACTACCAGCCTTAACAGTAGAGCGGCGTAATGTGGAGAAAGGTCGAAGGGAGAATGAGAATGAACATCTGGTAGCAGGTAGTCCCATTATGCAGGCAGAATTTGAAGGTGTCCTCATGGATTGCTTGCTTGACACAGGTTTCAAAATGACGACTATGCCAGAAGCTTTCTTCAAACAATTGGCCAGGCCTGAACGAGAGACTCTGATTCATGTGACTGCTAATAACCATCAGACAATTCCATTTAAAGGGGTTGTGTGGAAGAAGTTACGCATCTGTGTGCAAGATGTAGGGATATTGCTGGTCCCAGAACCTATCCAAGAAGATATGCCCGTGGTCTTAGGCATGAATATTCTATGAAAACTAGATTAGATATTGTTCACGAAAAGAGGCCCTGGTAATTGGAAACATACAACACCACACAAGGCCACCCAAGTCACCTTCCAACATCTGATTTGGGTCTGTGGAACTCAGAACAGTGTGCTAGCACATCATGTAATAGGAGTCATCTGAAGACCCACCAAGAGCCCTTGGTGTTGTCCCCCGGAATGGAGATTGTGGTCTATCTGCCGATCGGTACCCACTGAAACCTTGAAGGGATGGAAGTGCTCATTGAGCTGATAGATACTAGAAAAGCTGATCAGGAGGTTATGTTAGCCCAGTCTCTAGCAGTAGTCTGCCAGGGATGAGTTCCCCTACAGGCTGTAAATTTGGGGCTGCAAGAAATCTCTCTGTCAGCAAGAACGGTACCTCCATCGAGGTGAGGTGATGAAGTGGAAGGAGGTGTCCCTTTCTCCCGTAGAAGATGCTGGTTGGACTCCTCTGGAAGTCTCAGAAGATGCTGAGGAACAGCCATCTCCGGAGAAGAATGGGCGAGTCATTCTAGATCAGATAGGAGTGGAAGTCCCTTGGTCCCGAGAACGTACAAGCAAAAGAAGAGATCCTGTGGAAGTATCAAGCTGCATTCGCCCGTAACGCCGAAGATTTTGGCTGTACAGAGGCCATTACACACAAAATACCCATGGGGACACACGCCCGATCCATGAACAATACCGGCAGATTCCTCCCAGACTATATCAAAAGGTGATGGCATTGCTGGGACACATGTTGGAGTCGGGAGTGGTGTAAGCGAGTCAGAGCCCCTGGGCGGCTCTGGTGGTTCTTGTCAAAAAGAAGGATGGGCCCATGAGATTCTGCATAGACTATGAGAAGTTCAATGCCTGTACAGTCCACGACTCCTACCCTTTGCCCCAAATTGAGGAGTCTGCCCTGGGAAGAGATAAGTACTTCTTAACGCTTGACCTGGCGAGCAGGTACTGGCAGGTACCGGTGGAAGCTAAAGATAAAGAGAAGACCGCCTTTGTGCTCCCAATGTGACTGTATGAGTTCAATCGTATGCCATTTTGTCTCTCTAACGTCTCAGGTACTTTACAATGGTTGATGGAGAAGTGTCTGGGGGATCTGAATTTCGAAGCCACCCTCATCTATTTGGATGACATCATTGTCTCCTCCAACTCTTTCCAAGAAAACCTCGACCGACTAGGACAGGTACTTGAGCATCTGGGGGCTCACAACCTGAAAGTAAAACCAAAGAAATGCCAACTCTTCAAAACGAAGCTTGAGTATTTAAAATGGTGTCGCGGGACAGAGTATTACCGTCAGGAAACGTAGAGGCTATTTTCTAGCCATTTCCTAGCCATTTGCTAGCGCAAAACAGCCGTTGTCCACCTGCCACACCACATCCCCCTCTCCCTTTGTATCTCCTCTGCCTGAGTGAGATAGGTACCTGCTGACACACTCAAGTCACGAGAACCGCTAGCCAGTCTGAGCATTGGGCTGGAGTCACACTTGCGTGTGACTCTTGCGAGTATCAGATCGCACTGCCCGGACAGGCTGGCTTTTCTTCTGCCAGGAGTGACTCCGCTTGCGATGTGATCCTCGGACAAGTGATATACCCTTAGTGATAGAGCCAATTTTGACCTTAATGAACAGGCCAAATTTTTTAAATCTGATCTGTGTCATTTTATGTGGTATGAATCTGGAATGGTTTAATGCATTGCAGTGATTCTGATACTGTTTTTTATCTTGACACCTTGTACTTTAGGTTAGTGCTAAATTTAGGTCGATAGTTTCACAAATAAACACAAAAAATACTTCTGCGTCAAGTGTTGAAAATTTAGTATTTTTTTTTAAACTTTCAGTTTTTATATCCTTAACCCCTTCACCCCCGGCCACTAAAACACCCTAATGACCGGGCCATTTTTTGCAATTCTGACCAGTGTCACTTTATAAGGTTATAACTCTGGAACGCTTCAACGGATCCTGGCGATTCTGAGATTGTTTTTTCGTGACATATTGTACTTCATGTCAGTGGTAAATTTAGGCCGATATTTTTTGCGTTTATTTGTGAAAATTTAGGAAATTTGGCGAAAATTTTGAAAATTTCGCAAATTTCAAACTTTGAAAATTTATGCCCATAAATCTGAGAGATATGTCACACAAAATAGTTACTAAATAACATTTCCCACTTGTCTACTTTACATCAGCGCAATTTTCGAAACAAATTTTTTTTCCGTTAGGAAGTTAGAAGGGGTCAAAGGTCATCAGCAAATTCTCATTTTTCAAACAAAATTTACAAAATAATTTTTTTAGGGACCACATCACATTTGAAGTGACTTTGAGAGGCCGAGGTGACAGAAAATACCCAAAAGTGACCCCATTCTAAAAACTACACCCCTCACACTGCTCAAAACCACATCCAATAAGATTATTAACCCTTTAGGTGCTTCACAGGAACCAAAGCAATGTGGAAGGAAAAAATGAAAATTTTACTTTTTAACACAAAAATGTTACTTTAGCCATAAAATTTTCATTTTTACAAGGGAGAAAAGAGAAAGTACACAATACAATTTATTGTGCATGTTCTCCTGAGTACGCTGATACCCCATATGTGGTAAAAATCAATTGTTTGGGCGCACGGCAGAGCTCGGAAGGGAAGGAGCGCCATTTGAATTTTTGAACGCAAAATTAGCTGCACTCATTAGCGGACGCCATGTCGGGTTTGAAGACCCCCTGAGGTGCCTAAACAATGGAGCTCCCCCCTAAGTGACCCCATTTTGGAAACTAGAGGCCTCAAATAATTTTTCTAGATGTTTGGTGAGCACTTTGAACACCTGGGGGCTTCACAAAAGTTTATAGCGTTGAGCCGTGAAAAGAAAAAAATTTTTTTTTACCACAAAACGGTTGCTTCAACTAGGTAGCTTTTTTTTTCACAAGGGTAACAGGAAAAAATGCACCATAAAATGTATTGTGCATTTTCTCCTGAGTACGCAGATACCTCATATGTGGTGGAAATCAAATGTTTGGACACACAGCAGTGCTCGGAAGGCAAGGAGCGCCATTTGAAATTTTGAGTGCAAAATTAGCTGCACCTGTTAGCGGACGCCATGTCGGGTTTGAAGACCCCCTGAGGTGCCTAAACAATGGAGCTCCCCCACAAGTGACCCCATTTTGGAAACTAGAGGCCTCAAATATTTTTTCTAGATGTTTGGTGAGCACTTTGAACACCTGGGGGCTTCACAAAAGTTTATAGCGTTGAGCCGTGAAAAGAAAAAAAATTTTTTTTACCACAAAACGGTTGCTTCAACTAGGTAGCTTTTTTTTCACAAGGGTAACAGGAAAAAATGCACCATAAAATGTATTGTGCATTTTCTCCTGAGTACGCAGATACCTCATATGTGGTGGAAATCAAATGTTTGGACACACAGCAGTGCTCGGAAGGCAAGGAGCGCCATTTGAAATTTTGAGTGCAAAATTAGCTGCACCTGTTAGCGGACGCCATGTCGGGTTTGAAGACCCCCTGAGGTGCCTAAACAATGGAGCTCCCCCACAAGTGACCCCATTTTGGAAACTAGAGGCCTCAAATAATTTTTCTAGATGTTTGGTGAGCACTTTGAACACCTGGGGGCTTCACAGAAGTTTATAGCGTTGAGCCGTGAAAAGAAAAAAATTTTTTTTTACCACAAAACGGTTGCTTCAACTAGGTAGCTTTTTTTTTCACAAGGCTATCAGGAAAAAATACACCATAAAATGTATTGTGCATTTTCTCCTGAGTACGCAGATACCTCATATGTGGTGGAAAGTAATTGTTTGGGCGCATGGCGGGGCTCAGAAGAGAAGGAGCGCCATTTGACAGCAAAATTGGTTGGAATCATTAGCGGACGCCATGTCACGTTTGGAGACCCCCTATGGTGCCTAAACAGTGGAGCTCCCCCACAAGTGACACCATTTTGGAAACTAGAGCCCTCAAATAATTTTTCTAGATGTTTGGTGAGCACTTTGAACACCTGGGGGCTTCACAGAAGTTTATAGCGTTGAGCCGTGAAAAGAAAAAAAAATTTTTTTACCACAAAACGGTTGCTTCAACTAGGTAGCTTTTTTTTTCACAAGGCTATCAGGAAAAAATGCACCATAAAACGTATTGTGCAATTTCTCCTGAGTACGCAGATACCTCATATGTGGTGGAAAGTAATTGTTTGAGCGCATGGCGGGGCTCAGAAGAGAAGGAGCGCCATTTGACTTTTCAAACGCACAGACGCAGTGCACTGATCGGCCGCTGCAGAACGCACGGTCGGATGCGATAAAAAAAAGCGTCGGGGATACGTAAAAAAAAAAGTCACGCCAAAAATTGACCATGGATGCAGATACGTTATGTGCATCCCTGATCAGCGCTTGGCGGGACGCACGGACGGATGCGATACAAAAAGCGTCGCAAAAACGGAAAAAAGTCACGCCAAAAATTGAGCAGGGATGCCGATCCGTTATGTGCATCCCTGATCAGCGCTTGGCGGGACGCACGGACGGATGCGATACAAAAAGCGTCGTGAATACGGAAAAAAGTCACGCCAAAAATTGACCATGGATGCCGATCCGTTATGTGCATCCCTGATCAGCGCTTGGCGGGACGCACGGACGGATGCGATACAAAAAGCGTCGGGGATACGGAAAAAAAAGTCACGCCAAAAATTGACCATGGATGCCGATCCGTTATCTGCATCCCTGATCAGCGCTCGGCGGGACGCACGGACCGATGCGATACAAAAAGCGTCGTGAATACGGAAAAAAAAGTCACGCCAAAAATTGACCATGGATGCCGATCCGTTATCTGCATCCCTGATCAGCGCTCGGCGGGACGCACGGACGGATGCGATACAAAAAGCGTCGTGAATACGGAAAAAAAAGTCACGCCAAAAATTGACCATGGATGCCGATCCGTTATCTGCATCCCTGATCAGCGCTTGGCGGGACGCACGGACGGATGCGATACAAAAAGCGTCGGGGATACGGAAAAAAAAGTCACGCCAAAAATTGAGCAGGGATGCCGATCCGTTATCTGCATCCCTGATCAGCGCTTGGCGGGACGCACGGACGGATGAGGTGTAAAAATGGACAGGGGATACGGAAAAAAAAAAAAAGTTATACTCACAGTACCCAGAGGACTAGCAGGAGGATCACTGACCAGAAGAGCTGCAGAGGAACAGATGGCAGAGAGATGGACAGCTTTACAGGAGCAGCAGGCAGATCAGCAGAATGCCCAGGAAGGACCCAGCGATGGACGCAGATGTGATCAGGCCGGTGAAGACAGGTAAGAGGACGTCGGGGGAGAGCAGAGGGGGAGGGGGGGGGGGTGAGAGCAGAGGGGGGGGTGAGAGCAGAGGGGGGGGGAGAGCAGAGGGGGAGGGGGGGAGAGCAGAGGGGGAGACCGGAGAGGGAGCTGCAGAAGCAGAATAGAAATAATGGGGGAGGCAGTCAGATCGCGGGGGGAGCGGATCGGGATGTCGGGGGGGGGGGGTGGGGTGGTTGGGGGGAGCAGATCGCGGGGGGGGCACGGCAGGGGCTATCACGGCAGCGCGCAGGGGCACCACGGGAGCGCGCACGGGCTGCAAAGTGAGCACAGTACTCACTTTGCAGCAGCAGCGGTGACCTCAGCAGCAGCGGTGGTAGCAGATCGGGATGCCGGGGGGGCAGATCGGGGTGTAGGGGGGCAGATCGGGGCGTAGGGGGGCAGATCGGGGGGGGCACGGGCAGGGGCCTTCACGGGAGCGCGCAGAGGCCTTCACGGGAGCGCGCAGGGAGCGGAATACTTACCATTAGAGCTGCAGCGGCGGAGACATCAGAGGCGGCGGCGGCAGCAGCGGTGGCGTGGTACCAAAAGTACCAGCCACTCCACACTGCAGACATGTTGGGGGAGGGCTCACAGGCCAGCACAGGCCTGGGGAGGGCGGCCACCGGCAGATCAGACCGCCCCACTGCACACTGATTGGAGCGATTGCGCGTCATAGCACGATCGCTCCAATCAGTGCTGCAGGGGCTGGGGGCGGCATGTTTGAGGTCCACCTATGATATGCTGCTGCAGCTGCGGCATCTCATAGCTGGATCTCACAGGATCGCACTAATTCGGGCATTATTTTTGCCGAAATTAGTGCGATCGATGTGGTTGGCGGTTCAGATTTGAACAGCCAATCACATCGATCGTCGATAGGGGGTGGCGATGCCGCCCCCCCTGGGGTCAAGCAAAGGTCCCCTGCTGTAAGAAACAGCAGGGGACAACATTTGAAAGCCGTTGCTATGGCCACGGCAATCAAATGAAGTTTAGGCCGTAAAATTACGTCCCTGGTCGTTAAGTCACGTTAAAATAGGACGTAATTTTACGGCCCGCGGTCGTGAAGGGGTTAAACAAGTTATTCATGCTGTACATAAGAATCAATGAAAAAAAATTCCCATATGTCTACTTTATATCGGTATCATTTTTTTAAATTTTATTTTCTTTTGTTAGGATGTTAGTAGGGTTAAATGTTTGGAAGCAATCTCTAATTTTTGCAATACATTTACAAAACTTAATGTCTTTAGGGACTTATTCAGATTTAAATGGAATTTGAGGCGCAAAACACTGGAAACTTCCCAAAAGTGATTCCCTTTTAAAAACTGCACCCCTCAAATAGAAGAAAAAATTGTTGTCACAATTTTTTTTAACCCTTCAGGTGCTACACAGGAGTTAGTGCAAGGTAGAATAAAAAAAAATAAATAAATAAAAATATATATGTATATATATATATATATATATATATATATATATATATATACACATATATATATATATATATATGTATATATATACATATATATATGTATATTTTTATATTTATATGTATATATATAATGTTTACTCTAA
Organism: Anomaloglossus baeobatrachus; assembly: GCF_048569485.1. NCBI lineage: Eukaryota > Metazoa > Chordata > Amphibia > Anura > Aromobatidae > Anomaloglossus > Anomaloglossus baeobatrachus. The sequence continues at coordinate 687,408,754 of NC_134354.1, forward strand.
AATGTTGCTTTACCCCTAATTTTTTTACTTTTACAAGGGATAGCACAACAAAATGAACCTCAAAATTTGTTACCCAGTTTTTTCTGAGACACAAAAATTTAGAACAAAGTTCTAAGAAGTTTCTTATGAGTACGCTGATACCCCACATGTGATCAGAAACCTCTGAACAAAGAGCAGGGCTTGGAAAGGAAAGAGCACCATTTGAATTCTGGCTGAAATAGATTGTGGGCACTTTGTCACATTTGCAGGGCACCTAAACTAAATCCCTCAAGAGTTTTATCCTGGTGTATAGTGAGTATTTTGAACCCACAGGTACTACACAGAATTTGATAACGCTAGCTTGTCATGTAGAAAATATTCTTTTTTTTTTGTGAACATAGCAGGACTGCTTTTAAGAGACTTCTTTCCTCCAATCCTTGATTTCACCCACAGGATAATTATGGTTCATTAGTCCCATAGTTACCTTTAATCCCACCACTCTGTTTTTTTGCCCTCACAGTCAGAACGTTTTTCCTAATGTCATATCTGAATCTCCTTTGTTTTAGTTTAATCCCATTGCTTCTTGTACTTCCTTGTGCTAATAAGAATAGGGTGGTTCTCTCTGCACTGTGACGACCTTTCAGATATTTGCAGACCGCTATTAAGTCTACTATCAGCTTTCTCTTTTGCAAACTAAACATTCCTAGTTGTTTTAGCCGGTCTTCATATGACATGGTTTGCAGACCCATCTTGGTTGCCCGTTTCTGGACTTGCTCCAATTTATCGATGTCTTCCTTAATTGGGGTGCCCAGAACTATATACAGTATTCCAGGTGGGGTCTGACTAGTGCAGAGTATAGGGGAATAATTACCGCTCTGTTCTAGATTCAATGCTTGTCTTGATACATCCCAGAATTTTGTTGGCCTTTTTAGCTGCAGACCCATGCTGTTGGCTCATGTTGAATCTGGGATCTACTATTATTTCAAAGTCCATTTCCCCTGTGAAATCGCTTAGTTTTATTCCTACCATACTATATATGCTTTTTACATTTGTCCCTGTTAAACACCATTCTGTTACCCTAGGCCCAATTGTTCGAGTAGCTAGATCCTTTTGAATATGCTCTTTCTTCTCTAGTGTTGGCTGCTCCTTCTATCTTAGTATCATCTTCAAATTTTATGAGTTCCCCAATAATTTTGTTGCCCATATTATTTATGAAGATATTAAACAGTACTGGGCCCAGGATTGGGTGTTGTGGCCCTCGCTTTTGACTTTCCTCCAGTTTGATGTGTATCCATTTAGTATCACTTGTTGTGCCAGATCATTAAGCCAGTTGTGAATCCATCTAACTGATTTTTTGTCGATTCCATACTTGATCATTTTATCAATGAGGATGTTATATGATACTTTATCAAATGCCTTACTAAAGTCAAGGTATATTATACCCATGGCATTCCCCTCGTCCAACCATTCAGTGATTTTTTTGTAGAAGGAAACCAGGTTGGTCTGAAAAAATGTATTAGTCATAAAGCCGTACTTACTCTGGGTAATTAATGCCTTCCCATCCAGGTACCTAAGTAAATATTCCTTGATAATTTTCTCAAAGATGTACAGTAATTCTCTAGATCCTCCTTTTCCCCTTTTTGCAGCTAGGTACCACACTTACCCTTTTCCAATCTAGAGGGACCACTCCTGTTTCCCTGGACTTATTGAAAACTATGGCAAGTGGTACTATTTACTCAGCTATATCTTTTAGGACTCTAGGGTGTAAATCATTTGGTCCTGACTTCCTTAACTTGGCTAAATGTTCTAATATCAATCCTTTTTTTCATTGTCACCTTGGACTTTTCTTGACCATCATTTATATCATTAGTATCGATGATGCTTCTATTATTTTTTTGGGAGAAGACAGATCCAAAATACAAATTTAGTAGCTCCACCTGCTGTTTCATTTTGTTGACTGTTTCACCTTTTTCATTCTGCAGGACTCCAATGGTCGCCATCACTTTTCTTTTGCTTTTAAATAACCCCCAAAATTAATTTTACCTTACTCTTTCCCTCTTTTGCCAACCTCAGTTCATGTTCAGCCTTAGCTCCTTGCAGATGCTTGTCTTGCAGAGTCTGCAAACTGCCAAGTATTCTTCCCTGTTATCTTTTAACTTGGTTAATGTAGTTAATTTGTTTTGCAATATATGTTTGAGCAGTATTATTAAAAATCACAGCTGCTGGTACTTGAACAAGTGGTCTGTGGTAGATCATTGAAGGCGGACATGCCTGCTGGGAGTCCGGCAGCTGGCATATCGCTTTCTAGCTGAACGGTTAGCAGTAAAGGTTTTGTGCCTATGGTTTAAAGAAAAAATATGTTTTAATAAGTGCTCTGACCAGCTTCCAACCAGCAAGAGTAGAATGTTGTCTGTGCCTTATTTCAAGGGAACGGAGTTGGGCGACAGCCAAAAAAATGCATGCAAGCAGTCTTATGTGGGCGTTACACGAGACGATCTATCGTGCGAATGCACCCGCCCCCGTCGTTTGTGCGTCACGGGCAATTAGTTGCCCGTGGCGCACAAAGTCATTAAATCCCCGTCACACGCACTTACCTGCTGAGCGACGTCGCTGAGGGCGGCGAACATCCACTTCCTGAAGGGGGAGGGACGTTCGGTGTCACAGCGATGTCACACAGCGGCCAGCCAATAGAAGCGGAGGGGCGGAGATGAGCGGGACGTAAACATCCTGCCCACCTCCTTCCTTCCGCATAGCCGGCGGGACACAGGTAAGCTGTTCATCATTCCCGGGGTGTCACACGGAGCGATGTGTGCTGCCCCGGGTATGATGAACAACCGGCGCAGAGAAGAAACGACTTTTTGAAAATGAGCAATGTGTCAACGAGCAATGATAAGCTGAGTATTTTTGCTCGTTCACCGTCGCTCGTAGCTGTCACACGCTACGATATATCAAACGATGCCGGATGTGCGTCACTTACCACGTGACCCCGCCGACATATCGCACGATATATCGTCTCGTGTGACTCCCGCATTAGGCTATGTGGCCATGTTGGTTCCACAAATTTCTGCACCAGTTCCATATCTCTTAACAGGAAAAATGAAGCAGCAAAAACGTGTCATTTCATGGATTTTTCGTTGCATTTTTCACATGGCTTTGAATGGTGAAAAACACTGCCAAAAATGCAGAAAGAGTTGACAGCTGCTGATTATTTTCTGCACCAAATCTGCAAGGAGAAAATCCTGAACATTTGCAAGTACTACACTTGAGGATTCTCATTGACTTTGCTGGCATCAAGATGATTTGCTTGCAGTTTTGTGACAAATCTGGATGCAAAAACGCATTAAAAAATTCTGCAAAAATTCAATGTGTGCGCACAGCCTTACATTACTTAAATGGTTCATAAATTAATTAATAAATAGTATCCCAATATGTTTTTGATATGACTCAGAGTTCATTATCCTATTATTTTACTGTTTTAATGACTGAAGCACCGATCTTATAGTTAACAAAATTTCATAAAGTCTACATACAGTATAAAGTCCTGTTCAATAGATTTTTTTGTTCCTGGCTGTAAACATATCTAAACTATATGTAGCAGATATAATCTTAAAGGCTAGATTCATTTTTAAGTCTAAAATACTACATTAGAATGACTTTGAGAAACACCCAGAATGTAAAAACTTATTAGTGACAAAAATTCTTTGAAAAACAGTTATGCCGTAATGTGGCCCAAAAATGTTTTAGGTCGAACCGACACGTAACATTTCATACTGTAGATAAATATAGCCTTTAAATAAATTATGAAATTAAACTTCCATTATTTTCTAAAATGTTTCTTTGAGAGCAAATTTTAAGAAATGTATTTGAATTTGGTTTGTCAAAACGAAGACAAAAAATTTGATTCAGACAAAATTAATCATGTATCTCTTTGTACAGTACTTAAATACAGCCTTTAAATAAATGTTGATGTTAGACCTCCATCTACTTTCTGAAATATTTATTTGAGAGCAAATTTTTAAAAAATGTAATTTGATTTTGGTTCTTCAAAACTTGGACAAAAAATTTGATTCGTAACAAATTAATCATGTATCTATGTACTGTACTTAAAAATAGTCTTTAACTAAATGTTGACGTTAGACCTCCATATACTTTCTAAAATATTTATTTGAAAGCAAATTTTAAAAAATAAAATTTTTAATTTGATTCCTCAAAAGCAAGACAAAAACTTTGATTCAAACCAAATTGATTAATCATGCATATAAAATTCCCCAAAAGACATTTATTATGTTCGGAGTTCCCTCCAAAACTTCAAGCATAATAAACAGAGGGCAGGTATTAGTAAAATGCAACATACTAAACCATTAGTCCCTTTCTTTGGCCTATTCCTCACGTCATGCAGCTGCAGCCTGCTCCTCTGTCTTCTCTTTAGACCATCTTCTTGCCTGTAGGCTACGTTCCCATGATCAGAAAGACACTGCATTCTAGACACAGTGTCATTCCTCTTCTGGAGAAGCTAGTGTTATCTGGGGGGAAATGTAGCGTCCGTAACCACAATCAGGATTCTGAGAGCAGTGGATTATTGATGTGTTTTCCCGCTCAGAACATTCGCATTTCTGCAAGCATAAATTAATATGCTGTGGCTCGGGAAACCACACCGCATGTTAGTATACGCTGCGCATAAAAGAAGCACAGTGGGCATGGGATTTCTAAGAATCACTCTCCCCCTGGAAAAAGACTGCTCGTCGAAACGTGCATAGGGTTCTTGGACAGAGCACATGTTTGGCCTGGTAACGACTACTATACTGGATTAATCTATTCATTGTTTTACCTCCTCTTTGCTATTAATTCTGGAGTTATGGCACCGGTACATAGGCTAATTGGGTGAACTGGGTGTTTGTCCCTACTATTAAAAAAATAAATAAATTTTTGCTCTCAGCTACTACTTGTTATATATTGTTCTGCTGGGCAATATTACTAATATATGAATATATGTCTTTTGGCAATATTACCCCATTTATTAATTACACTTGGTGATCTATTTTGTTTTATAGAGTTGTCTGTGTTAATATATGATATGATTCATTTGTAATGATTCCATTGTGATGCTAAACTATTCCTAATGGATCCTATCTGTCATTAATTTTGCCTGCCCACAAGTGTGTTCTTTGTCCTGACTTTTTCTATTGCTGATTTCATGTCCACCTAATTTTAATTACGTTATTAATAAAAGAATTACTACTTTTTATCCATAATATGTTCTCTTGTGCATGTTTTTATATGAGCTGTTGTGGTGAACCTGACCTGGTCAGGCGCCACTGAGTACTGCACTGAGGCTGAGTGAGTACAAATAGGTAATCTCAAAGGCTGACTAGGGTGTGGACACACACAGACACGTAGTAACCAGGACACACACACAGCTTAGAGGGGACCCCTGGGCAGACCCAGGAAGGGGGCGTAGCCCTCGCATCCCAGCTAGTGGTGGGTAGTGGGACTGGAGACAGAGAGTTGTGCAGTGGCAGCCAGAGGAGTAGGAGTGGAGGAGCCGCATCTGAAGTGTAGAGCAGAAGAGCAGGACACTATCAGACCCTGCACCGGTAGTGGCTGTTGGCGGGGGAGAGCGGCTGCCCAGTAGGGCTGCTTGAAAACCACCTAGTGAAGAGGTGGCTGAGTAAGGGGACTATTGGTAGACCAGGCCCGCATGGGGAAACAGGTCCCTAGAGCAGGAACCCATCTACTCGGCCTGCTAAACCTACTGGTGAGGGTACTGGATGTACCTCACCGAACCACACAGAGTCCACAGCATCAACAGCAACGAGGGGGCCCATAAGTAAAAGAAGGCAAGCAGCCAGCATTACTTGGTCCACGCTGTCAGCAAACGGGCCAGAAAGGGGAGAACGACAGTTGCGACTTCCCTTGCAGTACTACAAGTCAGGAGTCACCCTAAACAAGAAGGGCTAGGAAGGCGAGTCAGCAGTCACCCCTGGATCAGCCTGAAGGATACCTGGTTCCACCTGGTCCATCATAGCATTGCCCGGGTTGTCTCACGTTACCATCAGAAAAGTGAGTAAAAACCCTGAAAGACATTCCTGCCTGTGTGTGAGTTCTTCTGCGACCTGTGGTACTACACACTTACACCAAGCCCCTGGGGCCAGCCTCAATCTCACGAGGCCATAACACCAGACTGCATTTACCATCAGCCCCAGAAGCTCTCTAAACTGCAGTGGCGGTCACCCCCCCCCTGACCGCAATTACCGAGAGTGGCGTCACGATCCCTATTGAAGTTAACCCGATGTACCTGTGGCCAGAAGATTCCCAACACGTGAAGACCCTGAGGCGACCTGCAGGTGAGCGAGGCTTCACACTATACTTTGACTATACAACACAACACAGCGTTTTGGTCTCAGCGAAAATACCCTGTGTGTAAAACGATGCTAATTCTGATTTTGGGCATTCAGCCTTAGTAGTCTCTTCCTGTGCTAACGAGGCCTCTCATGATTATACCATCATTGATGTGCATCACACCCAGTGACAACATGAGGCCTAGTCAGTGAAAGAAGCCACATGGAGAAGATGAGTCCAGAAGAAGAGCTGGAGGCTGGAAGAAAATGTGAAGTCCCAGATATGTTAGATCTTCAGCGGGGCCTATATTTTTCAACTTCAAACCATTTTTTTTATTTTTCTCTCTCAATTTAACTGCAGCTCCAAAATAAAAGAATAAAGCAGCAGAGCAGACACCCGGGTATATTACAAAGGAATTAGGTAGTGTATTTTGATACTAGCTTTTAGAGTGGAATTGATGCGCCTGTACCCACTGAATGAAATATTATCCATCATGCTATTTGGAGAATGATGCTTTGTGATCTGAGATAAGGGTTAAGCATCGTCTGACCACAGCACAACCTTAGGTGAGGTGCAGCACTGCAAGCGTCAGGCAATGAGCACAAGTGTATCCACTTCATGAATCTAAACTCCCCCAGGGCCTATACATAAACTGATCCTGTGCTGAGGCACTCACTATATTTCCAGATGACAGACTTGAAGCTGAGTTGCCATGGAGACTACTGAAAAGCTCATCGACTAGGTTTTATGTGAAAAATCTTCATTTTCTCTTGCATCTATAAGATACGGGTATCATTCTGGAGCTGCATAGTAATGCAGATCAGCCACGGCCTGTATCTACAGTTACTGTTGTATGGATTTATAAAACCTTCCTTTGTCTCAGATGTAATCATGCTGTTATATATCTCAGTTCCCCGGGGGAGATCTCCTTGACAAATTTCAGCTTAGCACCATCCACCTCATGCAGTAAATTAGATGTCATATATCGACCCTGATGTTCGGCACAGGAATTACTGTGTGCTCAGATGTTTTAGGGCCGCTGCACTGTATATTGTGTGTAAAGCCCCAGTCAGTATTAGCAGCACATAAACTGCCTGGCGTGTTCGATAAGATCACATAGTGCCTGCAATTTATTTGTCTAGACCAGTTGTCAACATTTTAAACTAATTTCCAGGTAGACAATGTGACTTTATATTTCCTGTCATAAAATTGTTACTAAATCGGAATATTTTTTTAAATTCCAAATACTAACTATATAATAAAGAGGGCAATCAGTTATATGCAGTGGGCAATCAATTTATATGGTCACCTCCCATAAATGCCCTGATTCATCAAAGTGTTTACACGAGAAATCAGTTTCGCAAAACTTCTGTGACTTTTGGAGTCTTCACACCAGTTTCGTCCAGATCCGCTAACATCGGCAGTGCTGGGGTGTGACAGGAGAAATGGGACGTGGCAAAACCTGCTCTTCTAATTTGTGATGAGCTGTAGCTTACCTTACATGACAAATCTTAATTCAGTCTCTGATCACAGACTGGATTTGTGGCGAGGTGCAAGGAAGCGCACACCACTTTTAAGAATACAGAAGAACAGTGGCACTGTTTTCTTCTTTTAATAATCCACGTCTATGAAAAAACAGCAACCATGGTAATCGTGAAAACAGGGGTAGAGGGTACAAACAGGAGCACTGAGACTGACAATGGCCGTTTCGTGCAGATTGGCTTTTCTACGGGTCCACCACTTTTAAGACACATCTGATTTATTAGGAGGCTTGCTTCTCTTAATGAATTAGGCGCCTCTGACTCTAACACTACCCCTAATCAAGATGGAGGTAAACATTGGTAGTATATAAACTGCATTTCGTGGTGCAAAAACGAATGTTCTCCTCTATAACTTCTCCACCAAGGTGAAGAACACTTTGTAGCTTCACTCACTTCTCCTGGTTCTAGCTCTGAGCATTGCATCCTCCTCCTTCCTCAGACAGCTCCCAACACTCTCTTGTGATTGAATGCTATCAAGCAAACTCAGATGTGAGATGCTGCCTGAGTATTCAGGTAAATGGCATCCACACCACTACTGTAGCCTGCTTCCCAATGCTAACTGATCATTAAAGAGGTATTCTCAAGCTTGCAAGTTATCCCCTATCCATGGGAAAGACAATTAATTCTCAATAACTGGTGTTTGACTACTGGGACCCCCTCTGATCTCAAGAACTGGGGCTCTGAATAGTAGTGTGTGAATGGAGTTCAAGCTGATCATGAGGACTGCTGGTAAATTCTTAATGGGAGTGCCTTATGCTAGCCATGCACAGTCTCCAGCAGTCACATTAAAGAAGCACTCCCAACAAAGTATTTATTGTCTTAATATATTGCAATCATATTATATAGCACTGTGTTGTTCCAATTGCTCATTTTGCCCTTTTACTCAGTAAATTGTTCTCCTTTCCATTAGGTCTATGACATCATGTGATTAAAAGCAGATTAGCTGAATCCTTCTAAGTTCTATGTAGAAACAGAAAATATATTTTCCCTGCATACGTCATGAGTCACTGTAAAAGTCAATGCCAGTGGGGAGAAGGGACCAGCTGCGTCAGTAGTTGAAGTGTGGAATGATTCACCCAGTGGCAAAAGACTTCCTGATTTTACATAGAGCATAGAAAAGAGAAGCATTTACTGGGTAGAAATGCAAAATTAGGAATTGTAACTACCCAGTGAAATATACGAGTAATATGATTATAAAATATTAAAAAGATAAAAACTTTGATGGGAATGCTTCTTTAATAATGGAGGTCTAGGGGACTTGCTTTCATGGGGGATCCCCTCTATTGGGAACCATGGCTTTTTTGCACTTAGCACTTTGCAAGCGTTTTTTCTTTATTTTCAGGACATTGTAACTGTTCTGTGTTGATTGCATGTGATAGAGTGGATTCTATATATGCACTGCACTTACAGCAGCTTCATGGTTTGTCATATTAATTGCACTTGGCACTTTATAACTACTTTATGCTGCTGTATTTGCACTGTATCAGCTATTGCACTCAGCACTTTATGACTATTTATTTATTGCATGCTGTTACATTTACACTGTGCCTGTAATATATGCTAGTCAGGATATTGTACCTGTATTCCATCTACCTCTGGTTTTTCCTGTACCTGCTGCAGCCATTCCCTTGGGGTCATTACTTCCTTCTTACTCCCCCATTTTTGTCTTTTATGGTGTTTTATATGGCCAATTTTTCTTTTTTGTGTCTTCTCTATCCCACACATTAATAAAATTTGTTATTGGTTTGCACCATTTATTACTCCAGGTTCTCTTGTTTTTTCATATTATTTAGGAGTATGTGCTAGGCACATGTTTGCCCCATTGTAGGCACCCGTGCCTTGTTACATGATAAGTTATGGTTATGAGGTGTAGTTTTCTCTTCTTTAATAATGAATGGAGTTGCTTTGTTCATGATTGACCTCCGTTCCATTCAAACAGTGCTAATCAAAGCCCTAGCTATTGGGATCAATGGGAGTCATTGAGCAACATGAACAACTCTGCAATGTGTGTGGGGTCTTATTAAAATCAATCTTGTGGTAATTTTCCTGATATACCTCTATGAGCAGAGATGCTATTTATCAGAATCAAAACTATCTGACACTACAAAGGACAAGGAATATCTGGGTTTTTCAGCACCTGGGCCTAAAATTCAGTTTGGCGTCCCCCTTGCATGCGGTTTGAGAAGTCGTTATATCTTACCGTCACTTATCATACTGCATCCTCAAATTTGTTCCCTTACCCCTCCATACTGTAGCCTCACACATCCCCCCTGCTTCCCATTCTGTGTTAGCACCCATCCCATCCCCCTCGCCCCCCATACTGTGTATGCATACATCCCCCATCATACTGTCTCCTCATATATGACTCTCCTCACTTTCCATACTGCATCTGTGTGGCGCCGTGGACTAGCCAGGTCGTCACAGGTAACACACACACACACCCACCCCCACTAGACAGATTTGTCCTGGAGGTTGAAGTGAGAGGTGTAAAGTGGAGAGTGTCTGGGTTTGTGGCCTAGGTACTGACAAGGTTGGCAGACGGTGGTGGCCATCTGCAGGAGTGGTGAATCAACGCGGAACCGTAGGACCGGGGTCGGGCGGTGGCCCGCCGGTACCGACCGGGGAGCGAAGTGAAGCCAGCACACACAGGCAGGGTCATCGGACCCCGACTAGGCTTGGAGTCACCGTCAACAGTCAAATCCGAGTGTGACAGGAACCCCAGGGGTTTCCTAACAGCCAAAGACCCGTTAGAAGGCAACCGTCCGCACCGTGAGGGTATACAGCTACCGCCTAAGGCTAGAGACCCAAGGGCCAGCGCCTGCGGGCAAACGGGCTCCTCCGGCATCCATACACCAGGGAGCGGACTACCGTTGGGGACCCATCATAGTCAAACAGTACACAAAGGTGCAGGGAAAAACAGCCGCCATCACCTGTCCGAGGAGAGACACTGCAGCCGGCTGTGGGGCCCGTCCATCCAGCCGTTTGGTTTACCGAGGACTTTGTGCATCTCTTAGTGAGTACACCCGTGCCATCCGGCACTGCACCGCACTGTCCCTGCAACCCTGCACCTCACCAACCCTGCCTCCCCGTCACACAACTGGGCCCCGGGACCACGACCCCTACCCACGGAGGGGGAAAACAACATCCCAGCTGCTCCCCACCATCACTCCCAGGATCCCCGTCACCAGCAGCGGTGGTGCCCATCTTCACCACAACCCGTTGGTGGCGTCACGGACTAAATCCCCCAAACCAACCACCCTTTTCACTCACGGGCGAGGAGCGCCGCTCGAGTCCCCGGATCCGGCTCGAGCCACTGAGCAGCAGCCGCAGCAGCGCCAGACCCGAGCGTTAGCGAGCGCAGCAGCGGCGTCCTCCCCGCCCGCGACAACTTGGCATCACGAACAGGATTGGACCCATCTACTTACCAGTAGAAGTGCGCCTTGTGATCCCCGCCAACGGCGTCCGGCCGAAAAATTTGAAGCGCAGCCATCTGTGGCGTAAAAATCTCCCGCTCGAGCGTCTTCTCCGAGCAGGGAAGGCGCAAAAGCGAAGCCCTGCCCCCAACAAGTGGAAGTGCTGAAGAGAACCAAGGGGGGGCGGGTGTGTGTCTGCCTAATGTAGCCGAGGCTATAAAAGCGGGGACGACAGGACTCTGCAAAGATACCCGGTTCCTGGAAGCAGCTTGCAACATGTCCGCACCACCTGAGAGACCTGAGTCTCCGGAGCCTGCCCCTGGACGGCGGCTTGGCTGAATACCCAAGTGATGCTGTTGTGCTGTCGTAACCGGGCCCAAGTACGGGACCTGCTAGATCGCTGGACCGCTGAGATGGAGGAGCTGGCTGCGGTCAAGCGGGCGCATGAAATAGAGGCCATGCTAGAGGAGCTGGTGAGTGACCCACGCCCTTGTGTCCCTGAAGGACCGGCCGCTGCGGCTGAAGGACTCGGTCTACCCCTGGCCCCAGCAGGGCCCGCTCCATCGCCTGTGCTGACCGCCCGTGCAACCGCACTCAGGCTGCCGTCCCCGATGGAGGTGGCGGAGTCCATGTTGTCCCGCCAGGGCCCGGAGGCCCGAGAAGAAGCCAGCCGATCAATAGCTGGAGCGGTTGACTTAGAGGAACCGATGGCAGGCCTCCGTACACCGGCCGATGACGGGTCACTTGCCACTGAGGAGCTGCGAGCCTGAGCTCGGCTGGAAACCGTTACCACCCTGCCCGGTCCCACCATTAGCCCCCTAGAGTCAGATGACAGCGGCTCGGGGGCCGACACTAGAGTTGAGCGCGGTTCGCAGTTCGAGGTTCTCCAGTTCGCGGCTCGAGTGATTTTGGAGGCTGTTCTAGATCGAACTAGAACTCAAGCTTTTTGCTAAAGCTCGATAGTTCTAGATACGTTCGAGAACGGTTCTAGCAGCAAAAAGACAAGCTAATTACTATCTGGCTTTCTGCTGTAATAGTAAAATATATCTTTGTACCGTGTTAGCCAGTAGAGATAAAAAAATTGTTTAAAAGAACAGAGAGTCCTCAGTGGTTGATACCTTTTAATGGCTAACTGAAAAGATGGTAATAATTGCAAGCTTTCGAGACTACTCAGGTCTCTTCATCAGGCATGGTATAACACAAAATCTGAAGAGTCACGTATTTATACACAACAGGACTTAGAATAGTGCAGTAAAAAAAAAAAAAAAAAAAAAAAGGAAAAAAAAAAGGACAAGTTATATGAAACAGAACTATCTCTATGGCAGGGGGACAAGCTGTTCTAGCCATAAATACTGCTGCAGTTCAGTGTGAAAGTTTTATTGTCCTTTGATAAGGGTCTGGTCCAGGGCTGTGACATGCTCGGATGGTCAGAGGAGCACATCTTTTAACTGATGTAAAAAGACATGAATCCATGAGACACATTCATTCCTTCTCTGAATGTGTCAAAGGTCATCATAAGTTTGTACTCCCATAGTCTCCTGTCTCTCTGGGACTTGAAGTTTCCTTTCAATACCAGCAATTTCATGTCCATGATGCTGTGGTCTGGGTTACAAAAATGTTTGGCCACAGGTAGATCCATCCTTTTTTCTCTAATTGTGTGGCGGTGAGAATTCATCCTTGTCCTGAGCTGTTGTCCTGTCTCCCCTACATACAGACCCCCAGTTGGACATTTGGTACATATAATTAAGTACACCACATTGGTTGTGGTGCAGCTGAACGTACCTGGGATCTTGTAGTCCTGATGTGATCTGGGAATCTTTATCTTGTCCGTTGTCAATATTAATGGACAGGTCTTGCATTTTTTCTGGTTGCAGGGAAATGTTCCTGTTGGTGTTGGAGAGGACAGGGAGCTAAGCAAGCTTTCGAGACTACTCAGGTCTCTTCATCAGGCATGGTATAACACAAAATCTGAAGAGTCACGTATTTATACACAACAGCTCCCTGTCCTCTCCAACACCAACAGGAACATTTCCCTGCAACCAGAAAAAATGCAAGACCTGTCCATTAATATTGACAACGGACAAGATAAAGATTCCCAGATCACATCAGGACTACAAGATCCCAGGTACGTTCAGCTGCACCACAACCAATGTGGTGTACTTAATTATATGTACCAAATGTCCAACTGGGGGTCTGTATGTAGGGGAGACAGGACAACAGCTCAGGACAAGGATGAATTCTCACCGCCACACAATTAGAGAAAAAAGGATGGATCTACCTGTGGCCAAACATTTTTGTAACCCAGACCACAGCATCATGGACATGAAATTGCTGGTATTGAAAGGAAACTTCAAGTCCCAGAGAGACAGGAGACTATGGGAGTACAAACTTATGATGACCTTTGACACATTCAGAGAAGGAATGAATGTGTCTCATGGATTCATGTCTTTTTACATCAGTTAAAAGATGTGCTCCTCTGACCATCCGAGCATGTCACAGCCCTGGACCAGACCCTTATCAAAGGACAATAAAACTTTCACACTGAACTGCAGCAGTATTTATGGCTAGAACAGCTTGTCCCCCTGCCATAGAGATAGTTCTGTTTCATATAACTTGTCCTTTTTTTTTTCCTTTTTTTTTTTTTTTTTTTTTACTGCACTATTCTAAGTCCTGTTGTGTATAAATACGTGACTCTTCAGATTTTGTGTTATACCATGCCTGATGAAGAGACCTGAGTAGTCTCGAAAGCTTGCAATTATTACCATCTTTTCAGTTAGCCATTAAAAGGTATCAACCATTGCTGTAATAGTGTAAGTCACTCTGTGACTCACACTATTATGAAATTTCAGCGTATAGTGTGTGGGAACAGCGCATTCAGATCACTGCTGTTTGGATAATCACCATTTTTTTTTTTCCTTGTCTTCCTTCCCTAAGCGCGCGCGTGTAGTGGGGCGGGCCAGCATGTCAGCCAATCCCAGACACACACAGCTAAGTGGACTTTTAGCCAGAGAAGCAACGGCATGTGTGATAGGATGTCCATGTCACATGTCCCTGCATTATAAAAACGGACATTTTCCTCCAGCACGCCATTATCTGCCTTCTGCGTCTTGGTGTCAGTCACCGCTGGCGTAGCTCCTGTCTCCGATACTGCTGTGTACGCTCTATACACAGCGCTATACAGAATAGGGATAGAAGTTTCTTTCAGCCCTTGTAAGGGCTAATACCGGCAGGGTCAGAGCCATAGGTGACAGTCAGGTCCGTGAAAACAGATTTTAACAGCTACACAAGATGACAGCGTCTATGTAGCTAAGGTCAGGGATTTCCTCGCTGCATTTCCCCATTAGGAGGGATAGAAAGGGACGCTTCCTTTCCTCTACCCAGACCCACAACCCTGCCACTGTACCCTCCTGCCCTTTACACACTCAAACTCATTGTTACTAAGCCATTATACTAGCAAACACTGAGGAAACTTAGTGGCATCCTAAAAGTGGCTGTTGGACTTCCATTAGTGTCCCACTGGTGCAAACCTATGTGCAGCACCTCTGCATTGCACACTCAAACTCATTGTTACTAAGCCATTATACTAGCAAACACTGAGGAAACTTAGTGGCATCCTAAAAGTGGCTGTTGGACTTCCATTAGTGTCCCACTGGTGCAAACCTATGTGCAGCACCTCTGCATTGCACACTCAAACTCATTGTTACTAAGCCATTATACTAGCAAACACTGAGGAAACTTAGTGGCATCCTAAAAGTGGCTGTTGGACTTCCATTAGTGTCCCACTGGTGCAAACCTATGTGCAGCACCTCTGCATTGCACACTCAAACTCATTGTTACTAAGCCATTATACTAGCAAACACTGAGTAAACTTAATGGCATCCTAAAAGTGACTGTTGGACTTCCATTAGTGTCCCACTGGTGCAAACCTATGTGCAGCACCTCTGCATTGCACACTCAAACTCATTGTTACTAAGCCATTATACTAGCAAACACTGAGTAAACTTAGTGGCATCCTAAAAGTGGCTGTTGGACTTCCATTAGTGTCCCACTGGTGCAAAGCTATTTGCAGCACCACTGCATTGCACACTCAAACTCATTGTTACTAAGCCATTATACTAGCAAACACTGAGGAAACTTAGTGGCAACCTAAAAGTGGCTGTTGGACTTCCATTAGTGTCCCACTGGTGCAAATCTATGTGCAGCACCTCTGCATTGCACACTCAAACTCATTGTTACTAAGCCATTATACTAGCAAACACTGAGTAAACTTAGTGGCATCCTACAAGTGGCTGTTGGACTTCCATTAGTGTCCCACTGGTGCAAACCTATGTGCAGCACCTCTGCATTGCACACTCAAACTCATTGTTACTAAGCCATTATACTAGCAAACACTGAGTAAACTTCATGGCATCCTAAAAGTGACTGTTGGACTTCCATTAGTGTCCCACTGGTGCAAACCTATGTGCAGCACCTCTGCATTGCACACTCAAACTCATTGTTACTAAGCCATTATACTAGCAAACACTGAGTAAACTTAGTGGCATCCTAAAAGTGGCTGTTGGACTTCCATTAGTGTCCCACTGGTGCAAAGCTATTTGCAGCACCACTGCATTGCACACTCAAACTCATTGTTACTAAGCCATTATACTAGCAAACACTGAGGAAACTTAGTGGCAACCTAAAAGTGGCTGTTGGACTTCCATTAGTGTCCCACTGGTGCAAATCTATGTGCAGCACCTCTGCATTGCACACTCAAACTCATTGTTACTAAGCCATTATACTAGCAAACACTGAGTAAACTTAGTGGCATCCTACAAGTGGCTGTTGGACTTCCATTAGTGTCCCACTGGTGCAAATCTATGTGTAGCACCTCTGCATGACACCCTCCTGCTCTGTTTTTAATAAGCTATAATAATAGCAAAAAATGCTGCCATTTAGTGGCATACAAGAAGTGGCTGTTGTACTCCATTAGTGTCCCACTGGTGCCAAGCTATTTCTAGCACCTCTGCATGACACCCTCCTGCTCTGTTCTTAATAAGCTATGATAATAGCAAAAAATGCTGCCATTTAGTGGCATACAAGAACTGGCTGTTGTACTCCATTAGTGTCCCACTGGTGCCAAGCTATTTCTAGCACCTCTGCATGACACCCTCCTGCTCTGTTTTTAATAAGCTATAATAATAGCAAAAAATGCTGCCATTTAGTGGCATACAAAAAGTGGCTGTTGGACATCCATTAGTGTCCCACTATTGCAAATCTATTTCCAGCACCTCTGCATTGCACACTCAAACTCATTGTTACTAAGCCATTATACTAGCAAACACTGAGTAAACTTAGTGGCATCCTAAAAGTGGCTGTTGGACTTCCATTAGTGTCCCACTGGTGCAAAGCTATTTGCAGCACCACTGCATTGCACACTCAAACTCATTGTTACTAAGCCATTATACTAGCAAACACTGAGGAAACTTAGTGGCAACCTAAAAGTGGCTGTTGGACTTCCATTAGTGTCCCACTGGTGCAAATCTATGTGCAGCACCTCTGCATTGCACACTCAAACTCATTGTTACTAAGCCATTATACTAGCAAACACTGAGTAAACTTAGTGGCATCCTACAAGTGGCTGTTGGACTTCCATTAGTGTCCCACTGGTGCAAATCTATGTGCAGCACCTCTGCATGACACCCTCCTGCTCTGTTTTTAATAAGCTATAATAATAGCAAAAAATGCTGCCATTTAGTGGCATACAAGAAGTGGCTGTTGTACTCCATTAGTGTCCCACTGGTGCCAAGCTATTTCTAGCACCTCTGCATGACACCCTCCTGCTCTGTTCTTAATAAGCTATGATAATAGCAAAAAATGCTGCCATTTAGTGGCATACAAGAACTGGCTGTTGTACTCCATTAGTGTCCCACTGGTGCCAAGCTATTTCTAGCACCTCTGCATGACACCCTCCTGCTCTGTTTTTAATAAGCTATAATAATAGCAAAAAATGCTGCCATTTAGTGGCATACAAAAAGTGGCTGTTGGACATCCATTAGTGTCCCACTATTGCAAATCTATTTCCAGCACCTCTGCATTGCACACTCAAACTCATTGTTACTAAGCCATTATACTAGCAAACACTGAGTAAACTTAGTGGCATCCTAAAAGTGGCTGTTGGACTTCCATTAGTGTCCCACTGGTGAAAAGCTATTTGCAGCACCTCTGCATGACACCCTCATGCACATTTTGCTACGCTAATTTTATAGCAAACTCAGGGAATTCCTTTCTGCATTTGATCATTCGGAGGGATAGAAAGTGAGGCTTCCTTTACTGTCCTGGTACCCACAGAACACGGCCACTGTACCCACCTGTCCACTTTTGCCACGCTATTTAATTTGCCCAAAGAGCTGACTCTTTTTCTGCCTTCCTAAAACTGTCTGTAATACTAAGTTAGTGTTCCTTTGCTGCCAAGCAAGGTACAACACATGTGCATTCTACACTCCTTTCCATTTCTGGAATGCAATTATTAACTGCAGGTAGTCCAGCCAATCTGTGACGAAGGTGCAGGTGTGGATATAATGTAGCCTGCATCCAATGTTGGTTTTCTCGATGTCTGACAGCTCAACAATACCATCTGTTTCCACTTCCAAAACAAGTGATGACCTGCCAATCACACTCCCTGTTGCGTGTAAAGGGGTGGAAGTTCAGTGTGAAAAACCATGTGAGACTGCTGTCCCCACAGTCACAGAGGATGAAGAGCACGCAGATGCACTTGATGGGGCAGGCGGTGGTTGCACAGGCACGCTAGGCCGCATTGTAGCACAGTGAAATTCACATTGCGACTTATGCTTCATTTTAAGTCGTGTACAGGGTGGGCTCCCCAGTATGCAGCAAAACCAGGCAACAGGAAAAGGACTCTAGGCAGTTGGGTTGATAAATGATTGTTTAACTTTACCAAAACAAACAATAAGAACCATGCATACAATTTAAATAATTGAACAATCTATTCTGTTGCCTACTACCTGCTAATCCCTCTGCGTAGCAGTAATTGTGTGTTTGTGCATGTGTGTGTGTGTGTGTGTGTGTGTGTGTGTGTGTGCGAACACGACTTACCAGTGGCGCATCACAAGAGCTTCCCAGTTATCTACGTAAACATAGACAAAACACATTACCCCCCCTGAATACCCTTGTTAGCTGAAGCCTCACAGATAAGGCAGATGATAACAGAGTGAATGCAAACCACACAGCTCTGCAACACAGTCATGGAAATCTTGAAAAGCAACAGTCAATGCAAACATGTATCGCTGTCCCTCTATGATTTAAACTGTAAGTGACAATTTGACAGTGCAGAGGCAGCAAGTCTTATTGTGTATAAATAGTCGGCCTACCCAGAACAGATATGTGTTTTGCTAATAAAACAAAGTGTTGCGTGCCCGCATTATTGTCTGGGCACAGCCTACCGTACCCGGGTACTGTGATGTCCAGTTGCCAGAAATACAGACTTTACGCTCATCTCATGGTAAGCAGTATAGACAGCACCGTAAGAATGTTGGTCTGTGGCACAGGATGCTGCTCACTGGCGTTACGGTACTCCTCACCAAACTCCAAAATGACTCCCCTCACAATTGAACGAAGTGTTTCCGCGGTGGCTCCTTGCTGTAACACACACCTTTAGCTTTTCCTTCTGTTCAAAGACAGCATCTCCAAGTCCACACCCGAAGAGCAATTTCACCTCCACGTCTAAGTGTGGAGAGGCAGCTAGTGAGCATGCATGTGCTGATTTACCCCAGCCGCAGCCTAACTACAGTGTTTCACCTAGTGAGTATGCTCAGCCTGACTGTGCCATTCCTGAGGCTAAGTCATCATTTCGGGATACAGCGCATGCTCCCACACTTAGGGCGAAAAGCCTCTTTACACAGGTACTTGCACTCCGTGCCGGGTCTAAGTCCTGTTTTGTGCCTAGACACCATGCTAAAGCTTTTTTCAGAGACTGTATTTCATGCTACTGAGCATGCTCAGGCACTTACTGCATCAGAGACTAGGTCCGGTAATGAACTCTTTGGCCCTGCCCCTGATGTGGGGGGCCCATATAGACCACAGGGCATCAGGTGTCCTGACGATGTGGCCAGGCCAATCCCAAATGGCTTGCAGAGGCCCGCCCCTATGACTTGTCACCTCATTATTGATGGTCAGACGATGACTGGTGAGGTGTTTGTGTCGTGGCAGCCATGAGGTCATTATTGAAGTTGCGGTTCCAAATAGGACGCTAGTTATGCCACTCATGACGTGTCACTCTGCTTTTGTCTCCAGGAGGTGCATTGTGGTCCACTATGGTTTGGGGCGGACCCAGGTTATAAAACGGGCTGGAGCCAACAAGGAGGTGCGCAGTCTTCTATTATGCTCCGAAAGAGCACACCTCCATGTGTTGAACCCATTGCGGCTTTAGGCCAGAGGTAGGCAGGGATAGGGCGTCGATGCAGGCCGCCACCACAGTTGGTAACGCAGAACGGTTAAGACCAGCTCCTGTCCTACCAGTCCTGCTTGTGCAGCCCAGTGGCATTAACAGGCCTGCTGCTGCTGATGCGCCTGCTATCCACAGGTGTGGCCCCAATGCACACGGTCAGCATACTCAATGGCCCCTGTGATGTTAACAGGGAGTTCCTGGGCTGGGTGGGTGTGTGGATCATGTGACGCTAAGGCTAGGGCTCCCAGTCTCCAGATCCGAGTGGCGTCTAACTCTGTTTAGGCTACTATTAGCTTCATAGCCACACAGCTCTGTATCCTCCACGTAACCTTCCAGTTGCCAACCTCTCCTTTTCCATCTGGGAGCACGGTGGACACTGAGTGCTGATGGGGATATATACCTTTCTCTCTCTTTTCTTATTAATTTTCATTATATAGTGGTAACATAGTATATACCACCTTATCCAAATCTGCCAGTCCGACCGTAACAGATGGTGTTTCTTCAGCAAATGTTACTTTTGCTTAACCACCAAACCCACCAAACCCACGGACAAAAACTTTTTTCCCCTTTCCAACACACCTGTTCCCCTTTCCACCAGCATCTGTCCTTTTTCAACTCATTTTGTATATGACCAAAAGTGCAACTCTGCAGAGACACCGTACTCAATGCCATCTCAGTACAGCAGCCAGCCCTCGGTCCCTCAGATGTGGACAAGTAAAAGACCATTTCCTCCTATCCATGACAAACCGTTGAGATTCACTCTGTGCAGCACTGGTGTTTAGTGGAAAAGCAGATCTAAGATTGCGTACCACCTTCTGCAGATACTCCTGTATACGTGCGTCCCTTTCTATGGCAGGAATTATTTCGCCAAATTTTGTCTTGTACCGGGGATCTAACAGTGTGGCAACCCAGTAGTTAGCATTACTTCGAATTCGTACAATCCGAGGGTCATGTTGTAGGTAGTGCAGCAAGAAGGCGCTCATGTGTCTTGAGCATCCAGGAGGACAAAGTCCTTGGTGTGTTGGTGGCGGAGAGGTGAGAATCGTGCCTCCTTCCTCTGCCCTCTCCCCCCAACCTCGCACAACCGAAATGTGAGCAAGCTCTCACTCATCTGCTGAGTCTTCCATGCCCATCGCCAGTTCGGCCTCCATTTCTTCATGGGCTCTTGCACCTTCCTCAACACTTTTTGCTGATACTATGCGCCCTTGTTAATCCCACTCCCCCACCATGACTGCCGGCTAGGTGCCGCTGACCATCTGGACCTCGTAGATCTTGTTATCCCTTCCGCATATGACTCCTCCTGCACTCCCTCCCCTTCCTCTTGTCCCAACACCTGACTCCGAATAATAATTACAGTGTGCTCCATCATGTAGATGACCAGAATTGTCACGCTGAGAATGGCATTGCCAGTGCTAAACATCTTCGTCGACATTTGTAAACTGTGTAGAAGGGTGCATAGGTCCTTGATCTGACACCACTCCAGCTGCGTGATCTGCACCACCTCTGGATCAAGTTAGGCCAGGCTATATGTCATAACGTATTGCAGCAGGGTTCGGCGGTGCTGCCACAAACGCTGCAACATGTGCAGATTCAAATTCCTGCGTGTCGGCACATCGCATTTCAGGCGTTTAACCACCAGACCTAAAGACTTCTGGAGCGACGAAAGTTGTTGAGCTGCTATGTGCGAACGATGGAAGTGAGCACATAGCGTGCGTACCCGCTGCACAAGGCCATGTAGGCCGGGATGGTGTTTTAAAAATTGCTGGAGAATTAGATTCAACACGTGAGCCACACAAGGCACGTGTGTCACATTGTCACGGCGAAGGGCCGCACCCATGTTTGCATCATTGTCACACCCGGCCTTCCCTGGCTGCTGGTTGAGTGGAGACAACCATTGATGAAACTTGGTCTCCAGAGCTAACCGTCCATAACTTCTCAGCGGTGTGACTCACATTTCCCATACATTTCAAAGTAAACATTTGACCGCATGATGGCATTGAGCTCTGCTGCCAGCATAGTAAGGAGGTGTGTGGTTTTCCTTGTGCGCAGTTACAAGTAAGGGTGCCCTGACCACACAGGGTTTGGGCCGAGGTGAAGGACCCACACGAGGTTGAGGAGGCAGAAGCAGTGTATTAACTTCTACATACAGAGGAAGGATTGATACAACTCGTGGGGACAGCAAGACTTGTACAGCAGACCCTTCTCCATCTCTCCCCATAGTAACCCATTGCCCAGTCAGTGACATGTAACGCCCCTGTCCATGCTTACTGGGCCAAGTATCTGTGGTGAAATGCACCCTGTCACACAGTTTCTCAAAGAAGCGGTGATGTTTGGTGCGACACGCTGGTGTAGCGCGTGCACGCCTTTGTTGGAGAAGGAGTGGCGCCTGGGCATCGGCTCTTGGGGCACTGCGATGGGCATAAGGTCTCGAAAATCCTCGGTTAAAAAGGTTGGAAAGGAAGCATTTTGGTAGCCAACAGTTTGCAGATGCTGAAAGTCAAGCTCTAAGCCATGTCATGCCCTTCTAAAAGCATGTAAAACACAGCGAGGGGACTCCAACCACAGTCTCCCTCATTTCCACTAATTGGGCCACACACACCCCACTTGACTGGCATCAGTTGACCCCATTTTCAAGATGAAAAAGATGCTTTGCATGAAGCACTCTCAAAAATACGCGTGCCTTTCACCTCCCCTGGCTGAGCCAGGGGAAGAAAAGTCCTCTGAGAGCCATGACTTGTTCATCTTGGTTCTTTTTTCAAAAGCGAGGGGACTCCAACCACAGTGTCCATCGTTTCCACTAATTGGGCCACACACACCCCACTTGACTGGCATCAGTTGACCCCATTTTCAAGATGAAAAAGATGCTTTGCCTGAAGCACTCTCAAAAATACGCGTGCCTCTCGCCTCCCCTGGAAGGGGAAGAAAAGTCCTCTGAGAGACATGACTTGTTCATCTTGGTTAACGTTAGTCTGTCCACATTGTCAGTGGACAGATGCGTGTGCTTAGCTGTCAGCACACCCCCAGCAGCACTGAGGACACGTTCCGAGAAAACACTGGCTGCGGGACACAACAAGATCCCCAAGGTGTACGTGGTGAGCTCAGGCAATTTATCCAGATTGGTAGCCTAAAATGAGCAGGGCTCAAGTTGCACAGTAATGGCATCGACGTTCCCTTGCATATACTCATATCTGTGTCTCCTCCTCTTTTTCCTTGTCCTGCTCTTTTGTTTTCGCATGAGTATATGTCCTTGTCACTTCCCCATGTGTTTGTGTTGTGAGTTGTTTGTCACCTTTTGGACACCTTTGAGGGTGTTTTCTAGGTGTTTTTATGTGTTTGTGATTGCCTGCCATTGTTTCCTATGCGGTCCGAGTTCAGTTCGTCGAACGTTCGCCGAACCGAACTCGAACGAGACGTCCGTTCGGCGAACCGAACTCGAGCTGAACCGCGACCGGTTCGCTCATCTCTAGCCGACACAGAACCGGTCTCGGAGTCCGAGGAAGCGGGTGAGAGTCTTCCCAACGGCAATGCGCCAGTAGCTTTCTATGTCCCGCGTGGTGGAGGGAACGGATACCGGGCGGCCCTCTCCCACCAGGCCTGCCACCGGATGTTTGCAATATTGACCGCGGAGGGCGAGGCCACCTCAGAGGAAGAGGTGGAATAGGCAGCGGTTCTCCGTTGCAACCAAGTTGTCCCCCGATGGGACCCCCAGCACCGTTAAATATGTGAGTGAATGACAATAATCATCCGAAAGATCATCTGATTATCTACGTGATTATCCCGGCCATTGCCGGCAAGTTGTCCCTGGAGGGACTCTGTGTGTTTTTACCACCCACATGAGAAACTGCTCATGAACATGGCTGAGAACTGGCAGGCCACCCACGAACTTGTGGGTTTGTAAATAGTGTTGTGGGATGGATACCATTGCCGCCTTCGGAGAGGCAGATTGGAGGAAGGGCCCGCAGCAGAGCAGGCTGGGGCCCAGCCACCACCAGGACCGGTGGCCATCCTCTGGGGGTCAGGGGTCCCCCTGGACGTGGGGTCCCCTGAAGTGACAGTCGGGTGCGAGTTACCGTACCCGTTCCCGCTCGGGCAGCCTGAACCTGGACTGGGGTCAAGGGGTGCTGCCCACTTCTTAGGGGCAGCATCAGGGCTAGGTTGCTTAGGTGGGAGAGCGGAAGACATCCGTCCGTCCATCATTATTAAAAATGTTTTTATGTGTAACGTTTGAAGGGACCTGACAAAAATGCTTATGTTTGACATGTTGACATGTTATTTATGTTTTACAGTTTTGAAAAAAAATAAATAAATAAATAAAAACGGTGATGGACGGGCAGCCCGCGGACGGTCTGCATTTCACCAAGGGGGAATGTGGCGCCCTGGACTAGCCAGGTCGTCACAGGTAACACACACACACCCCCACCCCCACTTTGTCCTGGAGGTTGAATTGAGAGGAGTAAAGTGGAGAGTGTCTGGGTTTGTGGCCCAGGCACTGACAACAAGGTTGGCAGATAGTGGTGGCCGTCTGCAGGAGTGGTGAATCAACGCGGAACCGTAGGACCGGGGTTGGGCAGTGGCTCGCCGGTACTGACTGGGGAGCGAAGTGAAGCCAGCACACACAGGC
Source organism: Anomaloglossus baeobatrachus (assembly GCF_048569485.1). Lineage (NCBI taxonomy): Eukaryota > Metazoa > Chordata > Amphibia > Anura > Aromobatidae > Anomaloglossus > Anomaloglossus baeobatrachus. The sequence continues at coordinate 687,433,093 of NC_134354.1, forward strand.
AGGGCCATCAGACCCCGACTAGGCTTGGAGTCGCCGTCAACAGTCAAATCCGAGTGTGACAGGAACCCCAGGGGTTTCCTAACAGCCAAAGACCCGTTAGAAGGCATCCGTCCACACCGTGAGGGTATACAGCTACCGCCTAAGGCTAGAGACCCAAGGGCCAACGCCTGCGGGCAAACGGGCTCCTCCAGCATCCATACACCGGGGAAGCGGACTACCGTTGGGGACCCATCGTAGTCAAACAGTACACAAAGGTGCAGGGAAAGACAGCCGCCATCACCTGTCCGGGGAGAGACACTGCAGCCGACTGCGGGACCCGTCCATCCAGCCGTTTGGTTTACCGAGGACTTTGTGCATCTCTTAGTGAGTACACCCGTGCCATCCGGCACTGCGCCGCGCTGTCCCTGCAACCCTGCACCTCACCAACCCTGCCTCCCCATCACACCACCGGGCCCCGGGACCACCAACCCCTACCAACGGAGGGGAAAAACAACATCCCAGCTGCTCCCCACCATCTCTCCCGGGATCCCCGTAACCAGCAGCGGTGGTGCCCATCTTCACCACAACCCGTGGGTGGCATCACGGACTTAATCCCCCAAACCAACCACCCTTGGCGAGGAGCGCCGCTCGAGTCCCCGGATCCGGCCCACCGCTCGAGCCACTGAGCAGCAGCCGCAGCAGCGCCGGACCCGAGCGTTAGCGAGCGCGGCAGCGGCGTCCTCCACGCCCGCGACATCTGCATCTATCCTCCTTCTTACTGTTTCATCATACATCCCCCTTGCTCTTCAAACTTTGTCCTCAATTTTGTTCCCCCCTCACTTCCAATACTGTGTCTGCACCCATGCTCCCCTCCTCGCTTTTTATTTTGTGTCAGCACCCATCTTCTCCTTACTCCTTATGCTGTCAGCACCCATTCTCCTCTCGCTTCCCAAACTGTGTCCTCAAATAAACCGCCCCATTACAATAAATCTTCAATGTCTTCAGCTCTCCTGGAACACTCACTATCAATGCTGTCTGCGCCTCTATGATGCTAGTGAGTGACATCAGCAGTGTGATCAGATGGCATGATCATGCTGCTGACGTCACTATAACCTGGAAGTGCTGCTGGTCAGGGCTTCAATTGTTCTCACGTCTGAAAGTCGCGAGAACAATTGATCGCTGGGAGCTAGCTTTCTGCCCTTTCTCAGAGCCGGCTGTCAGCTTCACAGCCAGCTCAGTGAAATGCCGAATCCCAGTTTGAGATTGGCAAAAAGCAGGCATTGGGGAGAAACCTCGGAACCCTGCATCAAGGGAACCCAAGGTGCAAATGTCTCGCTTGTTATCCCCAGGTATGGCTTTGACTAAAGAACTGAATCATAATATAAACATTGTTAAATTCAGAATCACATATGCTCAAATCTCTATTAGATCACTATAGATCAAATTTGAGAGGCATGCAACAGCACCAGAGATGAGTGAACCTGTGGTTCGGTGTTTGTACCAAACATGGACGTTAAAAAAAAAAAAAAAAAGTTTGGGTTCATAGTATGGATGCTTTAGATATGCAAACCACTCACATGAGCATCACTGTGCTCGGGTGTGATTAGTGCTCAGCCCAGTGTGAGCCGCTTGCAGTGTTTGAATGGCTCACACTGGGGGTAACAGCAGTGTAATTGGATGTAGTGTGCAACAAACGAAAAATGGAAAAACCCTGGCCAGCTGCCCCGGAAGTATTCTGTGTATGGCTTGCTGCTTGTGGCCCATACTGCCAATTTGTGATTTCCATCGGGGTTCAGGTCAAGTACAGTTCCCAAACCGAACTTTATCTAAAGTCCGGCCAAACTTGCCGAACCAAACTTTCACGGGTTTCTTCATCTCTAAACAGGACTTTAAGTAAAAGTGCTCATACGTGTCCATAACATGCTCACCAACATGTTAGTAAAAAAGCTAAATTGGCAGACTAGGTCATTGGCCTTTGTATGCTTTGCATAGAATGCTTTCAGGCCTTTTTAATGTTTTAACATTTTGATAACCTTTTACAGGTCAGACTAATTGCAGACAGTAGCCACCAGTTTGCTGAGTCCGCGCAGAATGAAGTACAAAAAAAATCTGCATTTTTTAGCAATTCCACTCAAATTTATTCACTCATCTCTATAAATTCATATTGTGTTTTGGTAAGAAATACATTAACAATTAATTATAATTTAATACATTAGAATTTAATAGATTTGGATTTTAGCAATATTCTATGCACATGGTTTATAATGAAACTGTGGCATTTCCAGGAACAAGCCCCTGACTCTCCCTGAAGACTAGGCAAAGTTGGCAAATACTCTGAAGTCATTTAAGCTGCTTCATTGCTGTAAGGCGCCTTAAGGTCTCTTACCATCTAGATCTCAAGTTATTTTGCCATCAGGTTAAATGCATTGTGGCTTAATGACTGTTTTAATTGTCTCTTTAATTGTGATGGCAGTAGACATAGTGTCAGATAAAGTGGTTTTCGAATTGTTGTGGTCTTATCCCTTGACTTTCTATTAATCCCATATAAAGTACTTCAATTTTACTATTTCATTCAGACACAGTTGACATCTGTGTGGTTTTGTTGTGAAGGTAAAATGTTCTGAAGATATTGGAGTTGATATCCTAGGTAGGGCACCATTTATTTGTGTAAAATTATATTAAAATGCATCACCTTTAGTGACCCTTTGGTGTCACAGCTGGGTTTAACCCCTTCACGACCATGGACGGATCTTTCCGTCATGGATCGTGTCCCGGTAAGCCCCGCCCCCTGCCGCGGGCAGGCGGCGTGGATCGGCACACATATCAGCTGTTTTCAACAGCTGACATGTGTGCCTACATGTTCCGAGTGGAATCGCATTCCACCCGGAACATTAACCCCTTAGATCTCGCTGCCAAAATCTGGCAGCGAGATCTACATGCGCGCGGCCATCTTTTTTACTTACCGCCGCCCCCTCCGGACGTCACGTGAGTGATCACGTGACGTTCGGTGGTTGCCATCGTAGCACAGGGTCATGTGATGACGCCTGGTGCTACGAAGTTTCACTTTCATTCTTCCTCGGCACGGAGCAGAGGAAGAAAGAAAGTGACTGAATCTGCTTATTACAGCGGTATAGCTGTGATCAGCAGATAGCGATCAGCGATCGGATTGCTGATTGCTATAGCCCCCTAGGGGGACTAGTAAAATAAAATAAAAAAAGTAAAAAAAAAGTTTTAAAAAATAAAAAAAAAAAACAAAAAACCTAAAAGTTCAAATCACCCCCCTTTCCCCCCATTGAAAATTAAAGGGTTAAAAAATAAATAAATATACACATATTTGGTATCGCCGCGTTCAGAAATGACCGATCTATCAAAATATAAAATCAATTAATCTTATTGGTAAACGGCGTAGTGGCAAAAAAATTCCAAACGCCAAAATTACGTTTTTTGGTCGCCGCAAGTTTTACGCAAAATGCAATAACAGGCGATCAAAACGTAGCATCTGCGCAAAAATGCTACCCTTAGAAACATCAGCTCGAGACGCAAAAAATAAGCCGTCACTGAGCCATAGATCCCAAAAAATAAGAACGCTACGTGTTTCGGAAAATGGCGCAAAACGTGCGCCACTTTTATTGGACAAACTTGTGAATTTTTTTTAACCCCTTAGATACAAGTAAACCTATACATGTTTGGTGTCTACAAACTCGCACCGACCTCAGGTATCATACCCACACATCAGTTTTACCATATAGTGAACACCGTGAATAAAACATCCCAAAAACTATTGTGCCATCACACTTTTTTTGCAATTTTTCCACACTTGGAATTTTTTTGCTGCTTTCCAGTACACCATATGGTAAAACTTATGATTTCATTTAAAAGTACAACTTGTCCCGCAAAAAACAAGCCCTCATATGGCAAGATTGGCGGAAAAATAAAAAAGTTACGGCTCTCGGAAGAAGGGGAGCAAAAAACAAAAACGCAAAAACGGAAAGTGCCCCGGGGCTGAAGGGGTTAAGCTTTGATAGGTTCCAGGAGCTATAACTTTTTACTTTTATGGCAACATAGTCATATGAGGACTTTTTTGGGGGGGGTGATGAGTTGTATTTGTCAGTGGACTCAATTAACTGAATATAATTTAACAAACTTTAATTAACTCTTTTTGAGATGGGATAAAAACAAAACCCCGATTCTGACAGTTTTTTTAGAGTTTAAAATTTGATGCTATTTACCGAGCTGCCCAAATAAAGTGTTAACTTTATTCAGGTCTGTCAGTATGAATATAGAGGTATAACACTTATATAGCTTTCTTTGTCTTGTTTGTTTATAAACTAGATACGGAAATAAGAAAAATCACTTGTTTTTGAGTTGCCATATTTTGAAAGCCATTCACAATTTTCACAATTTTCTGAGCAGCCCTGGTCTAAAACCCCCGGGAAGGGCTGTAACAGGAGTAAAGAATCCCACAATTACAGACAGACAGGGGAAAACCAAAGCTCAAACTCACTGCAAGCACACACAGGGGAAAAGACAATACGTGCTCAGGGAGAAATAAAGTACAGGGAGAAAATAAACAAACAAGGATATTGCCACAGCCCTCAAATAGCATGGAAAAGTTCACCAAACACTGGATCACCACGAACAAAACTGGTATCGCTGGAGCTTTAATCGGTATGTGAGGCTAGGTTTCACCATCTTTTAAATGGCGGAGGCGGCTGTGATAGGACGTCAGCAACCTGTGACCCCAGCAGCCATTCACCAGCCAGCAGGAATTAACACATGCTAAACCGAAGACCAGAGAGCACAAAACAGTCGACGCCTGACTCTCGCTGAGCAACTAAGAAGTATCAGGTTGCCTGCCAGACTCTGCAATATGAATAGAGTCTGGAGTTGCCTTGACAGTGGATGGATCTTGAGTTTAGACTCTTAGGCTATGTTCACACATGGCGTTTTTGGCTTGGTTTTATGTAAATCCATCAGATTTTTTCCTAATTGTTTTGTCAAATACCTACTTTTTTGCAGCATTGTTAAAAGAATGAGCATGTCAATTCTTTGCAGTGTTTTTGCAAAGGATTTGCATTGAAACAACCTACTTTGTGGTAAAATCACTGCAAAAGCCTTACAAAAAAACGACACCAAAAGCCGCACCAAAACCGCAGATGTCTCCCACGAGACATGCTGCCACAAGATCACGTTTTGGTCTAAAAAAAAACCACCGCAAAAACGCCATGTGTGAACATAGCCTTAGAAAGAATTTTAACCCCTTCATGACCTTGGACGGATCTATCCGTCAAGGATCGTGTCCCGTTAAGCCCCGCCCCCTGCCGCGGGCAGGCGGCGGCGGTCGGCACACATATCAGCTGTTTTCAACAGCTGACGTGTGCCTGCATGTTGCGAGTGGAATCGCTTCCACTTGCAACATTTAACCCCTTAAATCTCACTGCCAAAGTCTGGCAGCGAGCTCTATATGCGCGCGGCCATGTTTTTTACTTACCGCCGCCCCCACCGGAAGTCACGTGAGTGATCACGTGACGTTCGGTGGTTGCCATCGTAGCACAGGGTCATGTGATGACGCCTGCAGCTACGAAGTTTCACTTTCATTTTTCCTCGGCACGGAGCAGAGGGAAACCGGAAGTGACTGAATCTGCTGTTTACAGCTGTATAGCTGTGATCAGCAGATAGATAAGAGCGATCGGATTGTTGATCGCTATAGCCCCCTAAGGGAACTAGTAAAATAAACAAAAAAAAAAGTTTTAAAAAATAAAAAAAAAACAAAAAACCTAAAAGTTCAAATCACCCCCCTTTCACCCCATTGAAAATTAAAGTGTTAAAAAATAAATAAATATACACATATTTGGTATCGCCACGTTCAGAAATGCCCGATCTATCAAAATATAAAATCAATTAATCTGATTGGTAAACGGCGTAGTGGCAAAAAAATTCCAAACGCCAAAATTACATTTTTTAATTGACTAATGTTTTACGCAAAATGCAATAACAGGCTATCAAAACGTAGCATCTGCACAAAAATGATATCATTAAAAATGTCAGCTCGAGACGCAAAAAATAAGCTGTCACTGAGCCATAGATCATGAAAAATGAGAACACTACGTGTTTCGGAAAATGGCGCAAAACGTACGCCACTTTTATTGGACAAACTTGTGAATTTTATTTAACCCCCTAGATACAAGTAAACCTATACATGTTTGGTGTCTACAAACTCGCACCGACCTGAGGCATCACATAGATACATCAGTTTTACCATATAGTGAACACGGTGAATAAAACATCGCAAAAACTATTGTGTGATCACACTTTTTTTGCAGTTTTTCCACACTTGGAATTTTTTTGCTGTTTTCCAGTACAATATATGGTAAAAGCTATGATTTCATTTAAAACTACAACTCATCCCGCAAAAAACAAGCCCTTATATGGCAATATTGACGGAATAATAAAAAAGTTACGGCTCTTGGAAGAAAAGGAGCAAAAAACAAAAACGCAAAAATGGAAAGTGCCCGGGGGCTGAAGGGGTTAAAGCCATTCTGACATGGGATTTTCAATGTAAGTATACTAGCCTCATAAGATATGAAATATTTATACAATAATATTTAAAGTTTGTATCTGGTGAAAGATCCATTTTAATTACAATCTGCCATAATATGTTAGTTGTGAGGTTTTTTTTTTATATAGTTTTACTTACCGTATTTTTCGCTTTATAAGACGCACTTTTGTTCCCCCAAATTTTGGGGGAAAGTAGGGGGTGCATCTTATAAGCCGAATATACGGGGGGGTATATGTGTATATATATATATATATAATATATATATATATATATATATATATATATATATATATATATATATGTATGTATATGTACACTGCAGGGTCCAGGGGAGGTGGGGGCGCTGTGCTGGGAGCAGGTGAACTCTGCGGTGGCAGTGTTTGATCTCCTGCTCCCGCTCATATAATATGCACAGCCGCTGTCCATCTCCGGTGGTGCTGAAATCACACCGCAGTGAGGGGCTGGGGCAGCGGTGCATATTATATGAGCCTGCGCCCCCCCTGTGATGGCACATGCCCCCCCTGTGTTAGATTTGGCCCCCAGGCTGCTGCTCATTCTAAAATAAAAAAGCTTTACTTACCTCCTCCAGTGTTTCTCCCCGTGTCCCTGCTTCCACTGTGATCAGGCAGGCAGAGATCTCAGTCTGCTGTGCCGATCACATGACCGCACTGAGAACCAGGAAGTAAAGAAGAGAAGCACGGAGGGACACAGGAGGGAGATAAACACTGGATGAGGTAAGGAAAGAGTCTTTTATTTTACTATGGGCAGCAGCCTGGGGGCGATATCTAACACAGGGGGACTTGTGCGATCTATAGGGGCCATGGGCAGCACTATGGGGGCGATATCTAACACACGGGGACTTGTGCGATCTATATAGGTGCCATGGGCAGCACTATGGGGGCGATATCTAACACAGGGGGACTTGTGCGATCTATAGGGGCCATGGGCAGCACTATGGGGGCGATATCTAACACAGGGGGACTTGTGCGATCTATAGGGGCCATGGGCAGCACTATGGGGGCGATATCTAACACACGGGGACTTGTGCGATCTATATAGGTGCCATGGGCAGCACTATGGGGGCGATATCTAACACAGGGGGACTTGTGCGATCTATAGGGGCCATGGGCAGCACTATGGGGGCGATATCTAACACAGGGGGACTTGTGCGATCTATATAGGGGCTATGGGCAGCACTATGGGGGCGATATCTAACACAGGGGGACTTGTGCGATCTATATAGGGGCCATGGGCAGCACTATGGGGGCGATATCTAACACAGGGGGACTTGTGCGATCTATAGGGGCCATGGGCAGTACTATGGGGGCGATATCTAACACAGGGGGACTTGTGCGATCTATATAGGGGCTATGGGCAGCACTATGGGGGCGATATCTAACACAGGGGGACTTGTGCGATCTATAGGGGCCATGGGCAGCACTATGGGGGCGATATCTAACACAGGGGGACTTGTGCGATCTATATAGGGGCCATGGGCAGCACTATGGGGGCGATATCTAACACAGGGGAACGTGTGCAATCCATAGGGGACCATAGGCAGCACAGGGGAATGTATGCAATTCATAGGGGGCCATAGGCAGCACAGGGGAATGTGTGCAATCCATAGGGGACCATAGGCAGCACAGGGGAATGTATGCAATCCATAGGGGGCCATAGGCAGCACAAGGGAATGTGTGCAATCCATAGGGGACCATAGGCAGCACAGGGGAATATATGCAATCCATAGGGGGCCATAGGCAGCACAGGGAAACGTGTGCAATCCATAGGGGACCATAGGCAGCACAGGGGAATGTATGCAATCCATAGGGGGCCATAGGCAGCACAGGGAAACGTGTGCAATCCATAGGGGACCATAGGCAGCACAGGGGAATGTATGCAATCCATAGGGGGCCATAGGCAGCACAGGGGAATGTATGCAATCCATAGGGGGCCATAGGCAGCGCAGGGGAACGTGTACCTTCACAAGGGGGCTATATTCAATATAAGGGGGCCATATCCAGATTAAGGAGGCTAATTTTAGGATGGGGGGCTATGAGGGACATATACCCTATATGATTTATTAGAGGGACACTGGCATTATAAGATGGACCCCATTTAACATTAAAAAAAAAAATTCTCTTTTCCTTCACCAAATTTGGGGGTGCGTCTTATAATCAGGTGCGTCTTATAAAGCAAAAAATACGGTATTTAAATCTATAACAAAATGTAATTAATCGGTCTAGGTTATAAATTCAAGGCTGTACTCTCTTTCCTGACAATTACGCCCAGCAGAAACTACAGGCAGTATGCAAATCATGTGTTGCAAAGAAAGATTTAAAAGCCTAAGAAAAGGAAAATGATGATAAACAATGTAAAACCTACACCACGAAAAGTAATCAATCAATAAGTGACGCAAGCAAAACACATTTCATAGGTAACCTGCACATGAAGAGGAGAATATCATTATTTACATGTCACAGCGCAGTTATGATGAAGTTGTTATGATTGGCTCCAGAACTGGTTGTTGATAATTAATCATTCTTAACGTCTGTGGGATTTAAGATTGAAGAGATCTGAATGTACATAATAGGCACTATTCTGGGTGGAGTTGAAAAGGATTAAGTGTATAATCTGCTAGAAACAGAAACGGCAATTAGAAAAATATGCATGGAAATTTTGCATAACAAATTGCAATTCTTGTGCCAAGACCTAGGCCAGTGTGCTTGAGGGTTAGAAGTCAGCTGGATGGCTTGTACAGAAATATTCGGTGCCTGGAGCTGGTATAAGGATCAGTAACGGAAAGGCTACATCCACACAGCCGTGCTATACAACCCTGGGCTGCTCTAATTTTCTCAAATAGTACAAGGACCTATAGAGATTCACTGATCCCGAAACATTCATTTTAATCCGCACATGTATGGCTCAAGTTGGAAGTAGGTGGTGAGTTCGACCCATACGTGACATGTAATTGCTGTGTGATACATCTAAAGGCCCATTTACACACAACGATATCGCTAACGAGATATCGTCGGGCTCACGGTGTTGGTGACGCACATCCGGCCTCATTAGTGATGTCGTTGTGTGTGACACCTTTTTGCGATCAGTAACAATCGCAAAAAGGTGTCAAATCATTCGTCGTTTACACGTCGTTCATTTTTAAAAAATCGTTCCTCGTTTGGAACGCAGGTTGTTTGTCGTTCCTGCGGCAGCACACATCGCAATGTGTGACACCGCAGGAACGAGGAACAACATCATACCTGTGGCCGCCGGCAATGAGGAATGAAGGAGGTGGGCGGGCTGTTCTGGCCACTCATCTCCGCCCCTCCGCTTCTATTGGGCGGCCGCATAGTGACGCCGCTGTGACGCCGAACGAACCTCCCCCTTAAAGAAAAGATTATTCAGCGGCCACAGCGACATCGGTGAACAGGTAATTGTGTGTGACGATGCCATACCAATATTGTTCGCTATGGCAGCGATCACTCCGTGACGCGCCACCAATGTGGGTGGGTGCTATCGCTCGCGACATCGCTAGCAATGTTGCAGCGTGTAAAGCCTGCTTTAGACCAAACTCTAACAATTGTATGTGGCGCAAAGCACCACACGTGATTGTTTATCTGCTAAATGCTGCTTTAAAACTCTGACAGTGGCATTAAGAAGTGTGCCAGCATGAGAGCACATCATTCTATGCACCCGTTGGTGGCCTGGGCATGCAATGAAGACCACCGTGCTTGTTATTATTGAGCTCCCTTGAAACCCTGCCTTTGGCCAGGCTTCAAAGGAGACTGTGTTTTTCACTATATGCAGCAATACTGTGGGATTGCTGTATATATAGCACAAGCGATCAGACAGTCACAGGTTATAGTTCCATAAGGGGGCGAACAAGTACAGTGAAAAGTTTAAAAAATAGTTGAAAAAAATATGAAAAAAAAGTCATTAAAATTAAAATTATGCCCCTTTCCACCCATTAAAAATAGGATTATAAAAAAGTACACTTATATAGTATCACCATGTTCATAAAAGTCTGATCTATTAAAATATAAAACTAATTAATCCCATTGATAAATACTGTAAATGGAAAAAATTGAAAACCACCAAAATTGAAGGTTTTTTTGATCACTGCAATAGAAAAAAATGCTGTAACAAGCAATCAAAATATCATATCTATCCCAAAATGGTTTCAAAAAAAATATTGTCTAGCCCCACAAACACTAAGGGGCACTTTGCACACTACGACATCGCAGGTGCGATGTCGGTGGGGTCAAATTGAAAGTGACGCACATCCGGCATCGCAGGGGATATCGTAGTGTGTAAAGCCTTTTTGATACAATTAACGAGCGCAAAATCGTCGTAATCGTATCATCGGTGTAGCGTCGGTCATTTCCATAATTTGGAAATGACCGATGTTACGATGTTGCTCCTCGTTCCTGCGGCAGCACACATCGCTGTGTGTGAAGCCGCAGGAGCGAGGAACATCTCCTACCTGTGTCCTGCGGCTCACGCCAGCTATGCGGAAGGAAGGAGGTGGGCGGGATGTTTACGCCCCGCTCATCTCCGCCCCTCCGCTCCTATTGGCCGCCTGCCGCGTGACGTCGCTATGACGCCGCACGACCCGCCCCCCTTAAAAAGGAGGCGGGTCGCCGGCCAGAGTGACGTCGCAGGGCAGGTGAGTGCATGTGAAGCTGGCGTAGCGATAATGTTAGCTACGCCAGCTATCACCATGATATCGCAGCTGCGAGGGGGGCGGGGACTATCGCGCTCGGCATCGCAAACATCGGCTTGCGATGTCGTAATGTGCAAAGTGCCCCTAAGCCATCGCACATCTGCATTCACCGAAAAATGAAAACCTTACAGATCTCGGAAAATGGTGACAATCCCACAATGTTATTTTTCTTTTTTCAAACTTCAGATTTTTTTCACCACTAAAATAATAAAAAACTGGATATGTTTGGTATCACTGTAATCATAATGATGAGGAAAATCATATTGTAAGGTAATTTTTAGCACAAGATAAAAAGAATTCCCAAAAACAATGTAATAAATGCATTTTTTTCATAATTTCTCCACACGTGGAATTTTTTCCCATTTTCTAGTACACTAAGTACAGTTGTGTTCAAAATAATAGCAGTGTGTTCAAAAACATGAGATAAGCCCAAAATCCTTATAATAGTTTTTATTTCCCTGCATTGGAAACATTGCACACTGTTTTCTACTTCAAAACATGCTGAGAAATGTATATAATTTTTAACTACTTTACAGAAAATATAAAAAAATGAACATTGGGCTGTTCCAAAAAATAGCAGTGTCTGCATTAGTCTTTACATACTCAAAATTTGTCCTCTTTTTATTTAGGATTTAGCCTTCCTGTGATTCAGTAACATAATATTTAGTTGTATAACCACAATTTTTTAGAACGGCTTCACATCTATGTTGCACATAGTCAACCAACCTCTGGTACCTGTCAACTCTTATTCCAGCCCAGGATGGTGTGACTACATCCCACAATGTATTAGCATTTGTTGGCTTTGCCTCAGAAACGGCATATTTCATGTCACCCCACAAGTGTTCTATTGCATTAAGGTCCGGGGATTAGGTTGGCCACTCCATAGCCTCAATTTAGTTGGACTGGAACCAAGATTTTGCTCATTTACAGGTGTGTTTAGGGTCATTGTCTTGTTGAAACAACCATTTCAAGGGCATTTCCTCTTCAACATGACTTCTTCAAGTATTTGGATATATGCAAACTGGTCTATGATCCCTGGTATGCAGTAAATAGGTCCAGCATCACAGTAAGAGAAACATGCCCATATCATGAAGCTTGCACCACCATGCTTCACGGTCTTCAGAGTGTCCTGTGACTTGAATTCAGAGTTTGGTGGTTGTCTGACGAATTGCTTTGGCCCTTGGACCCAAAAAGAACAATTTTACTATCATCAATCTGCAAAATGTTTCTCTTTTTCTCTTTAGGCCAGTTGATGTGTTCTTTGGTAAATTGTATTCGCTTTAGCACATGTCTTTTTTTAACAGTGGGACTTTGCGGTGACTTCATGCTAATAGATTAGCTTCATACTGGCGTCTTCTAAGGCCGGCTTCTCACTTGCGATTATCTCGCACGAGTGCAATGCAAGAAATTCTCGTATTGCACTCGGACACATGTTAATCAATGAGGCAGCTCCCATCTGCTATTTTTTTTCTCAGTCCAAATCGGACTGAGAAAAAAATCGCAGCATGCTGCGTTTTGGTGAGTTTCTCGCGCGAGTCTCTCCACTGCAAGTCTATGGGATCGGGTAAATAAACGGATGTCGCACGGACGGCACACACACCATCCTAGTGACATTCGTTTTTCTAAATACATTTATCGCATGTTTCAGAAAACATTGGAAATGAGTGAGGTCTCACAATGTCGATCAATCTCTATCTCTGTCAGTCGGTCACTCCCTCTCGGTCTCTATTCTCTGTCTGTCGGTCGGTCTGTCGGTTGGTCTCTGTCTCTATCTCTCTCTCTGTCCATGTTGGTCTATCCCTCTTTCCCCTTCTCTCATACTCACCGATCCCCGATCACCGGCGCGGCGCTGCACGCCGTTCACACTGTGGAGGCTTCCCCTCTTTTGAAAAAGCCGGCCGCTCATTATTCAATCTCATATTCCCTTCTTTCCCTGCCCACCGGTGCCTGAAATTGGTTGCAGTCAGACACGCCCCCACGATGAGTGACAGCTGTCTCACTGCAACCAATCACAGCTGCCGGTGGGAGGGTCTATATCATGAAGTAAAATAAATAAATAAATAATTTAAAAAAAACGAGGTGCGGTTCCCCCCAATTATGATACCAGCCAGGGTAAAGCCACACTGAAAGCTGGTATTCGCAGGATGGGGAGCCCCCCAGCCTAACAATATCAGCCAGCAGCCGCCCGGAATGGCCGCATTCATTAGATGCGTCAGTCCCGAGACTGTACCCAGCTCATCCCGAATTGCCCTGGTGCGTTGTCAATCGGGGTAATAAGGAGTTAATGGTAGCAGCCCATAGCTGCCACTAAGTCCAAGATTAATCATGGCAGATGTCTCCCCAAGATATCTTTCATGATTAACCTGTTAGTTAAAGAAAATAAACACACACATCCAAAAAATCCTTTATTTGTAATAAAAGACAAAAAACAGCAACCTCTTTCACCATTTTAATAAAGTCTCCAAATACCCCTCCATGTCCGACGTAATCCTCAGAGGTCCCACGACGCTTTCAGCTCTGCTACATCGGAATCTGACAGAGAGCGGTCACAGAGCACGACCGCTCTCTGTGAGCTCCCCGCAGCGACTGAAGTGAGTCGCGCTATCAGCGATGACGTCACTCAGGTCACCCGCAGCCACAGATCTCAGCGGGAGGACTTCTGCTTTGACCGCGGATAACCTCAGTGACTGCACCACTGCTAGCGCGGCTCACTGTAGTCACTCACGGGATTTGTGGTTACTGGTGAGACCTTCACCGGTGACTGAAAATCAGGGGTCATGCCACACAGACAGAGCCGCGGGATGACAATGAAGTTGTCTGAAGTTCATCTGACTTCATTCTGATTGTGCGGCTCTGTCTGTGTCTGCTGTCAGCGGCCATTCAGCTCTTCTACATGGCTCTGGCTGTGTTTGCTGTCAGCGGCCATGTAGCAGAGCTGAATGGCAGATGACATAGTAAAAATGGATCCCATACGCATCAAACACGCATTGCACACAGAATGCAATCATGAGAAAAATCCCAGGATCGCATTGCAGTTGCATTGCACACTGATCATAACGTGAACTAAAATCGTCCGACTTTGTAGCATGCAACTTGGACAGATTTTACACGCATAAGTGTGTTTCCAGCCGGGTTAGGGCAGGCTTTCGGCTGTTCTGAAGTGATGAGTTTTCAAGTTTGAAGCTTACTGTTGTGAGAGTATTATTTGTTTATTAATTCTACATCTTACGTTTATTATGCGTTGTGGTCTCTCCAGACCCTAGAGCATAATAAGTGACATTCTGATAGTGGAAAACAGGTAAATTTGAATGTCGTGATATTCTCTCATCTCTAAGGGCGGCTTTGCACGTTGCAACATCGCACATGTGATGTTGGTGTGGTCAAATCGAAAGTGATGCACTTCTGGCATCACTTTCGAGATCGTAGTGTGTAAATGCTAGATGATACGATTAACGAGCGCAAAAGCGTCGTTATCGTATCATCGTTGCAGGCTCCGACTTTTTCATAATTATGCTGCAGCGACAGGTACGATGTAGTTCCTCGCTCCTGCGGCTGCACACATCGCTGTGTATAACGCTGCAGGAGCGAGAAACTTCGCCTTACCTGCCGCCGGCGGCTATGCAGAAGGAAGGAGGTGGGCGGGATGTTTACATCCTGCTCATCTCCGCCCCTCCGCCGCTATTGGCCGCCTGCCGTGTGAAGTCGCTATGACGCCGCACGACCCTCCACCCTTAGGAAGGAGGCGGGTCGCCAGCCAGAGCGACGGTCGCAGGGCAAGTGAGTGCATGTGAAGCTGGCGTAGCGATAATTTTCGCTACGCCAGCTATCACAAGATATCGTACCTGCAACGGGGGCGAGGACTATCGCGTGCGACATCGCAGCATCGGCTTGCAATGTTGCAACGTGCAAACCCGCCTAAGGCTGCTTTCACACATCCGGTTTTTGCCATCAAGCACAATCCGGCGAAATGCAGGTAAAACGGATCCGTCACCGGATCTGTTTTATTCGCCATTGACTTGTATTAGTCCCGGATTGTGCCGGATGGCCTTGCATTGCATATGGCGTCCGCCGCATCTGGCAAAATTTCTTCGTCCGGCTGCCGGAAAGGACGCAGCATGCAACATTTTTTGTCCCCGGCAGAAAAACGGACCACGCTGTCCGGCATGTTGTATAATGGAAGCCTATGGGCGCCGGATCCTTCATCATCTGGCATATGACAGAATCCAACGACGGATCCCTTTTTTGTTTCTGGGCATGCCCAGAGTCTCTCTCTTTCTCTGTCGGTCTCTCTCTCTCTGTCTGTGGGTCGGTCTCTTTCTCTGTCAGTCGGTCCCTCTGTGTCGATGTTGGTCGGTCTCTCTCTCTCTCTGTCTGTCGGTCAATCTCTCCCTCCTTCATACTCACCGAACACCGGCGCAGCGCTTCTGGCGGCTTCTCCAGTTTTTGAAAATGCCGGCCGCTTATTATTCCATCTCGTATTCCCTGCTTCCCCACCCACCGGTGACTAAAATTAGTTGCAGTGAGACATGCCCTTATGCTGAGTGACAGCTGTCTCACTGCAACCAATCACAGCCGCCAATGGGCGGGTCTATATCCTTCAGTAAAATAAATAAATAAATAATTAAAAAAAAAAACGGCGTGTGGCCCCCCCCCAATTTTTATACCAGCCCAGGTAAAGCCACATGGCTGATGGCTGGTATTCTCAGGATAGGGAGCCCCACATTATGGGGAGCCCAAATATCAGCCAGCAGCCACTCGGAATTGCCGCATCCATTACATGCGACAGTCCTGGGACTCTACCCGACTCATTCCGAATTGCCCTGGTGTGGTGGCAATCGGGATAATAAGGAGATAATGGCAGCCCATAGCTGCCACTAAGTCCTAGGTAAATCATGGCAGGTGTCTATGAGACACCTTCCATGATTAACCTGTAAGTTAAATAAAATAAACACAATCACCAAAAAATTATTTTTTTGAAATAAAAGACAAAAAACCCCACCCTCTTTCACCACATTATAGGGAGCCCCGCAGCCTAAAAATATCAGCCAGCAGCCGCCAGAATTCCCGCTTCTATTACATGCGACAGTCCCGGGACTCTACCCGACTCATCCCGAATTGCCCTGGTGTGGTGGTAATCAGGGTAATAAGGAGTTAATGGCAGTCCATAGCTGCCACTATGTCCTAGGTTAATCATGGCAGGCCTCTATGAGACTCCTTCCATGATTAACCTGTAAGTTAAAGTAAATAAACACAATCACTGAAAAATTCTTTATTTGATAAATAAAAGACAAAAAAGACCCCTCTTTCACCACTTTAGTAATCCCCAAATACCCCTCCAGGTCCGACATAATCCACACGAGGTCCCACGACACTTTCAGCTCTGCTACATCGGAAGCTGACAGGAGTAGCCGTGGAACACCGCCGCTCACTGTGAGCTCTACAGAGCAACTGAAGTGAGTCGTGTTGTCAACGATGATGTCACTCAGTTAGTGCCGGTATGTGCGGTGATGATGGGTGCGGTAGTGCCTGCGTGTGCGGTGATGATGGGGGTGGTAGTGCCTGGTTGTGTGTGGTGATGATGGGGGTGGTAGTACCGGGGTGTGTGCGGTGATAATGGGGGTGGTAGTGCCTGGTTGTGTGTTGTGATGATGGGTGCGGTAGTGTCTGGGTGTGCGTGGTGATGATGGGGGCAGTAGTGCCTGTGTGTGTGCGGTGATGATGGGTGCGGTAGTGCCTGTGTGTGTGGTGATGATGGGGTCTCTCTCTCTCTCATGAAAATAAAACAAAAAACGTATCCCTTTTTTTGCTTGATCTGTCGCATCAGTTTTTACACAATCTGCGACGGATCCATTGCATCAGGCACAAACCAGATTGTGCCTGACGGCAAAAACCGGATGTCTGAAAGTAGCCTTATTGGTATGGCTACAGCCACC
The DNA here is from genome assembly GCF_048569485.1 of Anomaloglossus baeobatrachus. Taxonomy (NCBI): domain Eukaryota; kingdom Metazoa; phylum Chordata; class Amphibia; order Anura; family Aromobatidae; genus Anomaloglossus; species Anomaloglossus baeobatrachus. The sequence continues at coordinate 687,450,284 of NC_134354.1, forward strand.
AGGAGCTCTTCAAATCCTGAGAACAGGGGTCCTTGCTCCATTCCTTCACTAGTGAATGTAACAGTAGTGTATATTCATGGCCACCACTCTTTTCAAAGTGTAGGAGGTTGACCTACCCACAGTGAATGGAGAGGTGTTTACCTACTGCATTACACCATTCAGATAGGGACAAGGGATCCCCATCCTCATGATCAGTGGGGTGACCTAGTTGTTGGTAGAATAACCCCATTGAATTAATCAGAACACATATCACTTGACAATGACAATATCTCATGTACTAAAATTCTTAGCATATATCTGGCTTTTAAAGCAGCATAAAACCCTGTGTAGCCTTAAGTTTAAAATAATCCAGAAAATTAATTTTTAGAAAGCAGAGACCTGTTCATTCAAAAAAAGGATAGGTTGAGATCTGCTCTACATCCATATCTAATTATAGTAGCTAACTAAACTACGGCTTGATTATAATTGAATAATTAGGGAACTCAACAATGGGCGTCAATGTGTGAAGCAGAACTGTCCAGTCATGTACCATGGAGAAAATGCTAAATATACGGCACAGAGTGATGACACAATACAAACTACAAAGTGACAGAAAACAAATGTTCCACTCTACCAATGTATTGTGGATACTGTGAAAGATTTTTATATAAAAAATAAATATTTTATACGCGTTTCGATTTTGTGGTCTCTTTCCTACCAGTACCAAGAATATTAAAGCAGATGCCCTCTCTAGAAGTTTCTTTACTGATTCACTCGATGTTGCTGAGCCATCTACCATCTTGAATGAAGGTGTGGTTCTTTCCGCCATTTCACCCGATTTGAGGTTAGGACTTCAGAGATTTCAGGGGGAAATATCTGAGAGATGTCCTGTGGGGAACCTGTATGTTCCTGATCAATGGAGAAGTAGAGTTATGTCCGAGATTCATTATTCTGTCTTGACTGGTCATCCTGGGATTTTTGGTACTAAGGATCTAGTGAATAGGTTTTTTTGGTGGCCTTCTCTATCTCGGGATGTTTGGAGTTTTGTGCAATCTTGTTGGGTTTGTTTTAGATCCAAGCCTTGTTGTTCACATTCGAGTGGGCTGTTATTGCCATTTCCTGTACCTAAGACACCTTGGACTCATATCGCTATGGATTTTATTTCGGATCTGCCTGTCTCTCAGAGGATGACGGTAATTTGGGTTTTTCATGATAGTTTTTCTAAGATGGTCCATTTGGTATCCTTGCCTAAGTTGCCGTCTTCATCAGAGTTGGTGCCCTTGTTTTTTCAACAGGTGGTTCATTTACATGGTATTCCTGAGAATATTGTGTCGGACAGAGAAGTTCAGTTTGTGTCCAGATTTTGGAGAGCATTTTGTTCTAAATTAGGAATTGGGCTATCTTTTTCTTCTGCGTTTCATTCTCAGACCAATGGTCAGCTAACCAGACCTTGGAGACCTATTTGAGGTGTTTTGTATCTGCGGATCAGGATGACTGTGTTTTGTTTTTGCCATTGGCAGAGTTTGCTCTCAATAATAGGGCTAGCTCTGCTACTTTGATGTCTCAGTTTTTCTGCAATTTTGGGTTTCATCCCAAGTTTTCTTCAGGGCAGGTTGAAGCTTCGCCTGTCCGGGAATTGATTCTGTGGAAGAGAGAATGCAGCAGATTTGGGGTCAGGTAGTGGATAAATTGTTTCACGCCCAGGAGAATGCCTAAAGGTTTGCTAACCAGCGTATGACTGTTGGTCCCCGGTTTAAAGTGGGGGACATGGTTTAGTTGCCCTCAAAAAATATTCCTATGAGGGTTTCTTCTCCTAAATTTAAGCCAAGATTTATTGGGCCTTATAAGATTTCGGAGATTATTAATCCCGTATCATTTTGTTTGGCTCTTCCTGAGTCTTTTAAAATTCACAATATTGTTCATAAGTCTTTGTTGAAGAAACATGTGGAACCAGCAGTTCCTATGGCGGCGCCTCCTGATCCTGTGTTGGTAGATGGTGATCTAGAGTATGAAGTAGAGAAAATTTTGGATTCCCGCCTTAATAGACAAAAGCTTCAGTACCTTGTTAAGTGGAAGGGTTATGGTCAGGAGGACAATTCTTGGGTTTTTGTTTCTGACATTCACGCGGACAGGTTGGTTCATGCCTTTCATCATGCCCATCCTGACAGACCCGGTGGCTCTGGTGAGGGTGCGGTGACCCCTCCTCAAGGGGGGATACTGTTATGAATGTCATCCGAGTGAGTGCTGGTGTGGGGCTCCCTCTGGTGGCCAGGAATGGTAATGAAGCTGATTCTGAATCTGTGACCCAGACAGGTGTTGGAGTTAATTGGGATCCAGGAAATCCTATTGCAAATCAGCCTAGTGTATTTAGGAGAGCATTTCGGTGATAATGCTTCCTGCCTGCTTCTGAAGATGTCTGGGAGTTTTCCCTTCAGTTTCTCCCATTTCTACTGTGCCTGAAACTACTCCAGATAAGATAAGTTTGCTAGTTTACATACTTAATTGCTGAAATTGCACTTAAGGTTGTTTCTGCTTATTCCATTTGGTTCTGTGCTTGGTTTCTTGTATGTGAGAATCTCTCTTTCTGCTTCTGTAAGCAGAGCAGTTCCTCCAGCAAGAAAAGGAGCTCGCTCCCTGTTCATGTTTGGATAACTTGCACTCGAATATTATTTGTTCTGTGATTTCGTTTCTTCCAATTATATCTGCAGTTCTGTCTGAAGTGTCTGGCCCAAGAGTACCTGATATAGTGGGGGTTAGACCATGTAGTCTCAGTATTTTTTTCTTAGGAGTCTGGTGTTTTTTTGCTGGCTGCAATCAGTTATCTGCCCTGTCCTGTCCTGTCATATCTAGTAAGTTGGTCCTCACCTTTGCTAATTTATATTTTCTATCTGTGTATTGTGTTTTTTTACCTCACCATTGTTGCATGTTAGGGGCTTGCTATTTCTTTGGGGACTGCTCCGAGGCAAGTTAGGATTCCTCATTTTTATCTTTGAGGTGTAGCAAGTTTCTCAAGCAGTAATGAGGTGTCTAGGTGTGCTAGGAACATCCCATTGCTACTTCTAGTGTTGTCTGATAGATAGGGGATTGCTCAGTTTCCAACTACTTTTGTGGTTTTGTTTTCTTTCCTAATTAATGGGATTTTTGGTAATCGTCCACGGTTACCAGATCATAACAAAAGGAGCTTAGCTGGGATACCTTTGTTTGGCCTTTCTGATCTCCTGACTGGAGGTTGATCTGGTTCTTCTGTGTTTTCTTTGGTGGCTTCAGAGCTTATCCAGATTTCAGTGTTTTTTTTTTTTTTCGGTGTCTGGATTTGGTGATTGAGAATCTTGTTTTTGCTTCTTAGGTTGAATCACTGGTGTAACTTCATGGAATTTGAGCAATGCAGAGTTCTTATCAATCACTACATCTCTGCTAATTGTTACTGTGTTGGTCTCCAGTTGCAGGGTTCTGTATCCTTTTTGAGTTTTGCTGTAACCCACCAGGGCCCCTTGCTTTGCATGTGATTCCCACTTGGAACATTTTTCTTTGGGAACATTCACAAACGTTTTGCTTCCAAATATCCTGAGGTGCCTTAGGTTAGGCTTCGGCGCAGTTCCATAGCTCATATGGAGCTTTATTTGAGGCTTTACCTGGCAGTCTGTTTTGAAGATAGCAAGTGATCATGATGACTTCTCCCCAATACGTTGTAGGTAGATTTGCATCAAACAACATACTTCTTCCACTTTCACAGATCGTTCGGTTCTTTCTCTCTGCAATGCCATTCTGTTTTGGATAGTATGGAATGGTAGTCTGGAACACGATTCCATTCTATTTCAAAATGGTTTGCACCTTACCACTTGTATATTCAGTTCCATTATCTGCACGCAGGGTTTTTGGCATTATTCCAAATTTATTAAACATTACTGCAACATATTCTTCAAGTTCCTGTGGAACTTCACCTTACTGTGAAGCACGTAAGTGACTGTGTATGTGGAATAGTCATCAATGAATGTGAGAAATATATTTTTTTTGCTAGGAGTTTGAATACTCATTGGACCGCACACATCTGTATGTATCAAATCCAGTGGTTGTGCATATCTAGGAATGGATTTTCTGGACATTTTCCCTTTAAGACAGCTAGTACACTTCATCATTTGACTACACTGGTTAATTTCAATACCATCTGCAAGTTGAGCTAGGTTTCTTACTGCTTCTGAGTCTCTGTGCCCAAGATGTCTGTGCCATACATGGATACAGTTTTTATGCAGATCTTGTCTAGCACTGTACACACTTTCTTTGCATTTTAGCTGATAAAGTTAATTTTTGATTTCTCCTTCTGTGGCACCCCAGTGGTCATGGGAGCCACAGTGGCGTTGTTCTCCTCACCGAAGGGCAATGATATGCCTGGAGTCAGTGGGGAGACCTCTATGCCAGGTACAATCACACACACAACACTTCCTAATCCAGGCCAGAAGGGGAAGCTCAAGTCCTGTTTGGGGCGAGCTTCCCTTTGTATTCTGGGCTGGGGAGGGGTTAGAGAAAGTGAAACAGTAAGCAAGAACTCAGAACTCTAGTAGCAGTGAAAGAGAGCGTTCACTGTAAGACAGCTGGCTCAAGCTTTCCAGGACCGAGCGCTGAATCAGGACACCGGGGTCCTCGACTGTCTGGTACTAACGGCCCAGCAGTAATCTCGGAGGGCAGGAGGTTCCACACCGCCTGTCCCAACAGAGACTCCCAAGGCGCAGTAGCATAATAGAGCCTGGGGCCGCTGAAGTACCGGCAGGCCCTACATCCAGCTCACTCTGCCCGCCACAAGGGACAAGGAAAATTACACCTAGAAAGAGGGATGCTGTGCTGCTCGAGGTAACAGCGACTCACAGTCAGAGCGCACTAATGAAGTCCTCCAACGTACCTGGCAGAGAAGGGATTTCTCACTGCTTCCCAGCTGACTGGACCACTGTAACCTGGGACCATAGCAACTGACCAGTAAAAGGTAAAGGAAACTACCAGCCTGTGTTATCCACTTACTGTCGGCATCCTCAGCCCCGCTCCCCAGTGTACAACACCATAGATTACCACCCTCATCATCTTCCCTGGGGCCCAACCACACCTGTGGGGAGCAGAAACATCTTAGTTGCTGTAACTATCAGCACGGAGGACAGTGACAGCAGCGGTGGCTATTCCCTGGCCACAAACCACAGGTGGTGTCACAAAATCAAACCTCCATTATCACAACCTTCTTTATTGTACACCTTGGGGCCACGAAACCGGGAAAAAGGGCCACCCCGTGACATTCCCCTGACCCGACATCACCGGCCCGGTGATGAGTAAAGGTAACCTCTTGCCCCGTGGGTGCTACACTTCTGCAAGAGTGTGACCCTTCTTTGAGATAATGCAGCTGTTATTTTGTAAAGTAACTACATTCCCTTGTTGTGTGAGCTTCTTTATTCACAAAAGATTGCTTTCAAGGCTGGGGACATAGAGAACAGGACATATAAATACACTGCTGCAGGGGCGGACATATTATTGGTGCAATCTGTGCAGCCACACAGGGGCCCAAGAGGTAAGGGGGCCTATTTCTACTTCCAAAACAGGTGGAATTCTGAATTGTGACGCGTTATTGGACTGAAAAGGGCCCATATACTGTTCTTGCACAAGGGCCCTTTTCTGTCTGTGTCCTCCAGTGCTAAAATATTGAGGCAAAGGTGTGCACACTGAGAATGGTTGAGGTGCCAGTAGTTGAGGTAGTAAACCCTAAATGTAGTCAATACACTGCTGTGTACAATGTATCTCTATGTACCGATATAATCTGTCTGTGGAGTCAGCAGCTGCATCATCAATGACCTTAAAGGGTGCTTTACACGCTGCGACATCGCTAGCGATAGCTAGCGATGTCGTGCGCGATAGCACCCGCCCTCGTCGTTCGTGTGACATTTGGTGATCGCTGCCGTAGCGAACATCATCGCTACGGCAGCGTCACACGCACATACCTTTTCAGTGACGTCGCTATGACCGCCGAACAATCCCTCCTTCAAGGGGAAAGTGCGTTCGGTGTCATAGCGACGTCACTAAGCGGCCACCCAATAGCAGAGGAGGGACGGAGATGAGCGGCCGGAACATGCCACCCACCTCCTTCCTTCCTCATTGCCGGTGGATGCAGGTAAGGAGATGTTCGTTGTTCCTGCGGTGTCACACATAGCGATGTGTGACGCCGCAGGAACGACGAACAACCAGCGGCATGCACCACCAACGATATTATGAAAAGGAGCGACGTGTCAACGATCAACGAATTTTGACATTTTTGCAATCGTTGATCGTCGCTCCTTGGTGTCACACGATGCAATGTCGCTAACGGCACCGGATGTGCGTCACAAACGACGTGACCCCCGACGATATATCGTTAGCGATGTTGCAGGGTGTAAAGCACCCTTAACTCCTGCTGAAATGTTTGAAGGTTGTTGGTTGGAGTCCCAGGGAGGGAAAAAGAATTAAAGAGCTTACATTTTTGTAATTATTTTATAGTAGCTTTATAGGAATAAAAGAAATCCTGACTTTTTCTTCACCTCTAGAATGCAGGGACGTAGAGATATACTGCTGTTTGCTGACGTATCTCTAGGTAGGTGAATAACCTCATTCAGGGTTCCCTTACTGTACTACAGGGCAAGATTACCAAATCCTGCTCTATCTCTCAGTAGGGGCAATGGTGCTTTGGTAGCGCTGCTGCCTACAAACAAGGAATTCTCAAATTTGAGTCCCGTGTGTATGAGAGTAGAATTGTTAATTTAATTTATGCATTTTAGAGATGCCAACTCCGCCCCTGAGGAGGAGCTACAGAGCAGAGTAGAGGTGAGAGGAAGTTGGGACAAAAGCCCTGACTGCCGGGACAGCGGGACGGAGCCCCCATATCAGGACGGTCCTGCTGAATCCAGGAAAATTGGGAGCATGCATGAAATTTTGTATATATTTAAATAAACTTTATTATTATCTATATAATTAATTACATTATTGGATGTGCCTTTGTCCAGTGTATTATTTTTCTATTAGTATGTTGTAGGGGCACATCATTACAGCTGTATAAAAACTGAATCATAATACAAGTGTGCATGAGCTCTCATAAATATACCCTTGACGTTCATGTTGAGAGTTGTACTAGTTTTCATTACATACAAAGTAGTAATAGTGATTTATCTTCTTGCTGTAGATGTAGGAAAAATAAATGTTGCCATGCATTTTTAGTGCATAGAGTTATCTGTCTCACATAAAATACCCATAGTCCTATGTAAAACTATAAATAAAATGATTTGGTCCTAACGACAAACTCAGCTTTGCTACTTCTTCTGTGATTTTTCTGACATCTACTCAAAATAGGATCAGAATACCCAAACCTACAGCTCTACCTCAACAAGTAATAATCTTTTCAGTTTTCTTGAAGCCTGTGACATTTTTTGGCCGTCTTCTCCGCTCTTACAAGTCTGGAAATAAAAACATTTCATAAGATTTATTTTTTAAATTTAACCTTAATTAGTTGCCTTACTTGCCTGGAGGTGCCATTTTCTCCAACCCATCATAAATTCTGGGCTCAGCGCTGCTGTCAAAGGCTCAGACAGCCGTACATATATTTATCTTGTCTCCAGATATTTTTTCTCACTCAGCCGCTGATCCACACCCTTACAATGGGTGTTTCTATATCAGGTTTTCCACTGCAATCTCTGAAACTGTCATTTTACACAAGCAAGATATTACAAGTTGTCTGTTCTGGGGCCGACTTTCCACAAGTGCCAACATTGTTGAACTCTCAAGTTGCATTTTAATATTAGGTAGCAATATAAAAAGGTATTGTGTGATTTTAACTTATTATTTTTTATTTATAAATCACCGTGGTGCTGTACATGCGAAGAGCGTTTACATACTAAATACACATAAATAATTTACAGTAAATACACTAACAAAAAAATTAGAGAACAACACACAATTTCCTAAATGTTAACATCATTGTGTATTCCTATGTGAGTATATCCTACCATGAGTAAAGTCGCATTATTTTAAGTTTATTCCATAAACTGAATTTATTGTAAAGCACATAATAAAATGTAAATGAGATAAATGAAAAAGAACACTGATCAAAATTAGAGAACACTTTCAGATACCTGCAAGTTATTGGGGTTAATTTGGCACCTGGTGCAAATTTCCTTAATTATCTGACAAACCCTATGTAACTATCAGCCTAGCTTTCCAGATTCCACAGAGTTAGCAAAAATGGTGTGCCGTTCCAAAGTGACTGAAACCCTCCGGCAGCAGGTTGTCCAGATGAAGGCCAAAGGGGTGAACTATCAGCCATAGCAAGAGAGGTTGGTCATTCCAAGTCTGTAATTTCGAAAATATTGCATCTTTACAACATCACAAACTCTTTCAAGTCCCCCAAAAAGGCTGGTCACATCGAAAGACAAATGCAAGAGAGGACGCTTGTTGGCTTTTCTGAAGGAATTAGTTTTCAGATTTTTGGAAGCTATCTAGTGTGAGATGCACTGAATTATAGAGCAGGGATTCTAAGCTCAGCTGGGTATATGAGCCGCACATAGAAAAAAATTGAGTTTGAGGGCCCTCGTTCTTTGCAGGACAAAATTTTTAGTGATAATAATTTTTTTCTATACACCTCTTGATCATTTTTTTTAACGTTTTTGGCTTGTTTATGATATCTTTTTAAATACCATTCTTTGTATGAAATATGGTACAGTTTTATAACTGGGGTTGTTACATATGTGGTGATAACAAATATATACAGTTTTTCTTTACTTTAGTTCATATATAAAACATCATTTTTAGTGGCAAAATATTTTTTCATGTTTTAGTTTGAATTATTTTTTTCCCCAATTGGCCACATACAGTAATAATAATAATAATAATAATAATAATAATAATATTACAATTAGCAACATATAGTCATTGTGGCCAACATCTTGTAATGATGTGCTGCATTGTGGATAACATCTTGTAATGATGTGCTGCATCCTGGTCACCATCTTGAAGTAATGTCCCCCATCCTGTTCCTTATCTTGTAATTATGTCCCCTATACTGGTTCCCTTCCTGGTCCTCATATTGTAGTAATGTCCACATCTTGGTCCCCTTCTTATAGTAATGTCTCCATTGTGGTCCCAATCTTGTAGTAATGCACTATCCTGGTCTTCATCCTGTAGTAATGTCCCCATGCTGCTCCCAATATTATAGTAATGCCCCATCCTTTACCCCTTCATGTAGTAATTTTCCCATCCTGATTTCTAGATTGTAGTAATGTCCCCATCCTTGTCTTCATCTTGGACAATGCCCCATCTGGGTCCCCTTCCTTAATATAATATTCCATCATGGGCCCTATCCTGGTCCCCATCTTGTAGCAATGTCCCCATCCTGGTCCCCTTCTTGTAATAATGTCCCAATCCTGGTCTCCATCTTGTAGAAATGCCCCATCTTGGTCCTCATCATCTAGTAATGCCCCCATCCTGTTCGTCAACTTATTGCAATGTCCCCATCTTGTAGTAATGTCTCCCATCCTAGTCCCCATCGTGGAGTAATTTTCTCCATTCTGGTCCTCATCTTGTAGTAATGTCACCACCCTGGTCCTCATCTTGTAGTAATGTGTGTATCCTGATCATCATCTTGGAGTAATATTTGTAATGCCCTATCCAGGTCCCCATATTGTAGTATTGCCCCCTATTATGCTGTTCTTCACATACACATAATGAAAAAAACAAGATTTTTCTCACCTGTGCTCCATTCCTTCAACGTCCTCTTTTTGGTACATGGCAGAAAATAAGCACTATAATTCCATTCATTTTAGGGACCACCCACGTCAGCGCTTTATTATAGTTGAATGTGCATCCTTGGATAATACTATTGTCAGCAGCTGACGACGCTGTGCTGGTGCATGACATTGATGTCATACACCTCCACACTGACATCAGCTGCTGGCCCCTGATTGGCTGATGGCTGACATTGGTATTGCAGTGCAGACAGCTTGCCTGTGTGTGGCAATAGATTTCAATTGACTGTGCATTTAAGGCCAAACATTTAACTGAAATAAGGCATTGACGTTGGCAGCCCCCTAGACCATGTCTCAATCGTCAGGGGTCTACAGTGCCTGTGGGCCACATGAAGCAGCCTCGGGGTCTGCATGTGGTTCATGGGCTGCGTATTTGAGATCTCTATTATAAAGGATAGGAGATCCTAGGGAAAAACCTTGGACACGTTTGGGTGAGGAACATGCAAAGATGGAGGACAGAAGCAGATCTAGAGGAAAGGAGATTACTTATGGGGAAGCATAGGTTGAGTTTGGAGATGTATGGAGGAGATAGATATGGATAATTATGACCACCAGTCAATGTTAGTAATGTTAGTAATTTCAACTAGATTAGCTGGGGAACTAGAAGTCATTGAAGGGACTTGAAGAGTGGAGAGGTTTAAGGAAAGGATTTTGAAATTGTTTTGAGTTGGAGGTTACCGGAGTTGGTAAGGGTTTGGATGTGTGATGTGAAGGACAAAGCAGAGTGGAGATTTATACCGGGGCAGTTTGTGATACAGTGCAAAGTATAATGTAATTTATTGTAATAGATTGGTCAGGTAGAGCAGTTGAGTAAGACAGGAGGAAAGATAATGTGTTTGGTTCTGTCCACATTGTGTTTTAAAAAAGCACAATGAGAAGAAGTAGGATACGGCTGGTAAAAACTCTAAGATTTTGGACAGCAGAGAAGTGACATCTGTATCAAAGTGGGAGAATTGAGTTCCAGTATACAAATGACTACAGTTGGTCGAACTCGCAAAAATCCGGGACCCTGCTAAATTTAAAAAAAAAACAAACAGATCCGCTCTGGAATCCGATACCCATATAAGTCTATGGGGACCAGAATCCGGAGATTAAAAACATTGGTGGAATTGATAGGGGGTAGGAGTGCGCATGGTGTACTCACCGAGGCTATGTCATGGTGGCACACTGCTTCCGAGCCACACTTTTGTAACATCCCATGGTCAAGGGGTTTTCACCCGACATGTCACCGGGCCAGGGGTGCAGATCCTGTGCATTGTCACGGGTTGGGCTGGCCTGGTTTAGTGACCGCGAAACGTACAGAAGGGAGGGAAAGCGGTGGGTGGGAGGCAGGATGGAGGACAGGGGTGGTAGTGATGGTTAGGAAAGTCTTTTATGATCGTGACGCCACTTGTGGTATGCAGCCAAGGATAGGCTGTTTCTGCGGGTGCTATTCTACGGGGCTGATGGTGAGGGTCGCAGCCGGGATGGTGTCGCTCCCCACAGGCGGAGCGGGATTACCCCAGGGAGGATGTTGGAGGACGGACAGGGTTGGTGGTAGTCCCCATTGGTGCCACAGGGCTGGGCGAAGGAGAGGCAGAGACAGGGGCTGTGGTTCCAGGTCTTTTACGCACAAGTAGTTCAGGCGCTGCCCCAGAGTACTGATCTCTGCCACGATGGGCTCCAGCTGATCCCAGATAGTCGGCGGTCACCGCCAGTGCCTGTCTTTTAGTGAAGTGTGCCTTGGTTGCTATCCGGAACCTGTACCAAGCCTCCTGTTCCAAGCCATGGGCCCACAAAGAGAGAGAAACACTAACTCCAGTTGTCAGTGCTAGATGTTATCCCAAGCTGTGCCCTGGATAGTCTGCTTAAAGTGTGTTGGTTGCGCCTACTTCAACCCCACGTGGTGCCCGCCCCCGGTAGTTGTCCTAGCGACTGGGAAAGTCACATGCTTCGTGATGGCTAACTACCCTGTCTGCCCTAGTCCAACCCTCTGTTGGAAGGCAACTTACTGTTGTATGTGTGTGTTTTGCGAAGACACTGGCAGATTAACCCCCTTCTAGCCCGGGATAGATATTACCCCTGAAAAGTGGTGTAATACCCTGTGGCACCTAAAGCCCAGGGGCGCTACACTTTCCCTTCCGGAGTCAACAATTGAATATTCACTGCTTTGCCCACCCAACGGCGCGTGTAATTGGTGTATTAACTAACTGCAACCAATCACAGGCGCCAGAACGGCCGGTGGGCGGGGAAAGCAGTGCAAGTGTCTGCAGGTCAGTATGGTGGTATAAAAATAAATTAATAAATAAAAAAATCAGCCCAAGGTCCCTGTATTCTGATACCAGCACAGATAAAGCCAGCGGCTGCAGCCCCCAATTGTAAGGGTTTATCTGTGCTGTGTATCAAAATAAGCCCAGAATCACACATGCGAGGGACTCGCATTTTCATCACCCGGAAGCTACACACTCTCCTGACAGGAGCGTACAATTACATAGACATACACATACATACGCATGCTGCCAACCCACTCCTGTCAGAAGAGTGTGCGGCTGTGCTGGGTGATGCGATGTGAGACTTGTGCAAGTCTGGCATGACATCACCCGACATGGCCTGCTGCTTTCTAAACATGAGTGTGCAGGTACATAGAAACACAACAGCCGGCCCGCTCCTGTTAGGAGAGTGTGCAGCTGTGCCGGGTGATGCGATGTGAGACTCGCGTGAGTCCCTTGCAAGTGTGATACCAGCCTAAGAGAAACTGCATGCGGCTTTTTTTTATTATTTAAATAAGTAATTTAAAAAAAAACCAAAAAAAACGACGTGCGGTCCACCCCTAGTTTTGATACCCAGCCAAGATAAGGCCAGCTGGGTGCTGGTATTATCAGCCCGCAGCCGCCCGGTATTACCGCATCCATTAGATGTGACAATCCCCGTGCTTTACCGGCTCTTCTCGTTGCCCTGGTGCGGTGGCAATCGGGGTAATAACAGGGGTTAATAACAGCGCACAGCTGTTACTAAACCCTAGGTTATTGATGGCACAGACGTCTATGAGATACCTGCATCACAAACCTGTACATGAAAGTAAATAAGTACAAACAGAGAAAAAAAATCCTTTATTTGGAATAAAATTCAAAAACACACCCTCTTTCACCACTTTATTAACCCCCAACACACCTCTCCAGGTCCGGTGTAATCCACACGAGGTCTCACGCCCCTTCCAGCTCCGCTACATTTCATAGCGAGCAGGGCGCATCTGACTACAACCAATCACAGACAACAGGACGGCCGGTGGGCAGGGAAAGCACGGAAAGCTGTTTGTATGCAAAGAGCCTATTGCGCAGTACAGGAAGTGAATAAACGACCCAGAAGCAGTTTGCCACCATGACACCGAGTCTCCGTAAGTATGAAACGCTCACTTAATTATTTTTTTCTTTATTTTTCCTTTAATTTCCCCAGTGCCAAATTCGGATTGTACACCCGGAATCCCGGGCCGGGGTCTGGCACCCGGGCATCTTTGAAACCGCGCGTATCCGGACTATAACAGTCCCGGTCCACTCAGCCCTACAAATGACACTAGAAACCATGGATTTTATGTGTTATCCTAGGTTAAAGGTTGATGGAGAAAAGTAGGGATCTGACAAAGAGAGGTTGGGATGAAGAGGTAGTATGGAAATTGGAGATAGTAAAAGTGCAGTTAGTGACTTCTGAGGACTCAGGGCGTAACAACCGCAGTCACAGAGGTTGCCACTGCGACCAAGCCCAGCAGGTTTGGGGGCCCGGTGCCTGCCCTTCAGAGAAACAGCTGGCTCCGCTTTGTGAGAGAGGTTCTGCGCTGTTCCTTTAGTTTCAAACAGTAGCGCAGCTACAGGGGGGCCGATGCTCAGATGGCGCCCAACCGGAGCTATGCTACTATTAACTATTTCGGCGCATGCAGCAGGCCTCTAGACTGGCCCTCAGACTCGAGATAACATGAGAAGGAGAAAGGATCCGGCACAAATTCTTCTTGTGATAAAAACATCAAAAAATGTATTGAAGTAATATTAAAAACATCGTGAAGACCGAGTATACATTCAGATCAAAAAAATCTAAATCATGAGAACTTTACGCGTTTTGGACTTCCAATAAAACCAAAAGAGTCCTTAATCATAAGTCAATTTTTAATATTACTTCAATAAATTTTTTGATGTTTTTATCACAAGAAGAATTTGTGCCGGATCCTTTCTCCTTCTCGTGTTACTTTGTTTACTACCGGCTGGGACTCACCGGTGGATCCCAGGCACCCACAAGGCTGAGCAGTCCGGGCAGCAGGTGAGCTGAAGATACGTTTTCTTCCCTCAGACTCGAGACCCTGCGCTGTCCTTTATCTTGGAGGTAGGCTTGATGGTAGCCAGGTCCGAGCTCCCATCGTGACCCTGACTCCTGTCCGAGCCCTGATCTTAGTCCCCCTTTTCCCCACCCTTGGAGCAGCCCAGAAAAACATGATAACAAAACAACCAAAAAACAACATTGGCAAGGGAGAACAAAAACGCGTACACACTACACTCAAAACAACAGGAGAGACAAGATGCGTACAGGGGAATAATGAATAAGGGTAGAAAGTAACGCATAACAGGGAAACATCCACACCACTCAATATCGCAACATAGATCACCATAAACAGGATCACAACGAGATCGCTGGAGCTTACGCTGAAGGTATCATCGGCGCATACTGGAAGAAAGCCGTCCTTTAAAAAGGAAAGAGACAACTGCATGTGGCAATTCGCAGCCTGAGCTCCTAGTTACTGCTCACCAGTCTGCAGGAATTAACTCCTGCAGGGCTAAAGCCCAGTGACCCTGAATCAGCCGACATCCATCTCTGGCTGAAAAATTCAAAAGCCTCATGTTGCTTGTCAGACTTTTTAGTGTAAACAGAGTCTGAAACCGCCATGTTACGAAGTGTGTTTGTAAGGTTAAATTACTCGTCACCGGGCCTGGTGATGTTAGGTCTGGGGATGTCACGGGGTGGCCCTTTTGCCCGGTTTCGAGGCCCCGAGGTGTATAAAGGAGGGGGTGGTGAAAGATGATGGTGGAGGTTGATTTCATGATGCCACCTGCGGTATGCAGCCAGGGAATAGCCACCGCTGCGCTGCTGTCACTTTGCTCCGGGGCGGAAGGTAGTAGTAGCTAATGTGTTTCTGCTCCTCACAGGTCGAGCAACTTCAGGGAGGATGATGAGGGGAGTAGTAATGGCGGGCGGCAAAGCGCGGGGTGGCGGCGCCGGCAAGGACAGGCGGACACAGTCTCTGCGGGTTCAAGGTTCTCTTTACTTACAGTCTTGGTTTTACCTGGAAGATGCCAGTCACCACTGTGGTGGGCCCCAGCCGATCCTGAGCAATTTGAGGTCACCGCCGGTGTTCCCACTGTGAGTCCTTTCTGGTCGGGGTGCCTCATATTGCAGTGTAGATGGAATATGGAACGGATTGCGGGTGTTTTCCACACTCGCTGCAGACTCTGAATCCCATGTAGCTGTAGAGAACCCGAGCTGAGCTGGATGCTCCAAGCCACAGGTCCTATGGCGCTCCCTGAAGTGTGAGGTAAAAGAAGATTGGACTGAGGTCTCAGGTGTGTGTCTCACCCCAAGCTGTGCCCGGGGCTAACTGACCATGTGTGAAGATTCTCCTTCCCTTTTCCCTTAATGGTGCCCGCCCCCCACGTGGTTGTCCTGGTGACCAGGAAAGTCCTATACTTCGTGATGGCCACCCCCTATCTACACCAGGCCATCCCCCCCGGTGGGAAAGCACCTAACTGTTTGTGGTTTGTGAATGTGAGAAACACCAGCGATTAACCTCTCCTTACCAGAGATGAGAATTACATCTTAAAGGAGATGCAATACCCTGAAGCCTCATGGGCGCCACATGTGCAGAGTCGAACATCGCATGATACTGGTATGGCTCAAGGATGTAAGTGGGTGTGGCATTAAAGACATATTTATCAAGCAAAATGTGCCAGAATTCCTAATTTGCATAAAAAAAATCTTTCATTACTTGCACTACATTTATTCTGGGTTTTAGACACAACAAGGTTGAATGGCCTCACTGAAAAGGTGTGAGGTTTGTCAAAAAAGATGTGTAGCTAATATACATCACTGTAGACCAAAAAGCGCGCCAAAATTTTGGCACAAATTTCTGGTACAATGTAAACCAAATAATACATGGTTTAATCTAAAATATACCAAATTCATCAAACAGCATGAACTACTATGATAAATCTGGTACAATTTAAGACTGCTTAGTCTAGGTTTGCACAGAATTAGTCAGTATTGATAATTCTGTCCTATTGCTTGATCCTAATGGGGTTATCACACTGATGATGAAAATGGCCAGTTTTATGTCCACTGATTGAATAGGGTTAGTCACCTAGTCACATTGGTGAATCTTTTTTTTTGCTGCTGTTTTTGTTTATCTTTTTTTATTAGATAATCCCATTAATAGGGATGGGGATGTAGAAATGGCTGCAGGATGAGTGAAACACATTGATTGGCAACCCTATGTCTAAAGTAAGCTGTCTCAACTGTGGGACTGGCCTTTAAAACCCCTTGAGATCGGCTGTTATCACCGGGGGAAGTTGCATTTGGCCATAGACTTCCCCTGGAAAAGTAGCTGCCGGGAAACGTAGCATTACAGGCTGACCTTTCAGATGTATCCATATCCTCACTTACAAATAGGCAGATTTATGTTTCAGAAGCTCTTGGAAAACTGACAACTGCAACTGCACCGGTGATTATCGGAGTTATCATTCAGCTTTCCTAGAAACATATATAACTAGAATTGTTGAATGCAGAGGATTTATATTTCATGGCGATTTTTGGATGAAAATACGTTTCGTAGCCGTAGATACTTGTTAATTGAACTTAAGTTACTGTTTGGAATAATGCTGAATTAGCTGTGTGTGAGGAGCATTAATACTGATGGTTTTATGTTCATTGTTCATTCTTTCCAAACCTCTGTCTGAAGTCATTAGGTTGCTCATTTTATTCTAATTATAACAGGCAATAAAGCTCGAAAAAATTCTTGTAAAGTTGCATTTTCGTTGAAATGCTGAAATGCAGCTCGGGTATTCTCTCCATCAAATTAATCCTATTATAGATCTTTATCAAGACTAAGGAAAACGTGCACAACACAAGCATATGTATATCAATGAGGCAAATATTGTGAATTCAACATTTCTTCTCAAAATGATGATTCCCAACATCTCAGTAAAGGTTTTTGCCAGTTGCATAAAAATTGTTTTTTAAAAGAGCAAGTAGTGGTACAAAAAAATAAGAAATAACTTGACGTATCTAAAAGGGATAATTGGGTCTCCAATGTACAACACACCTCTTAACCACTCTACTTGAAATAAAGACATAACAACTTTTATGGGCGAATGGCCACAGCTTTTATTTAAACAGTATACATGTATCAAAAACTTGTGGCTCAACATGCCACCCTCTTTTAACATAACCGATACATGTATACCCTCCCAACCGACAAACAACCGATAGGTCCGTCCAAGAAGCCAACAATCATCCTTATCCCCCGGCCGTAACATACAACCGGCCCAGAGGACCACCTCGGCCGTGACCAACCGACCCAAGGTGTGGGGTAATAACGTTCCATCGTTAAAATACCCCTCCCCAGAACCTGCAGGACCTAAGTTCCCAATGCTGTCTGAAGCCACTACCCCTGAGTGACTTCATACTCCCAACCGACTATCGGTACTCCCGGCCTCTAGGAACGGACCTATCCCCCCGCTGTGACAAACAAAGAGCCACCATATAAAACCATTTGTGTTTTTTTTTTATTTTTATTTTTTAAAATCTTTTTTTTTTACACATTAAGGGCGGGTGGGCGGGCCACACTACGATGGCACCAACGGCAAAGAGGAGGTACCGTACCTAACTGCCCCTTATAAATCCCCCCCTTTTCCCCACCCCTCATGACCTCTGGCCCAATCCTCGCCGCTCACCAAAACCACCAATCCCCTAATCCCTTACACAGCCCTATTACCCACCAAGGTTAACCCCTTCCTACCCTATACCCTCCCGATAGTCATGGGGCTCATTCACCCCATGGGGCTCATTGCCCTTCTTGACGTATCTAAAAGGGATAATTGGGTCTCCAATGTACAACACACCTCTTAACCACTCTACTTGAAATAAAGACATAACAACTTTTATGGGCGAATGGCCACAGCTTTTATTTAAACAGTATACATGTATCAAAAACTTGTGGCTCAACATGCCACCCTCTTTTAACATAACCGATACATGTATACCCTCCCAACCGACAAACAACCGATAGGTCCGTCCAAGAAGCCAACAATCATCCTTATCCCCCGGCCGTAACATACAACCGGCCCAGAGGACCACCTCGGCCATGACCAACCGACCCAAGGTGTGGGGTAATAACGTTCCATCGTTAAAATACCCCTCCCCAGAATCTGCAGGACCTACGCCCACAAGTTCCCAATCCTGTCTGAAGCCACTACCCCTGAGTGACTTCATACTCTCAACCGACTATTGGTACTCCCGGCCTCTAGGAACGGACCTATCCCCCCGCCACAGACCGGCCACGTGACCCCTTACGTGGCCCGGGCCCTCCACACCCCCATGGCTTGCTCCAGACCATCCCGCAAACCAAGCATCCACAAGTCCAAGCCGATATCTGAGAGATGCACCCCATCTCTGCGCAAATATTGACCTGCCGACTCCTCCAATTCCCTATGTCGCACCACCAAGCCCCCATTCCGCGCCACAAACCGGCCAATCGCCCTATTCAATTTAATACGTGACCTGTTAATACAGTCGACCGACCTCCCAAAACGCCAGTTCTCCCTAGCTACAATATCAGACCATACTATGATAATACCCAGGAATGCTCTCCACAGGTGAGGAAAATCCAGCTTAATATCCCTTTTCAACTCTCTCGCTGCTCTCACCCCTAGATCATTTCCACCCACATGCAAAATGAGAACATTGGGATCCTGGTCAATCCTGCTATAGTAAGCCACCTCTGGCCGAACTCTC